>NC_083811.1:9731023-10356099 GCF_015708825.2 Lethenteron reissneri
CCACTTCATCAATAGCTTCAATGGACATCATCGGATGATGTAGTCCTGCCTAATTACTTTATAATCGGTCAATACGATGTCTCGAACTTGTACATATTTTGTAATACAAATGTACCTCTTTGTCTCTCAGAACATCTACCTCTATGCTTCTTTGCACACTTTTCATGTAATATGCACTGATAAAATATTATCTCCATTATGCACGTGGATATTTAACTTTTCGTAATTAAGTTCAGTAGTCCAAATGCCTTCCATCCTGCTGTTGTCCTCTTCTTTATTTCATCATTGATTCATGCATGTAGCGCAAAGGTCCTCCTACGTAAACATTCCATATGCAGCGATATAGTACCTCCTATATGGGCACAATTATAATATTCATTATAATTTATTAAGAGCGAAAGTAAATTGTGATGCGGGGGTATGGGATGGCAAGTTAATGCCATCATCTCTTGGGAACGATCATGAAGCTAGAGTGGAATGCCTCGGGCCTGGCCTGCCTTTGTCTTATCAACACTTTATTATAAAGTGTCTGATTAACTTGTGCACAGCTAATGCCATGGTACTTTACATAATTTGCAGTAAGCAAAATAAATATCCCGAAATAGTTAGGGACAGTTTCAGTGGATTAAATTGGGAGTGGTTCAGGAGTTTTCAAAAAATCCTCGTATTTAAACCACTTCAATATTTCAGTCGATAATGTCAATGCACATTTTACTTTAGTAATTTCAATAATTCATGGATTGAAACATTCAAATGAACCCTGTGTAATGGTGGTGCATTTTTTTATTTTTTAAAACGGGTTCACAAGCCTTTATTGCCATCAGTCAAATGAGTGTGCAAATGCATTTATACACATTGCACGGAAAGCCAGTAATGTGGGAATCGGGGGGATTTAGGTTTGACTTGGAAATACATTTTAAAGCGCTTCAGAGTCCTTGGTGCAGAGCTGGCTGTGGGACATTTGAGACAGAGATAAAATAGAGCCTTGGATCGTTGGGGACAATCATTCGGCCTCAATTGTTAACGAGGGACTGTGCGGACATCCGCCCTGTGACCTTCTGCACCACACGGTTGCATCGTTAGATTGTGTGCCGGTACATTTCCTTCTCTAACAGTGCAGTCAAACAATGTCCATGGGGCAGACAAAAGCAGCAAAGCTGGGTTTGTTTGTCAGTGCATGGAGGCCATTGAGCTTCCTGGTTGAACAGAAAGCATTTTAACAGAATGGGATTTTCAAAACATTGCCCTTATAGTTTTCCACCGGCAAACATTGAAACACCCAGGTGAATTCTCTCGCTAGCAGAAGCTGTCACAATATAAATGTGATACGGCACAGTGTTGTTCTTTGTGTTGTAGTGGCAAGTTGTAATTTTGTGACTTTTGCAGACATACAAGGCAGTTTTTTCTCAAGTATTCTCTTAATAGATGAGTTTTATTTGCGGTCATACATTGTTGTACTGAATTATGAATGAAAAATTCAATAAGTGTTTGGTATTTATACTATGTAATGGAAAATATTACTTTGATTTTAATTCTGTATTTAGTCAAGTAATGCCATGGCAGTACATATGTCGGCTATAGCCTGTAAAAATTAGGATAACATAACATGATAATATGAAGTTGTGTTTATACTTAACATAAATCTTCTCAAAGCCATGTAAAGTGTTGCCATTTCAAAAAATATACAAGAATATGTTTGCAATGAAAATCACATTTCGCCATTCTTAGCAGTGAACATTTATGTTGATTTACAACTGTTAACATAGAAGTGACTTATATGGACAATCTTCCCCTTCCACATACTATCATCTATGTATATAGTTAGTATAGTAAAGTCTGTCACGGTTACATGACTTGAAGAATCTGAGTACAGTTCTACATTATTTTATAAACATTGCATATTTTCATACATTTGACTATGCACTCAAATGTAAGCAAGCAGTCAAGAAATACATATTTTAAGTCTTCTCCAGCTGTTTGATTGGCAGCCATGCATGTACGGCATGCGTGCACGTTTACGGATGTGTACAACCTTCTGGAAACGGTTCAATTCTAAGGCGGGCGTGAGTTACTGGACACGAGTACATCGTAAGGCACGCGCGAGTTTTCATTTGGCGTGGCAAGCCACGTTGGTTAACTGCCTCTGCCCGCCACGGCCACATATCTCTTAGCGGCACGGAGTGCTGCTAGCATGCGGGAGGAGACGAGCGGCGCGTCGAGGATGTCTCTCCACGCCAGGGCTTCCTTCCCGCCGCCCCTACCCTCCTCGGCCACCGCGCTACCTCTGAGTAAGCGCCATCGAACCAGCCGGCTGGCCTCCTTCGAGGGGTTCCACCATGTGTGGCTCTGCCCAGGTGTGTGTGCATGCACCGCGCGCTCGGACGTGATTACATTTTCGCCACGACATTCGCTCTGAGCTGCACGTTCGCCCACATTCCCAACCGCTTCCCTTGCCTCCCTTCCGCTGTGCAACAGAGCCGTGGGCTCGGGCAGGGCACGGTGCTGCTCAGCAGATGTCGGGGTTGTTTTTTTTCCCGGCGCACAACCCAAAACTTGCTGCTGACGTCACATTATCGTCTCTTTCCTCGTATCGAAATAATTACCCTCGTCGCTGGCCTTCTTGGCCTTAAGCCAGATTCAGGTGTTTCGTGAGCCTAGAAATTTACCGGTTTTGTAATGGCCTGGCTCGTTAATTGCCCAGATCGCCGGTATAGTTGGGAATCCACTATGCCGTGATGGCCTTGCACTGCCGTGGCTCATCAGGGCAGACATTGGCTGCCGTAAACCTAAAAAAAATGTTTGCGTTACTTCAGCAAGACTACACTCACATTTTGAGACATGAGGAATTTGCGATCTCGTCCTTTTTAGCAGTCACAGTGGTGGACACAAACGGCTGTTCGCTAACTCCTGTGGGCAGTAAACGTCAATTGGACATGCGTGCCAGGGACCAATTCCTCCATTGAATGTCTAAATGGGTTTAAGCAGAGAATAGCCAGCATTGACATTTGTAGCACAATGTGAACAGTGATGATGCTTACAGAACAAAATTTAGATTAAATTTGCATAAGCACCAATTAATGGCAGGAATAGCTGAATTAAATAATTACGAAACACCACCACGCAATGATAGTCACAAATCAGATAATTGCATTTTCCTTTTTATATTCATGGGTGTTAAATGGAGCAGCATGCATCATTTGAAGTACAACCGTAATTATTGTTATTCGAGAGTACTGATGCAATGTTTAACACGTGGTGCTCTGAACCCGGAAACCTAAATGTGTATCCCGACCACGGCTAACATCAGTGGTGAGTGATATACGGACTGGTCTTGGGTGACCCTCTTAACCAGCTGGCTAGGATGGTGAAGTATGGTCACACATCGCCCTTGACGGACATGGTGTGTGGGAAGCTGCCATCTAGAAGTGGATTAACAAAAACATGAAAATTGCAATAACAGTGACCGACTTTCACTTCACAATTGCAGTTGTGGATTGCACAGTACTGCCTGCGTTGCTGCTGGGGGTTTTCATGAATACGATGAGAGCGATTTCCAGGTCACCTTTTTGGCAAAATTGGCGTGCATGTAATGGAGGCTGTTTAATATGCTCCGTGCATTTCAATGTCACTTAATTCTCAGATGAACTTAAAGGAACTTTTATTTTTGCAATTAAATGAAGCCAGTTTTGTATGCTCAGAATTTGAATTGCACATGCTTTAATTTACTCGGTGAAAATGTTTAATTGTCATAAGCGCGATGAGTGCATGTATTTTCTTGTGCAATACACACTGTTTCACGAGGTTCATTTGTTTCACGTAAATACTCTTCTAGAACCGAATGTTCTTATTCCATTTCCATAAAATTGAAATGGAAATGAGTATTACATTTATTATATATCTCCCTTCAAAGTTCATTACACAGAGAGGGGGGGACCTTTTATTAACATATTGATCCGTGTATAAAATATTATCTCACTTTAATCAAACTCATTAGTCTAATTCATCCGTGTCGCACGATTGTGTTCTTGAACTGCGTTTATCCGGACCCTAAGAAAAAATTCTAATTTACTTCGTATTGCTGTGTCAGCATTGGGGGAAAATCGATTACATTAATTCTATGAAGAAAAAACAAACATACGGTCAATGTTTTAGCCCAGAGGCATTGGTCACTAATCACTGATGAATGAGGAGCCATTGTTCATGCAGAATGGTGACCTCGTGGTCCGAACATTGACTATTGCGTTTTTTTTTTTACCCATTTGCTGTTTTGACATCTTTTTTATTTGAAAGAAAATCACGGAAATATACTCAGTTATTATACATTATGATATTAATGCTCAGGCTTTAGCCTAAAAGGTCAGATCCCTCATGACATTGAGCCAATAGATTAGCTGTACTCATTACTGTAGTCCAATATGGATGTGTTTATAGCGTATAAGATAATTCCTTTGTAATGTATATTTTGATGGTAATATCACAGCGCTTAGTTGTAATGGGATGCTGCAGTCAAATTGTGAAATGGCAGTGGGAAAAATGCAAATGGTTCATCCGTGTTGTTATTCACAGCATTTTGGTGTAAACGTGTTCTAGGACTAGGCTTAGCTGTGGCAGTTGCTTAAATGGCACCTTGTGAGCAGGATTTAATGAGTGTCCTGCCTGCCGTGTTGAAAAACGGCACAATTTAAAGTGAAACGCTAATCTCAGATGAAAGTTTGAATTCTACTTTTCCAATCGCCACCTATTCTGTTTAACGGGTATTCATATTCCACATACGTACAGTGCCTACAGGCTGTGAGATTATACTAAATGGATCGCACACCTTTCCAAGATGCACTGCAGTGATTGAGTATTGGATCAGAATTATTCATTTGTGTTCTTTGTCGTTGATGCTGTGGATCGTAGTTTGTATTGTGTTGTGCGTATCTGGGTATTTATTGATTAAAAACTCCATGTTCTCAATGTTGTGTAAGTATTGATTTGTAAAATAAAAGCAGTTATCTTATTACAAGTGAAATGTTGGCTTGAATATACATGATAATTTATATTGACAGTCATGTTTGGGTATTTACCATAATCGATGCACTTTTTTGTCAACACTTTTTTCCTTTCAAATGAATTAAAAATGTAATATCCACAACTGAAATGTACACGTGACTAAATAATTCATACCACGTAGCTCGTGCTTGTATCAACAAATCAATCACTGCTTCTCAACAGTTGCTTGTGCCCCTGCGTGTGTTGCCTTAAGTTTTTATGTCAGGATTAACTTTTTCCGCGCTCTTGTTTCTCGTGCCGCTTATGAATTGTGATGAACTGACGTTCGTTTGTGTCTCACCGTTTACCAGGGAGTGAGAGGGAGAAGGAGGAGTCGGACATTTCCAGGGACGACTCCTTCACAGTCACAAAGAGCAAAGTGAGAACGACCGTTCGTTCGTCATTAAAATCGTGCAACGCGTTTTCGCACGCGATGTTTTTCCTATGTATCTGCAATGACAAAATATTTCATCTGATCTCTTGCAACTTCGCACACTGTTTAATAAATGCGTGGAATGATGATTGTATATTTTGTGGTGCGTTGTAACGCTGGAGAGTACGTTTGCGTATTTCTCTTCTTTGTTCCCCCACTCCGCTTTTAGTCGGAAAGCGGCTTGTACAATGGCAATGAGACGTCAACCCCAACAGTCAAGCTTACCAAAAAAGAATCTCTTAAGGTAGACTTTTTGCTTGTTAATTTATCCTGCAAGAAGATACTTCTTCCGTTCTTTGATTGTACTGTGCTCGTCTTTCCTTTTGCCACACATCTACAAATCTAAGGTTGATATGGAATGAAAATTCTTACTGGTAGGAACCTCCTGGTTCCACCAGCCCACAGGGGATTATTGTGTCCGTCTGTCATGCATCAAAAAATGGGGCTGGGTAGGGGAGGGTGGAGAGGGGCTGGGTGGGGAGGGTGGGGCTGGGTGGGGCTGGGTGGGAGGGAGGGGTGGGGCTGGGTGGGAAGGGGCTGGGTGGGGAGGGGAGGGTGGGGAGGGGCTGGGTGCGGCTGGGTGGGGAGGGTGGGGCTGGGTGGGGAGGGTGGGGCTTGGTGGGAAGGGGCTGGTCACCCCGTGGTGCCCTTATAAAACTCAAAGTTTAACCTACTCACGCCGGCTTGTGCCCACCCTCACAGTCGGGCATATTTGCGGAATACACCACGCCGCCGTTGACCCTGGCCATTGACCGAGCAACCCAACGTTCCTACCAGCTCCCTCCGCAGGAGGAATGTGTTGACATCTGTTTGTGACATCCAGACATTAACATCGCTTGATCGGGTAGTTTTCTTTTACAAAACCACGATTAAAAATACAAATTTGACATAATAGCAGCAAAGGGGATATTCTAGTGCGCAATAGTGCCGTGCGGTGGTGGTGTTTGGAAAGGGATTGTCGCAAGAAGCTTGAAGCAGAAAGCCAAGTGTGTGCATGCACTAAGACTCGGAGCACTTGAGTGGATGACTAAATACCATCCAAACTTTAATCAATTTATCAAAGGTCCAGAGATTCGCTGGAGAAAAATCCACAGCGATTAGAAACATTACTTTTTTTTAATAATCGCTGTAAAGTGCCTTGGATAATCTAGGTAGGATAAGCCACCCCGCACATCTCCATTGTTCTGACATATAATTCGGCCTTCCATTGGGATATTCAAGCCCTCTCTCCACTTGTGATTTTGAACACTTGGCTCCAAATCTCGCATCGCTGGGTCTGTGGGGGTCACCACGTGTGAAGTTTCCACAAGTCTCACGGGGTCTGATTTGTGCCAAGCAAGCACATTTCTGTCAAGCTTGCCTTGTCTGCACCTGTCGACTCCTTGGGGAAGGCCATTATACATCTGGAAAAGAGATAAACTTACGTAACACAAATGTTTTATAATGTTCAGCTCACGTAATTTCCATAAATTTTTCCTCATATATTAAATAGACAAATCACGGTTGTGTAAAAAATATATTCTTTTGTATAGTAATATCTGTAGAATAACTAATTACAGTTGAAACTTGTGTAAATGACGTACAAGAAACCTCCTAAAAATACCATTTTGCTCAAATTTTCAAATAGGCGCTACGAAAGTAACGACCAGTCTGATGTGTATAACATGTCAAGGATCAGACGTGGGGTTTCACATGGTCTTAAAAAGGCAACGGAATTGGAAAATGCATCGGATGAATCACACTCTGAAGTAGCAAAACTTCATACAGAAGTTTTGTGGGCTACACATTTGATGTTGTCAAAATAATGAACACTTTGTTCCTAACATGCCACGGCGCTTCCTTGGATTTTATTTTAATGGCTCCACATGCAACCATTTGCACAGGTCCTTTGTCGCTTTAATAGCAAAACATTATTTGCAAAATACAATAAAACTGCAGTCGATGTACTATAATTCAATTATTTAGAATTGAAGAAAGTTAAAGATCTTTGATTGTTATTGATATTTTTTTATTGGCTGATGCTGATTTTGACTTGTGTTTTCACATTTTACAAACCTCAATTTTCAGGTTCAAAAACAGAATTACAAGCAGGAAAAGAAAAGGGCTACTAAAGAGCTGCTTAGCAACCTGAAGGACCCCACCGTGGTGATCATGGCAGACTGGCTGAAGGTGCGTGATTCACTGATTATTTCGTTAACCAAGAATTTCTACATTATTCGGAAAATATTTTAATGAATGTTATCGTTGGAGCACTGCTTAGAAGAATAATCAAAATGTTTCTCGTGCAAGATATATTTGTCCATGACAAATCAACAGGATGTAAATTACCCTGAGTTTTTTAAATATATGTTTTTATAAATTGGGTATTGTTTCGAGGCCTCGCTGATCATCTGCACATTGGCACATATTACACAGCACCAACAAAATTCTGCGCATTAAAACGACATTCCCAAATAACCGGTGTTGCTACTAAGAAACATGCATATGTGTCTTCTTGGTTCTTTCGGTAAAGTCACGTAGAAGGGAAGTAATAAAATAATAAAAATAAAACATAATAAAATATTTTTTATTATTTTATTACTTCCCTTCTACGTGACTTTACCGAAAGAACGAAGAAGATAAATACCTGCAGTCACGAAAGCTTTAAATCGAAATGCATGTGTTTTTTCTATTTTGGCAATTGAATAGACTGTCTGAGGCACGGTGCCAAATTAATTATTTGTGTTGTGAGGGGCTGAGCCGTCAAGGTGGGTTAGTCCCAGTGGTTAAAATTAATATTGCAGAAAGATTTTTTTAAGGTTTTTGGGGCGAAGGACTCTTCTCGATTTGAAATGATTCATTGATGATGGACGGACATTTTACGTTGTGTGTGCCGGTCTTCTCTTTTCCATTAAAAATGGTGCCATCCACGATTCATTTCGGACGATTGATTGCACAGGTATCAACTGGGCACATTTTAAGTAGAGCTGGAATATACCAATGATTTAAGCAATCAAATAAACCAGCGAACATCGGTTCACTTGCTCAACTGAGTGGATAACACCATTTTAGTTGGGAAAAAATTCTCGCCGCCACATGTGCCACGGGACAGGAGGTGATGGGCAGCGCTTTTAACATCTTGGGCATCATTAGCCACGTCACGCTGGGCATGGTTTGTTCGGGTTTCCCACCTTCTGCAAAACAGGATGTCAGGGCACCAATTTTGTACCACAAACAAAGTATTCATTTCAAATTGTTTTCAACTGATGAGCAAAATCTTGCAACGATTGGCGTAACAATTGCATTAAAGAATCTTTTTAAAAATATTCTCTCGTATTCTGATTTGCAATATACAAGTTGCACATCCTCATTGATTGCGTGAGCCAACATTATTTTCAGAATGATCAACAAGTAATTTTATACATCTTTTGGCACTAATTAACACTACGGTATTTGTGTTCGAAAGGGCCTGGAAAACGGCATTCTTCATTGCTATTTTTTTCAAAACGGTAATGTCATTTGACTGTGTTGCAAACATGATGCTTTCGCTTTACTTTATGGCTCAATGCGTGCTTCATGACCACATGCGACATTTAACACTGGAATGGAATATTACTAAATGTGTTTTGCTAATTAGGCAAGTTAATCCGCTTATTTTGTTGCGAGTGTGCACAGTTTTCATACTGTATTTTGGAGCATGCTAAGCACTTTGTGATGCGATGCATTTCTTCAAACTAATTGATGCCAGTGTGTGTATGCACACGTGATAGAAGATACAATCTCACTGCTGGAATTGGTTGTTTTTATTAAACCATATCAACACAGGGTTGAAGAAACAATATAAAGTATAGAGTTAAGTTGATTAACGTGAAGCACCTTAAAGCTTTGCTCCACTTACTACTGTTGGAAGCATTCGCTCAAAATGGCATTCACACCAAATTATTTTGTCTTATCTTTTCGTATAATTTGGTGTTTTGATTTTCACTGTTGAATGTATTGTTACTACAGAGTGTGCATTGCTTCAACATCTGGATGGCTAAGAGGTCAGAGCATTGAGCCTGGTGCTGCTGAGATCCTAGTTACGAATCCTGGTAGCCACCTGTGATTGAAGGTGCAATAGTGTGATTGTCTTAGCCGAGTTACCAGTTATTGCAAGAAGAACCAATCACATGATGATTTTTTTTACTTCATTTGGATAAACTCTTGTTTTGAAAAAAAAATGCAATGATTATATCTCTTCTGTAGGGTATGTGGATTAAAATGTTGCTTGAAGGAATTACAGAAATATTTCCAAGTTATATGATTCTGCAAGTAAGTTTCTAATATTTGTGGTGATCCACTGTTCTGAAAAATGTATGAATGGATATGCCACCTCAGGACATAATTCTGCTAGTGCAATTATAATAACATTGGGAAAAAGCCAAACACATCTTGGTCGGGGTGTATCCATTTAATATAGTAGCCATTGCATGCAGGATGAGCACCAAATAGACGGTGAATGATGGAGAGCAACTGACAAATCGGTACTTCAACTGTACGAGAGACACATTCGGTACTAAATGACGTGTAGCATCCTCGTTCATGGCACGGAGCATCAAGCGGGATAGATGTCCACCTTCGGTAAACAGCCTGCGCGTGGCAATTTCAAGGGCGATGTACGACATCCTGCTGTTGGCTGCAGATCCGTGGCACGTTGAAGAGCTGGACCAAGCTGTGGTGCGTGCTCAAACCCGGCGTGCTGCTCATATACAAGAGCCCCAAGAACGAGCACTGGGTGGGCACGGTGATGCTCAACGTGTGCCAACTCATCGAGCGGCCCTCCAAAAAGGACGGCTTCTGTTTCAAGCTCTTCCACCCGCTGGATCAGTCCATTTGGGCCGTCAAGGTAGACCTGTTCATAATCAACGTTTTTGGGTTTAGATCGCGTTATTTATAAATGTGTCGTAACCCTCCACAACCCGACACGGCCAATCAGTAAAAAAAGTGTCACGTTGACAAAAGACAAATAGTTCACTGCTTTAGCCCACCGGTGTGTTGAAGCGTGAAACCACAACATTTACAATTTGAGTACGACGTTTCGCTGGTAATTGCCTGGCTCACTGACCTCTCTCACAATCTGCCTGTGCCGCCAGCCTCTCAACCCCCGTCCCCTTCTCTGTCCTTATGCCTCTCTCAGTTTTCCTTCAACGCCTCGTGTTTACGCGAACCACCCCCCCCCCCCTCCGTTTCATTGCTTCAACCTGGCCCGGCCACTGACCCCGCTGCACCTTGCCTTGGATGTCTTTTCAAGTTTGTGAACGCGGTGGTGCTTTGCCTGAAACCCTCGGGTATTCCATTAGCGGTGTATGAAAACAAAATGTATTTTACCGACTTGGCAGGGTCACGACAAATGTCATGCATCCCCGTACGCAGCGTTATTTCACGTGCAGGGTGAGGGTATATAAATACGCACGCGTGGTCCGCTGCACAAAAGGTGAAGCCAAGAAGTGTGATAACCTTGGGCAAATGATGTTAAGGTGGTTAACGGGGAAGAGATTTTTAATACCCTTTGTTGCGCATTTTTAAAAATATAGTTTAGTGCTATCTTCGTTCCGCCGCAAGACTAAAAATATATATTTTAAATGAATATTAAACGTACCCATGAATTTAGATTGGTGAAAGGCCAGTGGAAAACTACTGTAATGTTTGTTATTCATCCTGAATGAGGTGTTGATCGGTCAAGTCATTGGGGAAGGTGACATGTAATGAGATGTGGCCACAGGATTTAGGGGACTTGATGAGATATTTTAAGTTATGTTGCAGGAGTGTGTGATCTAAAGGGGGGACATTTTGTTCTGTATAGTGTGGTAGGGTTTTCTCGGGCTTGGTTAGTATTCCTATAATGGTGGTTTGTTTGGGCGTGCTCTTTGCCAAATGAAATGTTTCCTTACTATCTTTTTGAGATTATGTGTAAACGTAATTAGTATGATAGCAACGCCCCCGACCCCCATCCAGGTCATTAAGGCTTCATCCATAGGGATCAAAATGTCAATCTTTTCCTGAAATCAGGCAACATGTACACATACCTCTGTTGCCTCTTTGCCTGCCTGCGTATTCTTCCACGTAGTATGTTCGCCCGGCCTTCGGCGAACATATATAGACGTTCTGTGTTCCTTGAGCGCATTGTCCTGCAAGTGTGCGCGGAGTTGTTATTCTTGCTGTCGAGGATGAATGCGTAGAGGATGATGGGGACAATGTGATGACATTTAACATGATGAAAAGAGACTGGCATCCATGTCATTGCTAATTCCCAAATATATAGGACCATGCCATGTAACAGCTTACCCAAATGTGTTAAATGACAACCCATGATATGTACTGGATAATGTATTCAATTTGTGCAAGCATTGATCATCACTTATAAATCGCTTATTTTCATTCAACAGCCTGGGTAGTGTCCGGTGAGATATGAGAGTTATAATAAACTTCTATCCATTTTTCCGAGTGAGTGCTTTCCTCGTAATGTAAATCTTACAATGAAATTTGCTGTAAGCATTTCATTCTATAGTATAGTCATCGTATGCAAGTGTATATGTGTATGTTTTAAAAGTGTATGTGTGGCATTAGGTTTTAGAGATTGAATTTCATATAAATGATGACTAAATTATCGTGTGCAAAATGTTCATCAGAAAGATATGCCCCTAATCTGAACTCCAGTTTATCTCTATAGTTATAATTGCTGCAAAGCAATACTTTCCACACGGACAATGATAACATCACATACAATACAAAGACAAAGTCCCCCTTCCCTCCCATATAGGCTTAACAGACTGTTGGGCCAAGTTCTTTTAGTGAGAACGTATTAAAGGCCAGCATGGAAAACAAGGGGGTGGGTGACCAGTACCAAGCCAGACTCTCTTATGTCTCCCCAGTGCTGATGTTTACACACCACACCAGGTACTCATTTAAGGCTGAATCAGCATAAGTGGCAAATATCTGGTGTGCTGTGTAAACAGTAGCACTGGGGAGAGCAAAGGCGGCCAGATGTGGTGCTGCTCACACCATCCCCTCGCATGCCGTCCCTGGCCCTAATTGGTGCTTGCAAATAACACTTGCCCACGCAGTCTGTTAAACGCTATACAGAGGTATCTTTGCCTTTGATGTGCAGCACGTACACGCATACATCGTCGTAAATCTCGCCTGATATTTGTGATAAAATGGTAACATACCCTTCTCGCTGCAGCACATTTTTGTCCAAAAGCAATTATCTCTGTTTGCCCTTGAGCAAGCCGTGCTGTCTGCCCACACTGCTAGGGCCCGGAGGGTGAGACTGTGGGCGCCATCACTCAGCCGCTGCCTGGCAGCTACCTGATCTTCCGTGCCATCTCCGAGTCAGACGGTGAGCCCACGCTGCGCCGCACACGGCGATGTCCTTGCACGCGTCCGTCTGGTGTACCGAGCACCCCAATTACACTCGGGATCATCGTTTGTGCATTGGCGCCAAGTTCGTTGTGAACTGAATGAGCTTTGATCATTTCCTTCCTGTGTGGTAATTAACTTTTATTTTTAGATATGTGTGGGTTTTGTTCAGACTTCATTCCCATGTGTTGTAGTTAAGTGGGAGAAGTTAACTTCCCTGTTTATATTGACACACAAATAGTGATCAGAATCCGAATCGTTATTTATACTGGAGGAATCTGATTAGCTATACAACTTTTTTTCATAGATGTCCGGAAGGGGCAGGTCAGAAAATTACAACAATAATACAACAGGAGTACAAGAAAATCACAAAAAGATCATGTTTTTTTTTATTTTACCAGGTCAGCCCCACTGAGATTATTTTTCAGACTGCGACCTGGTAGCAAATGACAGCTCAACGAAAGTGGATTATCATGTGGAAATGTATAGCAGCCAAATAATAATAAGCAGAGTACAGAGTGACAAAGAATGGAACTTAAACACGGAGACCTGTAGATATGCGGTTGTTTACTGACGGTCACTTCAGTGTGATTTAACTATTGATAGTGGACTGGGTATTGCTGTGTTCACAACAAGCACTGCCTGAGGTCGGTTCTCTTGGCATCCATCCTCCTTCCATCCACATGGGTAGGCCGCTCACAACATCTACTGTATATGTTATTCCTTTTTTAATTTTTCTGCTATTTTATCCAAAATGTCCAAATGTCGCCATGTCGTGAAATATCCTGTTGCATCGCGAGCAGAGCATCACACGCTGCTTGCTCGTGAATGGCCCACAGAAGTGGATGTCACAGAGCTGCCTCTGATCTCTATACAGTAGACGACAGCCCTTTCCCACCTGCTGTGCCACACAGGAATTGATGTTCATCAGATGATCGTGAAATCGATATTATTAATTCCTAGAGCTGGATTTGATCCAAATTATAAGCAGGACCAAATTTATTCTGATAGTTTTTTTTCGTCTTCTTCCAGCTGAGACATTTAAATCACTTGACTTGAAAACGTGGTTTAAATACGGGTGGCTACCAGGAATTAAAACTCAAACTCAGATCTTAGCTCTGCCGGTTCAGAGCTCTGAGCCACCCAGCCACCTCACAATCACCTCTGCACATTTGCACGCTTTTTCTACGTCCTTCCCTCCGCTATGTGCACGCACGTATGTATGTGTGTTGCACTTCCTTTGCACCGTACGTAGCTAACCGCGCTAATCAAAGTTGTCATCTCGCTGTAGGCCGCTGCTGGATGGACGCCCTTGAGCTGGCGCTGCGTTGCTCCAGTCTGCTCAAGCGCGCCGTGGTCAAGGATGGCAAGGAGGCTGAGCTCAACAACTCGGTGGATGGAGGCCACATGGGGCTGCTGCAGCTGCTCAGGGCCAGCGCCCCATTCAGCCCCCAGGAGAAGTACGGGCACGCAGTTTTGATAATGGGAAACTTGGCCTGATAATGGGCAACTGGGCAATCGGGTGGTGGAGAGGGTATCAAGAAAGCTATAGCCTCATTTGGTAACTTTAAGTGTGTTTATAAGATTAAGGTGCGGCTTGCCAACCAACTATGCCACCTTATCCTCAATTGATTATTCCAAAGCTGCTCTCTCCCAGGGGGATGGATTTATATTCTCCAAGGTTTCCAGCACACAGTGCAGATGATATCTTCTTGTTATTATTATAGCATAGGTAGAGTAAATTTGTCAGATTCTTGACATTGTGTGGATTGTACAATTGGGGCGTAATTGGTATAAAAAAAACACATTTGGGAGAGGAAAAATTTGAGCACAACTTAGCATTAATTCAGCATTATGAATGTGTGCGTTTGCATATCTTGAATATATGATTGTCATTACCTACTTTGGCACATCACATAATTTCGAGCTCTCTCCGATTGTACATTTACAAGCAAATTTCTTACATTGACATGCTAATCTCTCACAATACAACGGCCCACCCCCACAGCTTCGTTTGTCAAGATTTCTCCGATCTTACATTTGCATGCAAATTTCATCTCTAGCCCCACCCACTGACCCTTGGGCTCCACCCATCTCAAACCTTTATAACTCCCTGCCTTAGCAGCACTCCCACCATATATTTTTCTTGCCTCAGCAGCTCTCCCACTATATTTTTCACCTGATGACGATTGCTTGTGTTGCGATCGAAACGTCGTGATATTGTTATTATTTTATCAATTTTATATCTACGTGGCTTTACCGAAAGACCCAAAGAATACACATCACAGTGATGACAGACATCGTGCTTAACTGTGGAAGCTCATATCGTTCCGTACCAGGCCACTGCAAACCACAGCGCCATGGGGGCATTTCGCGACAATGTCATCTCGCTCTCGCCACGGCCTCTGATGTCACGACGCATCACGTTACACCTCGCACCGAGTCTCGGCCTGTCCCTTCTCTTCACGTCTCTGGCATCGAGGCTTCGTTAGCAGATGTGCCCTTTAATATCCCCTCCCACAGGATCTGTGCTCAGCTCATAGAAGGAGATGTGATCTTTTGCAGTGGGTTTTCCCATCATTGTACAGGGAGGTAAAAAAGAAACCGATGAGTGCGTTTAACCATAGTTACGTTACAACCGGCATACATTTTATTTCATAATGTTCTAGTATACAAGTTACTTCCTGAAGATGACTAATCTTGTAATGATTAATCCAGCACTTGTTCTTAAATGATTATTTTAAACGTATATACTTATATGCTTAACAATATGTATCATTGGTGTTTGAAATGACATTGCATCAGACTGACGTGTTTTATTACAGTATCAGGTTACATTGCAAAAACATACAACATTAACCCAGTTCATTACACCTCTCCCCCGATCTCATGTTTATTATATTTATACCCCTATTTAAGGTGGATTAAAACATGTTCATCGTCTTGCCTATTTTTACCGTGACATTTCATTTTTTTTTTTATTGTCCTGGGATACAAAATGTAGGAACATTTTTCAGAAACATAAACAGGTCACACTTGCGGCACACGAAGCCTATATTTTGCAGTGGGCACTGCTTCATAAACTCCCAATGTCATAAACATCTCTACAGAACCATTTGACCATTCATGAGCAGGCCAAGCAGCATGCACTCGTCCTGGCGGTACTGCCCAAATGCTCGTGCTTGAATATCATGTTGCGTTAAAACGGGAATGGTGCAATTATAACGGCTTTTCTGTGCATCAAAATCTATTGCAAAGCCAATATTTCATTACATGCCTAATTAGAGCTCGATGTTTTTGCAGACGAGTAATTCGCTATTAATACGTAAGCTTTCAAGTTAATGCAGAATCATCGCAAGCAAACATATTTTGCCGACCGTTCAAAGGGTGCTCCGGTGTTCACCTTTGCACGTTCCACAATTACTAATTGGTCACACAAATGGGTTACAAGACCTCAAATTTATGGGTGCCCCTCTGCAGCCTCGACCCACGGCATGACCCTGTGTTTAATCGCGCTAACATGGCAGCCTTGTCTGCACCTTGCTATGCACTCTTACCCCACGTGTCACTTCTGAGTTGCGAGTTGTCCGTAATTATCACTTTCTACGAGCAATTCTCTTTTTCCCACAGCTTTACCGCGCCCCTACCCAATGATTTATTTTTTTAAATCTTATATTCTATCAAAGGTGATGAAAAACACGTTCATCATCACCATGATAAATGTTGTGCATATTGAAATGCATGTATGTTATTGTGCTCATGCATTGTACACATACAGTGCATTTACAGTTGGTGTAGGCATTTTTTACCATCTGTGTAAATCATAACTGTTTCTACTGTAACATTTTATTTTATGTAATTTCTTAAGGTCCTTAAATCTCAGATTCACTTAGCTATATTGGTCAGTGTGCCCCTTCAAATTTGCCTGGGGCCGTTAACATCTCTGTTTGATGTCCTGAACCAAATTTAGAAATTCCAAGTAAATCTGGCAACAGCCCCCCAGGAAAAAAACACTCTTTATATACAAAATCAGGAGACAACCCTCAAACTACAAAGACAGGCTGGCAGCCCATTTGCTTTACTTGCCACCTTCTAGTTCAAGAGGCTGGGAGTCTCACAGCATGATGAATTCTGCGTGACCCACCCAAACCCACCTCCAAGGCACCGGATTACCGGCATGCATCACCGATGCCCGTTGTATTTTGTCCCCAATATCTTCCTTGCGGAGATATTTTGTTCCATCTCAATTTCTTTGTTGCTCTGGCCCCTCCAGGCTGCGCTGCGTAGGACGAGTGGCATAAATGATAAAAATATGACCGACGTTTATGATCGTGATGATATGGCATTGATCCGTGCTCTCATCCCTCCGACTGTCCACCTCGCCCCCACGTGCCTCCCCCCGTTCCTCACGCGCCATTCCGGGTGGTCGCAGCTTGAACGAGAGCGAGATCGAGAGTGCTCACTTCGGATCGCACCACCTGCCCTGGGAGGGCTCGAGCCGCTCCAACGGCGGCGACGGCGACGGCCAGCGCGAGGAGTCGGACGAGGACGGCACGGCCGACAAGACGGACGACAGCGACTCAGACGTGTCGGACCGGCCTGACGCCGCCGTCGTCACCGCCACGCCAAGCAACGGCTCTCCTGCCAACGGCTCCCCGGGGAACGGCTCCCTGGGAAACAGCTCCCAGAGCAATGGGTCCCCCCCGGAGCCTGTGGTGGAAACGGGTTATGTGGCCGAGCTGGGCGAGGAGTTTGGGGAGGTGAGCAGCCCCCCGCCCCGCCCCCTCCCCCGCTCGTCATCGGCTACGGTCGATGATTGCAGAACCGCACCGATGACGACACAGAGCATCGCGCTCATGTTAACGCGGAAAGAGAATGATACTTGTCAGAACGCGTGGAGCATTAAATATTGTTCCACCCATCGGAATGCTTTTTGATTGTGCAAATGATTTGCAAATAATACATAAATGTTAGATTTTTGGATGAGGGAGAAAACGTTACTTTGCAAATGGGAGTGAAACAATTCTAAACAATCCAATGAATCTGTCAAAAGAGGGGAAAAATGAATGGATTCTTCAGTGGAATCCTATTCCCGAATCATGACAATTCATCATCATTGCGGGTGAATTGTTACACGCCAACTAATTGGTCTGTAGAAGTCAATGCGCAAATTAGTTGTTGACTCACTTGCAGTCCTTAGAGAGCTGTCTAGCTCGATGCATGGGCTTTCTCTTCGTAATTTGGTTTTGCCCACGCAACAAAAAAACACGTGAAAATCTATGTAGAATCCTCCTGAAAGAGACTTGTGCACATTTCCTTTAGCAAGAGACAGATGTTTGAAACAAAACCCCACCTAACAAAATAATCCATTATCGTTACTCCCACAAGTACAATGCTACCAAAAAAAGAAACCCTGCAATGGCAGCTGTGGACGAGCACAAATAAAATATTCTTCCTTACAACATAAAATATATCATAGGCCAACATGTTTGGCAATTAATGTTCTTTAGAGCCAGTGGCACTTCTACCTGAAGGACGGGCCATCACTTGACACATCTGTATTGTATTTTTCTGTTGTAATGTGCTGTTTGTGAATAAAAACATGGCTGTTTTTAAATCCTTTATATTAAGTTTGCTTGCTTGCTTGCGTGCTTGCTTGCTTGCTTACGACCGTGCAAATCTTTCGGTCGTTTTTTAACCCACTTCCCGTGATCCAATCGAGCTGACATTTTGCACACAGACTCGTTGTGCGAGACAATTAATGTTCGTGAAATTTTTTTTCCAAAATTTTACACTGTTTAGTGAAAACAAATTCAATATTTAATTACCAATTGCTTAATACTGGCAGACAATCATCTGACCCATAGGTGGCAGCCATCTCAAGCCAGAGGACGAGAGGACTCTAGCCGCCACGCATATAAAGGATTTATAGTGAAAAACTTTGTTTTTACGGGTTATACTTATTTTGACTTGCGCTGCAGAAGTGTGGGTGATCAGCGTTTGCAGTTTGACCTCTCAGTTGGGGTGTTTGCGCGCATGCAACACAGGTTGGCGAGGCGGCTCAGACCGAGACCGTCTCGGAGGAAAACAAAGGCTTGATCTGGACACTCTTGAAGCAGCTGCGGCCTGGTATGGACCTGTCCAAGGTGGTGTTGCCCACTTTCATTCTGGAGCCGCGTTCTTTCCTGGACAAGCTCTCCGACTACTACTACCACGCCGACATCCTGTCGCAGTGCGTACTGCATCACACGGGGAGCACACCCCCCCTCCTCCCACACAGTGGCCTGATCTCTGCATACATATGGAGAGACGCAGATCCACTTTGCAGATTGAAACTTCGTTCCCCCCGATGAGACCGGGTCTTTGTTTCATGTAGTATGGGCACACAATGAGGGATTTAACTTCTATGCCCTTGTGGGCTCATGGTGAGTGAAGTGAAACGTCGCAGCAGCCCTGCAGCAACTGAAGCGTATTAAATGTACATCCCCTGCCTGCCAACTCAATTTGTTTCAGAATATTGTGAAAAAATTAAACTACACTGTTGGCCAATTTTGTTCAGGATGTGCACAGAATTAAGTCTTGACGCATCACTAAAAATCTCTTTCGAGTGTTGTCCAAAGTTTTACTCGTATGGCTATGCATACGACATGAAGTCCATTCATGTTGATCTACAAGGCAGTTGTCTGACAAATGTGTCTATTTCAAGAGTTTTATAAACTTGTCTTCACATCCGTTTCACCTGTCGCATTTATCTTTATTTTTTCCGATGTTTATCGTTGTTTTTTCCCCGTCTTTTCCAGAGCTGCTGTGGAGGAGAATGCATATGATCGTATCAAGCAGGTGGTGCGGTGGTACCTGTCTGGCTTCTACAAGAAACCCAAGGTATGAGTCATGTTGTTAATCTCACACAAGCAGCTTTATTTCGTTTTATACTGTTCGGCCAAGTGCTGTTAGTACACACCTATTAAAGATGGCACATCAACACAGGGAGGGGGGGTGTGATCAGCACCATCGGTACAGCCAGCTGCCTTTATCTCCACAATGCTGATGTAGGGATGCAATACCAAGTACTCATTCAGGCTAGAAAGGGACTCGAACGATGTTCAGATCACAGTTGCTTTTGGTGTGCTTGGTCAATACATTTGTAGTGATGTATATTAAGTCACTGTGGTGTTAGTATTAGCCACTGTGAGAAGAACTGTGCATCTTTGAGCCTCTCTCTGTCAACAGAGTGCGTATGGCATACGGGACAGAATAGGTGAACCCGAGAGGGCACGTGACCAGGAGAGGATAAGGATGGGGGCCAGAAGGGGACCGAGGGGACACGTGATGTGAGGTCCCAGAACCCTCTGGGAAGATCCCGAAGGGGGCGTGGCCGAGGGCGGCGCAAGGCCACACTCAGGGGATACGAGGGGATCCTGTGAGCCGAGCGGGCTGTTCTCTGGGATCAACTCTTCGTGCTACTCTCAGTTCTTTCGGTAAAGTCACGTAGGTAATAAAATAAAATAATAAAATCACGACGTTTCGAAGACAACACAAGTCTCCGTCATCAGGTGGGACCGTCACAGCCAGATTTTCTGCATCGTGGTGATTTTATTATTTTATTTTTATTACCTACGTGACTTTACCGAAAGAACTGAGAGTATGAATCCTTGCAGTCACGAAAGCTTCAAATCTTCGTGCTACGCTAATCGGGCTTCGCTCTTAGATCTTCGCCACATGACATCGTGGACCAGGCAGCGTGTTAGCTGACCTGGTCCGATTATCTCGTTATCCCATCGAGTGTGTATGTAGTTACCCTGTTGGGGTGCATAATTGACGTGTTGCCTCCAAGTTAGAAGTGTCTGCCTCCATGGAACCCATGTCATATTTTTTAGGAAATTATGTAAAAAATTCCTGTAATGCTTTGAAAACCAAGCCAGGTATTTAGGCCGCATTCCAGTATGCAATACTATGTGCATACTTGTGTGTTTGTTTGTGCCCCATGTGTGTTTGTTTGTGTGTCATTGTCCTGTATGTCTGCTCCTTGCAGGGTCTGAAAAAGCCGTACAACCCAATAATTGGCGAGACATTCCGTTGCATGTGGATCCATCCGCAGACCAGCAGCAAGACTTACTACATCTCTGAGCAGGTGTGTGCAGGGTTAGACGTTGGAACGCGCAGCTCTGGAACAGTCCGCAGATGTGGTCACGGCGAAATAAATGCAGGTAGCATTCAGCTTGGTCATGGCTAAATCACATTAAGGTTGGTGAGCTCGTTCAGGCCATTCCTTCAACTCCCTATTTACTTCCAAGTTGTGGAATTATACGTCACTGAGCGTTTATAAACCATGCGCTTGGCAGCAGAGTTCAGTGGAATTTTCACGAGAGCTGAAGTGAAGCAGTGTATTTGTTTGACATGTAACACTGTCACAAGAAAAGGCTTACTTCAGTTGAATAGACATTGTAATGTGCTGCTCACTGGGCTATAAGGCTCTTTTTAGCAGCGACCTGGCCACAAATGATAGTTCAACAAAGTGGCTTATGTGGAAATGTATAGCAGCTAAATACTGAAAACGCATGTTTCTAAATGTGGAGGGTAAAATTATTTTGAGAGTGTATGGTTATTTGAGTTTGTACACGAGCTGGTGAATGAGATTGCAATATGTTATTGTTTTAATGCTGAGATGCAGGGAGCAAATGAAATGAACAGTGTTAAATCTTGTTGTGTCCTAGGTCTCGCATCACCCTCCCATCTCTGCCTTCTTCATCAGCAATAGAAAAGACGGCTTCTGCATAAGCGGAAACATCTTGGCAAGATCAAAATTTTACGGTGAGAACCTTTAACACCTTCAAATGCAAAGCATGAAAACACATTCCTGCGGAGGGAGTTGGTAGGAACGTTGGGTTGCTCGGTCAATAGCCAGGGTCAACAGCGGCGTGGTGTATTCCGCAAATATGGCCGGCTGTGAGGGTGGGCACAAGTCGGCGTGAGTAGGTTAAACGTTGAGTTTTATAAGGGCACCACGAGGTGACCAGCCCCTCCCCACCCAGTCTCACCCCTTCCCCTCCCCACCCAGCCCCTCCCTCCCCACCCAGCCCCTCCCCACCTTCCCCTCCCCACCCAGCCCCTCCCCACCTTCCCCTCCCCACCCAGCCCCTCCCTCCCCACCCAGCCCCTCCCTGCACGACGGACAGACACAATAATCCCCTGTGGGCTGGTGGAACAAAGTGGGTTCCTACCAGTATAACCAAAACAAAATAATATCTTCAGAAGAATAAGTGTCCTAACGGTGCATATTAAAATGTAATATATGAGCATGAGCAGCATTCTTCGTTATCTCGTCTGTATTTCCGATGAGCTGTCCAGGTTTATATCTGCACGTCATTTGACTCGGGCTTATTTTTTCAGGCTCGTCGTTATTTTACGACAAGCTTTCTGTTGAGCTTGGAAGTTTCGACGCTGCCCACGTTCAACCGCGTTTTGCCCTTTCTCAGGAAACTCGCTCTCTGCCATTTTGGATGGTGAGGGGAAGCTGACATTCCTCAACCGGGGCGAGGAATACTTAATGACGATGCCCTATGCGCATTGTAAAGGTGAGGCATCGTCGCCCGGTTGTGCGCACATACTTGATCAGCTGTCATTGCATCCTCAAGTAAACCTGCCACAGTTATTATCCCAGCAGAACTGCTTGCTTTGGCACGTTCTTCAATACTACACCTCGTGTGTTGATTTTTTTGTTGCTGGTACAAAACACGATGTCCCCCTAATCATCTTCGTCATACTCATTATCAACAAATAAACTGCAGAGGGTCTTTCACAGCACAAATTGAGGAACATTTAAATATGCATTATATTGTTCCAGAAAACCATTCTATCGTGTAACTCTGTTAACCCTGCCTTCATTATTACCTTCACAGAAAGTGCCCAACTATGTTTTGGGATTATAATTACTTGTACTTTTATGATTATGCTTTACATTTGGCCTTTGTGCAGCACACTATTTCACTCGGGTTCTGGAGAACGCGATTTTTATGCAGTCATGTCCAGTTGTGCCTAGGACACACTGTCAGTATAACTGTAAACATTCCATAACCCCGTGTAATATTAAATGGCATTAAGCACTTGTTTTGTAATGATATTCTTCTGCTTTGCACCGCCGAGAGTAGCATGCCAAGCAATTGTGCACAAAGCGCTTTTGAAATTATCACCCAGCCTTTGGTTATAGATTAATAAGTATCTGCTGTGAAAGCTGGTGCGGCGTCTTGGGATTAAATGGAATGTTAAGTCGATACTGATGGGCAGCTCATAGCCATTCAGAAATGGGGCTTGAGTTGCATGCGAGCTCGTGGAAACTTTCCTTTTGAACCCACAGGCATCCTTTACGGCACCATGACGCTTGAACTTGGAGGCAAAATTGTAATCGATTGCGAGAAGACCAACTATAAAGCCGAGATTGAATTCAAACTCAAGGTAAACAATGTGTTATCTATCGATGTAAAGCTTTCGTGACTGCAGGGATTCATCTTCTTGGTTCTTTCGGTAAAGTCACGTAGAAGGGAAATAATAAAATAAAAAATAAATATTTTATTATGTTTTATTTTATTTTATTATTTCCCTTCTACGTGACTTTACCGAAAGAACCAAGAAAATGTGTTATCTATAAACACCAATACAATAGTTGTGGAAGTGTGTTCACGTTTATATTTTTACCTTGTCCGTACGGTGATTTAAAGGGATTTGGCGCGAATAAAATCTTTCCCATAATAGTCTGTTTTTGGGTGGTAATAACCTTTTGTCTTTAATTGAAAAAATAATTGCAGGTTTTGTATTTTTCGTCTCGTTGACATGCAATGTTGATGAAACGTACCTTTTTATTTTGGTTCGCGACACTAAATAACAGTTTGGTAAATGTTAGGATTGCATTTATGGTAATATCGCAGAGCACCCAAAGGTTGACCACGCATATTCTGTGATGGTTACTTTTCAAAGCTCGCTTTCAATGTTGACTCGTTATTTTATCATGTGTAATTGCTTGAAATCTATTTCAGCGTGGTTAGTAAATTAACAGGTTTTTTAATCTATTGTTTTGTAGAGGATCAGATTGGCAGTGGTGCAAAAGCACAAAAAAATTAAACGCACCACGTACCTCATTAACACTGGCTTGTAACGGGAAAAAAATGTGAAAGCTTTAATAACCCGGCACAGTTTTTATCCAGCAGTGGATTGACAAGTGGCTGTAAATTAATATTGTGCATGCCGGCTCTGTTATGAGACTATTCATGACCCATCTGGTGAGTCATTTTTGTGTGTGTTTGTGCACCGCTGCCAATGGCAGACCCTTACATTGATTTTATCTGGCAATAGTGAAATATACAACGGGCCAACTTTTTTTAGGACAATGGCACTCTGGAGGCACTGAAGAAGTACCATTGCCTGAGATTACTAGCCTACTTTTTTATGTTTCTCTCATAAGGCGGTGTTCACGGTAGACATGGTGCATTGTTTGCGTGCTTTGTCACAATTCATTCCTGCAGCCATTCCTGGGGAGCTCGGACAGCGTGAACCAAGTTTCTGGGAAAATAAAGCTTGGCAAGGAGGTGTTGGCCACGCTGCAGGGGCATTGGGTGAGTTGCTTCTTCATAATTACAGCAGGCACTGAAAGTACACACACACACGGACCCTAGGGAGAGACCTTTTTAATGACTTAATCACTCTGCCAGCTGGCAGTAGTACTAAACATTCTGGCTTTTATAACTCTCCACGTATATTTTTTGTAAGCAATATCTGTGGTTGAAGCTTCACCCATTACATTTGAATTCGGGAGTTTTTTTCTATTATGGCCTATGAAGTGTTTAGGGTGAAATTATTGCATGTCAGGTGGACGTTGTCAGTCTGGTGGTATACATCATCGCTGTTTTCAGAATGGATTACCTTTTGGTGCGATTGCAGCTGTTCTGGATTGGAAACAAATATAAGGAAATATGGCCCAAATTTCGATTTAAAGCTTTTGTGACTGCAGGGATTCATATTCTTGGTTCTTTCGGTAAAGTCACGTAGAAGGGAAGTAATAAAATAATACTTTTCCCTTCTACGTGACTTTACCGAAAGAACCAGAAATATGGCTCGCCAACAGATAATTATTATAATAATTGTACTGTAAGTAAAAATGACTCGCGATTTTTAAGGGATTGGCAAAATGGCCAATTTGGGTGAGAAACCTATGGTTTATGATGTTTTCGTGACTGAGAACCATTTAATAACAAGAGTTGCTGACAAATCATTGAACTACAAATTAATCTACCATTAATTTAACAAGCACCCATTAACTTACATAATCTGCTATCGATGGCCTGTTCTTCAACTCTAAACTTGACTAATTAATTCCACTAAGCCCAGTAACTGTACAAAAAACTGTCATACATATATTGTTTTATGCCTACTTTGACACATTCCAATTCTAAGGACGAGCACACTTCATTTTGATTGGTATGCGACAAACAACGCTTGCAGGGCAAGTAGTCAGAATCAACCATGTACAAATAAGAGGCAGTTGAAGAGACTTTGGAAGTATGTATGCGGTAACTTATTCTCAAAGGCGTGACTCTACCATAAATATATGCTGGTTTCTGCAATGGTCCCTAATGAAAGATGCTGTAATTTGGAGAAAAAATGTTAGAGCACTTGTTCGACAAAGGGAACTTATTCTCTCACAAGGCCACGTGATTCCTCAACATTAGCCCCACTGCGTTCCACGAGGCCTATGACGACCAAACAAAAATTTTAATTTGTGCAACGTCTAAATATGGCCGAATCTCAAGATGCTTTCAAGAGGTCAAAACGTACATTAAGAAAGAAAGGGAATTGGGTTTCGGAAGGGAGGGGAGGATAGGGCAGAGAAACTAGAGATAAACGATGGAGAGCAACACCGTGGCACAGCCCTGGGACATAGCAACGAGAACCAACACAGGGGATCGGGGACAGCCAGAGGATATCCAGGGCAGCACTGACAAGTCCCAGGACATCCACTGGGGTCCCGGACAGGCAAGGCAGCATGTTTGAGGGGCCATGACAGCCTGAGTGTTGAGCATCCTTGAGCGGCCTCAATGTTTGTTCTCACCCCACTCAGGACCGGGAGGTGCTGATCCACGAGCTGTCGTCTGGGGTCACGGAGGTTTTCTGGCACCCGACGTCAGATGTGCGGCACCAGCGGCTGCAGCGACACACGGTCGCCATGCACGAGCAGGGCGAGTTTGAGTCGGAGAGGTGAGGCCGCGCGAGGCACGGGGGGCGGCCGTGCCGCCTGTAGCTTTTTGAATTTTTCTTTGCATCTTCCTTTCACATGGTTGTGAATAGCGCCGGTGTAAATGAAAAAAAGTTCACAATTGGAACCTCATTTGCCAGTAAAAAATATGATAATTGTTTTTTTACCCTTTTATCTGGCAACAAAACGGACACTTTTTTTTTACAAGGAGTCATGTTTGCCTAGACCACAATATCTGTAGTAATAATGCAAACAAAAAACATAACTCTGGTAATGTATGCACTGTCCTTGAAGTTGATTGGTCCACACCCGAGACAGCTTTATTTAGAGCCTAGTCTCACATGGTGTTGGACCAGATGACGCCAAAAGACTGCAGGTATTGTGGTCTATGCAAACATGACTCCTTGTAAAAGGGTAAAAAACCAATTATCATGAAAAAGAGTTATTTTATGGGACTGGAGATTGCCTGGGGGGTTGTTTTTGGGATCAGTAGACATCAGTAGACATCAGAAGCTGCCTCACTTGTACTCGGGCTCCCGTTTAAAAATAATTTGAGACCTTTCCATAATACCAGTTTGTGCAATTATTCAACACTTCAAATTTGTCAACTGAATGTAACTTATATTTCTACATCCAGTTGGTGTATTATTGCAATCATTGTGGTGTTCTATTTAATTGGGAAGAACCAGAAAAACTCACTTGAGATTAAACATAATTTCCACAGGTCCTCCTGTGTATTGTGTAATTGGAAAACAGGTGGTATTAAAATAAAACTGAGTTTTTTTTCATCTCTTTGGTTCACTTATTCTTTGTATAATTCAACCCTCATTTACCAATGGTAGAATATATTGGAGTAGCGAAAGTGTGTGCATGCTGCTGGTCTAAATGTTGACAAGATCAAATTTCCCTTTCACAGTAAAATCAAGTGGCACTAAGTGCCTTCAAATTAGGAACAAAAAAAGTCAATATATTTTGTGATGTAGACATGTTGATGCTTTCTGAAGCAGTTTTACCTCATTGTAGTCAAAGGATAAGTTACAGTACAACGGCCACATAGTTTGAAGCTGTTTGCATCAGTGAAAATGTTTTGGCAAAATAAAGGGATAGGGAATAAACTCGTGTGGATTTAAGAGCCATCTGTAAATTATCTCAAAGCCAAATCCTTCCTGGACTCGAACATTGCGGTATAATGCTGTACAGACGAAGAATGTCCTCCTGAATGACTAATGTGTTGTATTGTGCAAAGTAACGTGTTGTATTTTTGTATTGTGCTGCGTACTTTGTTATCTGTGGTTTCTGAGTGTGTTTTGATGACTGTTAGCAAACCATGCATTAGTTCCTCATTGTCTTTAAATGCAAAAAAAACTATAACATTTTTCCATTGAATTGTTAACAAGCTGATGAATAATCTCCAATTAATATCATCTCCAGGATAAATAAAGATTCTTATTTTGTAATTTAAAAAAATTATGTAATAATTAATTGTTGCTAGCTAGACGCGACCTACAAAACCACGATTGTAACCACGATCTGTGCTGCATAACATCTGTACCATCCCTGGACACCCATGATATAGACCCTAACAGCTCATTTTGCCCTTTCTGTTGAAATAAATAAAGTCTTAAAGTAAATGTCAAATATAAAGCTGTATAATGTGTTTTTTTTATTTGGATGCGACTCTATTGACGTGTCATGGGATCTCCTTTGCCAGTACCAAAATATACTAATAGGGTTTTTCCCCTTTTTTCTGGCAACAAAACTGACACCTTTTGCAAGGAATCATGCTTACATTAACCACAATACCTGCAGTCAAATGCAAACAAAAAACAATACTCTGATAATTTATGCATTGTCTTTGAAACTGATTGGTCCGCACCAGAGACAGCTTTCTTTGGAGCCTAGTCTCATATGGTGTTCGACCAGATGACGCCAAAAGGCGCACAGTTCAAAGACAACGCAATACCAGAGTAATGAGAGCTCGGGGTGAGCAGCTACATCATGGGATCTCCTTTGCCAGTACCAAAATATACTAATAGGGTTTTTCCCCTTTTTTCTGGCAACAAAACTGACACCTTTTGCAAGGAATCATGCTTACATTAACCACAATACCGGCAGTCAAATGAAAAAAATAAAAAAAAATACTCTGATAATTTATGCATTGTCTTTGAAACTGATTGGTCCGCACCAGAGACAGCTTTCTTTGGAGCCTAGTCTCATATGGTGTTCGACCAGATGACGCCAAAAGGCGCACAGTTCAAAGACAACGCAATACCAGAGTAATGAGAGCTCGGGGTGAGCAGCTACATCATGGGATCTCCTTTGCCAGTACCAAAATATACTAATAGGGTTTTTCCCCTTTTTTCTGGCAACAAAACTGACACCTTTTGCAAGGAATCATGCTTACATTAACCACAATACCTGCAGTCAAATGCAAACAAAAAACAATACTCTGATAATTTATGCATTGTCTTTGAATCAGTTTCAGTGACCAATCAGTTTCAAAGACAATGCATAAATTATCAGAGTATTGTTTTTTGTTTGCATTTGACTGCAGGTATTGTGGTTAATGTAAGCATGATTCCTTGCAAAAGGTGTCAGTTTTGTTGCCAGAAAAAAAGGGGAAAAACCCTATTAGTATATTTTGGTACTGGCAAAGGAGATCCCATGATGTAGCTGCTGACCCCGAGCTCTCATTACTCTGGTATTGCGTTGTCTTTGAACTGTGCGCCTTTTGGCGTCATCTGGTCGAACACCATATGAGACTAGGCTCCAAAGAAAGCTGTCTCTGGTGCGGACCAATCAGTTTCAAAGACAATGCATAAATTATCAGAGTATTGTTTTTTGTTTGCATTTGACTGCAGGTATTGTGGTTAATGTAAGCATGATTCCTTGCAAAAGGTGTCAGTTTTGTTGCCAGAAAAAAAAGGGGAAAAACCCTATTAGTATATTTTGGTACGGGCAAAGGAGATCCCATGATGTAGCTGCTCACCCCGAGCTCTCATTACTCTGGTATTGCGTTGTCTTTGAACTGTGCGCCTTTTGGCGTCATCTGGTCGAACACCATATGAGACTAGGCTCCAAAGAAAGCTGTCTCTGGTGCGGACCAATCAGTTTCAAAGACAATGCATAAATTATCAGAGTATTGTTTTTTGTTTGCATTTGACTGCAGGTATTGTGGTTAATGTAAGCATGATTCCTTGCAAAAGGTGTCAGTTTTGTTGCCAGAAAAAAGGGGAAAAACCCTATTAGTATATTTTGGTACTGGCAAAGGAGATCCCATGATGTAGCTGCTCACCCCGAGCTCTCATTACTCTGGTATTGCGTTGTCTTTGAACTGTGCGCCTTTTGGCGTCATCTGGTCGAACACCATATGAGACTAGGCTCCAAAGAAAGCTGTCTCTGGTGCGGACCAATCAGTTTCAAAGACAATGCATAAATTATCAGAGTATTGTTTTTTGTTTGCATTTGACTGCAGGTATTGTGGTTAATGTAAGCATGATTCCTTGCAAAAGGTGTCAGTTTTGTTGCCAGAAAAAAAAGGGAAAAACCCTATTAGTATATTTTGGTACGGGCAAAGGAGATCCCATGATGTAGCTGCTCACCCCGAGCTCTCATTACTCTGGTATTGCGTTGTCTTTGAACTGTGCGCCTTTTGGCGTCATCTGGTCGAACACCATATGAGACTAGGCTCCAAAGAAAGCTGTCTCTGGTGCGGACCAATCAGTTTCAAAGACAATGCATAAATTATCAGAGTATTGTTTTTTGTTTGCATTTGACTGCAGGTATTGTGGTTAATGTAAGCATGATTCCTTGCAAAAGGTGTCAGTTTTGTTGCCAGAAAAAAGGGGAAAAACCCTATTAGTATATTTTGGTACTGGCAAAGGAGATCCCATGATGTAGCTGCTCACCCCGAGCTCTCATTACTCTGGTATTGCGTTGTCTTTGAACTGTGCGCCTTTTGGCGTCATCTGGTCGAACACCATATGAGACTAGGCTCCAAAGAAAGCTGTCTCTGGTGCGGACCAATCAGTTTCAAAGACAATGCATAAATTATCAGAGTATTGTTTTTTGTTTGCATTTGACTGCAGGTATTGTGGTTAATGTAAGCATGATTCCTTGCAAAAGGTGTCAGTTTTGTTGCCAGAAAAAAGGGGAAAAACCCTATTAGTCTATTGACGTGCTTTATTTATTGTCATTACTGTGCATTAAAGTGGAGTTGCTGCCATAGGGTAATGGTTAGCTCGATAATCTTGTAATCCTGAAGATCACCTGTTCAATCATCCACTGCTGTGGTTGAAACAGTGGTGCAAGTTTTTCAAATGCCACTGCCTCTATTCGCCCAGCAGTATAAATGGGTACACTAAAGTCGGTCGAGCGACAGTTTGCATATGGTGGGTTAAAGTGTGGTGCTACTCTTATCTCTTCCAAGACATTTGATCTGCATGAAAGAGTAGGCCAGATATCCTCTGGAGGGGCTCTCTACTTCTCCCTCTAGTAGCGGCCCTTCTGTCGGCAGTGGCGTGACCAAGAAATTTGCACGACTGCACCTCTTTACATTGATCACTTTCTGAAATAAAGGACATTTCTCTATGGAGACAAGTCCAAGTGTGAATGACTGAGCGTGCCGTGTCGACACGCCAGGCTGTGGCAGCACGTGACCAGGGCCATCCAAGACAGGGACCAGAACAGAGCGACGCAGGAGAAATTTGTGTTGGAAGAGGCCCAGCGAAACGCGGCCAAGGAGCGCAAGGAGTCGAACTCGGAGTGGACACCCAAACTGTTCCGGCAGGACCCCATCACAGGCGCCTGGTGTTATAAATATGCAGAGTGAGTGGCCTTTTGCAACCTCGTGACTCTGCGACTTTACGTGTCGTACCATCAGCACACGGACAATGTTTACTTCCATATTACGCTATCTTTAAAACATTCACAATGTCCTTCATGCCAAGGATTGACCATTGCCTGAAGCATTCTAATTGGTAAATATTGTGTCATTTTTGATGGGCAATAGTTGAATTTCAGATTTGAATGTCGTTAAGCTATCCCCCTTTGACTATAATAGCCTAAATTTTATTATGAGACTTTGTAAAACTGAACAGGCATGCAGTAAATGTTAAGTATGTTATTTTCACATTGCTGGATATACTCTCTAGCCCTTTGTATTGCAGGCTTTAACTAAATGTAATAAAAGCAATGACCATTTCTTCTAAAATCACTCTAGGCTATACAAGCACACACACGTGCAACCACCACCGCCATGTTGTGGAGCCATTCCCCCCACAGATGCATCCAGCCACACCGTGCGTCGGTTTTAATTGGGCGCCGTCGGGCACGGGGGTCTCCTGTTGTTGTGGCTGACAGCACCAGGCCCTGGGATATGCTCAACGACATGGTGCAGTTTGAGAGAGACGGCGTGATCCAGACGCACATGCGGCACAGGGCGGCGCACAGTGTGGTGAGCCTCGCCGTGCCGTCGGCATCTCACAAGGGCTTTCAGGCGATGGGCCCGGACCTCAAACCACTCAAGGGTGGCCTGCGACACCGGAAAAACCCCTTGCCAGACCACCAGCACTTGGACTCGTCCGACAACGATGGTACAACGCTTCATTCCTTGCCGTGCGGGCATCCCTGTCGTGTCGGTTTGGTCAAAAGTAGAGCTCGTCGTGTATGTTTTATTCTTGAATGCTAAATGATCAAATTAAGTGGTTTAAATGCTGTATATCAATCGGGGTTAATCTAGATCATTGCCACTCAGTTGTCTCATTTGTATTCGTTTTGAACAAATGCATGTCGTAGTACCTTTCCGTCAGAAAATAACAAAATAAATATGTGCGCGTAGTTCAGCTGTTTTCTGCACAATTGTCGATTGCCATCTATTGGCTGCAACTATTTCTTCTCCCTGTCTGCGAACAGACGTGAGGTCGCATGGATCGAGGTCTCGCAGGAGGCATGGGCTGGTGGAAATCCACGAGGCCATCGATTCAGTCCGGAAAACACAGGAAGAAATTAACAAGTATGGCTTTGGAGTGTCATTGTTGGGCTTGGGATTCAGGCAGTGATAAATGACAGCTTTCAAATCCTACGTTTCCCCTAGATCAGTAGTTCCCATCCTGTTGGAACCCATGGACCACTAACCACTGCTTTAGACCATATGCTAAAGGAGGGGGGGGGTGAGCTGTTGGTATGAATTGCGTAAATACAAACCTTTTTTACGTGTGATTATGCATTCATTAATTATCAGGTGTGCGTCATGCCCACCGCAGCATTATACACTTATTGCAGCAACTGCCTGCAGGTGCAGTGTTCATTGCATTTTTATTAACCTTGCAGTTTAATTTGCTCCAAGCGCATTTTACTGCAGTGGATAACATAGCTAATCATAGTTTTCAATTTGGTGACGCTAATTAAATTTGATATCTACTTGTTTTTATTCTGTCACATTTGTAGGACAGGTGCTAAGTGATGTGCCCACTGATATGAGTGCTAAGTAAATATTAACAGTTTACATTGTTAACATATGGTCTTACAGTTTACATTATTAAAAGGTCGCCGGCCGTACTACTTTCATATTGTGAATTTTAATCGCATTTTGTGGCTCCATATGTATGTGTGTGTATCGACGCCTACATGTGTGCAAAGATTTGCATTAAATCGCGTGGCTCCGAGTCTAATTGCCTCCACACTAACCATGTGTCCCGTGTGCACGCACAGGAATCTGGCCTTCCTCGCTCGCAGGGTGCTGCCCAACCACCCCGCAGAGGAAGAGAGCCTGTTGCAGGCTCGAGACTGGATGCTCATCTTCCTGCTGTTGCTTTCCCAGCTCCTCATCACCTACATTCTCAAATAGGATGCTCGCCACCCTCTGCGTGCATGCCGGCAAATTCCCAGACACGTGCCCCACCCCCCCCGGGCTGCTGTGAGGTGGAAAGCGGCAGCCGTCGGAGCTGAGTGGGCTGAGCCCTTAGGCTGAACACAGAGTGGATCCTTGACTGCGCGCGAGAGCGCTCGTCCAGAGCGGACGTGTATGCCGGTCTGCCGGGGACTTATTAAGCAGTGCACGGTGGAGTCCTTCGACGTATCAAGGGGAAGCCTTGAGCGGAGCAGGGTGGAACGCTTTGTCAGTGGCTGTCTGCAGCAGTCATAATGTCCAAGGCCTCTGCTGCGAAAGGAAAATTACGAAAAATGGAGCAGCTGTGGCTGGACCCTTGCCCTCTAATAATGCCTGTGCACACTTACAAATATAATATATATTTTGATTGCCAAGAGCACATCTTTTACACTCCATTTGCGAGTTATCGCATCAACGTCAATTAATATTGCAGTTAATGTTATTGCGTGGTTGTCTTCGTAAGTGTATAACTATATTATACAATGTGGAGGCTGCTGATCCACCAAGTGGGCGTGTGTGGCTTCTCGATTCTCTGAGCTGTTCGTTGCTCATCACATTTACAGCGTATATGTACCTGGTATATATAGGGAGCTTTGCATATATTACACCCATGTTGCAGCAATCAAGTTGTCTTTCAAGTCACAATTTTTATAGTTGTGATGTAACTAATATATGAGCAAGTGGAATGAGTTGGGGTGAGTTTAAAATTACACGAGGAAGAAAACACGCGTCATCTTTGGTAACGAACGTTCATTCTTGTCTTGTTAATTCTTTTTTGTTGGCAAAAACACTGTTTGCCAAGGCTCGAGCTCGGAGTGGAACAAAACGAATTCACTAATTCCCATTGCTCACGCCGGTTTTTATTTCAGCGAAGAAATGAAGGTGCAAGTGAAATAAACGAATATGTCTTCCTTAGTGCCATTTTAAATCCCACAGTAGCTGGTGTTTTCGAGTCGACTGTAATATTTATCTTGTCATGCCGCCACGGTCAATACGCTCAGCCTGAGCGTGCTATCTTGTCTGGCAGTTGTGCGTGTGTGAGCGCGTTTCAGCACTTGGTGAGGTGGGCTACGGATGATTATCAATTTTTGGTATTGCCCATCTTCCCCTGCCTACAGATGTGCATCAAAAGGATCTCAAGTAGAAATACTCTTCCATTTGCTTCATTTCCCCACTTTTGAGTGCTTCAAGCCTTACTATTACCTACTTTACCTTTTACAATTCTAATCCTATTACGATTATCAAGTCAGCCGCATGTTATACGTCGTTACTGAACTCTGCATACTGTGTGCATTGGCAGTGATTGTATTTTAGGTGTCTGGTAAATGTGTCAATTATATTTATACATTTTTCACTGTTTGTGGCGCTAGTAACAGCTTACTTTAATGTAATTAGCCATCACTGCCAAGAAGTCTAGTTACAGAAGGTTTATGACATACAGTAGTAAATACACTGTCACACATTGCACATGCACTAGTAAAACACAGCTTGAGCGATTGTTGGCCACCAGTATTGCAGTTATTGTGCAGTCTGGCAATACTTTGGTTAGGGTGTGTATGGTATTAAAACGAGACACCCTGGATTTCTCTGAAGACCTGCAAAGCCATGTGACCAGTTCACATAAGTGTGTGTCTGTACAGTTAATGTTAACTTTAAACGGTACACCTACTTAATGTTTATTTTTTTTTTGCAGAATCCTGGGTGACTCGTTGTGACACTGACTATAAATTAAAACGCTTTTACTTTGCACCAGAGGATAAATGTGATTATTTGTACGTACAATTGGGTCCACGTGTAGTCTTAACCATTTGTCTTAACTGATCAAAACACAGGAAATGTAATTTAAAGAGAAGGAAAAAACGATGTAAATACTTGTATACAAAAAGGTGAGATGGACGGGATTCCTGTGTACATTTTTTACTTGCCATCTGTTTAAAAAAAAATCTGTTTAATGTATTGTTCCGCTGGTATATTCATCTTGCATATGCCACATTCTGGTTACCGTGAATATATAAATTAATTATTTGGAAATTCCGAAGTTAATAGACCAGATCTCACTTTACCACTGATATAAGGTGACGTCTCGTAATTATAATCATTCCTCGCCATGCTGTGTAAATCCGTGTCTAATTTGTCACTTATTTCGTTTTTGATAGAAAGTTACATTTTAAGAGGTAAAGAACATGATGTTAAAATTAGGTTATCTTGCGTCCCAAAGCTGGAAATCCTTGTACTTAAGTGCTGAGAGCTTGCCTTTGTGCGTGTGAGAGTGAAATGAGCTTTGCCCAAATATATGCAACAGGCAATAATATGTTACATGATCACCTGGATATATTTTCTACTTGTTACATTTACTGTTATATTGTGCTTAATGTTTGCATTTTTATTTTCACTCCGCCACTAATATTTAATAAAAAGTCACAACTTCTGTTAACAGCAATAGGGTAAATCTTGATTGTAAGCCTTTACTTTGTTATAGTACGCAAGCTACGCGATGACACATGCATAAACGGTGGACACTGTAAACATGCACACACACTCGGTCATGCTTGTGCTAACCTCTGCAGGACCCCCACAAGGGGATTATGACCCACAGAAGAGGACACACCACTTCATTCACCAACATTTTTGCTTAAATTTGAATAAAAATAAAGCACCCCATGACCATTGAAGTAAACGTTTTTTTTGTCTTTCGCTCAATTCACGAAAGTGCACCGGAAAGTTTACGGAATATTGCTAGAAAATAAGTTGGTACTTCACAATTCTGATGGTGGCACAAGAGCTGGTCTTGAATATGTATGGTGGTGGCGATGATGGTGATGAAACCTTTGTGCAATAGCGGATGTTATTCCATTACTCTCGCTTTGACTAAATAGCACAAGACGCATCCACGTTGTTATTGTAATGTGTTTTGCCGGTGAAGTAAAGACGGTTTTTTTTAAAGAATGGAGTTGATGCTGAACTTTGTGCAGCCTTGTTGATATAAGCAATGTGGCACCACGCCTCTCCGAGGATATCTCCAGTCTTGCACATGTAATGGTGAACTTGTAGGTTTTGCCAAACAGCCCATTTCAAGTACTCAATCTCAGTGCCTTGTTTTAGTCAGTCTAAATATAGAATAATGGGGGTCTTAAAATAAAACATGATGTTGTATAATGCACCACTTGTCTTCATAAAAAAACGCAATGCTTATGGATTATGAAATAACCATCATAAATTGTTACAGTTAAGGTCGTCGATGTACATTTAATGCAGTACTACAAGGTATATTGTATAAATGACTTTAAAAAAAAACGTTTACCATTATTGTGAGAGAATATGTACACTGTTAAGCTAATTTTAAGTAATGCATGCCATTCAAAATAACATGTTGACATTTAATAAATATTAAATACACCTGATAGTTGTCTACTGTGCAATTAAACAGTTGTCTTACGTGAAGGGGTTTTCTCCCAGTGGCGCTTGTTGGGAATATATTAAATAAATATATTTCCATAAGGATGTATAGATATGCATCTTACGGGTGTCATGTTCAACAGTGGTATTTATTTATTGTGAATCAAAACCCAAGCTAGCTTACAAAATATAACTAGTTAAAAAAAACACGAGATTCAGATTACTATTTGTATTAATGTGTTTATTAAAAGCTAAATACCTGTTTTAACGTGAATTGCATATTCGCATGAATTGATGAAAATGTAACAAACATTGGAACACGGTGCTAATTTGAATTTAAATTGGAAATATATAATCAGCCAATGTCAATCCACTGCTGGACGAGGGCCTCCTCAATTGACCGCATTCTCTCAATCCTGCAATGTTTATCATCCACCCAGCACCTGCACAGATGGGCAGATTTAATAGTTCCGTCACATCAGCCGACGTCCTCTCGTGCATCTCGTCCCTTCGCTGCAACTCCGTGGCCCGTCTATTCCTCTTCGTCCCCAATCTTCTGTCTCTTTCTCTCTGTCCCTCCTCCGTGCCGTTTTCGGTCCTCCCTCCTTGCAACTCCTCCACTGGAATCAACTTCCCTTGTACATTTAAGGAACCCCCCCCCCCTCCGTTATTTACCGCATTTCATTGTTCATTGCTCTCTCAAAGCCTCAGCTCTTTATTGCTCATTCTCTTCCCTTCACTCCTTCCCATCCCTCCTCTACCCTTCGTGATCCCTATCGCTGTCACTCCTTCCTCAATCCTTGTATGCCCCCTGTCTTCTAAATCACGTTCTGTCCCCGTTGTGTAAAGCTGTCAAGCGCGTTGAGTGAAGCAGCTCTAAAAATATTCATTTTATTGGGTTATTCTTGACCATCTGATAACATTACCACTGGAGATGTGTCCTCCTGCAAGCCCCACTCACAGTTTGAATGATATAAGTATGTTCTCTCATCATGTGGTTCCTCTTTCTGTTTCACTGTAATACCATGCTTCTCTGCACACTTTAGTTTTAGTTCAATGTCTATGTCGTGACCTTTCTGAACCACGTGTCATAGCCGGCAGTACACAGCGTTAAAATATACTTGGGTTTTATATTTAGCGATGTTTATTAAAATAACTTTAAGACAATGGACATGCTTTAGTATTCACTCATACGGCCCAGGGTGTGTAAGGAAGTTTAGAATGTTACTAAATTTAGAAAGGGTGTGTTTGATATCTGTGAATGTAAAGCACAATACTCATGCATGTTTGTGTTATCTAAGCTAAACTATTTTAAACTATTTTTTATTTTACCACGTATGTCCCACTGAGCTCTATATCTCCTATTCTAAATCGACCTGGCCACAAATCATAGCTCAACGAAGTGTGTTATCATGTGGGAATTGACAGCAGCCTTTATACTCTAAACGCATGATTCTAAATGTGGAGGGAAAAACCGGAGAAAAATCCACGCGACCACAGGGAGAACATGCAAACTCTAAATATATCGGCGTCAAGGTTGGGTTTAAACCCATGACCTATATACCAGGCGAGGTAGTGAACATCTCGTCGCCGTGAAACTTCGCGGTGATCTCGATCTAATTCATCACGGTGGTCAGATGATGGTAGATAATTCCTGCTGATGTCACCCGGCTATTGTGGTCTCATGTGAAGATCCGCTCATCTTTGTCATAACATTTGTCTGAGACTCAAACCATAAACACATGACACGGACAAGATGTTGCAGGTGTACATATTAACACGATGCAATTTGGTTGTAATACTTTAACACCTATTTTAGGAATGTTAAACACCATAAACATACCATTAATTCGAAACCATTGAGGCATTCACAACGTTTCATTACGCTGTTATTCATTTCACATCCTGAAGCCAAGAATAGTTTCTCAGTAGCTTATATAATTACATGCCATGCCAAGCCTTATTCCCTCTGCATTAGCCCACAGTAAACTTGAGTTTAACATTAACGTCTTTATTAACGATTTTTCAGAACTGGTTAACATTAACCACAGAGTGAAAAACAGCATTCGGTCTCATTGGACTTTCGCCTGGTGAAAGGACCGATTCAGCAAATGGTCCTGGTTGTGTGATGATGTCCACAGTTTTATCGCCTGGCCCAGGAGCTTTCCCTTTGTCACAATGTGAAGGTGGAAGAGTTTACTTCTTCGAGAGTGACATCTGGAGCTTGGTCATCTGCATCTGAGAATTGGTTTGATTTCTGGGATGTATGGATGTTTTACTGCCATTGAGATTTATCTGAATAAGTTGTCCACTAATTAAAATAATATATCTGCCAGTTGCATATTTCTTCCTAAGTCTTAGCATTTGTGAGTTGCCCATCATCAACCTTTTTACTGATTTGACGCTCCAATTATTTGCTGTGGCATCTTAAGTCATCTTTGCGTTGTAGTCGGATTCATTTTCTCATGTTTTTCCTAATTGTCTTTTTTGAGATGTGTTCAATATTTTGTTTGGCATCTCTATTAATGTGTGTAGCTCTTTTCCTAAACAAATTTTTTTAAATGGATTTAGAGATTGCTATCTGCTTTCTAAATCTTTACCCCACTCTTAATATACTATATTATCCATAATATATATTATGCTAGTTGATGAATTATTTAATCTATGTATTATGTTATTCTCCTCGAGGAATTATAATATTTTGTTCTGGATTCGTCTAAAACTTTACTGATGTTCATCATCTTGGTTTTCCCTGAAATTATCTTTGACATCTCTGGCAATGTTCAGTTCAACTTTATTTGTTTCGCCAGGAGACAAGGATTGAGTCTCATTTGCAAGCGAGACCTGGGTCACCAAAATGACAAAATAAAATAAAGCATAGCAATGAAGCAAATAGAAATAAGAGTAAAAAGAAGTCACGTGAGAAATAGAAAATATTCATGTAAAACAATGTTAAATATTAAATTCCCTGTCGTGTAAGTTGTCTCGGACAGATTATTTGACTTAGTACGTTGACAAACAAGTTACACAAACATTAAAGAGATTTTGCGTGACCTACAGCATGTGCAAACATACACGGATATATGTAAAATGCAATTGTAAGTGAAGTTATCTTAAATAATCAATAGTTTTGAGTCATGTTGGGATGGCGATGGGAAAGTAACCGAGGACATTTTTCAAGGGATGGAATTGCAGGTGTTTGGGACATTAACGAAGAACAAGTGAGAATCATGGGAATTTTTTTTCCTCCCAATTTTGAAATGTAATGTGTATCTCACCAGTCTGTGATCACATCGTGTGTGAAATGTAAGGACACAAACGTCTCTGAAAATAAGGGTTTACCCATCGGATTCAAGTCATTCTCATTTCTAATGTCACCGTTAGGGCTTCTCCGTGTCAACTCCCTAGAATCCTTTTTGAAAAAGGAATTCATCATTTCATGTTGCTGCTGCACGCCCTAAAAGATCCTCACATCCTCATTGCTCACTCCGTTGCCAGACTTACCAGTCACCCCGTTTCTGCACATTTTACTTTAGATTAACATCACCTTTTGGTGTTCGAATGTATTTTATCCTAATATAGTAGTTGGGTAATTGCTTCATACACTTTATCTGCTTCGTCATCACGGCTTGTTGCTGGAGCACCTTTTGAATATTTTGTTGAACGTTGTTGAACTTCTTTCGTACCGTGATAATCAGAGGTGCGGGGGAAGGACATCAAATAACACAAAAAGCAGTTCGAAAGAAAATCTTTTCAATTTAGATTTTTAAAAACGCAGTGGTATAGTAATCTCTACAACCCACTTTTCTTCTCAATGGGCTTTCACATGATATACAGGCTGCTTCAATTGATTTTAACACTTCGGAGAATTTGCAACAACCCCACAAGAAATGTGCCACCGAGCTCTGGAGACCACCTGGAGAAGATTCCGGGCACGCGTTGACAATGATGGTGAACAAGTGCAGACTCTTTGAAGCTATTAACATCCATTTGTTATCATGTTACAATGTATTATCCGTTATTTTTCCTTTAAAAATGATAGTCCCATGTAAGTGGTTCAATCTTGCCCGAAGACGACCGCTTGTGTTGCGATCTAAACGTCGTGATTTGTTTTATTTTATTTCTAACTACGTGACTTTACCGAAAGAACCAAAGAGTATGTCCCATGTAAGTGTTAAAAAAAAATTTGAAACACCCTCTATGAAGCACAAGTTATATTGGCGTGGAGTGGTGACGTAGACGTTAGTGCACTGCACTGTGAACCCAACGATCTGAGTTTGATTCCTGGCCATGGCCAACACATGGCAAGTGGTATAAGCCTCCCTACTAACTGACAGTGACCAACAATGTGACGTATAGTCAACAAACCCCCATGATAGACACATACATCATACATCAATGGCGTCAATCTTAAATGAGACATTTTCACAGGAAGCCCTAATTTCTCTTTAATAAAGCACTCGCCATGAACATTTATATAAGTGATATTGTAATTAGTATTAAAGAACTGTCATCTCAAGTGTGCTTCAATCCACCTTATTTTTAATGACCGATTACTGAAATCTATTAGGCATACTGTTTCTCAACGTGCTCTGTCATCGTTCAGAACAGATTGTTATTATTGGAACATGTTCATAGTGAGCTCTCGTCTGACGTTAATAAAGGGCCGCCTATTATCAGTACTCCACTTGTGGTATTGCAATTACTATTCACCACATGGTTTCAATGTCAGCTGTCTTAAAAGAGAACTTTTTCAGTGATCTTTCACCAGTATTTAATAAAGGACTCAGTGTTGTCATTAATGGTATTGGAATGACTGAGCAGTGGTGACAGCAGCAGCAGCCCCTGAGTTTTAATCCAGGTCACGGCTAACATCTGTATCTTAACCAATCCTGGGCCTCCCTTCGCTTCCCCACACTAACCAACGTGGTGAAGTACGGTCAAACCAAACCCATGACCAACATGATGTGGAGAGGCCTTTGTGCAGGAGTGGATTGACAAAATATTGTAAACCATTCATAACAATTATCAGAATCAATCAGAATATTTATTTGCACTGGAGAAATCCGATTTACTCCAAAGCTCTTTTTCACAGATGTCCAGTCGGGGTGGGTCAGAACGTTACAACAACAATACTAAAAACATGATAGGAGTCCAAACTACAGGAAAGGTAAACAAATCACTGAAAATATAGAAACATTTTTTTTTACACGTAAAGCCCACTTAAGTATTAACTTATTTTACGGAAGCGTCCTGGCCACAAATGATAGCTCAACAAAGTGGCTTATCAATTTGGAAATGTATAGGAGCAAAATAACCTAAATGATCTCAATGCAAATAATTGAAATAATTATGAGTTACGATAATAAACACGTCTTCTCAATGGGCTCTCACCTGGTCATACGTGGACATTCGCTTGGCTTGTTGTCAAACCCACTGCTGGATGAAGGCCTCACACAGGTGCAGGTCATGGGGGTCATTTGACCATACAGGCAAAGTGGGAGCAGACAGGTAAAGTAAATAACTATTGCTGCACTTACTTTATGTGGCTCACAATGGAGCCCCAAAGCAAACTATAACACAACCTATGTTATATACTGTAAATGTAAAAACGATGGTTGCCAAGCATCTCAGAGTGGCTGGGAGTCTCTACAGGAATTGGCATGGGTCTCCCAGTGACTATTAAAAGCAATCCAGAAGATTGTAATTGGATAGTTTAAGAACATTTGTGCATTAAACAATATATATCCCTTTCGATTTAAAGCTTTCGTGACTGCAGGGATTCATCTTCTTGGTTCTTTCGGTAAAGTCACGTAGAAGGGAAATAATAAAAATAAAGCATAATAAAAATAATTCTCACGACGTTTCGGCCACAACGCAAGCAGCCGTCCTCAGGTGAAGAACAGGTCTGTCAGACACTGTCTTTCCGACAGACCTGTTCTTCACCTGAGGACGGCTGCTTGCGTTGTGGCCGAAACGTCGTGAGAATTTTTTTATTGTTTTATTTTATTATCTCCCTTCTACCTGACTTTACCGAAAGAACCAAGAAGATGAATATATATCCCGTACTAGCTTCAGTCAGAGTTGGCAACCTGAGTAAAAACTGTTCGTGATTTAATTCGTAATCATACTCTATGGTATATAACGTTCTGTCCCAACTCTCATCCCCACTACGTCTCTATCCTCTGCATGTACCGGGAAGAAGGGCCATTTCCCTAAATGTTGCTTATTACATACTTTTGAAGGCCCCTGTGTTATTGACGAACGTGTTGAGATATTGTTTTGTTGTGTATGTATCCAAGCTCAGCAGAATTGGCTCAATACAAGCAACGTCTTGACTGCTTTCGTCACGTATGTCAAAAATGGTCCAGGGTTTGATTGCATTGAACGAGCCGTGCTGATATTTCTCCACTCCCAGAAGGCCTTTGTGGTTGATGGGAAGTGTTAAACATACTTGTATTCTTCAAAACGATGCTTATGATTATATTGTGTTTTATATGCAGATCATGTGGTCGTCAATCCAAGCCACTATCCGAAGCTCAACCTTGCTTAGCTTCCAAGATCGAACGAAATGAGGCGCATTCCTTGTGAATTGATCGCAGGCGGTCATGCGTAAAGGTCGACATTTTTCATCGAGCTCTTGTATTTAATACATTTAAAATCATGAATGTTGGCGGTATGAGACCTGTCGCCTCGTCAAAGTAAGTGCCATCTCTTTTATAATGAGATATTTCTCAGTGAGCTCTCGCCTGGACTTAATGAACGACTAAAAATAACTGCCCACATTCGACAATAGAGTGCTTGGTTTTTTAGGCAGTGTTATAGACGAATTTGTTGTTTTGTGCTGTTGTTGTTGTTATTTGTGCTTGTTCACCACAGCTGCCAACGCAGCAGCAATCACCGAACATGAAAAAAGACTAATGATTATTGCCACTAATTGTGTTGCAAATTACAATAAGCGACCTGTCATCCTAATGGGCCCTCACCTGGCTTGTAAAATACAACGCAAGGCGCGTGTGTGTGTTGTGTGTTGCGTGTTGTGTTGTGTGTAGTGTTGTGTGTTGCGTTGCGTGTTGTGTGTTGTGTTGCGTGTTGTGTGTTGTTGTGTGTTGTGTTGTTGTGTGTTGTGTTGTTGCGTGTTGTGTGTTGTTGTGTGTTGTGTTGCGTGTTGTGTGTTGTGTTGTTGTGTGTTGTGTTGTTGTGTTGTGTGTTGTTGTTGTGTGTTGTGTGTTGTGTTGTGTGTTGTTGTTGTGTGGTGTTGTTGTGTGTTGTGTTGCGTGTTGTGTTGCGTGTTGTGTTGCGTGTTGTGTTGTTGTGTTGCGTGTTGTGTGTTGTTGTGTGTTGTGTGTTGTGTTGTTGTGTTGTGTGTAGTGTTGTGTGTTGCGTTGCGTGTTGTGTGTTGTGTTGCGTGTTGTTGTGTGTTGTGTTGTTGTGTGTTGTGTGTTGTGTTGTTGTGTTGTGTGTTGTGTGTCGTGTGTTGTGTGTTGTGTTATGTTGTTATGTTGTTGTGTGTTGTGTACTCTGTGGGCCACCCACGCCCTCGTGAGCCGTTCCAGGCTTCATCGGTGCTCGCTGACAGCACTTGCCCCAATAGTCTATTAAGGCTACACGGGGGATCTTTGTCTTTCGTGGGTTGGGGGGTGTGGGGGGAGGGGAGTTGGGGGGTGAGGGGTGGGGAGGGGGGTGGCGAGGGAGTGGGGGGTTTGGGGATGTGGGGGTAGGGTGGGGGGTGCTGTGGTGGGGGGTGGTGGTGGGGGGATGGGTGGTGGTGGGGGGAGGGGGTGTGGGTGGTGGGGGGAGGGGTGGTGGGGGGTGTAGGTGGGGGGAGGGGGGTGTGGGAGGTGTAGGTGGGGGGAGGGGTGGTGGGGTGGTGGGGTGTGGGTGGAGAGTGGAGGGGGTGGTGGAGGGTGGTGGTGGGGTGTGGGTGGAGAGTGGAGGGGGTGGTGGGGGGGGGTGGTGGGGTGTGGGTGGGGATCTTTGCTCTGCGCGCGTCACCGCGCCCCCAGGCGGCACCTGTCAAGGCTGCCCCCCCCCCTCTACCTGTCGCACGCAGCTCGTGTCTCTTTAAACAGCAGCGGCAGCAGCAGCAACAACACCCACTTAATAACACAATTTAACTCTTAAATAGTCTTACACGAGAGAGAAAACGACGCAACGAGGACCACCAACACCACCATCATCATCGTCATCAGGTGGAAGTGGAGCGCTGACCGACCGAGTGGATTGAAGGTAACTTCACCCCGAGCAGCGCCCGCACTCGGGTTCCCGTACAAGCGGCTCGCTGTCATCCCCCTGCCCGCACACTCACCCACTTGTTAGCGTCTCACGGCGTGTTGTGTGTCGCGTGGTTGTCGTGGTTGTTGGTGGTGGTGGTGGTGGTTGGAGTCGTGAGTGAGACGGTGTTTTTTTCTTTCTAGTCGAGGAGTCGGACAGACGGGGGACTGACTGCGTGGGACGATGTCTGCGAGCTCGCCACTGCTGCTGTTGTTGCTGTTGCTGCTGTTCGTGTGCGTGGGGCAGCGTGGGGCAGCCCGGGCAGGTGAGAGAGCTTCCACGAGGGTTGGGACTCCCAACTCGCACGCACAGCTACCACCAACATCACCAACATCACCATCACCACCACTACCATCACCACTACCATCACCACCAACATCACCAACACCATCACTACCATCATCACCACTACCACCATCACTACCAACATCATCACCATCACTACCATCACCACCAACATCACCAACACCATCACTACCACCAACATCACCACCACCATCACTACCATCATCACCATCACCACCAACATCACTACCACCACCATCACCACCACTACCACCAACATCACCACCACTACCACTAACATCACCATCACCACCACTACCATCACCACTGACATCACCACCACCACTACCATCACCATCACTACCATCAACATCACCACTACCATCATCATCACCACTACCATCATCATCATCACTACCATCATCATCACCACTACCATCATCACCACTACCATCATCATCACTACCACCACCATCACCACCACTACCATCATCACCACCACTACCACCATCATCACCACCACCATCACCACTACCATCACCACCACCACTACCATCATCATCACTACCACCACCATCACCACCACTACCACCATCACCACCACTACCACCATCATCACCACTACCATCACCACTACCATCACCACCACCACTACCATCACCACTACCATCACCACTACCATCACCACTACCATCACCACCACCACTACCATCACCACCACCATCACCACCACTACCACCATCACCACCACCACCATCACCACTACCATCACCACCACCACTACCATCAACCACCACCATCACCACCACTACCATCACCACCACCACTACCATCACCACCACCACTACCATCATCATCACTACCACCACCATCACCACCACTACCATCACCACCACCACTACCATCACCACCACCACTACCATCACCACTACCATCACCACCACTACCATCACCACCACTACCACCATCACCACTACCATCACCACCACCACCACTACCACCATCATCACCACCACCATCACCACTACCATCACCACCACCACTACCATCATCATCACTACCACCACCATCACCACCACTACCACCATCACCACCACTACCACTATCATCACCACCACCATCACCACTACCATCACCACCACCACTACCATCACCACTACCATCACCACCACTACCATCACCACCACTACCACCATCACCACTACCATCACCACCACCATCACCACCACTACCACCATCACCACCACCACCATCACCACTACCATCACCACCACCACTACCATCATCATCACTACCACCACCATCACCACCACTACCATCACCACTACCATCACCACCACCACTACCATCACCACAACCATCACCACCATCACTACCATCACCACCACTACCACCATCACCACTACCATCACCACCACCATCACCACCACTACCACCATCATCACCACCACCATCACCACTACCATCACCACCACCACCATCACCACTACCATCACCACCACTACCATCACCACCACTACCACCATCACCACTACCATCACCACCACTACCACCACTACCATTACCACCACTACCATCACCACCATCACCACCACTACCATCACCACCACCATCATCACCAAGATCATCACCACCATCAGCACTGCTGATACAAACACTACAGCCGTACTCGCATTACAGTGATACTACAGTGATACTATATACAGCCATACTCACTACAGTGATACTACAGTGATACTACAGTGATACTATATACAGCCATACTCAATACAGTGATACTACAGTGATACTATATACAGCTATACTCACTACAGTGATACTATATACAGCTACACTCACTACAGTGATACTACAGTGATACTACAGTGATACTATATACAGCCATACTCACTACAGTGATACTACAGTGATACTATATACAGCCATACTCACTACAGTGATACTACAGTGATACTATATACAGCCATACTCACTACAGTGATACTACAGTGATACTACAGTGATACTATATACAGCCATACTCACTACAGTGATACTACAGTGATACTATATACAGCTACACTCACTACAGTGATACTACAGTGATACTATATACAGCCATACTCACTACAGTGATACTACAGTGATACTATATACAGCCATACTCACTACAGTGATACTACAGTGATACTATATACAGCCATACCCACTACAGTGATACTACAGTGATACTATATACAGCCATACTCACTACAGTGATACTACAGTGATACTATATACAGCCATACTCATTACAGTGACTATTGACTTTGTTAAGCAACTCACACTCAACTGAATTACACTTTTATATACCAGCCACCCCCCCACCCTCACCTCCCACTCAAACTTGTCAACTCCGAGCTCTTATTCGGCCCTAACTTAACACATGGCGAGGCCGCTGATCTACCCACGTGCTCAAGAAGCTACCCGGTCCCCATTCCCAGAGTTATTGTTGAACTTCTTAAAGTCAAACAATGTTCGTGTAAAGTCTGGTGGCAGGCAAGGTGGTGAGAGCTTTAGTTGAGTTAATGAGTCGTGAAATAATGATGTGGCAATTATTGCGTTGACTGTGGTGCACAGGTAATAATACAAACTCAACACATTTGCCAATAACGCTGCCTTAAATGAAAATGTGTAATACGGTGTACCTACTATAATCACCCAGGAATGTATGTCATTAACGCTCGTGACGTCACTTCACAACGACCAGCCCCCCTCATTAATATTCATGAGCAGGTGACGTCCTCCAAATGGACCCCCCCCTCCATTCATAATAACTAGCGGGTGACGTCACTACACATGGGGGGGGGGGGGCGAGGCGCCTCCTCCCCCCTCCTCGGCGTCCACTCACAACCCTCACTACAAAGGCAGAACCCTCACGTCACGCTGATCTCCGTCACGCTGTTGAGACATCGAAGTAAAAAGGACGTCATGATGAACAAGGGATTATAACCTTTAAATGAAATAGGTCTGAGTCACCGCGCCCTTACAAATTGCACATTAATGCAATGAATATCACGTCCCGGTCTGCTTTTTGCTTGCAAGTTTCAGATTTGCTGAAAAAGGCTAGTATGAATATGCTATGAATAAGGACCATTGCCCGAAACGTCGCCTGACATATATTATTTTAAAGGCAGTGTTGTATACATAAAAGCACATCTTATTTCTTACCATTCTGTCTAGTGGCTCACGTTTGTTGAAAGATGGTTTCACGCTGTGTCGCAACCCCTATTTAAACAAGGTCATGATACAGGACTGTCTCAACACACACAGACACTCTACTGAACTCGTGTGAACTTAAACTCAACGCTCATTCGCCTCGTTTATCATCTCCGCCTCGACTCAACCCCAAATCACACACTCGCTGCTCAACACCCAGCTCGTGCCGAAATCTTCATCGACTCGTTCACTTCAACTGAACTCTTCACGAAACTAAACCTCGCGTACTCCTGATCCTTATTATCAACGGGAATTTCATCCATCATCACCCACGAAAATCCCATCTTTGTCGTTTTCATCATAAACTGTACACTAAACAGTTTTTTTTTTATTTTACTCGGTAATGCCCACTGAGCTATACAGCCCTTTTTCAGAAGCGACCTGGCCACAAATCATAGCTTATCATGTGAAATTTATAGCAGCCAAATACTCTAAACGCATAATTCTAAATGTGGAGGGAGCAACCAGAGGACACGCAGACAAATCCATGCGACCACGTGGAGAGAGAAATGCAAACTCCACATTTCCAGGCGTCAGGGTCGGAATTGAACCCATGACCTCCTGTATACAAGGCGAGGTCGTTAACACCTGACCTTGAATGAAAGAGGGGTAGGAGACCTCAAGTAAGGCCAGGTTGTCATCTGGCCTTAAACCATCATCAATATGCCTTCACGATGATATAATTGCCATCATCAGTAGTATCAGAAATATGACTTGCCTTCATTATCATTATCGCCATATTAACTATCTGCATAAAATTGGTCATCATCATAGTCATTACATCGTAGCAGCAGCATCAACACAACTTGCGTCAGTTCTCATCTATAACATACCACCATCTTCATGACTACATCTCAATTATTATCAGCAACATCAAACTAGGACCTCCATTATCACATTCTAAATAAGTGTACAATTTTCGATACAATAAATGTACTTTTTAAAAATAAAATCGATAGCCATATAAAACACAGTACAGTAAAATTAAGTTATTTTAAATGCCTGTGTTGAATGAAACTATGAGCCGGCAATTATTTCTGTCTCCTACCCCTCTTTTGCATCTGCTTTAAATGTTTAAGAAGTTAAGAGGACATGCTTACAATGGGACTTGGCTAATGAAAGGGAATTGAGAATATTTGTTAACCTGTAGGGGACTGTTTGGAAGCATAACATGTTTAAAGCCCTGGGGTCTTGAACCTAGTTTGGAATGTTCTTGTCTTAGCAGACTGATTAGATAATTCAGTACCAGCTCTCCGTTGGGATCAAAGCATTTCGAATGGTAGAGCCTCATACGCGCACACGCACAGCGCATAGATCACGAGTTTTCTCGCTCGCTGCCTGTGTGCCGAGATTGGCTGAAAAGCAGTGGAGAGAGAGGGCACTTTTCACCATCTATCTCCAGCTGTCTGCAGCCACTTGTGTTTGAGGTTGCTCATTAAAATGGTCAAAACTTCTGAGCCTTTGTGAAATTAGTGGCAGGCTCCATGAAACACTGGATGTATCTGGGCAAATTAAAAAACCCACTTCTGTCGAATTTTATGAGCAAAAATAGCGACGCAGGCCATACGCTTGCGAAACATCGGAGTGACTGCCTTTCTGTAATTAAAAGTTGCTTGAACGTTATTGAACGTTTCTTTGTTAAAGTTCAGCAATGGAAAGAAAAGTGATGGCTAATAGTAAATGATAATGGAGTGGCGGACAAGGCATGAAACGTGCTTAAAAACACGTCCGTTCAGGAGATGGAGTAATGAAATCGGCTTGTGCACAGGTCAACGGTAGAAAATGACATCGCAGAATTGTGATCGATGGCGTCGACTTGCGCAGGCCTTCGTCCAGCACTGGATTGAACTTGGCTGATGATCAATAAAAGTATAATAAATTGTACTCTTTGGTTTTTTCGGTAAAGTCACGTAGGTAAAAAAAGGAAAATTAATTAAATCACGACGTTTAGGAGGCAACGCAAGCTTCCATTTGTACCTGGGTGTACCTGAAGACAGAAGCTTGTCACGAAAACTTCAAATCTAGAATACAGTAAATTGCTTCATCATGTGTTTTGTGCACCTGGTCACATGCTATAAGGTTTCACGACTGATGCCATGTTGCAAAGTCTGGTTTAGCAAGATTACCCCCAATCAATGTAAGCTCTTTGTCTGCACTGTACTTTCATTATATTGTTATCAGATTGAAGGTGTAAGATGAAGGCTGGTTTGACCCTGACTTGGCCAACACTAAGCACTGCCGTATGCACAAGGCCTCAGAAAATGTGGCATTTGTGTTGCACATAATGTGAATGTACTCTCACACTACTCTAAATTGTATTAGCTTATATATGAAAGGGGTAGCACATTACACGGTGTTGATGCATATGTAAGTCATGTTGCCTTTTAAGCCACGTTTACATTAAACCATGGCTCTTGTTTAAATAAATCTCCGAGCTTGATGCATTAAACATAATATTATGGTGATACTTCGTTGGCAGTCGTTCACAAGCACAAATAACACAATAAACTTCAGCACTGTTTAAAAAAAGAAACGTAGAAAAAGGCATATTATAGAAATAAAAAAGTATATACTTGGCATATCATATACTTTTCTTTTTCAAGGCAGTTACTGACGATCGTGTTGAGATTTAAAGCTAGAAGAAAGATCACCGCGTGAAAAAAGCAATACTCAAGTTGGTGGAGTCCACTGAGGTTTTTGGACTTGAAGGGCACAGGCAATGATGTTGGTGTATTATTTTGATAGATGGAGTCCTGGAATCTGCTCGTGTGCAGGTGCTAGATGGATAGCTGCACTGCAAGGCTGTGATATGGCAAAGGCTTGAGGAGGCCTTCAGCCAGTAATGCCGTGGTCATCACATTATGGATGATTGGTATATTTCTTCAACATTTAATCTGGAGGAGTTGAGTTACGTTTCTAAACTGGGTCTGTTCAACGTAGATTTAACGAGACGAGGATCGCTTGTCATTAATGTTTATTTGTGTTTTAGTAATTACAAGCGGATCAGCATTACTAATCTGCAAGTGCCTTTCAATGCTGCGAAGCAGAGGTCGCAACCGGGTACCCGATACCCGTACCCTACCCGATACCCGGCTACCCGTACCCGGCCGGGTACGGGTACGGGTAGCCGTTTGCGACCCTGGTGCGGCCGGGTACGGGTAGGCCGTGAGCCACTGGTGAGTAACCGTTTGTCACTCATTTCCGGTAGGGTACGGGTAGGGAACGGGTACCCGTACCCGGCCGGGTACGGGTACCCATTTGCGACCCTGGTGCGGCCGGGTATGTGTACGGGTAAGGAATCAAAACCCGTTTGCGACCTCTGCTTCGCAGCATTGAAGATCCCGAACAAAATTAGCACATAAAGTTATTTGTCAGAACTGCGAATCTTAAGTACATTTAAAAAAAATCATTAATTGGCTTTTCGTCATTTAAGTCATTGTGGGATTATTGAGTTGATAATAGCATTAACATGCATTAAGAGTGGGTTTCAGGAAATGACCTTATGAAGGGTGGATTTTAAAAATGTGTTTTTTTTTTATCAAGCAAACCCTTTAATTAATGATCTATGAAAATAAGTATTTTATGGGATTAATTCCACTGTATTTTATCAGATTATTGCCCTGTTAAATTAATCAAAAACATTTGCTTCATGATCTATAAGGTCCCAAGTGGACATATTGGAACTGTCATCTAATTTTCAGTGTGCTTTCTCACAAGCACAGAAAAAAACCCCGTCTTTGATCATTTACCTGAATGTTCTTGAAAGTTGCCCAGAACAGCTCTTCATTGTGATTCATAATAGTTCTTTTAGAGTAGAATATTAACGAGCAACGGCATGTCATGAATGTGGTAATGGATAACTGATATAAAAAGGTAAACCATAGAAGTATGCGACTTTAGAGAAACAAGTAAAAATGACGTTTGTATAGACATGTATTTTTTTTGTTATAAACATTTAATTATTTCGTAAAAAATAAATATATATAAGAGTTTAGTAACATTTGTATAGACATACTGACTTTGTCAGTAAAAAAAGTTAACACATTCATCAATAACACTGTTTTGGGAGAAAATATATAAATAGGCGACGTTTTGGACAATGACCTTCATAGCACATGGTTTATGTGCTTGCCCAAAATGTTGCCAATTTGAGATTTATTTTTCATTTATTGATTGTGTTGAGTTTGTTAATTCTGCTTGTGCACCACTGCCAAGGCACCATCAACAGATACGATGTTTATACCTGGACCATACAATATTTGCGAGTGTTCTTAGAGTTGACTTTTTCATTTGAACCGTAAATGATGTTTTGACACTCACATACCCATGTTAAGGCATTGTCAGGGTTGAAAGAAACGAACAACATTGTGGCAGATGTGCATGATAGAAGATGGAATGTTCAAGGATGCATCTAATGGTGCTGCCAAAACAAATTCGCAGTTGATCCATAAACATAAATAGTTACACATACCAAAGGTGAAACCCCAAAGAACGTTTCTAATATGCCTGCACTATCCCTGAAGCTTTAAACTTCACAATGCCAGCACAAGATAGACCAGTCAGAAGGTAAATAAATACAATGAATACAGTAATCTTATACCACAGGTTGACTCATTTTGTAAATCTTTTACTGAGTTTAAAGTGAACTTTGGGTCTGTGTTCTCTTTGAAATATCGAACTTTTACAAAAGCTAGTGTGTGCTTCTGAGCTTTTGGCGGTGGCGGTGTAGTTCAAAATCTGAATCTTTATTTTGACTGGAGGAATCCGATGAGCTGTGAAGTTCTTTTTTTACAATTTACAGAGAGGGCCCTGGCAATCGTGACTCCCTGCTCTCACCATGGAGTGTTCAGTTGGCACAGTTTACAATTTGCCGACCTGTTAAAAATCAATTTTTTCCACTGTTGATTTTCCTGTATGTTGGTCCATATTTGTACACGGTAAACGATTCGCCAACGGATGTGAATTTTTTTTCAAGGTTTGAGACAATTAACCCATACAACATTACTCCCAATGAACACGTTTTAATATCCCATGCGTATGTTGAATTTATTTAGGTTTTGCTGGAGCATTTAATGGTTTCTTGGTTCGCGACCAATATCCATAATAGAGATTTTTTGGGTTAGATCGCGTAAATATGTGTCGTTAACACCCGCCACCACCCGACACAGCCAACTAGTAAGGGTTGTCACGTAAATAGAACATGCCAATTCGTCACTAGTACAGCACACCGGTATGTTGGAGAGCAAAGCCACAACATTTACACTCTGAGTACGACGTTTCGCCAGTAATTACAACTAGCTTCTTCAGGCAACAGCCAGATTTGTGGAGAAGTCCACCTGTTTCTTTCCTCATATAGAGGCGCAGATGTGGTGACCAAACTTCTGCGCTTTTGCGCAAAGTGTGGGGGGGGGGGGGATTTGACAAGGTACATAAAATACAGAAATTAATATCTGGTCCAAAATATGTATTACTGAAGCTATTAACAGAAGGTGTGCACAGGATTAACTGCACGTGTGGCAAATGTTATGTTGGGCAAATAGAACGAATGATCAGCACGAGACTAAAAAGGACATCAGATAAATATTCAATACTCTCAAATACATCTGTCATCAGTAGCAGAACACCCGTGCCAACAATGAAAATCAATTGATTTTCATAATGTTGAAATTCTGTGCAAAACTAGCTACTGCTGACCAAGACTAATTAGAGAATCTATCGAAATTGAAAGATTTGCTTCGACGCCTTAGTGAAGCGAATCATCAAATAATACATTGTTTAAATGCATGCCTATACAGGGCACCATACTTCAATAGGGATTACCGTTGGTAATGCTATTTTAATACACACAATAGACAGGAAGGACAACATCAAAGGGCTCGCATAATGCGCACGCATAATGTACATTAACTCATTAATCCCCCCCCCCCCCCACTTTGTGCAAGAGCGCAGAATTGTGGTCACCACATCTACGCTTCTATACAAGGAACGAAACAGGTGGACTTCTCCACAAATCTGGCTGTCGCCTGATGAAGCTAGATGTAATTACTGGCGAAACGTCGAACTCAAGAGTGTAAATGTTGTGGCTTATCTTTCCAACACACCGGTGTGCTGTACTAGTGACGAATTGGCCACGTTCTGTTTACGTGACAACCCTCACTAGTTGGCTGTGTCGGGTGGTGGTGGGTTTTCACGACACATTTATATATTTACGCGCTCTAACCCAAAAAACCTCTATTATGGATATTTTTTGCACATTACTCACCCGGGTTGGGAGACTGAAACAGTATGATATGTAAGTGTGATTCAACAGTGCACATATTTCTCAGAACTGGCACGTGCTGTGTTGTCTCTCCCACAATGGTCTCTTGGCCGTCTCTGCAGGCTCTGCTTCCTGCCTGGCCGATGATGAGCCTACGAGCAATGAAGACCTGTTGGCCGGGCAGGAGAACGTGACACTGAACTGCCCCATTAACGGCAACTGCTCCAGCCCCCAGTGCCCGGTGGTCTGGCTCAAGGACTGCCAGACACTCAACCTGTCCGTGGAGGGGCACGTGCACGCCATCGACGTGGGCCTGCACTTTGTGAGCGTTGCTCTGGCCGACTCGGGGAACTACACATGCCGCGGCAGCGGAAACCTGGTCAACTCGAGTCACACCATCATCCTCGCCGTGAAGGGTGCGTTACTCCTTTTTTAAATTCTTTATATTAAGTTCACTTGCTTGCTTGCGCACTTACGACCGTGCAAATCTTTCGGTCGTTTTTTAACCCACTTCCCGTGATCCAATCGAGCTGACATTTTGCACACAGACTCGTTGTGCGTGACAATTTATTTTCGTGAAAAAAAAATTCCAAAATTTTACACTTTTTAGGAAAAAAAAATTTAATTACCAATTGCTTAATGGTGGCAGGCAATCATCTGACCCATAGGTGGCAGCCATCTCAAGCTAGAGGACGAGAGGACTCTAGCCGCCCGTTTCAAAGACCAATGTGGGCTGGATTGTGGCCCATTGAACACGTACTGTAATTTAAAGGATTTATAGTGAAAAACTTTGTTTTTACGGGTAAATTTTTTATTTTGTACGTCAGGGGGTGGGGGGTGGGAGAGGTTGATCGGCAACATTTATATGTTCATGTCGAGATATTCGACCCGGCTACTCCTGAGGCCTTCCACTGGCTTGCCAACCTCGCCATGGAAGGTTGGTTTACTCACCAGGACTCTTAAAGAAAAATGTGATTGCGTTTTTATGTTGTTTCTGGTTTCATTTTCTACAAGTGTAGCACTTTGCCTCGACATAGCCATTGGCTTGGTGTTTAATAGTCTCACCCCTCCAATCATTCTCTGAAAATATTGACTGCACAGTTGTGATAAATAGAAATTGGTACTGTGTGACCATGCATATCCGGAGTAAAATTGTAAGAGTGATGACTTTGAGTTGAACTTCCTTAGCTATTTATTGCTGTCTTCTCATTGGTCATCCTGTAGGAGTCACCTGATCTGTTGTGAAACCACATTGGGCCCACCCATCAGGCAACGGCACTTTTTTTGAACAGACCCTTAGCTGCTGGGTTTTATGTTTTATCGAGAAAAGATACAATTTGTTGAAAGACAAACATGGATATCTTTTATTTAACATTTTACTAACAACACAGTCCTCGTTGCACCATCAAGATAGACGATTTCTAATAATTGGCAGCTCATTTTGAATTGGCCATGCTCAAAGAATTTGGCCAATTGGGCTGACACTACATTTGGTTTTTCTTTGATTCACAAAAGTGCATAAAGAGTGTCATTGGTCACCTAAATTTAACACAAAAAGGGCTTCGTAACTAACCCTAAGATTTAATATTCCTTCTAAAGTAGAGTACACGCAACCCTTTGTGCTGTGTTATCTGTCCACCCGGCTTCAACCTGTCACGCTGTCAGGGGGCTATGCTGAACAAGTTCTGGTCAGGGCAAGGTCTTCGTGCAGCCAACTTTCACCGTTGGGGTATTCATGACAACCCATACCGCAGCTTTAGCTCTGTACAAACAATTTCGCACATTGTTGATGACTGTCCACTGACTACGAGAACTACATATGTCCACCGAGGAGGCTATCGCATGGCTCGGCACTACGCACTCGCTCAATTAATGAATCCTGCATGCCACCTTTGTCCATAGGGCAGTGCACGATTACCGTTTTGGTCAGTTTTTTTTATAATTTTGGAAGATAAAAATTCGAAACTTAAGAATGCATCAGAATAAAGGTGGTAATGAATTGATTTAAAGCACTATCAACCATTATTTAGCTATCTATCTTATTTATATATTTCAAATTGTTACATAACATATCATGGGCTATGTCAAGATATCCATGGTTTTATGGCAACAAAGCAACTTAATCTTGTGTTGCCTAATTTAACGTGTAAAATCAGTTACATCTTTATGGCCATGTAACTGCCAATTTAATTGTTAGCAATTCGATAAGACTATAGGAGAGACACCAACCACACTTAAATGTTAGGCAGTGAATACGCTTTATTATTCATGAATTCTGTGTGGTCTCATAGGCCGTGAAAAGCACCATGTGTGTATGTGTTTGGTGACTAACATTGCAGCCAACTTATTTTCTCTTTGCTATTGGTTTTTTATGATTACTTTCCACTTGTCACAGTACTAAATTAACTCAACGTTTAATTTCACAAGTCGAAGAAGTTTTCATTTAATACCACAACTGCTCGCTTTATTATGTTTACATAGTGACAGGCCTTATATGATAGACGTTTATGAAATTGGCTCATGGGCAGTGCTATCTAATGATATAAATTACCACCCACCCCTACAATTGTGTTCATTGTTAATGCTGAAGGTCACGGTTCAAGTCAATATCATATATTTTTAGTCCCGTTTGGATGGTCTTCTACTATTTGTAATATGTTGAGCAACTGTCCACTTAATTCATATAACATTTTAAATGATCATGAGCATAAATGGCTAATAATTCTCACACGCGCTATTACAAAGCGTCTTCCACGAGCATAAAGATTGATTTTAATGGGTGCATCGTTAAATTGCCTCGTGTTTTCCCTTCACTGGTTCTAACGTTTTTAAATGCGTTGTGTGTTTTTTTTGCACCGCCTGTTAAAGCCGTCGCCCTGGCAATGATGATGAAGTGAATGCTGTGGTGTTGCTTTGTGTTCAATTCCAATTCTCACGTCTCAAATCCATGCCCTGAATCAGCCAGCCACCCGTGATCTCTCCCGTCGTTCACGAGAACACACTTCTTCTCCCAACTAGCTCCAATCTCCACTATCGATCAGAGTTCTCGCCCTGTGACAAATGTAGAAATTGAAAAGAATGATGTGATGAATGTCCTACTGGGATGTACAAGTAAATACGGATACCAATTTGTGTGTGCGTCCAATGGTCCAGTATTCAGCACGGTTGCTGCTAGATTGAAAACTAATTTCTTTATGACTGCTTTTTGTGTTTACAATAGTTATATTGTCCTTCCCCTGCACCTCCGATTAGCATAATTGGCTACGTACGGTGCGAAAAAAATTCTAAGTACATACAAACAAGGCTTGACTTATCTATGTATATAACTCCCACCTATGCCTCATCATCAATGTATTTTTTTTCGGATGACTGATGTTCATTTTAGAGGAGCAACTATAAATTTTCATTGAGGCGGTTGAACCCGATTATTTCATCAGGAGTGCATCACTGTGATGCCTCCGTAATATTTGTGAATTGGGCATTGAGTCGTTTAGTTCTACGGTGATTTATGAAGAGGAAGGTCCTATTTGTAAAGTACCATAGCCAAAATTTGACATCAGTCAATGAGCTATATAGCATCTCTGAAACCAATATTTGAATATGAATAATAAGTATTCGTGTCTGTCATAATATGGGCTTCTATGGTGGGCAGAGGCCTTTCCCCATGTTCTTTCATTCCTTTCCTTAGTTTTGTGTCTCCATCCCTTCCGCTGTCTTCCTCTGTTTCTTTTGCCATTTCTCAGTATCCACTCTGTCGTTAATTTTTCCATCTCACTTGAAATTATTATTCCAGGCACATAAGAGCACGTCTGCGTTATTCACAGCCAATTCAAACACATCAACAATGAGAACAACCGGTATTGAACTTCATTGCAAATCAGAGAGCACATGGTATAGCTCACGAATTGTAGTATTGTCTTGAAATCACATGGTCCCACCTCCTTCAAGCAGTCATTCCAGAGGTTTACAGCACAGTGATGTTTGCGCTGTTTTGAATAAAAGTTTTTAATTAAATGATAGATTCATAAGAGTGTGCATGTGAGCTGGTTTAATAGGCACTGGCTAGCAAATGCCACGAGTTGCTTAATCTGCTAGATATATTTAAGAACACTTTTTTTTCATCAAAGGGAGTTGCCTTCAACATTAGTGCTTCTTTGCCTTGTAAATATGTTTAACATTTTGAAAATGAATCTTGGTCAAGAGCTAATGTATGCGCCACATTTGCTAAACAGGTGCATGTTGAATTAAAGGTCATTTTATATGCAGCTGAAGCAGACTTGTGAGCGCTTAGCACGCTTGCTCTGACTATTGCACTTCTAATCTACTTTTGCTTTCTTTGTGGGATCCCAGTATTCGAGGTGGAAGTAACAAAAGTAAGCATAACATCGGCCTACTTGGTGGGCATCTTGCTAAATAGTCCTGCCATGGGGTCAAAGTGAAAATTAGAACACACCAGGAAGGTGAAGGTTTCTGGAGAAGAAAAAAGTTGTGCATACATTTTGTCCTCGGAGGTACTGTATTAGCAGTGATAATGTTACGTTCCAAACTGCACGAGTTGATGTCACATGATGCATGGCCCCATCGGGAGGGGAATCGAGGCAATTGTATCATTGGTGACGTCATCTCGCGATGTCGTGTGCTATGTTATTTAATTCGCCTTTTAGCACTGGTTTTATCACCAAGCTTTGGCCAACCCTTTGGTCAAATTTCATAGCGTAACATAATTTAAAGAAGCGAACATTTATTAAAATATTGTGAATTGATTAATGTTTATGAGCGCTGTGTTGATCCTGTCACCACCCCCCCCCCCCCCGACTCATTACAAAGAGACATAGGGATAGAGCGAATACGTCAAAGCTTGATTTCATCGTCGGTTGGAATCGGTTCGAAAGCTAAACCTTGAATTGAAGGCAATTACCAATGGCCATAGAATTTGTGTTACTTCACTGCCTTGTGACAATGCACGTGTTCACTAAGCACTCAGCACTTGTGCAGTAAGAGAAAAAATAGGCGAATGGTAAAGGCGCCGCATCATCACGTAGATTTTTCTCTTAGCGATTTCACATTTGCTGGGCCTTTTACAGCAAGGCGTGCACTCTAAAAAACAGACTATTAAGCTGTTACATTTTATTATTCCCCCCATTTTGCATCGTATATGGGTTCCAGAGACGTCTGGATAATTGGAAAGCCATTCCAATAAATTACTCTTAACCGTTTTAGTTTTGAAAAGCAAATCCTCTAATATTCTGTCTGGGCCATCAAAACATGTTTGATTATTCTGCTGTGCAACCCACATTTGAAACAAAATGCGGTATTGTGAATTCAAGTTACTTGAATGTGCAATACTTTTTGAATGATTATCTTTAATAATATCCATGAGACTAGCATGAAACTTTGAATGGGCACTATTGCAAAATATGTTTAGAAAGTGTCTACTGAAACTACAGCATTATATTGATTTATTGAAGGTCAGCGTCTGTGTATCTTTTTTATTGCTTTAAGCGCTTTTATATTCTGAATAGATTTCTATTGTCTCTGTTTATGCAATTCCTTTTTCAATTAGTTTTTATGTTTGTTTGCTAAACACAGCAATAAATACTTCGGGGAAATGCATATGTCAGGTGGGATGTTGGTGGGAGGATAGAAAAGAACATGAAAATATATGAAATGTCAAGTTTAGCAACAAGCAAGCCTCTTCTGTCAGGTGTGTGGGAGCAGTACAATGCTATTGCATGTGAAGCAGGATTTATGTAACAGCATGAAACTGATAAGTTTCTCACCACACAGGGATGCACAATCATCCATAACGAAAACTGCTCTTGTTCCCGTGCTTTTTAAAGATGCTTTGCCTCATTGATCCTTCATATTAGAGATTAATTTCTGATGGAAAATGGGATGTTTGAGAGAAATTTCGCATCTTTTTCAGATAATTTACACCTTGTTTTACTCTTTGTCATGAAGCTCACAACATTTACATCATTCAATGCTTTGCGACAACATTTTTTGCAGGAAAACGGCATCATGTCATTGATCTCACTTCTCTTTGAAAAATAATCGTAAACAATATTCTTTACAGATCGTCTGAAATTTCGTGTCTAGGCCTACAATTTTTTGTGGGGGGTTAATCTGAAAACTGGGAGCACATGACTAATATATGTATTTACCATTTATACACACCATTTCAATACCCTCGACACTACACCATCAAACAATGTAAAATAGTTGGATTTTTCATACATTTCTACGATATTGCGAAAGCACACTTTGAGCTTGCTGGTGTGCAGTTGAAAAACCAAAGCTGAGTAATGCAAATCAAAGCGATTCAAAGTTAATGTATTCAAACTGAAACGTCCACCCACAGAATTGACAGCAGCTCCATGCATGACCTCCCCTTCGCTGCTTTCCCCACCTGGGCCGGAGCGGCACAACATGCCGATGGGCGCATCCCTGTCTCTCAACTGCACCGTGGAGATCGGCACCAACAGGAGCGATGTCACGTGTCCGACCTGGGTCGTTTGGCGCAAGGACGGCATTGCGCTGCCTTCAAATTCGTCTGCTTACAACATAACCGTCCAAGACGCCAGGTGATAGTCCTATTGAATAAATAAATAGTGTTTATATTCTGAAGAGCATTGTGTTAAGAACAAGGTATGGCATTGGAAAACTACCACAGAAATACATCTGCAGTCAAATGGCTTACATAATACAACAATTGGGGGCCAGCTGTTCAATTTCCCAGCGTTCAAGGCACCGCACTTAAAATTGTGATCTGTCACTTTAAGCTAATCAAGCCTACTTCAATCAGCTGCGGCCCAAAATGTTTGCCTCCTGTATTAATTTATGTTATAAGGCAGTGTTAATAATGAAAGTTCCAAGTTGTATTCATTATTCTGTAATGACGCAAGATAATTCAGTTTCATAAATGTCCCACTTAGTCATGCCATGTCAATTATGTTTTGCTGCATTGTATCCATTTAATTAACTGCACTTTAAATTTCACACACAATAGCTGAGTTATGCCAATTTAAGTAAAAAAAATTCTCCTGCCCAAGAACCACTACATCGCTCTGAAACTTTGGATATGGCTTAATGACAACAGGTGGTTGTGCTGATTTCAGACCTCATTTCTCAGTGGTTCTTCCTCAGGTGTTGTCATTTGTGCCTTGAGCCACTGAGCCACGCTTGGTAGGCCGATAGTTGATTTAAATGTGTGTGTGTCTGTTCATGCGACAGGTTTTCAGATGAGCTCTCAGCTGTGGTCATCACAAGCCGCTTGTCTGTGAGCACTCTGGAATCTTCAAACTTTGGGGCGTTTGGATGCCATTTCCACACTACGGCTGGAAATATCAGTGCAAGCTTCGTTGTGGCGATGGAAGGTGGGTTATGATAGCACGGTGAATAGAGGTACAAAACAAGTCCAGCCAAAACAACTACAGCCAATCCATGAGGATTTACCCTGACTTGGAAAACGATCAAGCATTTTGGCATCAGAATTGCCATCAAAATCCATGCTCCTGTACCGTTCCCATTCTACTGTAATGTGCACTGATGCCTACTTTATTGAGGGTGATATTGGCACATACAAAAACATTTGATTGATGGATCTGCTGTAAATTATGAGATTTAAAAAAAAATCTGAACTCTTTCAGTCTATGGGGCATGGCATGATGTCAGGTACAGCCCTGGAAAATCACCTTCCATAACTAATGCTGAAGTCTCTTCAAAAGGCTTGTCTTACCCAACACCAGAAACATCGTAATTAAATTAATGTAGTTCAGCACATTTCCATAATTAGAATGGTTATGTAATTGTGTGTCTTCGAATTAAGATAGTTAAAATTATTAAACTATTAAAACTATTTTTATTTTACCATGTAGGCCCACTGAGATGTTAGCTCTTTTTCAGAAGTGACCTGACCATAAATGATAGTTCAACGAAAGTGGCTTATCACGTGGTAATGTATGCCATCCAAATACTCTAAAACGCGTGTTTCAAAAAATTGAAGTGAAACCCAAAGTGTAAAATTTTGTAATTTTGCGCATTTGACGAGCAGGTCAGAGCCATTAACTTGCCATCTTTAGTTTGTGTTTTAGGGTAGCGGGGTGAGCGTGGGTGTTGGCCTCTGGGTCGATCATTTGGCGGTGCTGTGTGTGCAGATAAGGGCCTTGCTCCGAGCCACGTGGTGAGCGCCGTGGCCGCCCTGGTGCTGCTGCTGCTGCTGGCGCTGTCCGTCGCGCTCTACTCGCGCTTCAAGCTGGACCTGCAGCTGTGGCACCGCAACACTTACGGCGACTTCGAGACCAACGGTGCGCGCTCGTGTGTGCGGGGCAGCACACTGCGCTATGAACGCGTCGACCGAGTTCATTCCCGCTCACAGCATCATCGACGATTATCTGAATCGGTTTTGGGCCTTCTCTAAGTCATCTCAGCTTTAAAAGAATACCTGGTGAAGTGTTAAACATCATTGGAGAGACAAAGGTGGGCGGCTATTGTGCGGGCCACCCACCCCCTCGTGTGCCATGGCACCTTTTGTAGGTGTTCGCTAACAGCACATGCCCCTACAGTCTGTTAAAAGCGATACGGGAGATCTTTATAGCTTTGGGGTCATGAATAATAAGTGGCAGAAGAGCAATAGAGATAGGGGCAAGTTTTGGTCATCGTAAACAACAGCGGTCATTGATCCGGTAGAAACATTGGTACTTTTAAACTTTACTTATTTCACACCAACACCCATTGTTAATGATGAAATATGAAATGGTTACTTCCTGGCCTATTGGATGTAGCTTATATTTGTGTGTGCGTGGCAGCGACACTATACGGGGAGAAGTGGTGCAGTGGTTAGGGCACGCCACTAAGATACTGGCAGCCGAGTTTGATTCCTGACCATTAAGATAACATCAGTGGCAAGTGTTATAGGGTGTAAACATTAGCAGTGAGGGAACAAAGGTCTCCGGGCATATTGTTGACCACACTAGCCCCTCATGTGCCTTCCTAGCCAAATTAGGTCCTTGCTATCCCAACAGTTGTTCATGGCTGCACAGGGAGTGTTTGTCATTGTGCGTGCATCTTTCTCACTTCCTTATTCTGAAATCTAAAGCGGAAATGTGCAGATGTGCACTTTGATTAATGGTGACATAGTTGAGTGGTTCGACCTCTACACTGCGATCTATCTCTGGCAAGGTGAATTTGAGTCCGAGCAGCGCTGCTGGCTCTGGGTTAAGCGTGAAACAAACGACAGAGGGTTAAAACAAAAGTGAATTGCTGTTATTTTCACTGAGCATTCCCAACAATAACAGGGGAAACCTGACACCCCCCGTGCGATGGCGTGTGCATGCGCTCGGTATCCCTTGCCCGCTTGCCCGCGTGCTCGTCCCCGCAGACGGCAAGCTGTACGACGCGTACGTCTCCTATGTCAACACCGAGTTCGACCGCAAGTTCGTGCACTTCACTCTGCGGCCTCACCTGGAGATGTGCTATGGTTACCGCCTGCACACGGATGACAAGGACATCCTGCCGGGCTTGGGTATGTTCTCCACTCGAGCAGTTGTGTACCCGTTAATATATGCACATGTAATGGAGGAGCTTGTGCATGCCCTACTATTGCACAATGCGACCTTGCCTTCGTGGCTGGAATGTGGATATGGTCTGTTGCTAAGTCTATATTACCCAAGTACTAAGCCGACGCTGCTGGCTTCCATCCATTGTTTGAATCTGATCAGCATTTGCATGAATAAACCACATTTTCAAATGTCGAGTGTTTGATACTCTCAGCCTGGTCACCCCTGCCAAGGTCGGTACAAAAATAATTTGTATAATTTTATTTCATTTAAATTAGCACAAGCTAGGATTGGGGCTAAAAATGTATAAACACGTGAAATTATTGACGTGCAAAAGATAGAGCATCCCATTAATTATTAAAATGAGCCGTGTCGTGTTGCGCGAACGAGTCCTATCCACATTACTTCGCCACTAGTTCTGCAGCGTCTTATTCTGGGGCCTTTCCATCGCTGGGGCTTAACATCGGTCTCCTGCTGTGTCGTGGTGGCAATAACATTGCCTGACTTATTGGAGAATTGGCAGGCACACCCACACAGTCATTATGCATGGTATGCACTTGAGAAGGAGCAGGGGGATAGAGGCTTGAACAACCACGCTGCCGTCACGAGCCATGTGAGTGTCATTACGCAAACCCTTGGTATATAGCTGGAGGTGTTGCTGTAACCGGAAACTATGTTGTTGGCGTAAAATAGATTCTGACTTTTCCTTCCCCGCACCTCCGATTAGTGCGGTTGGCTGTGTACGGTGTCAAAGAAGTGGAACACACACACACACATGTGACGGAGGTCATGGTGACGATGAAGGGGCACGCAGGGCAAGATAACTAACACAGGGGATGTAGACTGATAAAGTCAAGGCACCTGCACCAGTCATTGATCTAACAAGTGGTATGATGGACACAACATGATGATGACCTGTATGAATGAGATCAATTTCGTCAGCAGCAGCTGATTGGACACAGAGTTGACAAGCTGAGGATTTGCTGTATTGAAGTTGTACATCTGTGAAACATGCTTAGTTATTTATTTGAAAACAATTTAGTGCTGCAGTCCGTTAAGGAGTTCTTAGCATGCCAGCAATGCTGCGTCCCCATCGCAACTGTTTATGGATACTTTACTGTGTATGGCTACTGTATTGTACTGAACAGGATTTGTAACATGCCACAGAAATAATATCTGTATAGGACGTGGAATGACAATGCGAGCGCAGAAACGCACAGCAGGTGCAGGCTTCGAATTAAACCTTTATGTTCGCAAAATAAAACTTACATCGCTTGGTGTGTGCGGAGTGGAGAGCGGTGTCACCACAAGTGACCATTATCTGAACCGGTTCCAGACCTCCCCTTGGTCGATTCGGCCTCAAATGAGAACCTGGTGCGGTGTGTATACATCGCCACTCTCGTGTGCTGGTGCCAACCTATACGGGAGATCTTTGTCTTTGGAGTGGAGAGAGAAGGGTCGCAGATATACACGCATCATGCTGTGATGCTGTTGACCTAAGCTTGATTCCCGGGCCACAGACATCGTCGGTGGCAAGTGGTGCCTAAACCTATGGTCGGCCTCCTTTCCAAAGTAGACTAAGACCTAATATGCGCACTTTGTGACAAAGGTGCCGACCACATTGGGTTTGGCTTAATATGTCATCGCTAACAGCGTTTGCTCCGACAGTTTGCTCCGACAGTTTGTGTGGCTACGTGGGAAACAATTGTCTGTGTGTGCGTTTACTGTGGGGAGATATGTGTCCTTGGTTGTGACTCGTTTAGAGGAGTTCAAGTAAGAGGGCTCAGGAGATTACTCAGGAAACCGCCCTCATGTTATAATTCAATATCGCACCGCTCCTTTTAATGGGATTCTGTCAGTTACGCTTACTTCGTTTGGCCAAGATAAGCGGGCAGCTGTAGGTAGCGGCATACTCTTCTATAATTATCAATGCATTGTTTTTTAATGTGCCTTTACTGGAGGATTAACGCATTAATTTTTTTGTGAACTTAACATATCAGCTTCTTGGTTCTTTCGGTAAAGTCACGTAAAAGGGAAGTTAAAAAAAAATAATACAATTCTCACGATAGGTCTGTCTGAAAGACAGCGTCATTCAGACGCTGTCTTTCCAACAGCCCTGTTCTTCACCTGAGGAACGGCTGCTTGCGTTGTGGCCGAAACGTCGTGAGAATTGTATTTTATTATGTTTTTTCCCTTCTACGTGACTTTACCGAAAGAACCAAGAAGATGAATCCCTGCAGTCACGAAAGCTTTCAATCGAAATTCAACATATCAGCGTTATTCTACTGTACATTGGTGAAAAAGAGCTTTATAGCTCATCGGATTCCTCCAGTGTAGATAAATATTCTGATTCTGATACAGCAGGAAAGTAATGAAGGTCAGCATTTCGTCTGGCGGTCGTCATTGTTATTGTGATGAAACCACACTCTAAAATTGTTTTTATTTTTTCGGATGCACATCTTGAACAAATGAACCTTTTACTGTAAGATTATGCGGCATTCATTACGTCGAGAGCGCTGTGGTGGCTTAGAAATGCGCTTGTGCGCCGGATGGTAGGGATTCCGCGGAGATTCGATGCCCTCGTCGTTTTTCGCTCTTCACGTGGCAAGTTTCCATTTACCGTTCCATTCTCTCCCGGCACGGAGGACTCGTGCTGAATAATTAAGCAGCTCGGCACCAAACTTAAATGAATAAAAGACCCTCTGTTAATACTCATGCCATCACCGGCCCTTATTGGCACCGGTTGCCAAGCACTGTATATTACGCTTCACATCGGTCTGTAAAGAAGGATGTGTTTTGTTACTCGCAAAGGCTCTGTTAGGGCAAAGTACACCGTGAGTTTATCACAAGCACCTGTCCCCCTGCTCACTCGCAGCCTTTAGTCCTGTGGGATTACTTGCATGTGCGCGTGAATCCGCGTGTGCGCAAGCTGCAAGCGGGCGTTCACATGTCCCTGTTTGTGCAATGATGCGTGTGGCAGCCTGCCATGTGGATGAGCCTCATGCACTGTTGTCGCGACTGTCGAATTTATAATGAGTGAAAACAAACAAAAGGACGCAAATAAATAAGGTTAAATTCTTTCGAGCAATTTAAATTGACCTTGACGCATCTCAATATGGGTGGGTGTTTTGCTGATTTTTGTGGGTGTATTGTGATATTGGGCTGAACCAGTGGCGCAGTGGTTAGCGCTCTTATCTATGTAATTAGCGAGTGATATTAATCCCCCTTTACCAATCCGCACTGACGACAATTTGTTCAAACAACCTCCGTGATCAACACGGCGTGGGGATTCGTTCTACAAGCAGTTGATTGGCAAAGTACGGTAATATTTTGATTGCTGTCATATACATGCGTGGCTTTATATATTTGGTTATACCTGTGAATGGAAGCTTGTCTTATTTCAAATTCAAAACATGCCTTTTTGACTTTGCAACATTACATAATCTCCTGCCACAGTGGCAATCCTATGGATTCTGGATCACTGTCATTGTGGATGATTTGACTTAGCTCGAACTTTCCCAGTTGTGCAAGTACCATACTCCGATTAGCATGGTTGGCTCCGTACGGTGTGTGGAAGAAGTTCAACATACATATGTCTATACATACTCGTTGCTCATACAACTGCTTTTTAACTTTTCCAGACAGTTGCTAACGATGTACGGGCTCTTCAACGTTATACGAAGCGTGACGATCTTTCTGTGTTTATGTGTCTTCGTGTGCACGTGTCTATGTTCACACGTCCCACACGATGGCAGAGCCGTCGCCCGAGCTGCTCATGAACCTGAGCCGCTGCCGCCGCCTGATCGTGGTGCTGTCTGGCGCGTACCTGGCCCAGGAATGGTGCTCCGAGGCTTTCCGGTACCCAAGCATTGAAATTAAAATCAAAGCAATCCTTTGGTCATCCGAAGGAGTATGAGTTTCAAACTGTAGATTGAAATTGGAGAAGCTACCAACATATTGTGACATCATAATCGTCATCAAACGTGCTCAATCTATGATAATTGGTTCTTTACCCTTCTATCTGGCAACAAAACTGACACCGTTTTGCAAGGAGTCATGTTTGCATAGACCGCAATACCTGCAGTCATAACACAAACAAAAGAACATAACTCTGATAATGTGCACTGTCCTTGAAGTTGATTGGTCCACACCCGAGACAGCTTTCCTTCGAGCCTAGTCTCATATGGGTTGGACCAGATGACGCCAACCCATATGAGACTAGGCTCGAAGGAAAGCTGTCTCGGGTGTGGACCAATCAACTTCAAGGACAGTGCACATTATCAGAGTTATGTTCTTTTGTTTGTGTTATGACTGCAGGTATTGCGGTCTATGCAAACATGACTCCTTGCAAAACGGTGTCAGTTTTGTTGCCAGATAGAAGGGTAAAGAACCAATTATCATATTTTTACTGGCAAATGAGGTCCCCATAGTGTGCTCAATCTACTCTTGGATGAATTCCTTCAAGTCGTTGCTATCTCTCATGGTTCTGTGATTTAACAATCCACTGAGCGCTACCACAAAAGTGTATTTACACTATTCTATTTTCTAAGTGGACATACTCTCAAACACATTCCATTCCTTGGCAGTATTGTGCATCAGCAGGCTTGTCCTATGTTATTTTCTGTGGTTTGCAGTGGCTTACAGTTTTGTAGCGGTGCCTCCATGCCCAAACAGAGAGTTTGCTGGTGCTCCTTTGCATTGGCAACCGCTAAGCCAGTCATAATACTCTTTGGTTCTTTCGGTAAAGTCACGTAGGTAGAAAAAAATATCACATTTCCATGGCAGGGGCCAGTTTTTACAAAAAATAGTGGTGCACATTCTACGAACAAACCCCCAACTTGTACTTCACACACAAAGTAGCTAGATTCATACACTGGCCACTGTGAACAATGTATGGCAAAAATATACAAGTGTTTCAATCACCAACAATTGGGCAAATCGCCAAGGTTGTGTTTATTTAATGATGTGTTTATTTCGGACTTTTTTTTTAAATGAAATACCAATGTCCATCTGGCCCTCATTTGCAACCTACCATGGTGCGGGACAGTTCTCCTTCCTTGCACTGCTTGATTTGGAATGCCCTCCCACTATCTTTATTCCCATATCTCTATGACCTCACTCAATTATAATAAATATGTTTCGTTGTTTTCTGCTACCCTGTACAATAACCGTCTCTTACTGGCTGTCTGCTTTGTACGAAACACCTTCAGGCCTGTACTTGGCAACTGTAAAAAAAACAACATCTGTGTAAATGAATCTACCCAGGGCCGGATTAAGGTTATTAGGGGCCTAAGGCTAATAGGAGGGGGAATACATGTAATACATATTGAAAAAAAATATAACAACTCATCAACATAATGTATTTGACTGAAGGTAGAGCTGTAAAATATAAATCACTCACTGCACTCATATCTGCAAATAAACAAAACAATTTCCAAGCTTTAGCTGTGGCAAAGTCATGATGTCATTGTAATTCAAAGACAAAAAAACTTCCGATGGCTGCGCTACCATTGCTCACCTCTTACTTCAATATCGAATGGAGGGCCTAACAGAGGGCCTACAAAACATGAGCCTATGGGTTAATCCGGCCCTGCATCTACCACATTCTTTCCTCCCAAGGCAATACCGACCTTTCTTTCTCTTGTTTGCCACGTGGTCACGATCCCGGCGTCTGCCAGGGAGGGCCTGCTTCGCCTGCAGGAGCTGACGCCACGGCCTGTGTTCATCACGTTCGACGATGGCCGCCGTGCGGCCCCCCACCCGGCCCTACAGCTCTTGCACCTCTCCCGCCCGCACCCCGTCATCTTGCCATGGGACTCCACCTCCGCGGTCAGTGGCAGCGCTAGGCGCAGGCAAACCGAGCGACGGCTTGGGACACCCCAAGTATAGCAAGGGGCCTCGGATTCACGACAAAAAAGGGGCGTCTAATATCGGCTCAAATTCAGATCCTAATAAATAAGAGAGATCAATTCTATTATCTATCATCTCGCTACAATTGTATTTTTCTCGACGTTTGTCGTCTCGCCAGGATTTCATAGATTGAAACAGGAGTTCCCAAAACTAATTTCTGTTTGGGGTCCCTAATGGGGCAACACCACCACTGTCTTCGATACTACGCCTCTCCCCCCACCCGCTCTCACTGTGGCGGTCCCTGGTCCCACTATCACCTTAACCCGGTGTAACAGGCTAAAATAACCTCTGCCCCGATTAAACCCGGGTATAGTTTGGCCCAGGCCAGAGTATACCCGGGGGGATAAAGTGTCCTCGGCTAAACTAGACCCCCCGGGGGTTTAAACTAGACTGGGCCAGACCATACCCCTCCAGGCCAGAATATTTCCCATGTGAAAGTTCAAAGGCAATTATCCATACAGAGAACAGCCGACAACGAACTTCAATCGATATCTAAAAAGCATATAAATGGAAGTAAGAATCTCAATTTGATCAATTGAAGCATTTTTAGAAGCAGTCGAAGCCAGTGAAGTCGAATACGCGTGCAATTCCATTGAAGTGTTGTCGGAAGTCACGGAATAGGGTTAGGGTTAGGAACTAAGAACTACACGACTACTTGGACCGAGATGTCAATGAATATGTAAACACCTCTGGCATCTCTTGTGATAGAGTCTGGGCAACAGATGCTGAGATCATGGCCACAGAAAATTAATGTGTATATCGCTCAACACTATTACTATCATGGGGGTATGATTTGGCCTAGAGGGGCATCATTTGGCCTAGGCCATAATATACCCCAGCGTATAAATTGGCCTAGGCCATAATATACCCGGGTATAATCTAGCCTAGGCCGTTTTAACCCCGGGTATACTACGGCCTGTGGGTATACTACGGCCTGTTACACCGGTCCCACTTGCTATGAGCGGTCTCTCAGTGGTGAGACACAGAGCCTGTGAGCACAGTCGAGAGGGAAGATCATAAACCAGATTTCTTGAGACAATTCCTTTCTGGGCCTCACTGTCAAATGTGGCTCTGCTCTACCAGTTATGCTGGACAGTTACATTAACATTGACACTTGTGGTCGGCAATAGCTGTGAGTGTCCTTGTACTTCGTGTCCATGATGCAGTTATTGGCGATGCCTGCAGATACTGCATTTGTAAGAATGTTAGGTATTTACGTTTTCTTGCTTTGTTCAGAGTCGACAACACAATTGGCATTGTTCAATTAATATTTTACTTTTATGGACTTTCGTGTTCAGCCCAGATACAGACAGGAAAGTGTGGCTGGTTTGGAAAGCATAGAAGACTTTTTATTGGCATAAAATATTTATATAAGGAAATAGATTTATGTATTTTTTTTACAAGGAAGTTTTGTTTAACCATTACTATCTCACAGAACTCGTAGGGTGAGCAGCAAGCATTCCTTTGGCTTTGGCAGAGTAGCAATGGGGTGGAATGTTGCAGCTGTACACTATCATGTAACCGAGTCGGTGTTTCATCGCCATCAGGGCCCTTAATTGGGGTGAACATGAATGAGAGGGTCTTTTAAAAATAGTGCACGGTGCACCCTGGGATTGAATGGGTAAAAGTATTAGGTTGAACGAACAGGATCGTACTATAACTTGTTCAATATTAGAAATAATAACAGCAGTTGGGGCACATTTGGAAAACATAATCTTCGTCTATTGGGGTCCATTGATATAATTTCACCTATTAAAGCTTTTTGCAGGCAGAAACAGCACGGCTCGTTTTTCATTACAACAAAAGAGAAAAGGTGGCTTGCCATTCCTCTAAAATTACCTGTGCATGATATCACGGCTATTTTTAGACATTGCCTGTGAAATATGCTCTACCAGAAGATTATGTACCAACTAGCTTTTTTGCCCGTCCAAGGACGGGTGTGAATTGCAGTAAATCTGAAATATTCAATAGAAAAATTGTTTAGCTCATAATTATTACCTGCTAATGGTTATTGTGGAGGGGTGCGGCATGTGGAGTGACGTCACCCGCTCATGATTATTAATGAGGGGAGGAGTGCGGCATGTGGAGTGCGCGACCTTCTTGTGCGTTAGTGTAAATGTCCACGTGGGCATGAATATTAATGAAGTGGGGTGGGCCTCATGTGGAGTGACGTCACGCGAGGGGGTGGGCCTCATGTGGAGTGACGTCACGTGAGGGGGTGGGCCTCATGTGGAGTGACGTCACGCGCGGGACGGACAGACATTTCTGGGTGATTATAGTAGGTAATGAATACAAAACCCCACTGTACCATATCATATGAGACATCTGATGAGAATTCCAAAACCAAGCCTCCTCCCTCCCCCTAACCTTCAAAGCAAAATACCACATTTCACAAAAAGTAACCTTTTCCAGTGCTGTCAAGGTTATGTGCGTGGCCTCGCAGGAGTTGACGATCATCAAATGGGTGTGAGCAAACGGTGTGGAAAAGTTTTGGTTTTCTACACGTATTTTTAGTTTGGAGAAAACCGACCTCCACCGGCCACTCGAGGGTTGTACTTCTGTAAATAGATTACGTCCTGTAAAACGTGGGGCAGTTGTAACGTAGGCATTGGTCCTTGTACTTTACATGAATACTGCGGTACACACACACACGCACCTTCCCTAAAACCATGTCAGTAAAACGTTTAGGCTCGTGACGATGTGCATATTCATCGTTTAAAATGTATTCTTATCTTCACGTTAGATGCATAGAATCGTGTGGGTGAGAATCAGTTGTTTCAGGTTTATATACATTTTATAGTTTCCCTACAGTCAGTCGAGGCACTGCATTCCTGATTTTTTATTATTATTGTTGAATTCAATCGTGACCCCATATCATAATGTATCTAATTACTAAAAGTTTTCAGGCGTGGTTTAGTGACTTTACGTTTGAGAGCTTGTAATTTATTGGTAATTTGTTGAGGAAATATGTACTTTTGCATTCCTGTTCCAGCAGTCCACCAGCCCTGCCCCCCCCCCCCTCTCAGCATTGCATCACCTTTTTTAAAAAAATGTTAAAAACCTCATCCTTGTGAATATACCTTTTTTTACTCAAAAGGCTGAATCTGACTGGTATTTCCAGTTTTCATTCCAGGATGTAACTTTGTAGAGTCAAGACTGACGTGTTCTCTCTTTGCGATAACAGAATCTGTGACATTTCACATCCACAGCGTAAAAGCTTAATTTGCAATTTTTAAGTGGAGCAATGCATGCTTTCAAGCTTGGCTGAGCAACTATTTAAATATGAAGGCATGCTTGGGGCCATAACGAAACTTCACATTCATAATCACTTCCTCTTTAGAGACTACTGTCGTAATTAACACCATGATACATTTACTTCCAGCAATTAGTCGATCGCAAGTTGCGTGTGGTGGGGTAAAGTGTGGGTAACTCGATTATTCCAGGAGACGTCTGCCCAGTGTGGAAAAGTAGGCCAAATACTCCCTAGAGGGGCTGTCTCTAGTGGAGGCCCTTCTGTCAGCAGTGGGATGAGTCAGCAATTCCAGGGCTACACCATTACCAGCTTTTTTACCCAACATTTACTGTAATTAACACCTAACTCGTTTGGTAATGAATGCCCGTGTTGTTTTATTTTTTGCATAAATAATTGCCAAACTTGTTTAGCGTTGCAGGATTTGAATATCGGCTTTGAATGACGCATGTCGATGCAGCATGTGTGCCAAATTGAACTCGGTCACCATGTGAAAATATTTACAGGCATGCTGGGCTTTATTTAGCCATGGAGAACATGATATAAACAATGCCTTTTTACAGAAATTATATTGTTTCTACTTTGTTTCGCGAAACGTCTTCGTTATTAAACTGTCTTCATTATGCCAGCGGTAATTATGACTAGTAATACATCAAATGTCTGTGTATATGTCTGTAATTAAATTCTCATCCAAGCTGAAAGTCTCACAAATATCAAAGCTCATCCAAATCTTTAACGCTGCTCCTTATTAGGGTACCTCGGGAACGTGTTGATGCACATTTATTAATTGGCATTATTAATTTGTCTATGCTCATTACGTCTTGGCTGGCAGAACAACACACCACCATGTTCCCCCCCCTCCTTCCGCCTGTAGCCTTAAGGCTCACATTTCTACACAGTCGAAATATGCCATCATGTAAGGTGCCGTCCTCTGTCATTGAGTCTGCCACTGAGGTATCCGAACCTGTCTAACCTCCAAAACAACAGATCCTGCTCCTAAAATAGCATCAGCTAAGGCGTGCGCACGTACAGGTGTGGAATTTAACTACAGTGCATTCCTTTTGGTTGTTAACGCCTGCTCTCCCCAGGGCTCTCAAAGTTAATTACACACAAATACAACTATGCATGAAACATCTCACTCGAATTTACCCCGGGGAGGGCAGTAAGTATCATATGCCCACGAATAGATCAGATCGCACACTAGATTTTGATCAGCCTTAGGTATTAGCTCTGAATGTCAATACTGTACTCCTGTGTGCTACATATCATTCGGCCATATATTTTTGCGTGCATGCTTTTGTGGGCATGTGACAAGAGGCATTGTTGTCACATCAGCCAGTTCTTAGCCACAGCACGTTGTCAGTACACACTGTCAATATGTATACTACACAGCATCCTGGAAGAACCCACTAACCACCTCACAGGGGGTGGAGTGGGGTGGCAGCGATGAACACACTGCGCTCTGAACCGTAGCAACCCGAGTTCAATTTCCAGCCACAGCTAACGTCAGTGGCGGGTGACATCTGAACCGGTCCCGAGTGATGTGGAGACATACTGTGAAATAAAACCCCCATGACCCGAAAGGCATGAGAAGCCACGGGCTCGAACATATTGTATCGGTATCGTTAATAAATACTGCATCTGTGCAGATAACTGCATGCTGGTTTTACCCATTTGTATGGAAACAGAAGATCACAGCCATGCCGTTGTGCTGTGTCATGCTTGTGCACAGGGTTTGTTACATAAAACAACAGCACTCCCTTAAAACCAATGTCGCCATTCAAATAGAATGTGTGTATCCTGAAGGCTCTGGCACCCCGCTATATTGATTGCTTCATTGCTGTACTTGATACTGGTAGGAACCTCCTGGTTACACCAGCCCACAGGGGATTATTGTGTCCGTCGTGCAGGGAAGGCTGGGTGGGGAGGGAGGGGCTGGGTGGGGAGGGGCTGGTGGGGAGGGGCTGGGTGGGGAGGGTTGGGTGGGGAGGGGCTGGGTGGGAAGGGTGGGGCTGGATGGGGGGTGGGGCTGGGTGGGGAGGGGCTGGGTGGGGAGGGTGGGGAGGGGCTGGTCACCCCGTGGTGCCCTTATAAAACTCAACGTTTAACCTACTCACGCCGGCTTGTGCCCGCCCTCACAGTCGGGCATATTTGCGGAATACACCACGCCGCCGTTGACCCTGGCTATTGACCCTGGCCATTGAGTGAGCAACCCAACGTTCCTACCAGCTCCCTCCGCAGGATGTGTTTAAATTTGTTTTGCACGTTGCATTTTTTTTATTACACGCTTTCTATTAACTCACTCTGTTGTTTTTGTCGTATCCTCAAATTTTCTAACTCAATTTTAACCCACTTCCCATATTGATGCCGATACTATATTCTATCAAGAAATTAAAAATATATTTTTAAACATTCATTTTTAATATGTTATGTTTCGGCTTGGGTCTAATTGTCCACGCTCAACTGACGTTGGCTGTAAATCACCACGGCCCCTTACGTTGTGGCAAGCCTCGCGGCCACTTCATAGAGTCGTGGAGTTCTGCCATTACGAGCACGGTACATTTCATTAAAGCGTGTTTAAAAAAAAGTATTTGTAAATATTACTTACTAGAGACCCAGGTGACTCTTGCAAATAAGACTATCTCCTGGTGTCTTCAGTTCTCACCTGGTTCAACAAAGCGAACGTGAAACTCGATTGAAAATCTGAATGTAAACATGCTTACTGCACGAAGTAATGAGCAATACAGGTGACCTTGACAACACGCTGTAAGCCACATCTTGATAGCAATGCTTAACTGCATCAGGAATTTAACGCCAACACGTGCTAAAAATAATTTTTTGATTGTGACTCACCTGCATTGGCTTATTGAAATGAATAATGACACTATAAATATTCTTAGTTAGCATCGCTAATTATTTACATGAGGAATTCATACACAGTGATTCCCTTTAGGTTGGTAATCCCCAAGATAGGCATCCTATATCTGTCAGTCAGTGGACATTTTCAAAATGCATCTTAAAACCTATTTATAAGCTTCCGCTTATTCAACGTTTAGTTCATTAAGTAAATGGATTCTTAAAATGTATTTAAAATATTATTTTCATGTTGAGTGTCTACTGCTGCTGCTGCTGCGTCCGCACTGTGCAGTGCAGCGCTTTGAGATCCTTGATGAAAAGCGATATGTAAATTAAATAATTATTCTATTGAGAAACACATTTGGATGTATGAAGTTCAAAGGCCATCATGATCCCAGAATTATATTGGCATTGCTGGCATTTAGTGATCTCGTTGCTGATATCACGTAGCCTGTGGAGATTGCCAATTCTGGCATATTGGGCACTGGGTATAATGCCAAATGGCGTCTCAGCCCTAATTTCAGCTCATGGTAAATCTGTGTAAAGTGAGATTTATACCTGTGTGTATGTATATACACATATGTGTGCATGTATGTTCATGTTTGTGTACGAGTGTGTGCTTTGTGTGTCAGTTGGAGTGGTGGCACAGTGGTTAGCACAATGTGATGGAAACTCGGTGACATTTGTCTGATTCCCAGCCACAGCTCACATCAGTGGCATGCCGGCCCTGCATTACCGACCTGTACTGATGAGCATGGTGAAATATCTTAAAACAACCTCACGTGACTGACATTAAATGGGGGAAGCCTTCATCCAGCAGTGGATTAACAAATGACTATGTTATTTAATACTCTTTGGTTCTTTCGGTAAAGTCACGTGGGTAGAAAAATAATAGATCACGACGTTTCGATCGCAACACAAGCAATCGTCATCAGGTGGGACTACTACAGCAAGAAAAAAACTGCTGAAGTTGTGTTTTGTGAGTCTACATGTATTTGTGTATGTATGTATGTGTCGTGTGTGTATATGTATGTGTGCATCGTTCTACTTGTGTAGGCCGTATGGATATATATTTTTCGTGAAATTAGAGAACCCATTTATGCTGTGATGGAGCATCATGAGTAACATAAAAACAAGAAAAGACAAAAGTACTTCTTTGCTCATAAAAATGAAATATTTCTTAGTTTATCAGGCTACAAGCCTTCTGGACTATTGCTTGTGAGTCATTACTTGTGCCATGAGGCCCATTCAGCAAAAAAAACACAATTGTAAGTAAATTGTTTACGATTTTGCTTTTTAGAGTTTTGATGTTCTTTGCTGAATGGGGGCCATGGCTAAGAAAATGGCTTTTGCCAATAATATCTGGAAAGACGGATTACTTTTTCAATGTACGTAATGCATCCAATGAGTCTCAGGAAGCTGAAACCCGTCCAAAGTTTGTTGTTTTTCACAACATGCTGCTGTAAAACATTGGTTTACAAGGCCATGAAAAGATTTTATGTTCACATATCGAGACTGCTTTTCTGCGTTATTTATTTATCATGCGCATGTGTGTATATATGTTGAACTTCTTTCGCACCGTACGTAGGCAACCGTGCTCATTGTAGGTGCGAGGGAAGGACAACAAACTAAACACAAAAAGCAGTTCTAAAGAAATTAGTTTTCAATCTAGATTTTAAAGTGCATAGCTCCAGTGGCTTCCGAATATCAGAAGGAAGAGCGTCTCAGACGGCCGCAGAAGTGCATCTGAAAGCACGCGATGCAGTGACCGTCTTTGTTCGATGGCTCGCCAAAAGCCGCTGTGAGGATGACTGGTTTATGCTCCTTTGCATGTGCGTGTGGGTCTCACCAGACTGCAACATCCAAGTTCTGGAAGCAGCTGTGCCTTGCGCTGCCCAAGACTGTGGAGATGCGTCACTTCTCGGTGGGTGGCGGTGGCGCGGGTGACCCGCAGGTGCAGGCGGTGGGCGACCGCGACCCCATGCTCATGCTGAACCCCGAGTACCTGGACAGCCGTGGGGACGGACTCGATGGTGGCGGGCGGCAAGGTACGACCCCGGCTACGGGCACAGCGACACGCACGGGCAGTGGTAATGGGCCCCTGGTGCAAATTACAAATTAGCGGCCCATCATACAATTTCGCCCAACTTTGCAACCTGGTGCTTGAGCACCTCCAACCGTTGTGCATTTGCACCGCCTGCACACTTGATAGCTACGCTATTGCACGTGGGAAAAAACACGACATTTATGATGTTATAACTGGAGGCTTTTTACAGTGGTAGTTCCTAGACATGTAATTATTCACCCCCCGCCGGCAATATGATGGAATGTCACGGTTCGTGGTCGTTATACGATCGAGTGACATTTTCTGTCTCATTGCGTACTGTCTGTTCTGTATTAAATAATAAATATTTATTGCACTCGCGTGTGCTATCCTGTGTGCACACGCGTGTTTCATACACATAGTTATCCATTTGTAGATTTTTTTGCCGCAAGTGATTTCAGGCTTCTACAAAAGAATTGTAAGGTTAGCGCGGATTTATATGACAATTATGCTCTTCTTTTAGAAAAGCTTTTTACTAAAAATTGTAGTGTTTCTGCCTTTTTTTTCTGTTTCACATTATCGCCCACATGGCCTAGTTTTGTTGAACTATTACTCATGCGCTATTTGGCTTCTGAGGGGAACAGGGAATTTTGTGTTCTGCCACCAAAATATCTCGATTGTCACATGGTGAATGCTCATTAATTGGACCAGCTTGCCCAGATTTTTGATCATATTCAAACAATAGGGGTGGAACTCTTGTAAAATGTACATTTTATGTTTAAATTCCTAAGCATTTCACATGCATTATTACAGCAGTGAAAATATTGCTGCCTTTTTATAACTGCACCTCAACCTCCAATGAGCATTACTTTTATTAATAAGTCAAGCGCTATACATGCAAATTCTTCACACAGATGGCAACCTACATGTGTGCTCGCAGGCCTCATTCTCGACCATTAACGACCTCGCTTGGTATACATGAGGTCGTGGGTTCGATCCCGACCCGAACGATACTTATATAATTGGAGTTTGCATGTTCTCCCCGTGGTCACGTGGATGTTTGTCCAGGCCCTCTGGTTTTTCCCTTCACATTCAGAAATATGCTTTTAGAGTATTTGGCTGATGCAAATTTCCACACGATAAGCCACTTCGTTGAGCTATCATTTGTGGCCAAGTTGCTTCTGAAAAAGAGCTATATAGCTCAGTGGGCCTTACCTGGTAAAATAAAAAATAGTTTAGTTTAGACTGACTATAAAAGCACTTTCATAAGCAACCTAGCCATCGTAAACTTTACGACACCCAGACCGGGCTGTTGATGATGAAATCTATCAGCAGATTATGGCAAGATGGAGCAGTGCACACTGCCCCTTTTGTTCTTCCAGCTCTCTAAGGCAGCCCACCGTCTTTGTTCAACATGAATGTATTCTCTCGTGTTATAGCGTGCCCTCGACAGGTCTGCACAATGCGGAATGGTGATGCCGGGCAATGTTGTGTACCCACCATCCCTGTAGGGTCACGGGGGCTGGAGGCTGAGTCTTCCTGTTGAAGGCCCAAGCCCTCTTGAAAATTCTCATAGTCAAGGCTTCGCAGGCTTTCCTCATACACATAGAGGGGGTGAGAGCTCAAGAAGAATGCACGATAGACAAAAGGAGATCATATAATTACTCATTTTATTTAGCTTATAACACGTATTTAAAGTTTTCCTAATATTGACAGTGTCATGCCTCCTACCCTGAGTTCTGGTATGCCCCCTTTTAAACAAGATCACGCTTACAGGCTCGTGTGCCTCTGCCCTGACACAGATTCCCGGCGTGGGCGGGCTGGCGATGGAGTGGCTGAAGTCGCCATCCTCTCGCTGTCTGAATCCACGCAGTCATCGGCGGTGGTGTCACGGCCCAACCGTGGCCCCGACGAGCTGGATCCCAACCTCGACATCGAAACCCTGGAGTCACGCAACTATGGCGTGCGCAGGGACTTCTACTGTCTGGTCACCGAGCAGGAGATATAACCTCCGGCCGGGGCTCTGTGGGAAGTGATATTGATGCATCATCTGTTCAGGTCTAGTCCTGTGAGTGGACGAGGACGTCTGTGGTCCGTAATGCGAGCAAAATAAACTCAATCTGGAATTGTGGGAGCTATCCAGGTTACAGCGTACCGGGTCTTCGGAAGAATAATGAAGTCTTTGTGTTGTGGCGTCTAGCAGACTTGAAAGTCCTTTGAGTGACCTTACCTCTGCCAAGGGAAACTTATATATAACAAAAATGCAGTATATTCATTTGAAGTCTGAGTCGAACAATGTTTTAGTTTGTGGAGCTTAATCCAGAGCAATTTACTACGATAATGAGCCAAGAATGTCTGTGTGTCCTGCACGTGACGTCACTCCACGTCGGCCAGCCCCCCTCATTAATAATCATGAACATGTGACGTCCTCCACATGGACCCCCCCCCCTCATTAATAATTATGAGCGAGTGACATCATTCCACATGGAGCACCCCTCCCCCCCTCATGAATAGTTATTAGCAGGTGACGTCACTCCACATGGGGGGGGGGGGCGAGGCGCCTCCTCCCCCCTCTTCGGTGTCAACTTACAACCCTCACTACAAAGGCAGAACCCTCACGTCACGCGATCTCCGTCACGCTACTGAGACATAACAGTTAAAAGGACGTCATGGTGAACAAGGGATTATAACCTTTAAATGAAATAAGTCTGTGTCACCGCGGCCTTCCAAATTGCACACGAATTGATGCAATAGCACGTTGCGGGCTGCTTTTCGTTTGCAAGTTTCAGATTTACTGCAATACACCCGTCCTTGGACGGGTAAAAGGCTAGTAGACTATACTTACAAGAATGATGGTGGCCTTTTAATGTCATCTATATTTCTAGAACTTAAAATTGAAGGGACACATACATTGTTGATTGTAAGAATGTGAAATTGTTTTTGCCTGTCAATTAATTTGTAAATGAATTATGTGCCTGGTATACACAAGTATATTGGATAAGTATCTGTATGTGGCATTGTGTCGTTTCACATGGTATTTTTACACTGCAAAGGTAAGCGTCAGTGTTGAGGTTATGTATAATTTTATGCAAAATGCTACCTTCGTTTATGAATGTTTTTTTTGCTAAGCGTGTGCGTGTGCAAGCATGTGAGAATTCTAATATGTCTGTGTGACGTGTAGACCAGGTTTTGGAGAGAGTTTAATATTTTAACTCTTTTTTTTAAAGGGAGAATTCTCCCATATTTAATGCTGTGGGTGAGCATTTGGCTCTTTGAGAGTGGCGTCTGGAGAGAGCGACAGTTGAGCAGCTTTATTACGGGTACCTTGAGCACCACGGTGCCTCGGCTCCAGCACAAATATTTGCATTCTTTAAAATGTCGTATCTGCAGTTTGTCAGATTTGTTTATGGCTTATAAAAAGACATTTTAAATTGCAGTTGAGAAATTTGACTTCAAAGTGACCTAGATTGTTAGTTTAAAAATTAAATCGTGTAGTTAATTTGGTGAAATCTTTTTTTATTCTTATGACAAATCGTGACTCGTTTATTCATTTCTGAAAAAAGGGGGTATTGCAAAACTGAACCATGTCACTACCGCATACCAAACTATGGATTGTGTTCAGAACTGTGTGCCTTCATGTGCTTTCGTAATACCCACGAGCGAGATGGTGCACATGTGCTTCACGCTCATTCTCCATTTCCTCTGCTATTATTATTACAAAGAGACTAGAACGTTTTAGGTCTTAGGACGTCGAGTAAACCGACTTGATTGAAATTAATTTAAACGAAGCAATGCAGTGGGGGAAAAAATGTGTTTAATCATGACGCTGCTGTATATAATTTGCAAATATATTGAGCATAAAAATGCAATATAATGTAAGTCAAAAATGTTGTACTAAATATGCAGTTTCTAAGCACAGAAAAAGCACCTCATTTCCATACTCTGATAAAAAAAATTATTTTGTCTTGTCCATTAAAAAATATTAATATTACCTGTAATGTTTGTCCCTTTTAAGAACTTTAGGAAGTTTGTTAATTGTTTTGTATGTATAATAAATGATAATTTAAATAAAGTGGTAATTTATCAGTCGTGTTGACTTGCACATTTTCTGAGGCATACATATATCGATATAAACGTCGTAGTTTTTTGTTATTTTCTTTGAACCGATCTATACGTGACTTTGCCAAAAGACCTAAAGAATATGAATTTCTGCAGTCACGAAAGCGTTCAGTCAAGATGCACTTGCGTTGTCCCAGTTATACCCTTGTGCACAGGTATGATCATCTTGGAATACTTAATATTTTGAGTAACCTACATGAGACAATTGAGGTAAAGCGCGCACATGTGAAAGATGCATAACCATCGCACCATCGTCAGTGTGAAAGTCACTGCCGCGTTTGGAATAGCGATCTACAAACGAAAGTGGGAGATACATCCATTCTACAAGGATACACCCTAGAAAGCTCCTCCTTGGCAATGCGTATGGTCAAAGACAGCTGCGATGCAGAGCCTGAAGGTCAAATATGCCATGTGGCGGCACCAATTATTCATTTTTGCCGATTTGTCAACTGCGCCTTAAGACGTCCCGTGCACAAGCGCTAAAATACAAAGCAGCCGTATAATACAAAGCAGCTATATAATACAAGACAGTCTTATAATAAAAAGCATCTATATATAATACAAGACAACTAAGACGAGGCAGATGACGCCGGCATCCGCTGGATGACTTCTGCCAGTGCCACTGCGGCATTGAGTCGACAACCACAACCACTCAGGAGTCTGGTGGGAAGAGGGAACGCGCATTGCAGCTTATTACAAATCGTCGCGGCAGGAAACACTGCCGTCTGCTGGAAGGAAGGATTGGAATGATTGCTGTGTGCACAGTGGAGTACTTGGAGAAGAAACGAATTTGCCTTGCCAGCGTGGTAGTTGAATTGCTGCACATTTGAACCTGAACACACAAAATATTCCTGCGGAGGGAGCTGGTAGGAACGTTGGGTTGCTCGGTCATGGGCCAGGGTCAACGGCGGCATGGTGTATTCCTCAAATATGCCCGACTGTGAGGGCGGGCACAAGCCGGCGTGAGTAGGTTAAACGTTGAGTTTTATAAGGGCACCACGGGGTGACCAGCCCCTCCCCACCCAGCCCCACCCCTCCCACCCAGCCCCTCCCCACCTAGCCCCTCCCCTCCCACCCCCCACCCAGCCCCTCTCCACCCAGCCCCACCCCACCCTCCCCTCTCCACCCAGCCCCACCCAGCCCCTCTCCACCCAGCCCCACCCTCCCCACCCAGCCCCACCCAGCCCTTCCCCACCCTCCCCTCTCCACCCAGCCCCTCCCCTCTCCACCCAGCCCCACCCCTCCCATTTTTGGATGCACGACGGACACAATAACCAGGTGGTTCCTACCAATATAACATGTGTTGTGTAGTACTTCTTGACACCCAGTAGACTTGTAGAACCACACTCTGTCCACTGCACACTCACTGGTTGGTTTCACTCTATGCACTCGACGCTGACACCCGCTATGGCGCATGTCAGAACTCTGTCCTTTAGGGGCCGTCCATAAATGACGTCACACACCTAGGGGGGGGGGGGTGGTCAGACATTTGTAACGATTTGGAGGGGGGGGGGTTGAGAAATGTGACGTCACATCAAAATGCGCACCTTTAAATAAATATAGACAACACGTTCTACTTAATTAAATATACTTTCAATAAATGTTTTCTCCTACAACATCAGTGTGCAGCGCCACATTAAATACGCACTACAACGACAATAGTTTAAAGCAATTTGAAGCATGTTTTATTTGGGGGGGGGCAGAGCTTTGTGACGTCATATTTGAGGGGTGGGGGGGGTCTGACTTTTTGTGACGTCGTGTGACGAAGGTGGGGGGGGGGTCAAAAATCGTCCAAAATCGCGTGACGTCATTTATGGACGGCCCTTTCCCTTCAGCTGTCTACCCCCTCGTGTGCACCGGGCGAGACGTCTCCATCTCGAGCCCTTCTTCGGCGGCGGCTGGGGATGTCGTCCACGCAGGCTCTCGTTCCTCTCCCTACGGCGACCCCGGCGTCGTCACGGGGTCCCCCTTCAGTAGCCCCGAGCTCGGCGGACCCGCCTTTGTTCCCGAAGGTACCCCCCCCCACCTCCTTACAGCACCCGTGACATGACGTCATTCTCCGCTGTCATTGTAGCTCTACACGTGTACAACAGAAATCAGTGCATTGTCTGTGAAGCCACCGGGCGAATATTGACCAAGTGCAAGACGCGGTAAATCAAAAGGACAAGTTTGAATTAAAAAAACCGCCCCAGCGTTTAATTGTAAACATATTCCAATCTTCCCAGCCATGTTTTTTGTTTAAACCAAACCACACCCAAAAAACGATTCATCACTCCTAAAAGTCAACATTAACACATTGAAATGTAACATTTACATTAACTTCACATTATCGCGTACAGTGTACACACATGCAGTGTGTATATATTAACATGTCAAGCAAAGTTTGTATAGTTACATTCTCTAAAATATTCATTTCAATTTGGCACCATGCAATGAAACACCATCACGTAATTTTCTTTTATCACCCATATCTTATTGTTAATTATTTTAATAAAAACAACACCGAGCAGATAATAACTATATAACATAGTGAAGTTACTTTCATTTCCCGGTCTAAATTGCACTCCTAAAAGTAAATGGGTTCTGTACAATTGTTCAAATGTAATCTAACCCCTCCGTTTGACGATTCATTTTGGTATTGAGCGAGATTCTAAATCAGTGGTTCTTAAACTGGGGGTGCACCATTGCACCCCCTGGGAGTGCGAGATGCCCTTTCTGGGGGTGCGAGACACGGGCAGATTTTTGTTAGAAGGTAAATAATCGAAACACAAATTAAGCACAGGCACCAAAAGTACAACTACCTTGTTTCGTCAAACCCTATGTATTGATTAACATTACAATTTTTTTTAACTATTGAGATCCAAAGTGGGTGCAAGGCTTCAGTGAAGGTTAAGAACCACTGCGCTAAACCAACCTCAGTGTAACACGCAGGCTTTCGCGACCAATATCTTCCATAATACGGGGGGGGGGGGGGGGGTTAGATCGCGTATATAAATGTGTCGTTAAACACGCCACCACCCGACACAGCCAATTAGGAAGGTTCGTCACGTAAACAGAACGTGCCAATTCGTGACTAGTACACCACACCGGTGTGTTGGAGAGCAAAGCCACAGCAATGCAGGCACGCTGCGAACTTGCACATTAACTCGTGCGCGCGCGCACGCGTCACCGTTGACGTGCGAACGTTGAGCTTGTGACGTCACAAGACTCGTGCACGCGGCTTTTGCTCCATCGGTGACATTAGAGTCGAACGTCGATTGTCCAGCTGAGGCCCACTGAGATCCATACAAATATTACATCCAGTACATTATACACTACATACAGTAGGAACAATGTCACACTCTTGTATGACATTGTTTTTAGGTTTTGTGTATGTTGCGTTTTTTATTTTACTATGAAATTGCCATAGATAAAAATATAAGCATCCTACTTAAAAAAGTGACTGTACTGACTGTACTATACTTACCACTCCAATCTCGAAGACTGCATGGGGTTATGTATATATGCAGTATTTTCATTAAGTTGTATGTAGTGTATAATGTACTGTATGTAATATTTGACACAAATCAACCATTGCTACCTTTTTGTCATGTACATGATTCCGATCGTCGGACTGGTTACAGCTTTTGGCGCAGTTTTGCCGCTTTCTCCGGGACCGCCAGATAATGTTGGAAGCCGGATAATCGCTTGCCGGATAATTAATCGATGATCAACTGTATTTGCCAATGCAATAACTTAGCATTTGGCCCGCATGCCTCGAGTTCACAATGGACAATGTATAACGTACTGAACTGGCACAGCAATGTATAGCGCGTCACTGCAAGGTAAGTTTTTAGTATAACTTTCTTTCAGTACTCGTGGTCAGTGCTTATATTCTGGTAGGTACTGTGGTAACTATTTTTTGTGCGCGTGTACGTTGAGTTAAGTTTCCGTCACAGTTGTACAATTCCCCAATAGGCATGCATTTGTGGCAAAACACATCTTGCTGTGTGATTTGAAAATGACATGGAAAAGTGTCAGAGCAATTAGTATCGCATTCAGTTTCAAGCAAATTTGCTTTACTTGTTTTTTAAATACTGTAATGGATAGCTAAAATGATACCATGTGTTAATGATAAAATGTTGGGATTTCAACTGAAAAGTGCATAACACCGCAGCAGGAGATTTTGTTCATATGTATTTCTTGTGATAAAGGTAGCAGAGGGCTATTCAGAAGATGGTTTAACGAGCAATGTTTTGCAAGTATACAATGACAGTGCACTGGCAAATGGTATTTGGTGGCATTAGATACTGATTAGACTTTAGTAGTTTTTTGCAACCTTTTACATAACGTGTTTATTAACACGTTCCTTCGGAGTGGGCAGGTAGGAACTTGGTTGGACAGCGCATTCGTGCACGACAGACAAATATGCACGACAGACAGACAAATAATCCCTGGTGGGCAGTGTGGAACCTGTTGTTCCTACCTGTATTAGTGTTTTGCACCCCGAGGACTGAAAACTGGAACACTTATCCTCCTGCTGCAGGTTACACACACTCTGGCATTCCACAACTGTCTAAAAGTATAATTGAAAGCAAAATTATCCATAAAATTAGCTGATTAGGCTACAGCAGCACTGAGTTGTTGGGGAATGTTGAGACTTCATTGGGTTTCGAGGTGCGTCGCTCCATCTGCGTGCGTTTTCCTGTGACGCTTTGGAGGAGGGTCCTCTTTACCCTTGGCCTTCTCCTTAGCCTCCTGCTTCGATGGGGCGAGCTCGTCAACTGGCGTTGTGATGCGGCGCGTTTTGGTTGTCCCCAACCTTGGTTTTCTCGTTAGCGTCCTGCACGAACAGAGCAAACTGGCGGAAGGCGCCCTGACCTCCACTGAGGGTGCTTTGGAAACGAGCATAAGACTTGGCCAAGTCGCTCACCGCAGACAACGGCACCCCGCTCAGCCCGGCCTTCTGCAGGCAGCCTGCATCCGAGCTGTCATAGCCTGAGTTTGGTATCAGAAGCAGAAAAGCAAAGGGGGTTAGATTAATATCTGCCAGCAAAAGTGTTGAGAGGATAACTTTTGAAAGAGAAGTTCATTACAAAAGATTCAACTGTGTACAATGGTAACAATCGGACTGTAATTGTCCTTTTAAGTATTTTGAGGGTCCTGCAATGGAATGTTTGGTCAATACCATTAATGAGTGCTTGACACGTGAGAGAAAAAACAGATTCTCCTGAAAAAAAACCCAACACCTGATGTGAACACTCCAAAGTGTTACACTCGGACTCGCAACCCAATTGTGATACTGCCATCATGTGGTCATCTCTCAGTCCTGTCGGTTTGGCTTGGTGGTTACACAAACCTTCGCTATTCACCATGAGCCACCACGTCCAGCTCCATTATGAACAATAATGGGATAAGTTATTCTCGATAACAACTTACAAACTATTTTATTATACTAGATCAGGATCTCCCTGGTATTTTTCTGTACACAGAAGAGTTTTAAAACTATGTCAATGTTGGTAACGGTTCCTTACCAAAGTAGGCAACTTGCTCCCAGCCGAGGCCAAGCTTCACTCTCCACGAGTTCAGCTGGGAGAGCTTGTCAGCAGTGCCCTGCTTGAGCTTGCAACCAAGCTTCTCTGCGAATTTTGTGTGCACCGTCAGATTAAGGTCCGAGAGAAAACGCACCTGAGGAGAAAGACAGTGACAAGCAAATAAAAAATGGGTAGCTCACTCCTCCCGAAGTCTTGTCATGTGACACTGTCAAGGGCAGCGAGGTGCCTGTATGAACCAACACAGCAAGTAGGTTGTCGAGCAATCCATAGCAAATTTGCATTTCATAACCTGGAAAGTATACATTTATCTGGGCATTCACTTTTCCTCTCGCACGTAACAATACCCAGGTGTAATAATATTCATTAGATATTGAGCGTTAGTTTTTGTTTTAAATAAGTGTCATTGATGCGATGAGCCTGGCGCCCGTCCCCATACCTCCACGCCCTTCCCCTGCAGGGTTCTGATAGCCGCCATGTCGCTCGCGCAGAAGGTGCTGTGCTCCTCCCCCGACGACGACACCCGCAGGTGGTCGTCAGTTAAGCAGCCGTCGATCGCGCTCACCACCAGCTGTATCCCTGCGGCCTGCTGCTCCCCACAGTACCCGTAGCTGCCGCGCACATCACATCAAACGGTTGTATAAACCCCACCGGTTTAACACGCGGATCACGATGTCCGCGGCGGAGCTGCCGAGCAAAAAATTGTTCAGATGTTGACGAGCAGGGATAATGAAGGTTCTGCGTTGGCAGTGCGGCGCAAGTACAAACCAAATATATACGAGCAGGCTAATGTCCGTTTTAAGGCGGGTGCTTCATACACCGTGTGACACACAGGGACAGCTTCCACTGGGGGTACCCTTGGCTAAACTACAGCAGGGCACTGGAATGGTTGAGATGAGAAATGATGGTAGGCGCTTTGTGTTGTTTAAGCATGGTTTGAATACCAGGATGTCAAGAGTAAAAAAAACACTTAAGATTAAGCAACACAAATGATGAAAACAACAAACGCTACAAATGGTTATACTGCCATTTAAATGTAATGTAGCCAATAACATAACCAGCTCTAATGTAGCTATGATTTATTGCAACTGACTAAGCAAAGAGTAGCCAAGGGTGGTTTGGAAGATGTGGCTCTTCAGAGAGAACCTTAATTGGAAGTGAGACTTTGCAGTACAGTTTGTCAGGGGGAAAACAAAATAGAATGTAAGGCTAGCAAAAGATGAACAATTGCTAACTCAAGGGTGGTTAAAGTTGGGATAGATGAGGAAGCAGTGAAAGCTGGACAGGATAATTCAGTAGTAGGATGGAGCATGTATGTTGAACTTCTTTAGCACTGTACCGAGCCAACCATGCTAATCCGAGGTGCGGGGTAAGGACAACAAACAAAATACAGCTCTAAAGAAATTAGTTTTCAATCTAGATCATGTCAGACAAAACGTATCCATGTGTTCATATGGGCTACCTTACCAAAGAACACGCTGCTCGGCGATGGGCCAGTCAATGTCGATGTCAATGTCCACGCTGTGCTCTGCCTTCATCTCATAGTAGCCAACCTTGCCGTGCTGCAGAGATGGAGGGGTTAAAATATCAGTATGCGCAGATGCAGTAAAAGCCCCGTGCATTGTAATGCAGTGCATTTTATCACTGGTGGAGTCGGTAGAAACTATTGTGTGAAATAACCACATGTAGGATTGTAGCACAGTAAGTATGCTGATAGGCTTATGTGTATGAATTGTATCCCGTGATATATGAACCAGTCCCGGACACCATCCCCCCCACCAAACTCCCCAGAAAAAACTCCCTCCAACAACCCACACTGACCAGTGTAGTGAATTATGGTCAAAGATTGCCCGCGACCCACACGGTATGGCAAGGCCTTTATCCAGCGGACATACAGAGTCCACAGCGTGCTTTTATATGTCGACTTAACTCATTATAAAGCACTGCAGGCTCAGGATGATTGGTAGGCGTTCACCTGCAAGTAGCCGTCCTCTATGATTTTCCGTGTGGCGAGATAGATGGAGCCATTCTCACACAGCTCCCCGCTCCAGTCCTGGCGCCGCAGCCTTTTGGCGGGGTTGTGCCCCAAGGGAACCGTCACCTCCCCTTCTGCTCACACAGCGGAGAGGAATTAAGACATCGCTGAGCCAGTGCAAACCTCTATTATTAAGCACTGCGGAGGTTTTCGCAGTTGCGCTGTGTTGCTCTCAAATGCGTTTTCGAGTTTGTGCCGAGTGTTATTCGACGTGCTGTCCGACGTGAAGCCATTAAGCAACGGCGTAGTGGCTTGGATATTCATCACAGAGTCCAGCTCCGATTAGTACGGTTGGCTACGTACTGTGCGAAAGAAGTTTAAAATACATACATGTTGCTCCATGCACCGGGAGCTTCTTCAAGAACAGACGCTCCCAGCACGTGGAGCAAAATGTAGGACATGACGCAGAAAAATACGTGGTATAATCCGCAAACACATCAGGGCGCTATCGTTACAAAACATCAGACGTCTAGCAATTCACCCTCCACCCCCAGGGATCTATGAATTGTCACAACTGAGACTGAAAATTCAATTCAGGAATCAATCATTTTTCTTATCCCGTGGCGAATTTAGTGGCAGCTTGGTTTCACGAGAACCCATTAAATTCAACAAATCGAAAAACATTTATTCTTACTCACGCCATTCGATGTATTGTAAGCTTAGGGACTGATGTTACGCCTACACCTTTAACATCTTATTTTATTGTGGTCCCGCTAAACCTGTAAATTAATATTATCCGACTTAATGCCTTGCTGACGCTGATGAGTCGGCATGTGCAGGCAGCCCACTCATGGCGAATCGAAACCATTCCTGTCTCTGCCAAGTCTGTCTGGTTTGGGAAATGTGAAGCCCAGATCCAACCCATCTTCCTCAATATTGTCCAATCATTTTTTCTGTTGGTGACCTCTAGTCATTGCTCCACTGTTGCTATAGGAGGATGCTTTGCAATCTCTCTTTGTACATCTAATGTCTTTATTCCCAGCTCTTTTTCATTATCAGTATTTTCATCTCCTGTCTCTCCTTGATATTCCCATCATATATTTATCAGTATAGCCATAATGAATATGAAAGTCAGACTAATTTCAAATGAATATTGGATATTTAGAATGTGATTATTTGTCTCGACTCTCATCAAGACTGATCAATTGTTACAATTGGGGGTCACAATTTAATTCAGAAATCACTTTTTTAAAAATCTAAATTCCTATAACATTTGTATTTTTCTGGCTTGTTGTATCTCATTATCTCCATTGACCTAAATTGAGCATTTGGTAAATAAGTGTAAAAGTGTAACGAGTTTACTCTTAGAAATATAATTGGATGCATGTTACAGAAGCATACAAATCAAATCGAAACACAAATCGTTGGCTATTGAACAAAGACTAAGGTTGCAAGAAAATGTAAGAAAATCAGTTACATTCATAAAAATGTCCAAAGACATTGATATCTAGTGTTCCAAAAAAGTGGTTACCAATATATTGCAAAAAAGCTTTTCCATTCAGTCGTAAGATGGAGACGCACCTTCAATTAGCATGGTTGACTGTGTATGGTGTGAAAGAAGTTCAACATACATACAAAAAGCTAATTGCTATTAAGTTAAATTGCTGCTGAGCCTCCGAGAGGCTTCACCTTTGATGTTGACCTCCTGCCAGCGAAAGTGATGTCGCCGCACAACTGAGAAGATTGAGTCGTATTGTCCACTGCGGAACATGCTGATCACCTCCTGCAGGTGCTCAGGGTGAAGGCAAGGCGAAGTGGCTTGGATATTCATCACCGAATCCACTTCTAGGGAATCAAAAACACACACACGTCATATCTAGTCTTAGAGTTGAGTGGCGTAACTATTGAGTGCGTAGGTGGTACAAAAGTGCTGGGACCCACAATCCAGAAAGACCCAGGCACCGGATTACGAAGAGGGACAAATTAATACAGGGGGCCCCATCCATTTAATTCCTTGCACCAGGAACCACGCCAACCATGCTACCCCACTGATAACAGACTGGGTAAGTCAATTTCTCCTTCCAACATTAGGAAACCACTGGAGCTATGCACTTTTAAACCTCGGTTGAAAACAAATTTCTTTACCCCACACCTCCGATTAGCATGGTTGGCTACGTATGGTCCGAAAGAAATTCAACATACATTCTCGAGTACGTAATTATGGCTGACATAACACATATGATGGCTGTAGCCTGTACCACGAAACTGGTGTCTCCTAACTGCTCTTGATGATCACACTACCTACCACACCATGCGCATTGAGAGGCAATGCCATGAGACCTCTCCCCAAAAGTTTCGGGAAAACTTACATTATCTGTGATAAGTATTTGTTTGTTTTTCCAATCAGAGTATGGGACACACACAGTGGAAACCACTCACCGTCATGGTGTTTCAGAAACTCCTGAATAGTCTCCAAGGATGAGGTGGAATCCTTGGACACTTCGGGGGATCTCCGGTGGACTTTGGCTCCAAATTTCTTCGCCACTCGCTCAATGTCGTCATTGTCAGTCGAAACCCAAATGCTGTTGAGTCACAACATTTAAGACCTTTAAAACTAAAGTGTGCTCTTATCCACCACTGTTTACTTTGTGGGATTAATCAGACAACTGCAGATCAAGCAAATACATCTTACCACGATTAAGCCCACAGTTAAGTCTCGATTATCCCTAGTGGGCGGATCATCCGGGTTGCGGATTGGCCGTGATTGATTAAAAAAAAACCTAAAGCATTGCTACACAAGCCCCGGGTTTATTAGATGCTCATCACCCGTTGGGGGTTCTGTGCTCACGTGGCCACAACTCGACGAGTCAACCGATTCACTTTAAAAAACAATTAAAACAAATTCTACGTCTTCATTCCCATTCCACGTAGGCTAACAATAATTAGTTTACACCCCACTTTAAGCACATTTTGTAGAACCCGAGTTGTTTTTACCAGGCCACTCCTCTTCCCATTACCCTAGATAATCAATAGGCGAATGCTGGTATCAATTATTTTTTTTCTAAGTCTTTCGTATAATCTGAGTGATCTTTGAGCCCAAAATTGATAAGCCTTATCTCAAAGCAGATGAAGGCCTTTATATACTGCAGTGAAAACAGTGCCATTGTAAATGACAGCAAATGCTTGTACATTTGCAACGATGCCTGCTTGAAGTAACCTTTGAATGGTTTATTGCTCAAGTAAATATTTTAAATAGTTGCCGAGAACACGCAAATGGTCAGGAATAGAGCCCCTCAAAGTGGGTGTGACACCTTGAGTGGTAGAACTATAAAACATTTTAAACGAGTTTCCATTCGGCTAGTTATTTTTTGTTCTTAGGGGCCATCCATTTAGTATTTACACAAAAATCTGTCAAAACTTGACCCCCCCCCCCTGCTGCTTCTGAAATACCGTATCACCAGTACAACTACACACTGCATACACATTCATTCACACTCCTGATGTACAATACACATACCCCCACGGATAGACGCGTCAACACACTGACACGTCGCTCACAAGCACACCCCCAGAGTACACAACACAGGGGCCCCACAGTTTACACGCATAACCTTACACACACCACACGCCCCACACATAACCCCCATACACCACACACATACCCCCCCCCATACACCACACACATACCCCCCCCATACACCACACAGATACCCCCCCATACACCCCCCCCATACACCACACACATACCCCCCCATATACCCCCCCCCATACACCACACAGATACCCCCCCATACACCCCCCCCATACACCACACACATACCCCCCCCATACACCACACACATACCCCCCCCATACACCACACATACCCCCCCCCATACACCACACAGATACCCCCCATACACCACACACATACCCCCCCATATACCCCCCCCCCATACACCACACAGATACCCCCCCATACACCCCCCCCATACACCACACACATACCCCCCCCATACACCACACATATACCCCCCCTCGCCCCACACAATCCAAAACGCGTACCCTCCACACATTTCCCAAAGTGCACACCACTCCACAACGCGCAACCATCCCCAGGCCGCCCAACTGCCCCACCAAACAACAACCCCGTCCCCACCACCACCACCCCCGTCACCACCACCACCACCCCCATCACCACCCCCGTCACCACCACCACCCCCGTCACCACCACCGTCACCACCACCACCGTCACCACCACCACCGTCACCACCACCACCGTCACCACCACCACCCCCATCACCACCACAGTCACCACCAGCACCACCACCAGCACCACCGTCACCGCCAGCACCACCACCGTCACCACCACCACCACCCCCGTCACCAGCACCACCACCCCCACCACCGTCGTCACCACCACCGCCACCCCCACCACCGTCGTCACCACCACCACCCACACCACCACCACCACCCCCCGTCACCACCACCACCACCCCCACCACCGTCACCACCACCCCCACCGTCACCACCACCGTCACCACCACCCCCACCGTCACCCCCATCGTCACCACCACCACCACCACCACCCCCCCCCCGTCACCACCACCACCACCGTCACCACCACCACCACCCCCACCACCCCCACCACCACCACCACCACCCCCACCCCCGTCACCTGTCAAACACCGCCGAGTGTTTGGCCGCGCGCAGCACCCAGCCGACGAGCGGCACTCCGGCGAGCGGCTTGATGTTCTTGAGCGGGATCCCCTTGCTGCCTCCCCGCGCCAGCACCAGCGCAGACAGGTGCCCTCCGCTCGGCATCGCCGCTGCTAAGTAGTTGCCCTCACACCGCGGGGCCGAGCGAGAGACGCGAATTTTTGTTGTTTTCTTGACGGAGCAGCCGCGGAGCGCTCCGCTCCACCGGTGCGATGGAGTTGGGAGTGTGTCGATTCGGCGATTCGCACGAATCGTTTGTGTCGATTTTAGAAGAATCGAAAGCTTCGATTAGAGGTTGTTGGGGTGTGTTTTTTTCTCTTCTGTGCGCGAGAGAATTGTTTCTAGGCCGGCGAATCGTGGGAGGATCGGTGCGGGCAATTCAATCTCGACAGGGTATAAGTGTTTCTATACAAGCGAGATAACGTTAATCGATTCTTAAATCGAATTGGTGGAGCCGCAGATCGGGAATCGATCCGCCGAAGGTGCAAACGTGGAGGCGGGCGAGGCCGCGACGGCGATGACGTCATCTCCACAAGCCGAGTTTGTATTTCCCAGAGCATACAAGCACCGACACAAGCCATCTCATTTCTGATTGGCCAATACTCGCCCGGAGAGGGCGTGTCCTTCAAAAGTTTTGACCAATTGAGGAGCGCCGTCGCTTATCAACACTGCGGAATACAATCGTGAGTCACGAGTGTTGCGAAATGTGAACCCCCCACCGTGTCAAGCGGCTGCGAATGTTGACTTAGTGGGGGGGGGGGGGTCCGTATTTCGCAACGTTCTCATGCGCAACGTGTTCAAGTTCAAGTTCATTTATTAGGTATAGCCCTGTGAGCCATTCAGCTCTTGAATCGGGTGCAACCGCAACAAACAAAAAAACATGAACAAAAAACATCTTAAAGTGAATATGTGACTAAGTGCAAACAGAAAATCCAAGAAAAGACAGCAAAAATATTGCAGAAAAAACACCGTACACCATGTGCAGGCACCCGCCTTGCTCACTCCACTGCAGGATGAAAGCCTCCAGACGTGGCGGGCGCCGCGGTGGCCAGATGTCATCTTATATTTATAAAGCGTCTTTATTGAAGGCGCTTTTACAAGGGATATGAGTGGTACAGTGGGGTGGGGGGTGTAGCTTTAGGTCAGGGGTCGGCAACCAAAATAACAAGAAGAGCCATTTCTTTCCAATTCGGTACAAAATTCAGTATTTCAAGAGCCGCAATGCATCTGAGTACATACTGTACATACGTACATATCGTCAAGAAGCAGCCCGTAAAGAGCCGCATGCGGCTCCGGAGCCGTAGGTTGCCGACCCCTGCTTTAGGTGATACGGTGAATCGGGATGGGGTAATGGGGAAGGTGGGTTCAGTGGGTAGGGGCATCACGGTGGGGTCACCTGTATTTTTGTATTCATACTCTTAGGTTTTTTCGGTAAAGTCATGTAGGTGAAAAATAAAATAAATAATTGAAAATAAATCAATAATTTATTATTTCATTTCATTCTTATTTTACCTACGTGACTTTACCGAAAAAAACCTAAGAGTATGAATCATTGCAGTCACGAAAGCTTCAAATCTAGAATGTATATTTGGAGTTTGCGTGTCTCTCATCATCATCATCACGGTGGCTATGAGATGTTAATTACCTCGCCTGGTATACAGGAGGTCCGTGGGGTTCGATCCCGACCCTGACGTCTGCTGGATTTTTGGAGTTTGTGGGGTCTTGACTCCTGTTTTCTAACCACGCGTTTAGACTTTATTGGCTTACTGCTGTACATTTCCATGCTATAAAAGCCACTTAGTTGAGCTATCGTTTGTGGCCAGGTCGACTTCTAAAAAAGAGCTTTATAGCTCCTGGTAAAATAGAAATAAAGTGTTTAGTTTGATTGTGATTCACCACCCTGATCCAGTGTGTGCTGAAGGCGAGGAGCGAATTACAGACACGTGGATCTTGTCGCCACGTGCAACCTGTAGGACCTGTTATTTAAAACTTACAGTGGTCCCACAGACAAGCACTATCCAGGCTCGAGTCTTCTTAGTTTACGAATAATAAATGCACCATATTCTTGGTTCTTTCGGTAAAGTCACGTAGAAGGGAAATAATAAAATAATAAAAGATAAAACTATAAAAAAGGATTGTTTTTTATTTTATATTTTTATTATTATTAAAACAATTAGAGTTTTTTATTGTTTTATATTTTTATTGTTATTAAATAAAATAAATGCACCGTTTACAGGATACGCTTTTAGCATGTATCTGCTCTGAGTTCGTTTCAAATTGTCAAAGTAGTTTCACCTGTTGGCTAACATTAAACATTTTGCTGTACATAATATAGGTGCTGTACTAGTGACGAATTGGCACGTTCTGTTTACGTGACAAACCTGACTAATTAGCTTTTTTATTTACGCTATCTAACCAAAAAAAACTTATATTATGGATGATATCGGTCGCGAAAGCCGACTAAGTGTTAAACTGATTTTGCTGGACATCTGCGAAAAAGAGCTTTATAGCCCATCGGATTCCTCCAGTATAAATACAAATTCTAACACGTAGGCTTTCACGACCAATATCATCCATAATACAGAGGGTTTTTTTGGGGTTAGATCGCGTAATATTTTTAGAATGTATATGCTAACCCAAAAAACCCCTGTATTATGGCTAAATAAAGATTATTGGCACGGAAAATTGAAGCCCCCGCGCATTTACAAATCGCGTTTTTTTTTTAAGGGAGGGGTGCCTGCGGCGCTTTCCGTAGTCGCCGCATAGACACGCGATTGGTTCCGCGTGAGACGACCTCTAAGCCAATCGCGGCGCCGTGCGGCGCTCCACGTGATCCTGCCTCAGCCAATAGGACGCGTTCCGGGGTGCTGGTGGGGGTGGTGCGCGCCCACGTGGTCAGTCCAGAGTGGTCGTTCTGCCATGGAGGCGAGAGGGGAGATGAGCGACGCAAAGACGCGCAGGGGCAAGGCTCCTAAACACAAGATGCCGAGCAGCAAGCGGAGGCACGGGCAGACGTTCAAGAACCCGCACGCGGCGTTCAGAGAAGGTGCGGTGCGCGGCTTCCTCGGCCACGTGGAGGAGGAGGCAGGAGGCGTGAGGTCCGAAACGTCGCCGTCTCTTGCCTCACGTCGGGGCCGGCCGGCCCAGGATCGCGACGTGGTGGGGGGGGGGGATAAAATTAGTAGCAGTTTGTGCCGAGTCAAAATGTACAGCTGTCCTCATTTGTTTTTCCTTGGAACCTTGCTAGTTGAGTAGTTTAAGGCGATTTCCATTCGGTCCCGTAACGACAAAGACGTGAAAACTAAAGTATCAAAGTATGAAAAAATAATAGGTTTTACCCTTTCTGGCAATAAACGTTTTCTGGGAAAGGGTAACCCCTATTTTTTCATACTTTAACAAATTTTGTAGCTGCTCACCCGAGCTATAAATGCTCTCTGATAGTGGCATTGCCCTTGTACTGTTCGCATTTTGGTGTTCTGTAGTCTGACACTGGCCTTAAAGAAGGCTGCTGTCTCTGGTGTTGGGTCAATCCGTTTCAAAGACAAATATCAGAACGTGTTTGTTTACATGTTCACCACAAGTGCCGTATGTGGTTTATGCAGACTTGATTCCTTGCAAAAAGGTTTCTATTAGGTGTTTGAACACCGTAACGCCTGTTTTATTGCCAGAACGGGTAAAACCTATTCTTATACGTTAATAGCGGTAATCGAGTCATTAAATAATGCAAAGCGCTGATTACACAACTTGGGGGTCAACAGTAATCGCCCCTTTTCGGAAACGATAGCAGCTGGCTCGCTGTATCTGAACACGTGCGCTGCTACAACATCTGCAACCCCGTGGCGATGTGGGCGCGTTCTTCGTGAGGTTCCTTTAACACCAGGGGTGTGGGCGAGAGGCATTCGAGCCTGATGTTCTGTAGCGTCTAACATTTATTCAAAGTATTGTTTCATATTTATTTTCGTACTCCCCGCCCCCTATTTAAGCAAGCTCGCCCTACTGCGTTCCGTCGTCATTATGGATAGGATCAGAATCCGTATTAATACTGAAGGAATCCGATAAGCTATGAAGCTCTTATTGTACAGATGTCCAGTTTGGGGTATGTCAGAAAGTTAGAACAATAAACAATACAAACACGATAGGAGTTCACAGTATAGGAAATGTAAGCAAATCACTTTTGTGTAACTTGTTTATTTTACCAGGTAAGGCTCGCTTAGATATAAAGCTCTTTGTTCAGAAGCGACCTGGCCACAATTGATCGCTCAACGAAGTGGCTCATGTTGAAATGTATAGCAGCCCCGCCGGGGGATGAGGAATTTTCACCACTGGCTTTAGGGTCGCCCCCAAACCCCCGCAAATGATCGCGTGAGCAGGGGACTTTGATTTCGAATTAAAACTTTCGTGACTGCAGGGATTCATCTTCTTGGTTCTTTCGGTAAAGTCACGTAGAATGAAATTAATAAAAATAAAACATAATGTAATTCTCACGACGTTTCGGTCACAACGCAAGCAGCCGTCCTCAGGTGAAGAACAGGTCTGTCGAGAAGACAGTCTGAATGTTTCAGATTCTGTCTTCGACAGAATAGGTCTGTCGAGAAGACAGAGTCTGAATGTTTCAGACTGTGTCTTCTCGACAGACCTATTCTTCACCTGAGGACGGCTGCTTGCGTTGTGGCCGAAACGTCGTGAGAATTATTTAATTATGTTTTATTTTTATTTTATTATTTCCATTCTACGTGACTTTACCGAAAGAACCAAGAAGAACAGGGGACTTTGCTTAACGCAACCAAGTGAGAGGCCCAATTGGATGTGTTCCAAGGATCATGATTCACCCGGCATACCTTGAATATGTACAGATTTCGATTTAAAGCTTTCGTGACTGCAGGGATTCATCTTCTTGGTTCTTTCGGTAAAGTCACGTAGAAGGGAAGTAATAAAATAATAAAAATAAAATATAATTCTCACGACGTTTCGGCCACAACGCAAGCAGCCGTCCTCAGGTGAAGACCAGGTCTGTCGGGGAGACAGCGTCTGAAACGTCGTGAGAATTATTTAATTATGTTTTATTTTTATTATTTTATTACTTCCCTTCTACGTGACTTTACCGAAAGAACCAAGATGTACAGATTTGTGGGGAGGACATGAAGATGGCCCAGGACGGGAATGAGAAGCAGACACCACATGAGTGGGGGAATACCAGAAAAAAACTATTGACCAACTGGACCCTGCCAAGCAAATGCAGAATTTCCACCACTGGTTTTGAATCTCATCACTGATCGTTTGAACAGGGATATGCTTTAGCGTGAATTAAACCATAGATAAACCATAGTGGGCTACGAAATTAACCACCTCAATCCTTGCTAAGCTATGTGAAAGACCACTGAGATGAATTATTTCCTGTAATGATACATATTTAATGTGCATTTCGTAACCCCAGGGATTCCATAATGGTTGTGATATTGAGTCTACATATATTTAACTTATGTGTGGACTGCCTACCCCTTGCGTTTTTGAGCATGGAAACACTTCGTTTAGGCATTGGTCATTGTGAATGTGTTGTCCGTTACAAATCCCCAAAAACCTAAGTAAAATCTATTAACCGCTGGGGCATATTTGTTGGGGCCCTAATTGAACATGGGTTATCATAGGTAAATAACTCAATTATTAACTATTAAGCTTCCAACATTGCATAATGAATCTGAAAGTAATGTTCACCAGTGCTCTTGACTTGGAGTACTATTGTGGTCAGACTTCCAGTCAGATGTAACACTTAATAGTAATTATTTCACTAAATAATACAAATGTTATTGTTTCTGACAAGTTTACATTTGTTTGTACTATTTCAAATCTTAATTTCTTCCTACGCTTGATGTGGCCATTTCTCAATTTCTCTCCTATAGATATGATTGCAAAAAAGAAGGAAATTGTTGTGCATAGGTACAAGAAGATGTTGCGAAAAATGGGGCAAGGGCCCTCCCTCCAAGGCCGAGTGACAACACAGCAGGGGCCGAGCCAGAGGGCAGAACAGGGAAAGGGGACAAGGTGGGGCCGGCCGGCCCAGCCATGGATGGAAAGGGCTCAAGCGGGCAAGGGGGCGACACGACAGGCGACCGAGCAGAGCCCATCACCGGAGGTGGAGGCAGACTACCCCGAGCACCTGCGGCATCTGTACGAAGCGGAGGAGAAGGCACTCAGTGTCGCTGAACCAGAGATGACGAGTCGAGTGCGGTAGGCATGAGCAGTGGCGCAAATCTGACTTGATGCTGTCTTGCCAATATCTTTATTAGGAACGCGACGAAGCATCGATTTGTCAATTTAAATATTGTGTATGTGTAGTATAGCATGCTTGCAATTATACGTGTAAGTATTGATTGTATTTTGTTAATTATGTTGAAATGTTATGACAATTTTGGGATGGAGTGAACTAGACTGCACAAATGAGATAAAAAACTGAAAAAATATATAAATGGGACTATAAAAAGCTGAAAAAATATAAATGGTGTTTTAATCATATCATTACACCAAATCGTAACAGTTAATATCACTGAGGATAAATAGTTTTATGCCTAATGTTTGACTCAATTAAACGTAATTTTTTTTTTAAAACATTGACTTAATTATCAGGGTTGCTTGTGATAATACTTTAAACTGGCATTTATATCATTCACATTTGAATTGTTTGTATATAGTTATTTCCAAACAAATTTCTTAGAAGTTAACGAAAATAACTTTTGATGGAAGTTGATGTACAATATTATTTATGTTCTATCTTTCAGAAAAAAGAAACCAAGTTTATATCAGAAAGCCAAACAAGAATATGAGAGAATAAATACAGAAAAAGCTAACAAAGCAGAGGTAAGATTATTGCATGAATTTTACACGAATGCAACAAATAGCAACTGTGATTTACACCATTGGAACCTCCTTTGCCAGTAGCAAAATATGATAATTGTTTTTTACCCTTTTATCTGGCAACAAAACTGACACCGTTTTTTAGTTTGCATTCCGACCGCAGGTATTGTGGTCAATGCTAACATGACTCCTTGTAACATAAAAGGTGTCAGGTTTTGTTGCCAGATAAAAGGGTAAAAAAACAATTATCAACTGATGTTTATTAAGCGACATTAAGCATTATTTAAAGTAAAATGTGTATATGTCAACATGTTTACCATTATGACAGTGAAAGGGTCATTCTGCAACTGTAAATACATTACCTTAAGTAGGTCGCCTCTGTAATTTGAATAAACAAAGCCTGATTCCTTTGCATGAATTAACGCGGTCTTCAGGAAATCCAGCGGCGAAAGGAGGAGAGGGAGAAGGCAATAAAGGAGCACAAGCAGCGCAGGCAGGAGACGTTTCGCATGCTCTCGCAGAAAACCAAGAAGGGGCAGCCAAGGCTGCAGCTGCAAATGGAGCACCTCCTGTCGAAGATCCAGGCAAATCGTGATGCCACTCAATGACCACTGAAGCTTGTCACCGAAGTCATCGACTAAACGACTGATATTTAGCTTAAGTATTCTCTGCCTATATCTGATCGAGGCCAATGTAAAAAGCTTTATTTTTTTTGAGCGTGTAAAATAACCATGAAATGAAATACAATGCAACGACATCTGTATTAGTCGGAATTATATTGTAATTAAATGTAAACATTTAACAGAAACATTTGTGAAATCCACGTGTTTAAATCTGTAAAACCCACCTAGCCTAGTTCATAACAGTAAAACTTGTCTGTAATCGCATTTTTAGGAAAAGGGTTTAAAGCATCAGGTCCTGTGAGAGAACGGATGTTTGCAGAGCTTTAACTAGCATTTCTAATGTGTGAACCCGGTGCAGGAGACAATATTTCTTAGTGTGGTCCAAACAAAGACAATCTAGCTCAGAGGACACGTTGCAGAATAGCATTGCACAGCACAAAATGTGTCAGCCACCAGCATTGTGTTGTAGAAGGAAGTAAAAATTGAGTTTTTGACCTATTTCTGTGGACCTTTGTTCATGTGCTTCCCTTGTAACGTGAGCTATTCATGAATTCTGGACTATTTTCACAATTTGGTATGACATTTTTCTGGTAATTACAACCAGCATCATCAGGCAAGATATCTGAATATTTGGCCGTCTTGGGCCTTAAATAGGAGGTGTGATGTCATCAATGTGCATCCGCAAGATGGCAGAAAGTGATACAAAGTTAATTGTATATGTATTTTTTTATTCGCTCTATTTTTTGGAAATGCAAGAGTTGTGATACAGCATGGGGATGTCATCTTTTTCAACCCTCTGATTTTAGGATTCCTTTTTAATTGTGACCACAATTGACGTAAACCATTGAGGTGCATCTTTAATATTAAGTTTCTGGTGAGGAGTCCCATTATCACATTAAACAAATCAAAACTTGTATATTTGATTGGATGCGTGTATCATGAATGGAAGACGATTCGATGTAATCAGTTAATGATTACGTGTCTATTGTAATGCCTCCGAAGCTTCTTTCAAGTTATGCATATTGCACGAGCGCTTTTCAGATTTCTATTTCTCACAGTTCCTTTTACATGTATAAAACATTGGTTGAATAGACTACATAATGTATTGCTTCGCGATGTTGATATTTGTTTGGAAACTTTTTTCAATAAAATGTGGAACTCGACTTTCTCTTTTGTGTCTTATGTCAATTGTGTTATCGGTGTCTTGTGAAAACCCACTCATAACTCTCGCAGAGAAGTACTCCCCTTCTGAGAGAACAGTCCCCTGAAGAAGATATCACAGATCTAAAATAAAATTAACCCGTAAAAACAAAGTTTTTCACTATAAATCCTTTATATGCGTGGCGGCTAGAGTCCTCTCGTCCTCTGGCTTGAGATGGCTGCCACCTATAGGTCAGATGATTGCCTGCCACCATTAAGCAATTGGTAATTAAATATTATTTATTTTTTCCTAAAAAGTGTAACATTTTGGAAAAAAAATTTCACGAACATTAATTGTCACGCACAACGAGTCTGTGTGCAAAATGTCAGCTCGATTGGATCACGGGGAGTGGGTTAAAAAACGACCGAAAGATTTGCACGGTCGTAAGCGCGCAAGCAAGTTAACTTAATATAAAGGATTTAATCACGCGACCTCTTTCACACCAGGAGCGTCACTTTACAATGTACCCTACTACAGAGAGCTGCCATTCACAATAGTCAAACCGAAGTTTATTATTCCTAGCACTTGAATTTAGCGCATTAAGTGAAGAGTTAAAATGCATCTTATTTGGGGGGAGTTGTGTATTCACTGGGGACTGGGCTGAGATAACGACCTGTTGAACGGTTAATCACAACTGACTGGATTTCAAATCCACAATCTCAACAGTGCCAGCTCAAGTGTGTTCTCACCTCTTGAGCCCACCTGGCTTTGTTAATTTAGCAAAGAGAAAAAATAATCGTTTTAAAAAATGTCCATGTTGAATATTCCTGCTTCAAGAACTTAACGATTTTAAAGTTTCCACATGAAAAAACGTATATGGGTTTTGTGGACTGCACATGCCAATAAAACACCACGGTGGTAAGGCCGTTGGATGAATTCGTCCAGTATTTTCCACTTGGAGGAAATTAGACTAATTAATTGGAGATGCGCACATTCATAATACAATAGATGCACGTGCCCCTGATTTAGAACCCGATTTGATATGCTGCAGCTTAGCTCGGTGGAAGAGCATCGAGAGAGCCTTGTGTGAGCTCAGTGTTTGTGAATAATGGGAGGGGGAGACCTTGGGACCTTATTGAAAAGGCCCCGTTGCTGGGAAAGTCAATCTCGGCTGTAACCACAACACTGCAGCCCCCTTCCAGAGGGAGGAGGCCGTGCAGAATAGAAGGGTGTAGATTTAGATTTTGTATCTCACTAAAAACGAGTATAGTCGTTACCCTTAAAGTGTTTCTTTAACAGTTTTCCATCAAAATGTTTTAACGTCAACAATTGTGGTGGCACTACTGCTGTTGAACAAACATAACTATCTGGTAAGTTGTGTTAAAGTGGATTAATCACACTGCAATAGACGCTCATTCAATTATTAAAATCACACGGTAGCTGTTCATTAAACTTAGTCACGACTGTCGTGTTAAATCTCAAGTTGTAAAGGAATCCATTCTGAGTAAATGAAGGTACAGTTGTGTATTCGTGCCTGTACCAATATGAAACAACCTAAACTGGAAGTGACGTGTAAACCTGTGAAATAAGCGTTGATGGTGTTTATTTGTTTATGACATTCATCATGCAGTTACAACGTATCCGTGGGTGTTATTAAGCACACGTGTTGGTCGTGTACAAGTTACAAATGAACCACCATCAACTTCCAGTGGGATCCCGACTAACTATATCCATAAAACCGTGCGAATCGGTCCGTATAATTTTACTGCCCATTACACAACTATTTAGTTTAATCAACAAAAATCTAAATAGGTTAAGGTTTGTTAAATTAACAGTTCACAGTGCTTTTAGTGTACAGTACTGGAGTTTTATTTGTGAAACAAATGTTGAGGGTTGACAGTGATCAATCTGCAGGCACCACCAAATTCGTTTGAGAACCACTGCAAACACGATCCTGTGCTATTATAATTATTATTATGACACACCACTCTGTCATCCACTCTCTGCAACGTGTGATATATGACTGCAGTAGATCATCTCTTGTTTTTAAAAATGATAATCTTGTTTTTTATATTAACTACAGACCCAGAGTGTATGCAGTATATATATGAAAAATACATGCTTGTTCCATTAGCATCGAATCAATTATAGCTCGTTCATATATGTAAAGTGTCCTGCAACGATACAACCAACTCGGCGACAAATCACAGTTGTATTGAAATTTCAAACGCGTGAAGGCTGCGACAGTGGGGGCGGTAAGAATCGATCCCCTTGGCGAGTCGATAAATTGGCCCACGAATTCGTTGTCACCATTTGATCAAGAAACGTTTCATTCGCATTGCGCCGATCTGCAGCATCGTCGCCAGTGGCCGCAGAGGCGACGCGCACCAGGTCAATTCCGCGTGACCCCGTCGAATTATAACAACAAATCACGGGGCCCAACGACTCACATTCTAACACACGCTCTGTGATGTTAATGCACCTGTCGTGATCCTAAGAGTCAAAAACACATTCCTCCTGCGGAGGGAGCTGGTAGGAACGTTGGGTTGCTCGGTCAATGGCCAGGGTTAGGCCTCGGCAAAGTAAGGTAAATTACCTTTATTACCGGGTAAAAGAGTAAAGATTTCGACATGCCAAGGGGTAAGGTAAAGAGTAGGGTAAAGGTAGCTCAGAAGAATTACCCGGTAGGGTAAGGGTAGGGCGAATAATTACCCGGTAAATACAGTACCTTGTTTACCGCTAAAAGTTCCGTGGCGCAGTGACGCAGTCCGTGGCCTCCATTTTAAAGTGATGGCGGAGCACGTGGAGACGGTCCACGTGCTTGAGGTCGAGGTACGAGAGGACGAGGATGCCAGCAACGGCTCTTTTGGGGTTGCTGCGAACAGCAATCGAAAGAGGCAGCGGTATGCGTTCCCGTGGGAGCACACACTCGATTGGATGGAGGGTGATCCACATGCATAGCAAGGGAAGTGGCAGTGCGTGCACTTGCGGCAGTGCGTGCACTGCCGCAAGTGGTTTTCCACCCACACGAACGCGTCGGGGTGGAAAGCCCACCTCAAGAAACACAACGTGCTCGCCCCAGGCAGCGAGGTCGGGACGTCGGCGTCGGCGAGCCGCCTAATACAGCAAATGCTGAGCCGGCCAGCAATCCCGGATCGCCTCCTGGTAAAGTTTGAGAACGCGGTGGTGGATTTTGTTATCCAATGTGCAATCTCTTTGCGAGCCGCCGGCAGCGACAAGTTCAAGACCTTGGTCAACACATTGACGCAGGGATACGAGGGCCCATCGACCCGCACCATCATTCGCAGGATTGTCGAGCATCACGCCATCATGCTGCCCATCGTCGGGGCGTTCTTCTCCAACCTGAACGTCGCCATCTCGCTCACCATCGACGGGTGGTTGAACCGCAACCTGAAGGGATTTTGGATGGTCACGGTGCACTGGATCGACAGCAAATCTGGTGCGTCAAAATCCATGCTGCTGACAATCCTCGATGTGCAGTCCGGAAGGGGTGTCGGCAAGCGCATTGGGGCCGCTCTGTTTGAGCACCTTCCAAAGCCTCGGGCACAATATCTCGACCAAGCTGCTCGCTGTCACCAGCGACAATGGCTCCGATGCGAGCAGTGCTGTCAAGACGTTGTTCGCCCTGGTCAACGTGGATGCCGGATATGAACAGTTGCGGGCTTGCTACCATATTCGATGTGCGGATCATTCCGTCCAGATCGGTGTCGTCCAAGTTCTAAAACTGATCAAGTCAACAAATGCCGAACTGCGCAAGGCGCTCGTCAATATCAGGCGCAGCAAGGTCGTCCGGCAGTCGTACCGCCGCGAGGCCGAGATCGCCAAGCTCGCCAGCAAGGAGCCGACGCACCAGGACTCGCCGACCAGGTGGCATTCGACGTTTGACATGGGCGACGACGCCATCAAGAAGCGTGTCCCATTGGACATTATCATGGCGCGCTTCCAGGATGTGATCGGTGTCGGTGCTTTATCTGAACTGCAGTGGGCAAACATCGAGGGCGTGACAGCATTCCTGCGAATGCCGCGCCAGGTCATGGCCTCGTTGTCGGCGGACCACAATTCGACATTGGATCTCGTGCCGGTGACGATGGAGCACCTCGTCCGTCATTGCGATCACGGTGAAGCCGCCCTTAGAGCGATCGATGAGCCCTTGACTGCGACGGGGATGAAGGCCGAACTGGTGCGGTACCGCCACCTACTGGTTCAGGAACCCGCCATTGTGGCATCCTACATGAATCCACAGCTGTCGAAAACGACAGACCAAGACGAGCTGGCTACACGGAAGGCCACAATCCGCTTTGTCCTGCAGCATCGCTACTCGGACGTGCTCACGATCTCGCCGAAGGCAGTTGCTGCCCATATGGAGGAGCGGTCGCTGTTCAGCACCCTGTTCAGCAACGTCGGCAACTCCATAGACGACGGCGATGAAGTCGATCGTTTTCTGAGCATGGGCGTCACGACCGCCAGCGCCTTCATTGACGTAATGCAGTGGTGGTTTCTCCGCAAAGAGCTGCTCCCTCTGCCCACTACAAGATGGCCTGCGACTACTTAGGAGCGCCGGCGACGTCAACTCCCTGTGAACGTGCGAATAGCAGAGCCAGGCGGGAGTTCACATGCGTTCGCCAGTCGCTGTCAACGACGCTCTTCATAAAGTCCATGTGCTTGCGCTCATGGATTATGGCCGGCTGCCTGAAGGTTCCGTCTAACTGGGCTGGAGCGGCGCAGGATCTTATTGCCTGTCGTCCGTCCAAGGATGATGGCAATGACGAACTTGATCGGGTTGTTGATGAGATCGCCATTGACCAAGACGACTGGGACGAGGAGGTTATGGAGGACGGTGTCGTCGACAGCCTAAACGCCTGATTTGAGAGTATTCTAAATGAATAAAGCGTCTTCTTGGTTCTTTCGGTAAAGTCACGTAGAATGGAAATAATAAAATAATTACAATAAAACATAATAATATAATTCTCACGACGTTTCGGCCACAACACAAGCAGCCGTCCTCAGGTGAAGACCAGGTCTGTCGGGGAGACAGCGTCTGAATGAAACACCACCACGCTTGGAGCGTATATTTAATCTGGGTTGGAAGGGGGGGAAAGAGCGCCTTGACAAAAGAATTTGCATATCAAGAGGAATTTAGCATATTTATGGGAAATGCAGGTATGTGAATAGTACTATTTATGCCCGTGTATTATGCAGGATTAGCAGCATCAAAGGGAGGGGATATGGGAAATGCAGGTATGTGATTAGTACTACTTATGCCCGTGCATTATGCAGGATTAGCAGCATCAAAGGGAGGGGATATGGGAAATGCAGGTATGTGATTATCACTACTTATGCCCGTGCATTATGCAGGATTAGCAGCATCAAAGGGAGGACATATGGGAAATGCAGGTATGTGATTAGTACTACTTATGCCCGTGCATTATGCAGGATTAGCAGCATCAAAGGGAGGACGTATGGGAAATGCAGGTATGTGATTAGTACTACTTATGCCCGTGCATTATGCAGGATTAGCAGCATCAAAAGGAGGGGATATGGGAAATACAGGTATGTGATTAGTACTACTTATGCCCGTGCATTATGCAGGATTAGCAGCATCAAAGGGAGGGGATATGGGAAATGCAGGTATGTGATTAGTACTAGTTATGCCCGTGCATTATGCAGGGAGGGGATAGGGGTAGCAAGCGAACTTAATATAAAGGATTTAAAAAGAGTCACGTTGACAAAAGACAAATGGTTCACTATTATAGCTCACCGGTGTATTGAGAGTGAATCCACAACATTTAACATGTTTGAGTAGTACGACGTTTCGCTGGTAATTCCATCCAGCATCATCGGGCAATTTGCTAGAATAGTGAAGCCCTCCACCTGCTCCCAGTCTTAAATAGAGCAGCAGGGTGACGTCATCATTTAACTCAGGGTTCATAACTCCTTTTAGGAGTCCCAATTCCAGCGCAGTGCAATTATAATAATATTCTGCACTATATATTAATTTTAATACTAATCACCGTGTTCTATACTCAGGAAAGCCACATTGAGATCTAAACACTTTTACTGGTAGGAACCTGGTTACACCAGTCCACAGGGGATTATTGTGTCCGTCGTGCAGGGAGGGGCTGGGTGGGGAGGGTGGGGCTGGGTGGGGAGGGGAGGGCTGGGTTTGGGAGGGGCTGGGTGGGGAGGGTGGGGAGGGGCTGGGTGGGGAGGGTGGGGAGGGACTGGGTGGGGAGGGGCTGGGTGGGGAGGATGGGGCTGGGTGGGGGGTAGGAGGGGTGGGGCTGGGTGGGGAGGGGCTGGTCACCCCGTGGTGCCCTTATAAAACTCAACGTTTAACCTACTCACGCCGGCTTGTGCCCGCCCTCACAGTCGGGCATATTTGCGGAATACACCACGCCGCCGTTGACCCTGGCCATTGACCGAGCAACCCAACGTTCCTACCAGCTCCCTCCGCAGGAATGTGTTTTTCTTTTCCGAAGGGTCCTGCATCGGAATGTTTGGCTCGTTCCGTTGATGAGTGGTTGGCTTCCCCATATTGTTACAGGCTCATGTTCAGGGGTGCCACGGTGGCTAGGAGATGTTAACTACCTCGCCTGGTATGCAGGAGGTCTGAGGGTTCGATCCCGACCCTGACACCTGTATATGGGGATTTTTCGTGTCTCTGTCTCTCTCCGTGGTCGCGTGGATTTTTTTTTTCATTCTCCGGGTCCTCCAGGGTTTTTCCTCCACATTTAGAAACATGCGTTTAGATTATTTTGGCTGCGATACATTGCCACATTGTTAAGCCACTTCGTTGAGCTATCATTTGTGGCCAGGTCGCTTCTGAAAAAGCGGCTAATAGCTCAGTGGGTTTTACTTTATAAAATGAAATATAGTTGAGTTTTTTTGTGTGATTTGCTGACCTTTCCTACACTTTGCACTCATATCGTGTTTTTGTTTTGTCTGTTGCTGTAACGTTCTGACCCGCCCCGAATGGACATCTGTAAAACAAAACAAGAGCTTTATAGCTCATCGGATTCCTCCAGTGAAAAAAAACCATGCTGATTCTAACAATGAGACCACGAGTCAGGCTCTGGCAATGACCGTCGTACAAGTGACAGATCCTCGGTGTGCCGCACTTGGCGTGTCGGTCTCATTTCATCCATGTCCCTCCACGTGGCAGGCGGCGAGGAGATGTCTCTGTCCACGAGGATTCGCGGATACACCGCCTGGACCAACCTGCGCATGGCGGCATCTGGTTGCAATGGTCTCCAACGTGCTCGCTGAAGCTCTTCACTGGGACCAACCTCCGAGCTCTACTCCTGAGTATGGGGTGCAACCCAGAACGTCGGGGAGGCACGACACAGGTTAATGTTAAACTCGAAACGAATGTGAATTGGACACAAATTACTAGTCGTGGCATGGCCCGCATTTGTTTAGCATGCCGCCTTTTGCTCTAGTTTGATGCACATACAAGGTGCTTAAATGTTTTTTTAACACTTCTTTGAATTTGCAACAATACCACAAGAAATGTGCCTTCCGGCCTCTGGAGACCACCTGGAGAAGATTCCAGGCAGCGTGTTGACAATGATGGCGAACAAGTGGAATCTCTTTGACTTTTTGAAGCTATTAACATGACATTTGTTATCATGTTACAGTGTATTTAACCGTTCTTTTTCCAGTAAAAACGATAGTCCCATGTAAGTGTTAACATTGTTTTGAAAGCACATTGTATATAAAGGGGAAAAAAAAACTTCCACTGCTGTTAAATACTGTATCGTCAATATTTGACTTGATTCAAATGTTGAAGGTGGGCTGAGGCCTGAGTTGAGACGTTGCAGGCCCGACTGAAAACTCATTTCTTTAGAACTGATTTTTGTGTTCAGTTTGTTGTCCTTCCCCCACACCTCCAATTAGCACGGTTCACTACGTACGTTGCGAAATAAATTCAACATACATACTATACATGAGAGGCAGCATTCTAGACTCGGATATTAATCGGTGGAGTTGTGGCTTAGTGGTTAGAGCGCTGCTCTGTGAAACCTGCTACTTAAGGTCGTTTCAAGACCACAGCTAACATCAATAGTGAGTGATATTTGAACCGACCTGGGCCCTCTTTAGTCAACTCCAAATGACCAGCGTGGTGAAGAATGGTCATACAATCCCCATGATCGACAGGGCATGGGGAGGCCTCCAATACAGTGGATTTACAAAGGTCTGTTAATTATATTTGTACATAATTATATGCATAACACACAGATGCAAGGCATGCAATAATGCGGTTGTTCACACGGTGTTCACCAACACCATTGACCTCAAGTCTTTTGCCAGGCACTTCAGAAACTCATGAATTAATCAAAAGCATTTGACAGATTAGCCCCTTAGGGCTTAGGGCACGGCAGGGTCCCTTAGATGATATAACACACACAAAACATATACAAATGCGGTTCAATATGAGCAGGTTTTGTGTACTTGCGCTCCCCTGAATCAACTGTGTGGGTGAAGTGATTTTAATGTTGTAAATGTTCGTGTAACCGCAACCTAGTACGAGTAAGAAATCCTGTCTTTCTAGTACATATTTAAATTTTTCGTGGTTACCCAGAAAAGCTTAATTGAGTCCCATGACTTGTTCAGCAGAGTCCTGCCAAGCTAGTTGCAGCAGTAGGCTATGGTTGCCATAAATATATTCCAATTGAGTACTTTATATATATTTCTTGTTGAGGTAACATGTATGCTGTATGTGAAATAATATGACAGAGGCGTCCCAGGACCGGTTCAGACTTTGGATATCACTCGCCAGGAATGAAACCTGGAGTCGTTGGGTTCATAGGATATGAGTGTGTGAACCACTGCACCACCATTCTGCCGGAATTAGACATGACCTTGGTATGATGATATACTGTTACATGCTTCAACGCTGATACACCTGAGTTGGGTAATTTTATTGACAGAATCTCCTTAAACATATACTGTACTGTAGATATTAAGAGTGTATATCATAATGTACATACTTCCAGACCGTTACTCAATCCGCTTCTGAAGGCCAGTACGGCTATTACATTCTTCAGTGAGATGCAGATTATAGCTGTCAGTGAGTGTAAAAGCTGTGCAACATCATCTGAAGCAGGCAGCGAGATTACAGTTTATATTAATCAAGTATGAATGTCTACGTTAGGCCAGTGAATTCAGCTCTATTGAGCCGTATCTGGCAGGAATACTGTTCGCGCATATCAATTGCAATCACTATCTGCTGTAACAACTCTCCAAAAGCCAGGTCTGAGAGACATTCAGTGTTTTTGTTTGATGATTTGCGATGCTAGGAATGGGCAAATCTATTGCTAATCTTTGCCTGCACGAGCTGTACATCTTCAAGTGTCTCCCGTAATATACCTTCATAGTAAATTGGTATCCCGCGTAGCTCTATGGTCTCCAAACTGTATCGGTAGATTTTCCTGACGGCTGGAACTGCTGCTGCAGGCAACTTATCTACCTCATCCCTCCTTGAAGTTTGAATCAAATTTAGAATGGATTCTATCTCACTTCAGTTTTAAACATGGCTGCAAATGATGAGGCACGAGGCCTCCTTTGAGGTCCCATTGGTCCTTACAGAGGCCCCCCATGGATTTGAGGCCACCTGACCCACCCCCATCTTGGCACAGCGAAGGGTTTATGTTTGCCATAATTGTCATTAGCACTGGAGCTATGCATTTTAGAATCTAGATTGAGAACTCATTTCTTTAGAACGTAATTTTGTGTTTAGTTTGTTGTCCTCCCGCCGCACCTCCGATTAGCACGGTCGGCGACGTACGGTGCGAACGAAGTTCAACATACATACATTGCCGTAAAGGAGGTGAAACAATTGTTTTCTGTCACCAAAATCCAAATTGTACGTTGATGTACATTTTTTTAAATAATTGCACCATGGACGACATAATACATCTATTGGACATTTTTTAAAAGTGATTTAACAGTTTGTTTCTGCTTTGTTGTACTATATTTATTTAACCCCAGGTCTCCCTTGAAAGATAAACTTCTGGTCTCAATGAGCCCTTACCTGCCCATAAATAAAGGTCATCTGTGTACAGTATATATCTTGAGGTTGAGCGGTAGACCATTGGTTTGCGCCCTGCGCTGTGAACCTGGCCACCTGAGTTCAACTATTGTCCAGGGCTAACACCGGTGGTGAGACATATCTGAACCATCCAATGGTGCCCCCCTTCACCAATCCGCACTGACCACTATGGTAAAGTATGGTCAAACAACCCCCATGACTGATGTGGCGTGGGGGAGCCTTGATCCAACAGTGTGTTGACATTGGGCTATGTTTTTTTAAATCTAGATCCAGTGGTCAAAATTTTTATGTAGAAGTCCCAGCATGACACCTATTTGTATTGCCGTTTCCCTCTACGTAAACATCGTAGTAGAGGAACAGTTCTTAAAAAGTGCCAATATACATGTTTGGTGTTCTGAGAAGTGTCAGTATGTCGTATACCGACACATGTTAACCACGGTCTATATCTGAATTACTTTCACTTGGCTTAACATTACCGCATGTCTCATGCCCTAGATGAATTAATTACGTGCTGCCCTTACTTGCGTTGTATGTGTGCAGGCCTGGCTGGTCATGCGCCACAGAGGTTGCAGGGCCTGGATGGGCTTACAGAGCAGCAGAAGGAGACGCGGGCCCGTTGGTTTGTGGAGGAACTCAAGCGGGCCGGGGTGGTGGCAGCCGACACTTCGATAGACGCTCGCATGTTTGCCCTGGGCAGCAACGAACATGTGAGCCGTACATTGTTAAACTGTGGTCACATATAGTGGCTTACGTGAGTGTTGCACAGCCGGTTTGATTTGTATGGTAGCCACTTTCGGATTTTGGAATATTTACTTATCTTTTAGAAGAGGAAAAAACAGCTGATGATTTTTGTTTACAAGTTTAACGTGCATTTTCTATTGATAAATTGTATCTGTTGTGGTTTTCGGGATTAAGTTAGATGGCTCTGTGGCTTCAATTTTGGTCCTCATCACCAGCATGCTGTGTAGGCAAGTGCTGTTTGGTTGGGTTTCATTCACTATCCACTCCCGGTCAAAGTAAATTGAGATTAATTTCACCTAAATTCTGAAAAATTACAGTTACTGTTTTCACCTGGACTCCATTAGTACTTTCAAACAAAACGAAGGCCCCATACTAGGATTTGTTTTACCTGTTCAATGCGGTAATAATAACGTGATGTATTTACCAGCAAAATCTCACTGAGTCACAAGACTCTTTTGCAGGAAGATCCTGAATTGGGATATGTGGTCAATTATTTGAAATTATATATTTTTTGCATGTAGGAAGAAATCAAATGAGCTGGAGAAAACCCATGCATATAAGGCAATTAACCTCAAAGGTTCACACAGCTGGGTTCGTGAGCCCATTTTCTTTTATGCCAACCCCTGGCCACATCACAACCAAATTTGTTTGGAAGTTTAACAAATCTACATGGCCCACCAACCCTTGACTCCAAAGTGCTGAATTCCAAGTTCGAGCAAATTCCTCCACCAATGTATCCTTTAAGGGAACACTTTATTGTTTACAAGAATGTGTGTTATTTCAAGGTGTTTTCTACGTGCTGAATGCAGGAAACACGTGTTTTCTTAACTTTCTGTCTTATTAGGTGTTTGACTTGTTTTGGGACCTTGTGGCACGTGACATCTGGTTCACGTGGGAGAGGTCCTGCCACCTGCAGCTCGATGACGATGAGGCACTCTGCTCCATCCCCTTCAAGGTGCTCTCTGCGTTGATGAATTCCTTGGTTTGAAACCAGGCAGCCGCATCTGATAAAAAATGTTACTCTCATATGATGAGCAAATGGTAAAGTGATGCCTTCTAAAGACGGTTACTGCATCGCTCGGTTTTCGGATGCACTTCTGCGGCCCTCTTGAACGCTCTTCCTTCCGATATTAGGAATCCACTGGAGCTATGCACTTTAAAATCTAGATTGAAAACTTTTTTCTTTAGAACTGCTTTTTGTGTTTAGTTTGTCCTTCCCTCGCACCGACAATTAGTGTGGTTGGCTACGTACGGTGGGAAAGAAGTTCAACATCCATACGTACGTAAGTGTGTGGACCAGAAGCAACTTGAAGGGACCTCAGAGGTAGCTCTGTGATGTCTGCTTCCGTGGGCCATTCTCTGTCACGAACGGTCGCGCAGCTATTGCGAGAGATCCGAATGGATACTTCGTCTGACGACATAATGCAGCGCAATCCAGATGAACTTGGTGTCAAATGGCAAAAAGTTAAGCGAAAAATAATTCACGCACAAAACAACAATTACAGCTTCAACAATGTTCATTGGCATTTGAGGGGAGATGCGAATACTCTACGAATTTTAACCTGAACCTTCTTGCCCTATACTGTGGTCTGGAATGCAGTGGACACCCAGAGTCCCTGCTACGAACAGAAGTTTAGGGTCGCTGAGCTCCGGAGAGAGTAATTCTCTCCTGCGAGGCACCTCTGGGTTTGAAAGCCTGCCAGGACATAGCCTGGGCTCTTCCCCTAAAACCTCCTTCAACATCCCTCCAGAGTCTGAGCCATTTCCAGGTAACACCTGCATGCGGCCTGTCGATGAGGCGAACAACACACGATTGCATTGTCAATGAGGCGATTGCATTTGCTTGAATTAAATGTGAATAAAGTACAACGGCGCATATATGACTGTCACATACCCAACCTGATCAATTGACTGCCTGCCCACACAGTGATGTATTAATGCATGTAACTCTCATTTTCTATAGATGTACAAAAATCTAACTTTTCACACGCAGTAAAGTGTTCTTACTCTTGCATACATGTGTTTCCTTCCAAGGCCCAGTGAAGCATTTCCCATGTTTAAAGCAGTCCGTGCGTCACTTTTTGTGCAGCAACCTATTTGTGGTGCATGGTGTAACTGGCATCTTCAGTAGGTGTCCACAAATCTGACCTTTTCACATATCCTCCTGTACATCAGGAACCATTTGGGGGTACCCTCTTACCAAACCCGCATTGACCAGCGTGGTGAAGTATGGTCAAACAGCCCCAGTGACCAACACAGCGTTGGGGAAGACCTTCGTCTGGCAGTGGATTGACAAACAAGCTGGAAATGATCCATTTCCCCAATTGTAAAAATGGGGGTTGTAACCTCGTCAGGTTTCATAGGCGGTGTGGTCTTCTCTGTAGGTCATGAGGAGGCTCAAAGGTACAACACGAAGCTTCCCAAGGGAGGCCGTGAACACTACCCATCACCGGAGAAATGCATCCTCAGCATGGTCAACGCTCACCTTAAGGTGCTTCTCAAACTCGGTCTACAGAGACACGAGACACATTTCACGTAACGTTAAATAATTAGCAGCGTCCAATATAGAGGATATAAAAAAAAATGAAAACCAGACAATGCCTTCTTCATATATTTATCTACCCCCCATGAAACAATAAACCAGTCCAGAGTTTGCTTGTGCTGAATCAATGTTGATGAAATAATACAATGCCAGAAGGCCGTGTGGCCGATTGGTTGTGTAAGATATACTTACATTTGACGTAGGGAGCGGGATATATGAAGGAGCCAATGTCTGCGTATATATTTTGCTATTGATATTCTCCAAAATTATGCTTATGATTATTTAGAGTTACGTAATATATAATTTTGAATCAAGATAGGGCCGATATCTTGCCTGTATCAGCCATTAACATGTGCCATACCTTGACCTGTAACATATGGCAGTTCACCAGGATTGATTCAAGCATGCCTGATTCTCAGTTTCACGTAGAGGTGTGTTGCAAGACATGTCAGTCAAGTATTCATTATGAAATAGAGATTTTTAAAGTTTGCGTATTGGTGAAAACATATGCTCCATTTTCACTTGAGTAATGATGAAGAGCCGACATAGCATAAAGAGAGAACAAGTCGTTTGTATTCATCATTGGTCGATTGTTTCACGAGCTTGATTACATTTGAAGAAACGGCTGATAAAGATCCATATGCTGTATCTTATCGTACACCAGAGCTACCCGATCGTAACAGCTTGACAGTAATTCTTCCTAATTACAGGTCATTCCTCGCATTTATAAATCCCCCAAGTCCCTTGTAATGTTTTAATGGCACAATTTTAGTTTTTTGCTAACAGAGAGCGCCATCGTGTGGCATAATAGCAAAGTGCACAGGATTTTATAGTTTGCGATGAAGGGAAATGTTTAACACGTAGGCTTTCGCGACCAATATCATCCATAATACAGTTTTTTTGGGTTAGATCGCGTAAATATATAAGTGTATGGTTACACCCGCCACCACCCGATACAGCCAATTGCTAAAGTTTGTCACGTAAACTTAACAGGACTTTTCCACAAATCTGGCTGTCACCTGATAAAACTAGTTGCAATTACTGGCGAAACGTCGTACTCAGATTGTAAATGTTGTGGCTTGGCTCTCCAACACACCGGTGTGCTGTACTAGTAACACATTTGCACGTTCTGTTTACGTAACAAACCTTACTAATTGGCTGTGTTGGGTTGTGGCGGGTTTTAACCACACATTTATATATTTACGCGATCTCACCCAAAAAAAAACGCTATTATGGATAAAGGGAAATGTTTCCCAACTAAAAATGTGTTTTTCTGTTCAGCGTCATCTGTGTTGCTACCTTGCTCCCAAGGGGTGTGCTTATACCCAGCTTCTAAGCATTGCGATCTTAATACGGTATCGATAACGAACCAGCAATGTGCAGTATATTAAATCTCGAGGAAGGAAAACAGCGTTCCGCTTGTTGCATACAAACGTATCCCGTCAACCGAGCGAGAATTTAAACCGTAATCACGTGTGCGCGTGTGCTTAGGTGGAGGCAGAGGGTAGGCAGGGGCTGTTGGTCTCTTGTATGGAGGACCTGCTGAACTCTGCAGTGCTCTGTGGCCTGGTCAACATCTTCATCCCTGAGACGCTCCCCACTGAGCTCCTTCCCAATGACCGGTAAGGGAAATATGGGCGCTGGGGTAACTCCACTCATGCGGGTCAGAGAGACTCAAACTAAGTTAGAGCAGTAATGTTTGGCTTCCGCAAAGTGCGAAACTCAAATATTGGGGGCCCCACCTGACCGATTGCCGCACCCTCTGAGCTGATAATGTCGTCACGCCACTGCTCCCCACAAAGCATATACACACATATACTCTAGTAATCTCAAGTCAACGCACGAATCCTGTTTACATTGCATGTGAGTTGTGTGTGTGTATGTGTTTGTGCATGTGGTGCGGAGAGTGGTGGTAGTAGAGTGGTGTTCACAGTGCACCATCAACCTGGTCACCTGAGTTCGATTACTAGCCATAGATAACACCAGTAGCAAGGTTAACCTAGCCTTTAAGAAAATAAAAAAACTATCTCCATTGGCTCCACCCTGGGTGAAAAAAATATATAAACTAAACTAAAAATAAGGGCCTAGTTAAGTATTCACTATTGGCATATCGGTACTGGGGAAATAACGGACACACCACCTTGTCATGTGCCCCAGTACATCTCCTTGCTAGCATCACTCCCCAGCCAAGAGCATGTAGGGATTATTAGGGAGTCTTTGTGGGCTAGTGCTCACTTAAGGGATACTTGCTCCACCAGTCTCTTTGGAGAAATGGGGCACCTGTGTCTTTGTGGTGTGTTACAAAGATGGACGATGAACTTGGCTCTGAGGACAATGGAGGAGATGCTTCACATCTCCACTTCTTTTGCCCCCGAAGACCTGGTCGAGGTGAGACTTCTGGAACTGCAATTGTGCCTCGTAATTGTGTCATAATTACTCTACTCTTAGGCACTAAAGCTGCGACAATCGATTCTCCATCTGTAATGGGAACAAGGTTAAAGGTGCAGCCCTGAAATGGCTCGCTCACGGCACTGATAGTGGATGGCCCTCCACTAGAGGGAGGACTATAGAGCCTTCTCTGGAGGGTATTTTGGCCTAGTCTCCCTCTGGGATTCGTTAAATGTCCAATAATTGAAATGGCCGAGACCTCCAGCAAAATTCTTCATTTAATGTTTTCTCTCTCTCTATACAAACGTTCACACTTTGTAGAGTGTGTGGTGTTCACAATGTTCAGTTAAGGAATATATGGCTGAATATGAATTATCAACATATGACCTCATATAATAATGCATTACTTTTAAAACCCCAGTTATTATGGTTGGTTCATAACATGTTTACACCATCACATATGCATGCAACATTATTCCTTATTCCTTAACAAGGGCAATCTGGGTAACATGAAGACAATTGATGCACACACAGTGTTGACAGCAGGTTTTATCCGCAAGCCATTTGACTGATCGCTTGGGGTGAAGTAAAGTGAGGGAACTCAGAGCTCCTAAAAACTGCCTGGCCAGTGTAATGAGAGACCTCGTCACGTCTCAATACAGGATGCCCTCTGCTAGCAGTGCTGTGGGCACTACGGTTGCAACCTGTCCTGGGTTGATAATTGGTCTTTTTACCCTTCTATCTGGCATCAAAACTGACACCTTTTTTACAAGGAGTCATGTTTGCATAGATCACAATACCTGCAGCCATAATGCCAACAAAAAACATAACTCTGATAATATATGCACTGTCCTTGAAGTTGATTGGTCCACACCCGAGACAGCTTTCCTTAGAGCCGAGTCTCACTGTCCTGGGTTTTTCCACGATCATCCTCTATTCGGGGTAGCTGCCGTCCTGGGAAAATTGTTGAAGTCTTCCTGGGACGTGATGTTTCAGTTGTGCAATAAACGCATCACTCGAGACAACACAATTACACAGGATGTAATTCTCCACTCCATTGGTATTGAGATATCTTTCTTACACTGTTACGCCCCAATATTAACCTCGCTGCGTTTTACCTTGGGGCTGACTCTCCATTCCGCTGTCACAGGCTGACCCTGAGGCCGTGTGCGCTTACTTCTGCTTCCTCTTCATGGGCGGGTACAGGCTGAGGCAGAACGTGGCCGTGGCCCGCCGCAAGGTGAGCGTCTCATTACGGAGGCCCCCGTGTCTCGCCGCTGTCTATCACTGCTCTCACCGGACCGCAATGTTCCTCCGAGCGAAATCAGCCGTGCATATCAACAGGTGTATGCGTGCGAAAATAGCCCCGTCAATCCTCCCCACACCGTGATGGTTCTTCTTCTTGGTTCTTTCGGTAAAGTCACGTAGAATTGAAATAATAAATAAATAATAAATAAAATATTAAATAAACAAATTAACATAAAACAGAATAAAATAATTCTCTAGTGAGAATTATTTTATTATGTTTTATTTTTATTATTTTTTTATTTCAATTCTACGTGACTTTACCGAAAGAACCAAGAAGATGAATCCCTGCAGTCACGAAAGCTTTAAATCGAAATTTAACCGTGATGTTTGTCAGGGTGATTTGACCATACTTCGCCACGCTGGTCAGTGCGGGTTGGTGAAGGCAGGGATAATAGACATTGGAGCACGGGTAGATACAACGGATATTGTTGCACTGCCCTCTACTGACAACTTGCATTTTCTGTTTGCACTTAGTCACATTAACTTTAAGATGTTTTCTTGTTCATGTTTCTACTTTTTGTTTGTTGCGGTTGCACCCGATTCAAGAGCCGAATGGCTCACAGGGCTATACCTAATAAATGAACTTGAACTTGAACCCCGCAGACGCACACACACAATCATGTACCCACAAACACATTCCTCCTGCGGAGGGAGCTGGTAGGACACGTTGGGTTGCTCGGTCAATGGCCAGGGTCAACGGCGGCGTGGTGTATTCCGCAAATACAGTATGCCCGACTGTGAGAGCGGGCACAAGCCGGCGTGAGAAGGTTAAACGTTGAGTTTTATAAGGGCACCACGGGGTGACCAGCCCCTCCCTCCCCACCCAGCCCCACCCCTCCCACCCCCCACCCAGCCCCACCCTCCCCACCCAGCCCCTCCCCTCCCCACCCTCCTCACCAGCCCCTCCCCACCCAGCCCCTCCCCACCCAGCCCCTCCCCACCCTTCCCTCCCCACCCAGCCCTCCCCACCTCCCCAACCAGCCCCACCCCTCCCCAACCAGCCCCACCCCTCCCCACCCTCCCTCCCCACCCTCCTCACCCTCCCCACCCCCCTCTCCACCCAGCCACACCCTACCATTTTTGGATGCACGACGGACGGACACAATAATCCGCTGTGGACTGGTGGAACCAGGAGGTTCCTACCAGTGTAAAGTACATGTATGTAGACACGTACGTGAACATACACACAAAGATAAATATCGCCCATATAGTTCCATGCACAGTGCTGGGGCAAGTGCTCTCAGAGAGCCCCTATTAAAGCTGGCACGGCACACGAGGGGGTGGTGTGCCCAACCCCACGCCCTGGCCAATTTTGTCTCCCCAGTACATACGTACACACAATACACAGACATAACACTTCCTCGCTGTTACAATAAGTAGTCTTCACGGTCGAGTAAAAAAAACAAACAGGTAAGGGGCCGTCCATAAATGACGTCACGCACCTGGGGGGGGGGGCGGGGTCAGACATTTGTGACGATGTGTGACGAGGGGGAGGGGGGGGTTTGAGAAATGTGACGTCACATCAAAATGCGCAACTTTAAATACAGACAACACGTTCTACTTATTTAAATAGACTTTTAATAAATGTTTTCTCCTACAACATCAAAGTGCAGCGCCACATTAAATACGCACTACAATGACAATAGTTTAAAGCGATTTGAAGCATGTTTTTTTTGGGGGGGGGGGCAGAGCTTTGTGCTTTGTGACGTCATATTTGAGGGGGGGGGGTCTGACTTTTTGTGACGCCGCGTGACGATAAGGGGGGGGGGGGTCAAAAACCTGTGAAGGTTTCCTGTCTTGGTTGGGAAGTTGGGACTGCGATCTGGGATGTGTAGTCGTCGCCCTCGTAGACTCTTTTCTTCGTGTTTGTATGTTTGTGCTTTTTGATTTGGTGGCATTACTTAATTTGTGTATTCATTTTTGTTTTTCCTTGGTAGTAGCCAGTAGGGTTGGTCTTCTTTTGCGCCGTGCGTATCTAACCGTGTGTATGGGATTTGGTCATTATATATTTCGCTGTTTTTTTTTGCCCGTCCAAGGACTGGTGTATATTGCAGTAAAAATGAAAAATTCAATAGAAAAATTGTTGAGCTCATGATTATTAATGAGGGGGGGGGGGGGTTGCCCCATGTGGAGTGACGTCACCCGCTCATGATTATTAATGAGGGGGGTTGCCCCATGTGGAGTGACGTCACCCGCTCATGATTATTAATGAGGGGGGGTTGCCCCATGTGGAGTGACGTCACCCGCTCATGATTATTAATGAGGGGGTTGCCCCATGTGGAGTGACGTCACCCGCTCATGATTATTAATGAGGGGGGGGGGTTGCCCCATGTGGAGTGACGTCACCCGCTCATGATTATTAATGAGGGGGTTGCCCCATGTGGAGTGACGTCACCCGCTCATGATTATTAATGAGGGGGGTTGCCCCATGTGGAGTGACGTCACCCGCTCATGATTATTAATGAGGGGGGGTTGCCCCATGTGGAGTGACGTCACCCGCTCATGATTATTAATGAGGGGGGGGGGTTGCCCCATGTGGAGTGACGTCACCCGCTCATGATTATTAATGAGGGGGGGGGTTGCCCCATGTGGAGTGACGTCACCCGCTCATGATTATTAATGAGGGGGGTTGCCCCATGTGGAGTGACGTCACCCGCTCATGATTATTAATGAGGGGGGTTGCCCCATGTGGAGTGACGTCACCTGCTCATGATTATTAATGAGGGGGGTTGCCCCATGTGGAGTGACGTCACCCGCTCATGATTATTAATGAGGGGGGTTGCCCCATGTGGAGTGACGTCACCCGCTCATGATTATTAATGAGGGGGGTTGCCCCGTGTGGAGTGACGTCACCCACTCATGATTATTAATGAGGGGGGTTGCCCCATGTGGAGTGACGTCACCCGCTCATGATTATTAATGAGGGGGGTTGCCCCATGTGGAGTGACGTCACCCGCTCATGATTATTAATGAGGGGGGGTTGCCCCATGTGGAGTGACGTCACCCGCTCATGATTATTAATGAGGGGGGTTGCCCCATGTGGAGTGACGTCACCCGCTCATGATTATTAATGAGGGGGGGGGGGGTTGCCCCATGTGGAGTGACGTCACCCGCTCATGATTATTAATGAGGGGGGGTTGCCCCATGTGGAGTGACGTCACCCGCTCATGATTATTAATGAGGGGGGGGGGGGTTGCCCCATGTGGAGTGACGTCACCCGCTCATGATTATTAATGAGGGGGGGGGGGTTGCCCCATGTGGAGTGACGTCACCCGCTCATGATTATTAATGAGGGGGGGGGGGTTGCCCCATGTGGAGTGACGTCACCCGCTCATGATTATTAATGAGGGGGGTTGCCCCATGTAGAGTGACGTCATCCGCTCATGATTATTAATGAGGGGGGTTGCCCCATGTGGAGTGACGTCACCCGCTCATGATTATTAATGAGGGGGGGGGTTGCCCCATGTGGAGTGACGTCACCCGCTCATGATTATTAATGAGGGGGGTTGCCCCATGTGGAGTGACGTCACCCGCTCATGATTATTCATGAGGGGGTTGCCCCATGTGGAGTGACGTCACCCGCTCATGATTATTAATGAGGGGGGGGGGGTTGCCCCATGTGGAGTGACGTCACCCGCTCATGATTATTAATGAGGGGGGGGGTTGCCCCATGTGGAGTGACGTCACCCGCTCATGATTATTAATGAGGGGGGTTGCCCCATGTGGAGTGACGTCACCCGCTCATGATTATTGATGAGGGGGGGGGGGGGTTTACCCCATGTGGAGTGACGTCACCCGCTCATGATTATTAATGAGGGGGGGGTTGCCCCATGTGGAGTGACGTCACCCGCTCATTATTAATGAGGAGGGGGTTGCCCCATGTGGAGTGACGTCACCCGCTCATGATTATTAATGAGGGGGGGGGTTGCCCCATGTGGAGTGACGTCACCCGCTCATGATTATTGATGAGGGGGGTTGCCCCATGTGGAGTGACGTCACCCGCTCATGATTATTGATGAGGGGGGTTGCCCCATGTGGAGTGACGTCACCCGCTCATGATTATTAATGAGGGGGGTTGCCCCATGTGGAGTGACGTCACCCGCTCGTGATTATTGATGAGGGGGGTTGCCCCATGTGGAGTGACGTCACTCACTCATGATTATTAATGAGGGGGGTTGCCCCATGTGGAGTGACGTCACCCGCTCATGATTATTGATGAGGGGGGTTGCCCCATGTGGAGTGACGTCACCCGCTCATGATTATTAATGAGGGGGGTTGCCCCATGTGGAGTGACGTCACCCGCTCATGATTATTAATGAGGGGGGTTGCCCCATGTGGAGTGACGTCACCCGCTCATGATTATTAATGAGAGGGGGGGGGTGCGGCATGTGGAGTGACGTCACCCGTTCATGATTATTAATGAGGGGGGGGGGGTTGCCCCATGTGGAGTGACGTCACCCGCTCATGATTATTAATGAGGGGGGGGGTTGCCCCATGTGGAGTGACGTCACCCGCTCGTGATTATTGATGAGGGGGGGTTGCCCCATGTGGAGTGACGTCACCCGCTCATGATTATTGATGAGGGGGGGGTTGCCCCATGTGGAGTGACGTCACCCGCTCATGATTATTAATGAGGGGGGGGGGTGCGGCATGTGAAGTGACGTCACCCGCTCGTGATTATTAATGAGGGGGGGGGTGCGGCATGTGGAGTGACGTCACCCGCTCATGATTATTAATGAGGGGGGGGTTGCCCCATGTAGAGTGACGTCACCCGCTCATGATTATTAATGAGGGGGGGGGGGGGGTTGCCCCATGTGGAGTGACGTCACCCGCTCATGATTATTAATGAGGGGGGGGGTTGCCCCATGTGGAGTGACGTCACCCGCTCATGATTATTAATGAGGGGGGGGGGTTGCCCCATGTGGAGTGACGTCACCCGCTCGTGATTATTGATGAGGGGGGTTGCCCCATGTGGAGTGACGTCACCCGCTCGTGATTATTAATGAGGGGGGGTTGCCCCATGTGGAGTGACGTCACCCGCTCATGATTATTAATGAGGGGGGGGGGGTTGCCCCATGTGGAGTGACGTCACCCGCTCGTGATTATTAATGAGGGGGGGTTGCCCCATGTGGAGTGACGTCACCCGCTCGTGATTATTAATGAGGGGGGGTTGCCCCATGTGGAGTGACGTCACCCGCTCATGATTATTAATGAGGGGGGTTGCCCCATGTGGAGTGACGTCACCCGCTCATGATTATTAATGAGGGGGGGGGGTTGCCCCATGTGGAGTGACGTCACCCGCTCATGATTATTAATGAGGGGGGGGGGTTGCCCCATGTGGAGTGACGTCACCCGCTCATGATTATTAATGAGGGGGGGGGGTGCGGCATGTGGCGTGACATTGTGCGTCAGTGTAAATTTCCACTTGGACATGAATATTAATGAAGGGGGGGGGGGCTCTTTTGCAGTGACGTCACGCACGGATGTAGCACTGTGCTGCGTAGATAAATTTTTTTTACCGTCACTTTCTATAAAGAAACTTCATATTTGAAGTGACTTTGCGTAATAAATGATTTAACTCAGCTCTACCTTCCTCTGCGTTAGTGTAAAAATGCACCCACTCATGAATATTAATGAGGGGGGGGTGGTGGGCCTCACGTGGAGTGACGTCACGCGGGGGGGTTGGGCCTCATCTGGTGTGACGTCACGCGGGGGGGGTTGGGCCTCATGTGGTGTGACGTCACGCGGGGGGGGGTTGGGCCTCACGTGGTGTGACGTCACGCGGGGGGGGTTGGGCCTCATCTGGTGTGACGTCACGCGGGGGGGGTTGGGCCTCATGTGGTGTGACGTCACGCGGGGGGGGGTTGGGCCTCATGTGGTGTGACGTCACGCGGGGGGGGGTTGGGCCTCATGTGGTGTGACGTCACGCGGGGGGGGGGCTGGGCCTCATGTGGTGTGACGTCACGCGGGGGGGGGTTGGGCCTCATGTGGTGTGACGTCACGCGGGGGGGGGGGTTGGGCCTCATCTGGTGTGACGTCACGCGGGGGGGGTTGGGCCTCATGTGGTGTGACGTCACGCGGGGGGGGTTGGGCCTCATGTGGTGTGACGTCACGCGCGGGACGGACAGACATTTCTGGGTGATTATAGTCGGTCATGAATGTGCAGCGTTGTGGGATGGCTGTTGGCATGAATGACGCAATATAAAATTAAAGTAGCACTATTATTAATCTTGGTTCTTTCGGTAAAGTCACGTAAAGGGAAATAATAAAATAATACAAATATAAAACAATAAAACAATTTAAAAGCACTATGATTGCTATAACCAAAGCCACCATGAGATTATATGAGCTCCCACGTGGAGTGGCATTGTATGCAGCAGAAGGGCTGCGTGCTCACCTTGCATTGTGTGCTCCACGTGTGCTCACACAGGGCTCGCTTGTGCACAAGCTCAGCTACTGCGAGCATCGGCTTGAGTCAGTGCCCGTGCACACCGAGGAGCCGGGTGACCTGCAGAGCAGACTCCAGCTCCTCGCAGAGTCCGGCAAACACCAACGAGGTGACCGACGGTGCTGTTAAATTTCGATTTAAAGCTTTCGTGACTGCAGGGATTCATCTTCTTGGTTCTTTCGGTAAAGTCACGTAGAAGGTAAATAATAAAAGAATAAAAATGAAACATAATGAAATAAAATTCTCACGACGTTTCGGCCACAACGCAAGCAGCCGTCCTCAGGTGCTGTCTCCTGGGTCTCATTGGAACGCTATCTTTCCGACAGCCCTTTTTTTCACCTGAGGACGGCTGCTTGCGTTGTGGCCGAAACGTCGTGAGAATTTTATTTTATTGGTTTATTTTTATTATTTTATTATTTCCCTTCTACGTGACTTTACCGAAAGAACCAAGAAGACAGTGCTGTTGTAAAGGATGGCTCTGGGGGACAATGCCATTGATGGGTTAGTGAATCAGTAATACCCCTTCATGGGCAGGGGTGCAAGGTTAGTGCTGTCTCCTGGGTTAAATCATAATGATTCTCGCTTTCAGACGGTTTTGTGGTCGAAGGGTTTTCATTTTAAAATAAGTCCTTTCTTTGAATCCTACCTTTCACTCTTGCCAAACTTTTTAAAATAATCCTTTGATACTGGCTCTTTCAATATCCGACCTGCTTTCTCTGTTCTGATACACCGTGCAGGCTGAGGTCAAATCCAGCCCCTCTAGTTTGCCCTGCCGCCTCCGATCAGCATGGTGCACTCGTACTCAGCAGCGGTTGCTGTACCCTGCTGTGTTGCTACAGAGCTGGACTGGCTGGAGAGCACCTACCCGACGGGATTGTGCGAGGAGTTGGCGAAGCATGTGAAAACCGTTCAGCGGGACACAAGGAGGATCATTGCCCGCAAAGCAGACATGAGATTTGAGGTCATCACTGTGCCCCGGTACAATGCATCACTTATTAGAAATTCCACATTCATGATGCAATTCGCACCTCCGATAGGCAAGGCTGGCTACGTACGGTGCGAAAGAAGTTCAACATACATGCCGCGCCAACCTGGTGTTTGGCACATCCTGGAGGAGCGTTGGTGGAGCGGTTAGCGCGCTGCGCTACGAACCTGGCGACGCGGGTTCGATTCCCGCTCACGGCGAACACCAGTGACGGTTATCTGAACCGGTCCCGGGCCTCCCCTAGGTCGACTCAGCCACAAATGAGTACCTGGTGCGGTGTGTAAATATCGCCACTGGGGAGACAAAGGCGGCCGGGCGTGGTGCTGGCCACCCCACCCCCTCGTGTGCCGTGCCGGACTTTATAGGTGCTCACTAACAGCACTTGCTCCTACAGTCTGTTAAGGCTATACGGGGGATCTTTGTGCTTCCCATGTTGTGTACGGTAATTGGTATAATAATCATTATAATGTAATGATAATGTGCGGTCCTGTATTGGTGCATTGTAGGATGAAAGCCTCCTCGTAACCGCTCTTCACCACGCTGGTCAGTGCGGGTTGGTGAAGGGGGTGTAAAAGACCGGTTCAGATATATCACTTGCCACTGGTGTTAGCCATGGCTGGGATTTAATTTAGGTCGCCGGGTTTATCCGACACTGCGCTAACCATGGCACCACCGCCTTACCCCTAACAATTGATGACATGGAGTGTCATGACTGATTTAGGAAGGCCCTGCTTGAAATGTTTGGCGAATTCCTTATTTTGTGTATTTTTTCTCTGCTTTACAAAATGTTGTTATGAATTTGAACAGAATAGAAGCGAAATTTATAATAACTTGGCATATAACACTTTCAGTCACAAATCAAAGAAATGTTATACGTTCAGATGACAGCTGGTGAATCCACGGAACCATAGCAATATGACGAGCAGCCTTATGCATGCTCACTTAAAAATCGCATGTTAGCATTGCTTAACCACCAAAAGAGTTATCTTGATTTTCACTACAAGGAATGCTATACTTCTCAAAAGCAGCTTGGCACATAATTAAATGTTAATCAAATATAATGCACCATTTAAGTTTCATTCCAAGTTTCTATTCATTTATCCATTCATTCATTCCACCATTCATTCCTCCATCCAAATGCATAAAGAATTTGGGCAAGCCATCCACTAGCAATGAGTCATTGTTCTCGTTTTAAAACCCAAACACGCGCTCTGGCATTGGTATCGACATGTTCCATTTATACCCCCGCGCAAGTCAGCGTCATGTACTCGTCTCAATTATTAACTCTTTGAGGTTAATGCCGTTATGTCGGCAAATCAATTCCCACGAGTGTAGAGCAATACATGTAAGAGGTACGTGTGCGTGCGTGTTCGCTCTGCAGGGCGATGACGGTGGCTGACCTCTCCTTGACCCTAGCCGTGGACCTATCATCCAGCTTCGGCTTCTGCTGTTGCACCGCCACGGAGAGCTGCCCCCCGGACCGTCGCATAGTCCTCCGCCAAAGAGACACCGGACGATTCTTTGACAGTGTCTCCAAAAACAAGAAACGAGGTGGATTGTTGTAACCGCCGTACGAACACCATGTGCACGTGTACATTATATCCATTGCGTCTGTCATCCCATACCTCAATTGATTTGCGGCAGTGCCTGTTATACGCGGATGGATTTGTGCAATGATTAGCGTTTTTATATATATAGCGATAAAAGGAGTCAACCAGAAGTAATGACAAATCCATTCTATTAGGCACATTTATTCGTGGAAAGAACCTAGGAGTCACCCACAAGTGTTAAAGTCATTCTTAATATCCGCATCTCAAAGTGGACGTACGTGTACAGCTCTTCGTCAATCCACTGCCGGATGAGGGCCTGCCCATGCCGTGCGGGTCATTGGGGTTATTTGTCCACACATCTCCATGCTAGTGAGTGTGGGTTGGTGGAGGAGTGCAAAACAGATGTTCCAGAACACGTAGAGTACACCAGTGGGTTCTTCTGCACTGCACTCTGCTGCCCACATCTAGCCATGGAGCCCATAATACCTGAGTTTAACAAGTAGGCTTTCGCGACCAATATTATTCATAATAAAGGTTTTTGGGTGACCTGTTATGCATGTTCGTCACCCATCCAAGAACTATTTTGGCTCATCTCCCGCTTTTAATTTTCGAGATCTGACAAGATCGGTCACAATCCAGTAGATTTCCCAAAAGCCTGTACAAACATAGTAACACATCGATACACGTGAATTTGTTCCGCGCGTACATGTCGGCAAGTGCTCAGTGTGGTTGGCAAGAAATAATAAGCTTTGGATTTCATTCCATCGAGGATGTGAAAAGATGACACGAAGTGTGTCCTGCGTAAGCCAACGCTTATTGAGAAGCGGCAACTGACTCGGTACATAAGAATTCCACCTTAGTGCATTCGCATGGGGACTGCTTTTGCACTAAGCGTCACTGGCGCCCCTTCCAGACGTAGTTGCTTGTGGACCTGATGGCGCTTGTGAGTGTTCGTGCAGCCTGCGTGCATCCGAGACTTTAGATTAGGACTGTAATGTCTGCTTGGGCCAGCGGCGAGTGATTTGTGAGCAGCCCCGCGCCTCCACACTTAGCGTGAGAGCCGCTGCTCTTATATTAACACTATTGATCCCCGTGCGGACAGGAAATTAAAATTCCACATCTCGTGCTTGGCTCGCAATAACGCCTACAGTACAAACCGTATGCAGAGCGTGGTGAAATCTCATCACAGCAGCGTGGGATGAAAGCTTCTGTTTGAGTGGGATAACATGACGCATATTGCGGAGATCATAACGAAATGCCGATCGAAAGTCTCTGCATGTTTTGAGGAGCCACAACTTTGTGAATCAAAGTAAATATGATGCACGTGTGAGTACATAAAAAAAATCTATAAAATGCACAAAGGCCAACTTGCAGTATCATTCAGCGTTCATAGTGGAACGATATTTATTTTAGATACTTTTATCTATTTAAACAGGTACTATGTGTTGGATGCCGATTATTATTCCTTACATCTAATCTACATTTAAATGTATTTCAAAGCCCATTAAGAAATGAACAACGCACACTTCCATTTTGGGCTGGTAATTCAAATGTCAGGGGTCCTCATTTGACGCAAAGGTTGCCAATACCCGAATGTAACTCTTTTTAGTCACCGAATAGTTAGTGTGGTTCTAAACCATTCACGTCAGCCTTACCGCATAGGCTTTCATGAACGAGCCTCTCGCTATCTCTCGTCGCCTCGTGGAGCCTTGCCGCCCTTCATATATAGCACGTGGAGTGAAGCGTTCATTCTCCGAACAACGCGTGGTTACAACCAGAAAACGCATCGCAGAGCGGTACAGCTCACGCCTTTGATGGGTGCAAATGTGCTCTGGCCGGGACTTGGGCCACATTCACGTCGGTTGTGGGACACCTTGGTGAAGAGCGCTGGCTCGACGCTCCAATTCTAGACAGCGGCAACAAAGTCGTCCTCGGGTTTTTCCCAGCGTCAAGTTCTCCAGTCCTCGGGCAACACACGCAGGATGTTTATATTGAAGACATTAAATGTGACAGTTGTGTATGTATGTTTGTTTGCAACCGTTTTCACAGACCAAACCGGGACACATATCTCAATTATCCGAGGCCTATCACGCAGTATACGTGAATAAAGTAAATAAATAATCCAACCACATCTCGGTACGAATCCATTCCTGCCACCCGAATCTAGATGCCAATTCCCGAATTATCCGGGTCAAACTTGGACAGATGGCAACCCTACAGTCGTGGTTTCACTATCCCGCACCTCCGATTAGCACGGTTGGCTATACTTTTAGTTTTTTCGGTAAAGTCACGTAAGTAAAAAATGAAATTAAAATTAATAAAAGTCCTCTTCTTCCTAGCGTTGTTCCCGCTGTGGCGCAGGGTCTGCTTTTCGGCATTGTCTTCTCCATTTGGCTCGGTCCAGGGCATCTTCAGGGGATGCGTTGACCGTCTTCATGTCTTCCTTTATTCGATCCATCCATCGCTTCTTCGGACGTCCGCGTGGACGGCGGCCCTCTGGCTCAATACGCACGGCAGTCTTGGCCACTGATGACTCTTCCTTCGCATCACATGGCCGTACCACCGAAGCCTTGCCTCAAGCATCTTGTCCGCAATGGGGGCCACACCAAGTCGCTTCCGAACGTCTTCGTTCATGACACGAAGACGTTCGGAGGCAACACAAGTCTCCGTCATCAGGTGGGACCGTCACAGCTAGATTTGCTGTATCAAGACCTTGATACAGCAAGACCTTGATACAGCAAATCTAGCTGTGACGGTCCCACCTGATGACGGAGACTTGTGTTGCCTCCGAAACGTCGTGATTTATTATTATTTTATTTTTATTAATTTTTATTTCATTTTTTACCTACGTGACTTTACCGAAAAAACTAAGAACGGTTGGCTATGTATGGTACGAAAGAAGTTCAACATACATTCATACATCAGAGCCTTCTTTACCAGACCAGCACATACAAGTTCACAGAGATTCCCAGGAGAGCTGATCTGGTCGGTGCTTTGAGCTAACATATAATTACACTTTGCAATTCCCATCAGCAATTGAGCTATTCCAATTATGAATTATGTCAATTCAGCAATTAGGTTTTCCCAGCCACTTGTAATACAAGTGTGGCCTTCCAGGTTAGGGTGCGTGTTGAGAATATCTTCTCTCTGTGCACTATCAAGGGCCTCTTCAGGAGTTGAAGGGTGTGTGGTGACAGCTTGAGAGAAGAAATGCTCAACCCAGAAGATCACACTCCGATATAAATTAAGTCATCCGAAATTCCAAAATAATTGAAGTGGAGATTACTGCCTTCTGAAACTGTCGTCATGATTTGAAGCCCTGTGAGCTGCCGCTGGTCATGAGGCCCCGTCAGCGGATTTTTGTCGTGCTTATAGCGCGAGTTGAAGAGAGAGCTCAGCTTCTCGCCGCCACTGTCCCGCTTGCTGTCCTCTCACTGTCAGTGTTGATTAGGAAGATGCTGAAGCTGCCGCTTTTTGGAGCAGTGGACCTGAACCCTGCACACCACCCACTGGTATGATGTGAGTATCGTTGGCTTGGGAATCATGTGGGGACACACATTTAAGCTCAAGCCCAGTGCTTTATCAAGTGGGATCACTGAGCTGCTTTGTAGATGATGCCTCTTCCTTTTCTCGTATGGTGTCTTGCAGGGATAAAGTAGCAGGTTTTTGGAAAAGCAACAAATGTTATGAATTGATCTCAACGTTCTGTAGCCATTCACTGGCGCTGGTTGTGAGCTGATGGATTGTTTTGGTGCCACCGTTCAATGGGTTTGATGGGCAGCAGTTATGTGATGATGCCTATGCATCGAGTGTATATAAAATATTAAGATCCCCCGTATAGCCTTAACATAATTTTGGGGCTAGTGCGTTTAGCGAGCACCTATGAAGGCTGCCACGGCACACGAGGGGGTGGTTGGCCAACACCATGCCCAGTCGCCTTTGGCTCCCTAGTGGCAATGTATACACACCGTACCAGGTACTCATTTTAGGCTGAGTCCACCTTGGGGAAGCCCAGGACCGTTGAAGATAACTGTCACTGATTTTGGCCATGAGCGGGAATTGAACTCGGGTCGCCGGGTTCGTAGCGCGGGCACGCTGACCACTGCACTACCGCGCTCTCCAATTTCTCTGTGAGCGTATATATGACATCCACACGCTAAGTCAAGTGCTCCAGTACAACGTTGGTACCTGCACGTGAGATATTGCAAAACGCCGATGCTGTCGCGCGCCCCGTGACCCCCAGAGTAGTGCCGTGTGAAGAGGCACTTTGATTTCACAGCCCTCGCCTGCCCCAAGCAAAGTTCTGCGCAGCGGCACCAGTCACACGATGGCAGCAGCGATTAGTGACGGTCACTCCGCCGCTAAGTTGCCGCGCGTGGGCGGCCTACCGGCTGATCCTGCATGGCCCAATGTAGCGTTGTCAGCTTGATGAAAGACCAGCCAGTCGCTTTTCTCACCCACGGGGTCCCAAGTGACATGGCAGCTGGCTATTAACGCGCGTGAAAAATGACCCCGTTGGGTTCACGCTCGCGGTCGTTGCCGCTTTGTGACTGCAAGGGGGCGCCGTGTCAGCCTTGGCAGGCGGATTAACCGGCTGAAATTAAAATCGAAAACTTATTGTATTCCACTGTCTGCATGACAAACGCTGATTAATGTTTTTTTTTTATTCTCGTCATGAAACTTTAATGCTTAGCACACGAAAATGGCATTGTGTGCGCTTGCAAACGTGCGTTTTAAACGTTTAATGTTCAATGTTCGACGTTTTTTTAAGCTTCTTGAACGTCCTTAGATAGTTGTTGGTATCAGTGAAAAAATTATCGAACTGGCTGTGAGCAGTCCGAAGCTGCTGGCACACCACCGTGCCTTCGAACTCAAACGCTCGCCTCTCTGCCCGTGCTCTTGTCAGTGCATTCACGTGAAGGGCCAGACCGATTCAATTCACACACGACTATTTCAAACTGGAGTTTTACAACTATTATTACGAATCCCTCTTTGCCCCAGCATGACAATTGCACAGGTGTTCCATTTTGATACCGCACAGCGGCCGCTGTCAGCCTCAAATGTATGTAATTCACGGCCACAGTCCCTCGTAGGTATATACAGCCTTTTCGATCGGACGTAATTTCTAAACTGCATTCTTGAGTTGTTGTGCAAAGTGGAGAAGACATTTCCGGCAGGAATTATCTGGGCAACGCAGGAAAATATGTTGGTGGCTGTCAACTTGAATGAAGCTCTGCTTTAACGCAAAAGCAGCAGTTGGCATTTTTTTTTCTATTCTTGATGGTTGTACTTACAACAGTTACAATTTTTTTGTAGGCTCAAACCAATTATTTGGGTGCACACTGAAAAATGTCAATATTTATTCACTGCTGGTTGCAGTGTGATTGCCCCCATCAAAACGATGCTTTGTGTGCGACATTGCAACTAGTGCTTACGGTTCGTAAATATTTTACTCAAATAAATAATAGTAACAATAAATTAGTAGGCCTCCCCACACTGCATCGCTCATGGGGGTTATTTGACCATACTTCACCACGCTGGTCATTGTAGGTTGGCAGCAATAGTCCAATATCTAACGTCAAACATTGTACATAAAACAACAAACCACAAATAGGACCTGTATATTGAATATGAATGCTTTGAAGGAAACGAGAGGCTATTTTTTTGTTCTCCACCTTGCATGAATTTTCACCAACATGACTGTGATAGCCTGTAGTTATTTTGGCCGAGAGACATGATGGCATAAAAAAAATAACCCCATGGCAGTTGTATTATTTATTTACCGTATTTATTTTTACGCGAATCGAACAAAACGGGAGTGCAGTGAGCGATCATTAAAATGTATAAATATGGGCGTCCCAGTCAGGGCCCGCCAATTCAGAAGCCAGGATGGTTATTGTTGGCGGTGAGGGTGGGCGATTAAGAAGCAGGGGGGCTAAACAGCAGGAGCCCATCCCTCCGTAGCAATCTCACCAGCGGGCCGTTCTGCTTCGGCGAGTCGTGGGAAGGTTCCCGCGGATAGAACCATTGGCAAAACAAGGGCGGCGCTCGGTCAGCTCCACACAGATGCGTCAACACCTATTATTGATCACAGACTCCTGTAGAGTAAAATGAGTAAAATTTTTTTTTCCTCTCCATTTGGTCGGCTCTCAGGAAGGTCCGATGTGCTGCCGTGTTATTGGAAGGTTCAGGAATTGTGGAAAGTGCGTGGCTGGTGCTGAGGTCGTGCCATTTTCCCTGCGACTTAAAAATCTGAGTTGTTATTTAATGTATTGTAGCATGTATCCGCATTCATAATCAACGTTTTTGGGTTTAGATCGCGTTATTTATAAATGTGTCGTAACCCTCCACCACCCGACACGGCCAATCAGTAAAAAAGTGTCACGTTGACAAAAGACAAATAGTTCAACGCTTTAGCCCAATTACTAGTGAAACGTCGTACTCAAAAATTGTAAATGTTGTGGTTTCACGCTTCAACACACCGGTGGGCTAAAGCAGTGAACTATTTGTCTTTTGTCAACGTGACACTTTTTTACTGATGGGCCTTGTCGGGTGGAGGAGGGTTACGACACATTTATATATAAATAACGCGATCTAAACCCAAAAACGTTGATTATGAATAATATTGGTCGCGAAAGCCTACGTGTTAAACTGTATCCGCATTATCAATGGCTCCGATACATTAAACCTGATTTGATACGTAAGTATCTATTCATGGACTCTTTGTACTTATTAGGGGTGGAATGGATGGATTAATCAATCTTAAGCGCACAATATGTGCATCAATTTGTATGTGTAAGAATCAATGTTTTTATTTATTGGCGTATGTTATATGTAATTGGTTACGTGACCCCTTCAGTAAAAAGAAGTGCTACAATTCACCATTATGTTACAGAAAATATCCATCCTTGAATCAAATCACAGCCCTAAATTGTAATCACTGAAAGAGGGTTTTTTGGCCAAAGTATTCCATTTTCATGATTCATATTCAAGGCAAATGATATTACTTCACACTACTTTAATATCCTATGCATGGTTAACTGACGCTTTACCAAAGCTGGCCAGAGCACTTTAAAATTATGTACTACTCTGTGAGAATGACGATTCAAAGGGGCACTGTAGGAATAAAACAGTCAATACTTTGCTTTGTTAATAGATGGGCCTCGGGGGCATAGCATGATTGGAATGGGCCCTGCTACGAGGACCCCTAATCCACCTTCCTCCCTCTTCGTACCCCGGTACCTGGGCCCTTCCAAGCCAATTGCGCCCCAGGTGCAGTTGCACCGCCTGCATACGATAGCTGTGCTCACATGTCAATACCGTGGAAAAGGGCTCTTTAAATGAAATCTAGGAGTTAATTTGAGTTTGATTGAACTCAATTCCTCACCTCCTGGCATGGCGTTTGTAACAATGGGCACATTTCTTAATTGCCCCCCCTCGCCTCTGTCCACCCAACGAGTATAATGGATACACAACAGTTAGTCGACCGGTATTTATGTATGTTGAACTTCTTTTGCACCATACATAGCTAACGGTAGGTCGTCGTGTGTGGTGGGGTCAAGTGTGTGTGCTCCCACCTTTTACAAGATGTCTGAGCAGCGTGGAGGAGTAGGCCAAATACCCTCTACCGGTGCTCACTGGAGCTTCTTCTCGTGGATGGTGCTTCCGCCAGCATGAGCATGAGCGAGGAATTGCAATGCAGCACCTTTACCTTAACGCATTTCACGTGCTCAAAGTTATGGTCTCGTCAAATTGTGTCTCGTTTCAGATTTACTTTGAGAACACCTCGAAGAGCAAGCGTCTCGGTGCCAACACAAAGTAAGTTTGGGTACATCCGGTCATCTTCTCCAAGCCATTGGGCCGCATGATTGAGGAGCGAGATGTCCTACTTCAATATATTGCTTGTTTTTATTATTATTATACTTATTCAGTGAGGTGAGCCCTGAATTATAAATAATAATATTTATCTTCTTGGTTCTTTCGGTGAAGTCACGTAGAATGGAAATAATAAAATAATAAAAATAAAACATAATAAAATAATTCTCAGAATTCTCAGAATAATGTAAAATAAAACGTAATAAAATAATTCTCAGAATTCTCAGAATTATTTTATTATGTTTTATTTTTATTATTTTATTATTTTCATTCTACGTGACTTTACCGAAAGAACCAAGAAGATGAATCCCTGCAGTCACGAAAGCTTTAAATCGAAATAATAATATTTAATTATCTAACCAGGAAAGCCACAAAGGCTCTCTTTCGGGAGGGTCCTAATTTGGGATGTTCGGCCAATACTCATGAGATTGATGTTAGCTGTGAGAGGAGGCTGGAGCACCTGGACGAAACCCTTGCAGAACAAGGGGAGAACGTATAAACTCCACGCAGAAAGGTGCTCCAGTTGGGAATGTTACCCAGATCCTTGCTGTGAGGCGCAAGTGTTATCACTGTGCCACGGTGGCGAGACGTTAACTACCTCGCCTGGTACGCAAGAGGTCGTGGGTTAGATCCTGACACTTGGATATTTGGAGTTTGCATGTTATCTCCATGGTTACGTGGATTTTTCTCCGGGTTTTCTGGTTTTTACTTATCATGTGTGGCCAGGCCGCTTCTGAAAAAGAGCTATATAGCTCAGTGGTAAAATAAAAACGATTAGTTAAGTTTTCTGTAAAAATACCAGAGGTGTGGACTCGAGTCATGTGACTTGGACTCGAGTCAGACTCGAGTCATGAATTTGATGACTTCAGACTCGACTTGGACTTGCATAACAATGACTTTGTCCCACCTCTGAGGTGTGGACTCGAGTAATGTGACTTGGACTCGAGTCAGACTCGAGTCATGAATTTGATGACTTCAGACTCGACTTGGACTTGCATAACAATGACTTTGTCCCACCTCTGAAAAATACATTGGCTTTTTTTTGTCATTGAGCAAAATTGAACACTGGATCCATCAGCCACATTTGTCCTTGCAGTGAGGTTTATCCAGATGGGGCTTGCACAGCAAAGATTTCTGTGAAATGCGCATGCATTAAAAATGGTAAAATAACACAAAGTGGGACGGCCCCCTGGGAGTTTTTATTGACGGATCGTGGGAGTGAGCTCATGATGCATACCTACCATGGATCGGTACATCTGTCCCCTATCGATCACTCCATTCCCATGGATTCATTCAATCTTTCTTCCTTGGTGGCCTTCATGATTTGCATGCTTGGCAGTGAGTATTTAAGTGCGTGCTGCTATTTGAGACATGCAAGGTACAGTAATGTGATGGCAGCTGCTCCATCAGGCATCAGTATAGGAGAGGGATAATAAACCTGCTACATTTGGATTCCCACTGATAGTTGTTGCTTGAAAGCGAATCACAAACATAAGCTAAACACTTTATTCATATGAATTTAAAACGTGATTGTTGCTGTGTTTCATGGCCTTGTAATTTAAGCAGATGAAGCGATGATTGAAAGAGATGGACTGAGACCAAGGTGTGCAAGAATTGATTCTGTCTAAATTGACCTGGAGGAAGTAAGCACCGGGCACGTGACCCTCTTTTAGTTGTGGGTGTCGAAGCCTACCTTGAGTAGGATTACGATTATTTTTTTCGAAGGGTTCTGCTTATGATGTTTTGCCTATTTAACTTTCAACACTTCTACTTATGGGAGGAAGCTCAACTGTCACGAGCAATGCAATATAATACAAGGAGATAATGCACACATGTATTGTATTTTCATTAACCTACTTGCTATAGTTTTTGTATAGGAACCACATTACCTTGTAGGTCAGTTTCTTGAGTACACTGGCTCCAGCCCAGTGTCATTCACCAACACCCATCCAAGTCACCGGATTTTAGGCATCCACCTTCAAATCTGGCTGAAACATTCCGGTTCGACACACCAATAGGAATATTACATTGAGAGTCAACCGAAGCAAAGCTGAGTGCTGCGGTATTATTGTGTTACTGGAAGGCTTGTTTTGGCAGGTTACTGAATTAATTAATACAATAATCACATATTAAATTAAGTAACTAAGCAGTCAACCAATTAAATAATGTATTGAGTTATTAATTGAGCAATCAATCAAGAAATTAATTGATTACTTCATTACTTTATATATTTTGTTACGTTAAGGTTCATCCCAACTCATTGCTTGCAATGGGCCAGTAGGACTCTCACGTTGTAACTGAACACATTTCGTATGAACAAGACCACAGTCTGGAAGCAAGGTCTCTAAGATTATCCACATCTTTATCTGAGACAATATTACTCGGTGTTTTATGAAACCCTACGTGTAATATCCAGATCTAAATTTGTACTTTCGTTACCCAGTATACCGCTAAGCTAACACAGCCACGTACATTTACATTTTTAACATGACTGTTGATTCAGAGTGACAGATTAATTACCAGAATGAGACCTAAAAAGCCATAGCTGCCAAAACACCGATTTAATTTCACTGTTGAGCGCAGTAAATTTTTAATATTTTTTTTACTCACCAGTACTTTACGTTATGGCCGGCAGTTGAACGTCAGGAGGGGATTGGAAGCGACAGTTGATTTATGAACAACATCTTTTTTTACAAGAAATGCACAAATCTCACTAATTGCCTGCACTCGTACGTATCGCCACCGACTTCTCGATTGTACGCACTGGATTGGTGTAACTAAACAACACGCCGTGTTTGAAGTACATTGATGATTTGGCAGCACATAAAGCCAGGGGGATCACTGGGGGAGCTAGTCTCCCCGCAGTGTATGCCATACGCGTGACTTAACCTTGTACACGGACGCTTGATGGTGAATATTTGGTTATCCAGGGGGCTGCACCATCCTTCTGCACTCCTCAATCTTGACACCTCCTTCCGCCTAGAGATCCCCCCGGTTATGAATGTCTGCTTCAACCACTGGCGTATGTTCTTGGTTCTTTCGGTAAAGTCACGAAGAAGGGAAATAATAAAATAATAAAACATAATAAAATACAATTCTCACGACGTTTCGGCCACAACGCAAGCAGCCTGTCCTCAGGTGAAGAACAGGTCTGTCGGAAAGACAGCATCTGATTTATTTTATTACTTCCCTTCTACGTGACTTTACCGAAAGAACCAAGAAGATGAATCCCTGCAGTCACGAAAGCTTTAAATCGAAATTTCACTATCGTATGCTTTTTATGGCTTGTCTATTTTGGCAGCTAGATTCTCACTGGCAAATGGTAATTTTCACGGAGAATTACAGGGATTACCAGAGTGTACCATCTGCTGTAACTTGGAATTTAGAGGGCCTGTGATATAACTTGCAAGGGCTACTTTCTGATGCTGTGCACTTGACACGGTCCAAACATCTTAAAATGTGAAAGCTCGCAACACAATAAAAGTTGCACACGAAAAAACCGAAATTTTTCTCCCTGGTTTGAGCGAAGGAATCTGAACGAGCCGTCGTGCGGTGAAGTTGAGCGCAACACTTTAAATGATAGCGTACGCTGGCGTCAGCTCTGTAGCACGGGAGGGGGTGGAGGGAGCTGAGGCCCTCCTATTTAAGATTTTAGCCCCCCTTCTGGATTCTAATAGTCACGCTAAGAAAACGCTGCAACAATATTTAACACGACTGGCTGATTTTCATGGAAGTTCGGCAAATTTTTGAGAGCTCGAGCAGAATGTACGACAGATTAAAGCAGACCAAATCGTCGCTGTTTAGCGACTGACATTTATTTAAAGATTGTTTAGCAATGACTATATCACCCCGCCCCCCCCTTCGTGTTTCTAGCGCCCCAGCCTTCACACGAGTTCATGCTGCGGTGTTCTTCCCTTCCTGCCTCCCACTTGCACAAGGTTCCTGTACGAGGTGTTTGTGAGCGACGTGGACTGCGTGGCGGAGAGCGCTGTTGCGCGCCGTGCAGGAGCCCGCGCCGCGTGCCGCCCGCAGCGCCGCCGCATTCCTTCGAGTCGCCCGCCTGCCGCTGCTGGACGCTCGTGACCCATCCAGCGGGGACGCCCCGCTGCACGTCGCCGCCCGCCGAGGACATGTCGTGAGAGGGGGGCGGGCGGGCGGGCGGGCGGGCTTTGCCTCCCCACCCAGACTTTCTCAACCTAGAGCTCTTGATGCACCGAGGCAGCGGTTCTCAGCCCGTGGGTTTGTCAGATCAGAATCTTTTAATTAGACTGGAGGAATCCGATGAGCTATGAAGCTCTTTGTTTTTTTACAGATGTCGAATATGGGCGGGTCAGCAAGTCACTTGATGCAGCAAATCTGGCTGTGACGGTCCCACCTGATGGAGACTTGTGTTGCCTCCGAAACGTCGTGATTTTTATTGTTTTATTTTTATTAATTTCATTTTTTACCTACGTGACTTTACCGAAAGAACTAAGAGTAAGTTACATGCCTTCAGGGAGGGCCCAGACTGCGGAAATGGATACCGTGCAGGAGAAATTTGTAACGTCTGCTGGGAACATCAGCGCCGCATTGTGGCGACAAACCACATTGAAAATCAACATAAAACAATTATATTCTAACCCCGCATTGACTAGAGACATGCTCTGTAATACAATTCTAGAAACCTCAGTTGGATGTTTTGGGTCTGGAGGGTGTGTGTGGGGGAGACGCAAGCAGCAGTGGTCTTGATTGGGAGGCCACTATACTGAAGACTTTAAGAACCACTGCTAGTGCCTTACGCACACACGGAGACTGAAGGACATTGCCAAAGTGCGAATGTGGTGAACAACTGTCCCCTGTTACTTCTTTTCCGGAAATGTCTCTGAAATTCACTCTGGATCTCCCAAAGCTCTTGAGCATATATACAATTTTAACATAATCCTGTAAATGTCACTGTTTTTTCTGTATGATCATTCTGAATATTACTTGGGAACAATCGCTGGCAATCAACACTGGCAATGGTTACCGCACTGATCTCTATTGTAAAACATGTTGGTACCCAATCCTGGGCAAATCGCATTGCGGCTTCCCCTGGTGGGCAACTCGGGTGGCAGGTTCCAATCAGATTATAGACAGAGGTCACATCGTGGACTCGAGGTTTGTGCACTCTGTAGACCAATGCTTGGTTATTTAAACATGCGTATAGGTAAACTCTGTTTTCATTGGTTAGACAGAACATCGTCACTTTACGCCATTGCCTATTACAAGTTGCTATAGTTGCCCATAGTAAATGCATTTCAAGTGATGATTGCTGGCAACAGTTGCCTTAAATTTACCGAAATGTATCATGGCCCAGATGGGAACATCTTTCACATTGTCAGTGGCTTGCAACCTGCCATTTACCTTAATTAAAAATAATAATCGAAGCATCTCCCTATTTAAACTAACATACTTTAATTTATGTCCTTGGACCACTGTTGGATATTCAACATTCCCATGGTGGGAGCCAGCCTTCCTATTCGACAAACACAGATTATGATCTCACAAAGTGGAACTCGCTTCATCGACAATGGAACAAAAATGTAGGGCAGAGTCTATTTTACTCTACACGTTCCCCCCCCCCCCCCCCAAATAATTGTCACCCTCTACACTCGCTCTATTTCACGCACGTGTACATACGCGGCACCCTCTTTCATAACTTAGAAATGCGTGGACACGTTCAAGATGGCACACGGGGTAAAACACGCGTATGCTTCCACGCGACCTGCAGACGTTTATACTCGCCGCAGACGGCGATTACGCTCTTAACAGGATTGCTGTGCGGGCGAAGGTCAAAGTGAGACCTGCCGTGGCTGCGCGCAGGAAATTGCCGAGTGCCTCCTGCAAAATGGGGCCGACGTCGATGCGCGGAACAAGACCCGGGGCACGGCCTTCTCCCTGGCGGTGGAGGCCTCCCACCGCACCCTCGCACAGGTTACAGCTCGTCATGTTTAATTGCCAAACCGCTCGTCAAATGCTCTGTCCGGTGCCACGACTTGTTTCGTCAAAGCGAGGTGATGCATGCAAAGTTAAAATCGATGATCAGGTTTCCAAACAGCATGCGGTTTGTTTTAACATGTTCATATTGAGAAATTAAACGGGCGCATCGTTTTAGTGCTCGGAATAAAGTGTTAAATGTGGTTTTCTGTAAGTAAGCTTTGGTGTAAAGTTACTCTGCTTTATGTGGCATTACAATTGCTATTTATTGATAGTTAAAAGTGCTTTGCTCGTGGAAAAATTGCAATGTCAAATATGTATCCAGTTTAACATGCATAGCACAATAATTTCAGTTTTCCACTTCACACTAAGAAATCTTCAAGCCTATTGTAACCAAATGAGTGGCAGTACTAATAACACATGTAAAAGAAATGCTATTATTTTGTGATACGTATAACATAACGTTAATCTCGCATTGCACTGCACGTAAAATGTCAGTGCACTTCATCGGATGACAGAAAATTGCAATGTAATTGTGTGAACGAGTGCATATAAAAATACAAATCCAGTTATCGTAATAATATGAATCATTCTGAAAAAATAGTTCAATAAAGAAATATAATCTTAATACTCATCCTAAAGATAGTGACAATCAAAGCGGCAGTGTTGATTAAATCATAAACTCTTGTATTGTTCTCATTCTCATCAGGCGTAGCATCCTTTTATAGAAAAATTCTGCCAAAGTGTGAGATTGTTGAAATACGCTGACGGAAACATGCCAGTGTGCATTGAATGAATATATGACAAAGAGAAACAGGACATTGTTAAAGACAGTTGGCATGTACCGCATTTTTATAAATTGGCCTTGTCCAGTGGCATCCGTTTTACTTTGTCCTCACATGATTTATTTAAGAGTCTTACACCAATCATATATTTTACATATACTTTAAGTCGCTTGTTACTCGCCTTATGGCAGTGCGACAAATTAATTTATCTCGGCGTGAGTAAACGCACTAAATCATTTCCGTAAATGGAATTCCTTGCCGTAAAAACGCACCACAATCACCAACCCGCCGTTGTTGCTCCTTGGTCTCCCGTGTGCCGGCGTCAGCTGCTGATCGAGTGGGGCTGTGCTGCGGGTGCCGAGGGAGGGAGGGTCCCTTCTTCACTCGACGGCGGACGCACGAGACAGCTTCGGAAACAAATGCTGGGTGGGTGGCGCGTCTCCCCGTTGGCGCAAAGCGCAAACCAAAGTCGGTAGCATTGTTACAGTGGCCTTACAATGGAAATCCGATATAATAGGCGACGTTTGTGGGTGCTACGGTGATTGATGCTTTTGGTGCCGCTCTTCATAGCATGCAAACATTTTACGTGCTACGTTGAAGCGTCGTTTCACGAAATGTCACCTGTTACATATTTTTCATTTCAAGGCCAACAGTGTTATTGACGAATGTGTTGATTTTTTTCTAAATTTCATTTGCGCTTGTGCGCCGCTGCCAACGCAGCGTCGCCAAGTGAGTTAACAGTGAGATCAAAGTTTGCAAGCTTACAAGACAAATTACCGAGTCCACTTGTTTGGTGCTGGGTTGGCTCAGTGGTGGTGACGTGGGGGAAACCAGGCTGAGCTTGACAGCTCAGTTCATGAACCGAGTTGGCTCCCTTCCCCAGCGGTCAAGGAAACGAAGTTGTAGCTTCATTGAGTGCCCAGCTAAAGCAATGGATGCCACATGAGAGCATGCGAAATCACATTCCGCTAAGGGGGGATGCAACCTCTTCGATCATTTCCGCTTAGATTTTTTTTTTACTTTCAGATAAAAACAATCATCATGATTACACGCATGCACATTGTAACGTGTTTCTTGATGAACAGTGGTTGAGCTATTTGATAATGATAATCGTAATCACCATCTCTTAGATGAAAACGTCTCCTTGCTCGTTTTCACTCGAGATGTTTTGTTGTGCTTAGAAGCACACTGACTTAATTGTTTCCTCTGCTCCCCTGTTGAACGTTGTGTTTTTTGGGTGTAAATCAATTCCGTTTGTTCAGCCCTCCTCCCATAAAATTGAGGTTAATTCAGTGAACGGTGGTGTACAAAGAGTAATGAATTTATTTACCAGCATGTGCTTTCCAAATGACTGAGCTCACTGTTGCAGGCTGTGTTTACTTCATTAACCACTCGTAATGTCGTCCATACCCCTCTAAGGCAGTCAAGAAATAACTTGCTTTATCCCTTTATGTCAACGCACATTTTGAAACTGAAATTCTAAATAAAGAAAAGGAAATTCTTTGAAGACTGAAGCAAATGTTTAATATTAGGTTTCAAATAATCACCGAAACTATCGGCCTCAATATATGAAAAGCTGCAATTTTCAAAATGTGGACTGATGATTAAAGAAAGCAATGTGTGAATGTTTTGCATTTTTGATCATTTTAATACTGTAAAATTTTCCTAATTTAAACTATAATTAACATAACGTTGATCAAAGAACTTCTAATAACCTACTGACAATAAAAAAAAGTACTAATGCTCTTAAGTGACAGCCACATTCCTATGCTCCCTGACAAATCCAGGAAATTAATTCAGGGCCAAAGTCTGCTGAACGTTCTTGTTAATGCTTACATTTTCACAGTTAAATGTTTGTGCTGCTGTTACTGCATCCTCCAAGCTTTAATTACACCTGCATTCTGAGAATCTGAGATGGGAGGGCAGCCGGCCATGAAACATATCTCCATAGAGGGCTTGATTATGGAAAACCATTCAAGTATTTGTGATTGCACGGAGAATTTTAAACCAATCAAACACCACGATGGAAATAACCCCCCCCCTGCCTCCCCCCCAAACCTTGTTGCTGTGTATCGCTGCATTCTGCATTGTATTGCATTACAACATATTTCATTCACATGGAAGCCCCACTGTGACTGCTGATGTGCTCACCTAAAATTGGGTGCATGCTGCCCACCCCCAAACCACAAACAGCATTGTCATTCTGTCTCGTGTGACACGGACTAGTATGCTGCATCATTATTTCACGTGCAGCGCAGTGGATTTACCTTGAGTGATCCCTGCCACGCACACACGTGTCCCCCAGTGGAGTCTGATGTGAAGCAGCTGCTCCTGCTTCTTCCATCGCACTTTTCGGCCATTAAACTACAAAATGTATAATTACAGTACAGGCCTTTACAAAAAAAACTAGCTCGTACGGTAATTTATAAAAAAAATTACCCATTGGATAAGATGTCAGATAATCCGCCTTTTTACAATTTTTGTTCAGAGAATCATGCTCAAGATCACGATCCGATTAAGTGGCCATCACTGCCGAAGCCTTGAGATGTCATTACACCAGGCCAATGCTTCTGTTCTGCCAGGTCCTACAGCCGTTGCACACCCAACCTCAAAGGGTCACCCGCACAGAATAATACCCCCCATTTGTCCTTGGCTTCTCCTTGATCTCCGACCATTGGTGACCACTCCAATGCACGTCTCACCGACTTGTCCTTAACCCTTTTCCGATCCGAGACGACTGCAAGTTGCAGGGTGAGCGTCCCGTTCACCGCTGCATCTCAGAACGCGCAAGCGGTTCGCCGTTAATTTTATTTAGAGAAGCATAGCGCCCTTGTGTTTATAGACGTTGCACTCACCGCAGAGAGCAATAGTGACACGGCCGCCACTCCATAGCATAGTCTTGTGGGAGCCTCAGTACCGATTAAGTAATTTTATTTAAGTTTTTCTTCCAGTCCGTGTACGTCATTGGAACGGGAAAGGGTTAAGATTGTGTTTTGGAAATACAACATATGTCCAACATAAGGTTGGTGAGATTTTTTTGGTCAGTCTACCTCATTTTTAGTTGCCCTTTGGTAGCATAGCAAGATTTAGTACGGACTCATCTGGCAAATTTCAATTGATGGATGATAGTCATTGCACACACATTGGGTTGTTGTTTTAAAGGCTACTTATTGCTATGAATGGGAAATATTACTTCTGTCCATCCACGTGTTTTATTTGAAGCTACAACATCCCTAAATTATTCTCTACAAAACTTACCACACAGCTTACCAATATCACTGCCTAGATCTGTATAGCTTTGGGGCAATATTATATCCATTGTATGTGCAATTGAATATTTCCCCCTGCACACTTCTCTGTGCAGTCGAATGATGTGACAAAATGGAGTCCTCAATGCACTGCCTTGCCATATTGCTTTTTGCTCTCTAACCTACAATGTTTTGTGCTTACAGCTGCTAATCTGGATCATCTAATGTCGCCACACAGATGCATGTGTCAGCATGTTATTGTAGTCTCTAGAGAAACCCGCGTATTGTGATGCAGGTTTGATGACATTGCCAAAGCCATCTCAAAATACGTATGATACCTGCTATACCTCCGTGCCGAGCACCAAAGGCATTGACGCTATATTAAACAAATTATGGTGATGAACCTGCTTTATGTTGGGCTGTGCTGTGGAATTTATGATTCTCCAGATGGGTAGGGGTCAGAGGGCCTGATTGCATCCCATTTTCTGACTGCCAGTTTTCTAATGGGCATGCGTGTTAAATTCTCTTGGATTTGCAATTCAATGTCCAATATAGTGCTCTTTCCCATGCCTTAAACACCTATTTTACTTCGAAAAAAGCCTCAGAACATTATTTAGGTGTTAATTGTAATACTTTAAGTATATTTTAGTGTAACCGTCCACTGGGCCATGTAATTACAGTAATGTAAATGCGATTGAAGAGGCTGTTGATCACCCAGACTGAACAGCAATTTGAATTAGCTTTATTATCCTTATCAAATAATCATTTTGTGAAAACACAGGACGGACAAATACAAGTTTCCGTGATGCATAGGGAATACATTGATGTCGCAAAATCACAGATGTCCAGTAAAATCTGTGAAAAAGAGCTTCATAGCTCATCGGATTACTTCAGTCTAAATAAAGATTATGATTCTGAATTGTGACCGATATAAATATACCGATGAGGTTGTGGGCGAGGGAACAAATGTAATAACTGGCTCTACAATAAAAATACGCAACAGACACAAGATACATACGTTTACTGTGTGGTGTTGTGGTTAAAGCACCTAACATAATCCAAGAGTGGCGATTTTAAATCTCATTGAGGGGGTCGATAAAATCGTATCACTTTCTGGTGTGTCGAGGGTGGTTGTGCTGTGGATAGGGCTGGTTTCTGTCATTGAGACGGTGACGAGTCCTCACGAGATCCTGTGATGTCATTCGCAAGAGTGGGCCATTGTGTGCTGGTGTCACAGTCCAAATATGAATAATTCCCCGCAAATTACGCGATTGGAAAACGCATAGTGATAATCGCCCCCTACTGCAAAGAAATTGGTAGTAAACTACAAGTTCCTGGGTAAACAAGCTTGATAAAAATATAATAATAGGAATTTGGAATTATCAATCGTGTAATAATGGAGCTCAGTTTAGCAAGGAGACACTTTTTTGTGCATTTCCTTCAATGCTATCCCAATTGTGCTCTCAGCCTCATATTGTGCGATGAACTCTCCATTTGGATCTCTCACAGAGCAGTGCAACCCTTCTGTTAGAGAATGGCCCATGGAAGCAGATATCACAGAGCTACCTCTGAGATCCTTTCAAGTGACACGTGGTCCACACACTAGAAGTCAGCAGTTTCCCATCCCACTCTGCCAATGAGAGTATTTTTAAATACTTTATATTAAGTTCACTTGCTTGCGCGCTTACGACCGTGCAAATCTTTTGGTCGTTTTTTAACCCACTTCCCGTGATCCAATCGAGCTGACATTTTGCACACAGACTCGTTGTGCGTGAAAATTTATTTTCGTGAAATTTTTTTCCAAAATTTTACACTTTTTAGGAAAAAATAAATTATATTTAATTACCAATTGCTTAATGGTGCCAGGCAATCATCTGACCCATAGGTGGCAGCCATCTCAAGCCAGAGGTCGAGAGGACTCTAGCCGCCACGCATATAAAGGATTTATAGTGAAAAACTTTGTTTTTACGGGTTAATTTTTTGTCACGCGACAGTCAAAATTATATTTTTAATTCTCAGAGCTGGCTTTTTGCCAAATTCATTGTAGAACCAAATTTAGTCATTGGTGACTGTGCTGAGACCTATTAACTCTCTACACTTAAGAACTTGATTTCATCGTAGGCGACTGCTTGGATTTCAACCAAGGATCTCGATGGTGCCAGCTCAATTACGTTTTTTATCATGTTCAGTAATCACAAATCAACTAACTATGAAAATTCGTTTTTAACCAAATGGAGTGCCTTTTCTCCATATAACATTTCATTCTGATGCTATGATTAAGCAAAAATGTTCCAATCTCTGCCACTTCTGCACAGATTGGCAAAACATCTGAAAGCATGACTTAAACCCACAAAAGTAACCTTCATTAAATGTTTACTATAAATAGCATAGGGATTATAATTTGTAGTACAATTGCTTCCAGCTGCATATGCATGTTAGGAATGCTGCACCATATTGGCATAGACTTTGGCTACAATCCTGGCTGGATCATGAATTATGTACATTTCCCATTACAGTGAGTCAAGAAATGAAGGTTCTGTTAGGGGTTCATGAAGGCATGGATGTGGCCAATGTCTCGACGAAGGGACCATGACTTCCATATCTCAGTAGTGTGGGCATGGCATTTCATGGTGTGGTGCTGGAAAACATTGTCATCACAATTCAAGTCAAGTCACCAGCTGGAAATTGCAGACTCCAGTTTTTGACTTCAGCCACCGAAACTCAATTCTGCCATGTACTCCAGATGTGCAAATATGTTTCCATGAACTGTTTATCAAGCAACTTAGCAGGCTCAGTAGTGACTGGTCCATCTGTCTAAGTGTTTTTTTCACGTTCGTTTTTTTTCCTCTTTAGAGTATGGAGAATTTTGGAGACAAGCTGTGTCATCAATTATGAATGGAGATACTGCTGAGCTGAGAGCCATAGTTGGAGACCACATCAGTGGCAAGCGACAGCTGACGAGCCTGAGTTGCAGGTAATTAAACGGCAATGATAACAACAAAATAATCATATTGTATCACAATATTTAAACACATATTTCTTAATTTTACACTTGGGTTTTCACAGCCAATAATTTTATTCAGAATATATTTTAGGGTTAGGCCACTTAATGATCGGGACAAATTTTTGTCATGTTATCCTTCATCACCGGATATACCCAAACAAATCAAGTTGTCAGGTGTACATGCTTTTAACGCACCAATTATTGCTTTGGCTCACCAGTAAATTTAAGAACAATTCTCGCCACGAAAATGTATCAATTAGACGTGACATTTCACTTTAAACTGCACCAAGCATCCTGCTCAGGATGCTTGAAAAAATGTTCGTCAAATTATTACATGGCCTCATTGGAAATCATTATCGTGTATGTAACTACAAATATTTTCTTGCTTAAACTTAAAGTAATCGTTGAAAATTTTAATTATTGGAGATGATGCCGGTAAAAAAATGTTCACCCTTTTTCAAGAAGGTATGTTTGCAGGTGTGATTGGTTTTTTAATGCAAGATAATTACTTTGCTAATGTGTATTGCCAAAAATGTGCAGAATGCCTAAAATAATCTATAAGGTAGAAATAATTACATTAGAATTATGTACATAAATTTTAGGAAAAATACACATACAGTGCATAAATAAAAATAAATAATATAAACGCGAATGCATTCTCGTTGAGGGCATGTGCCGTGCCACCTATATTCAGTGGTGAAACATTTTTTTGCATGTTTTAATCCGAGTTTCTGCAGATTTATATTTTATATAGCAACACGTGAAGATTTAATTGGCTTAAAAATCTAATTACAGGCTCAACACAAGCAAGCACAAGGCATAAATAGCGTAGCTCGGTGTTTCATTACGACCATTAAAGCAATGTGGGTGCAGGTTTGGAAGCCGCTCAAGCGAGCCCTGCACTGTGCAGGAAATGGCGTAAAAGAGCGGTGAATCGGGTTGTTTACAAACTGAACAAAACTACTCTGAGAACATTTCACCGCCTACGCGTAGCATGTCAGCGAAACAACAGAGGGCTTGCTCTTAAGGATATAGCAACATGTCAGACTCGATAATGTCTGGAATTGACTCCAAATGTTTGCAAAACACCAACAGATTTTTTATAATTATTGCTGTTACCGTTTAAGTGGAAATTCTGTACGCTGTTTCATTCCCAAGTAGCCCTCTTAGATTGAGCTCTTTCAGAAACTTCAATTGGCAGATTTGCATAATAAAGAGACAAAATAACCCTTGCTAAACTGATACAGGTGTAGATTCCTTCACATGTTTTGCCTTTGAGCCGGTTGCTCTCATTTGGCAAATGTGCCTGGGTACACTGAGAAAATAATGTCCCAACGAGCAGATGGAGCGATGAAATTGGCTCGTCTGCAGGCACTAGGTGGATTGCTACATCGTAGGAGAGGCAGAGATGGCTTGAGGAAGCCTTCACCCAGCAGTGGATAGGTCATGACTGATGGTGATCATACTATCTCCGATTAGCACAGTTGGCTACGTACGGTGTGGAAAAAGTTCAAACTACATGCACGTGCACGCAATGCTAGAGTTGGCTAAATGAGTTCTATGCTGCCGGGGCTGTTGTTTTCCATGAGAGACTTGCCTGGTAATGACCTCATATGCCTGTTCGTGGGTGGGAGATGATTATTTGTAGAGACAGTTCCTCATGTCGTCTTTATTTGAGAGTGTGCGTGTGTGTGTATAGGTGTGTGAGTGTGGGGAGCGGTGGAGTAGCCGTTGGCGCGTTGTGCTACGAACCCGACGACCATGTCCACACATTTGTTTTTATACTATGAGATCTCTTTTACCAGTTGCCAAATATAGTAGTAGGTTTTTACCCTTTTAAACTGGTACAAAACTGACACCTTTATTCAAGGCATTATTGCCAACATGATTCCTTGAATAAAGGTGTCAGTTTTGTACCAGTTTAAAAGGGTAAAAACCTATTACTATATTTGTTTATATGTTCATATCTATATAATTCTATGGTCATACCCGTAAAGGATTTTTGCTTGGGTATTGTGCTGTGCGTGTGCACTCTGACGCAACAAAATACATTAAATCAGCAGAGTTTGTTTGGCAAGCCCGACTCTGCTTACGAGATCCCGAAAGTTGAAACCGGTCCGGGAGTTTGCAAATGTAAACAAATGTGGCTGGGTAACGCGAGTCTCGAAGGCCAGTAAACTAAAAAATATTCGAAGTCTGTGTGGAGATACACATCCGAGGTCAATGCATTAAGTATGTTTGACATATAAGCCCATGTGTTTTCTTTACACCCACAAAATTTAACGGTTCAAAACTGTCATATTTACAAACCCATAAATAAATAGTTACTAAAGAGTGCCACGTTACAGTGACCAAGCAAAGGCCGTTTCGCATTGGGATCAAACCAGTTTACACAACAAAGGCCCATTCCTAACAGCGTGTTTCAGCCGCACCGAACCTCACAATAATAGTATCCAGGTGCCTACCTTGGCTCCTCCCACCCTCAACCAGTATATATACAAGGACTGTGTTCTTGGAATTTCTCTCACTTGATACAGCTATCGTGCTGTGACGGTCCCACCTGAAGACGGAAGCTTGTGTTGCTTCCGAAACGTCGTGATTTTTATTTTATTTTTATTTTACTTTTATTAATTTTAATTTTTTACCTACGTGACTTTACCGAAAAAACCTAAGAATATGGTATCAAACCGTTTATGTGTTACTCCATTGGCAGTGGTGCACAAGCACAAACAACAGAAACTCAACCTTCGCCAATAACACCGCGCTCACGAGGAGCACACTAAGGATAGATTCTGCCATGAAGAAGGGCCACCTTTTGAAACAAACGTCGCCATGCTATGTTCTCCCCCGTATGACAGTGCTCAATGCTCACAACGTCCACTGCAAACAGATGCCACAAGAGGGAGACACGTGGGGTGTTCCCCGCACTGCACAGCAGGCACCCTCACCGTGTCCTACCTGTGCCGGTGGCACTCCCCTAGGTCCACTCAGCCTCAAACGAGTACCTGGTGCGGTGTGTAAACATCGCCAGTGGGGAGACAAGAGGCGGTCGGGCGTGGTGCTGCCTACCCACCCGGCCTTCATCATAGGTGCTCCCTAAAGAGCACTTGCCCCAACAGTCTGTTCAGGCTCTGGTGTGTGGGTGTGGGTGGTGAACTTTGTGTGTCGCCCTGCCCCACAGGTGCATCAATGGGAGCAGCCTGCTGCACACAGCCGCTCACTTTGGGGACACGGAGACCATCCAGGTGTGAGGTCACACGGTGTGGCTGGGCCATCATGGCCTGTCGTTGAACTCGGATGGGAGGGGGGGGTCTTTCTACCAAACGCTCATTTGTGGTCCGAATTTCGGCTTCGTCTGGGTTTGGTGCCACGCGCTTGAGCCGTTCTTTCTGCTCTCACGTTTTCGCCCTGCAACGTTCGTCGCCGATGTCCCCTGCGGCTGCTGCTGCTGCAGGAGGTCGCCCAGCTCCTGTCGATGATCTCTCAGTTGTGCGTGGCGAGAGCTTGAGAGGAGAGATGCTCAAACGCGCGGCTCCACCCGGAAAAGCCACACGAGGATTACATGGTTTAATAATTATATGCATTGCTACGTAACAATAAACATTATTTATACGTGCATACTGAAGCACTGCGCATACTTTGAACATGTGCTACGTACGCGTTCGCGTGTATCTGAGCACGCGTGTGTGTATACACACATACACACACACGCGACTCAGCCTCAAATGAGTACCTGGTGGGATGTGTAAACATCGCCACTCGTGTGCCATACCAGCCTTCATAGGTGCTCGCTAACTGCACTTGCCCCTACAGTCTATTAAGGCTATATGGGGGATCTTTGTCTTTGTGTGCATGCACTGGCCAATGGTGCTCGTTTAAGTGATGAGCTGCCGAGTTTAAACCATTTTACCACAGCGATTTTCAAAGGTAATCATACCGCATTAGAAAAATGTGGAATATTTTTTGACACTGTTCTATTTTTATTTGGAAATAGAAATATGCCGTAAAAGGGCTTACGGCTTAATAGTGGTTGCACACGTGTGCATCTTTCCTTTACAGTCATACGTATGCAGTGCATCGATAATTATCCATTGCATAACTGTAAGTTCCAATAACTGCATCTATTACCCAAAATAAAAAGTCTTTTATTTTTCTCTCCATCTCGAATCCGTCTATCTCAGTGAAATACAGCACAGGAGACATTTAAGCAATGCCTTCTGATTAATGTGTGGAACCAGCACACAAATGTATTTGTTTTCACATGCACTCACGCCGATTTTCACTCATGGGTTCTTTAATTATTACGTACAAATGCATTTAATTATTAATTTGCTGCGGTCCCATGCCAGCCCAGCCCCGCATTCGTTCTACAGCATAGGCAGGGAGAATCGCTATTGATTCAAGCGGCGTTACATAAAAATTTACCCCGGTTTGGCAATCGACATACATTTATAGTGATTGACCTCTGGAGAGTGATGAGCATCTCATGCTTGCGTTCTCACTGGGAAATGATGAAGGCGACCTGCATGAGCACTGAGCAGCGGTGCCTCTTGTTGTAGCTGTGTTACTCTTTGGTTCTTTCGGTAAAGTCACGTATAAAGATAAAACAAGAAAATATTATTTAATTTATTATTTTATCTTTATAAGAAATTATTATTTAATTTATTATTTTATCTTTATACGTGACTTTACCGAAAGAACCAAAGAGTAATCCCTACAGTCACGAAAGCTCCAAATTAAGATTGTAGCTGTGTTGTCCAGCATTCAAATATGTTGCAGGAGGGAAGAAAACCGAAGAGGGTCTTGCACGGCAGATGACCTGGTCCGCACTTTCCTCCCCTGCCGCTTGTGCCCGCAGGATCTGCTCGGATGGGGTGTGGATGTCAACCTGCTGGATTACAGGGATGCCACGCCTCTGCATCGCGCTCGGCACGGCCCAGCTACTCAGGTACCTACCTCGCCCTGTACAGCTGTGGACGTTGCCAGCCGTCGAGGTGGCCAAATTTCAGCCTCCCGTGACTCTGCCAAGTTGTCAAGTGCAGAGACTAAATGGTCTCGGCATGATCAACAATGACCGCACAGAAAAAAGCCTCATTACATTAAGTTTGGGGTTTAACTTGAGGTGGCTCAGAGGTCAGAACGATTCGCTGGCACCGCTGAGATCCTGGGTCTGAATCTCATCGGCCACATGTGATTATATTGCAAAGCGTTGATTATCTCAGCATGGTAACAAATTACTGCACCAAAAACCTTAATGTTACATTTTGCACCGCACTTAATTTTGCGAAATTAAGCTCTGAGAATGAAAAATATTTGACCGTCAAGTGAGAAACGTCACTCTTGTGTCGAACAGAGGTGACTTGAAGTGATCTCAGAGGTAGCTCTGTATATCCACTTCAGTGTTCCATTGTTTGACACGAAGGGCTGCACTGCTCTGCGAGAGCTCTGAATGCATACTCTGTCTCAAAAAATGACACCAAGGACAGATTCAGGATAACATTTGGGGAAAAGATGAAAAAAAATGTCACGCACACTTTAGAAATTTCTGCTGTCAGATTAATATTCATCATTCTTTGCTCCAGGGCTAAAATAAATTCTTTGATCATACAACTTCATTGTTAGGGGACTGTGAAAATCGTAATCACTGTCGTCATCATTATTCGTCACTGTCGTGAATCACTTTCATTCGCTTATTTCTATCGTCGTGATGATCGTCATCAATTGTCATCACCAAACATCATTATTTCTCATCAAACATCATTGTCCTGAGTGTGCAAAGCTGAATATGCGCCTCTCTCATGCCTATCGCCTGCTTGTGCGGGCAGAGATATTCTAAATGATCAGCCCCAGCTTGGTACGTATGGTCAGTTTCGTCTCCTTGGAGCCTTGTTCTCTCAACGTACAGGCGTTGTTAGCCTCAGCAGAGTCACGTGTTTGATTGATATCGCTGATTGGAGATCTCAGAGATGACTCACCAAGCCGCCCTGGTTGCTGCTTAGTGAAAATAAAAATACCCCCTTGACATTATTCACAAAGTAGGCCACCGTGTGCCGGTTTTCACAGCCCAAATCTTAAACCGGATGATTAACAAAACTAAAATATATTTTCTTCACACTCTCAAAAGAGCTCGGCCTGCATTGAAAAGTAATACTGGTAGGAACCTCCTGTTCTTAGGTTTTTTTCGGTAAAGTCACGTAGGTGGGGCAAGTGTTGCCTCCGAAACGTCGTGATTTTTATTTTATTTTTATTTTACTTTTATTAATTTAAATTTTATTTTTTTACCTACGTGACTTTACCGAAAAAACCTAAGAATATGAATCCTTGCAGTCACGAAAGCTTTAAATCTAGAAGGAACCTCCTGGTTACACCAGCCCACAGACGATTATTGTGTCCGTCCGTCGTGCAGGGAGGGGCTGGGTGGGGAGGGAGGGGCTGGGTGGGGAGGGGAGGGTGGGGAGGGGCTGGGTGGGGGTGGGAGGGGTGGGGCTGGGTGGGGAGGGGCTGGTCACCCCGTGGTGCCCTTATAAAACTCAACGTTTAACCTACTCACGCCGGCTTGTGCCCGCCCTCACAGTAGGGCATATTTGCGGAATACACCACGCCGCCTTTGACCCTGGCCATTGACCGAGCAACCCAACGTTCCTACCAGCTCCCTCCGCAGGAATGTGTTAACGGGCGATGCTCAGGTGGGCTCCGAAGTGAAGAGTGCTGAACTGGCGTTGCTGGGATCCTCGGTTTAAATGTGGGTTATCACCCGTGATGAAACCGGATTCTCAAGTGAAGTGAGTTCATGTTTTCAGCCAAGTCACCAATCGTCACACAAAAACACCCCATGATATGTTATTTGGTATTGCACTTGGCTTGGTTAAATTTCAGCTATGAGAGTAAAAGAATATACAGATATGAAAATCAATTTGACTGTCATGCGACAAACCATCTGTGATAATAGTAGAGCGTGTGTAAAAGTGTCACCCTGCTGTGTAATGGATAAAGGCTCTTCTGCAGTCGCCATCCTCTGATGCACCTCCGATTAGTACGGTGCGAAAGAAGTTAAACATACATACACACAGTGCAGTGCTCTCCTAGATTCCGAATCGATATTTCATCTCGTGACACGAAACTGATGGCACAGTTGGAATACATTTAGGCACAAAGATAAAAAAAGAATACAAGATGAAGAGGAAATTAATCTCAGTGGGATTTTTAAAGAAAAACAAAGGAATATTAGTAAATAATTATAATAATTATAAAATAAGACAAGTAAGCATCTGCTGTGTCCTTGCAAAGAACAGAGAGACACTGCACAACAAGCCATCCTGACGTCACTCTGGAGGCGCCAGATTGTTTTTCCAACTTCAGGAGCAGAGACGTGCTGCCGACATCTCACGTTAGTCACTTCAGCGTGACGGACATCAGTTGCCCCCACCCCTGGCCCTGCTTGGAGCATGACCTCGACAGATTGAGATTATCTCTAGATTTGAAGCTTTCGTGATTGCAAGGATTCATATTCTTAGGTTTTTTCGGTAAAGTCACGTAGGTAAAAAATTAAAATTAATGAAAGTAAAATAAAATAAAAATAAAAATCACGACGTTTCGGAGGCAACAAAAGCTTCCGTCTTCATGTGGAACTGTCACAGCACGCTTGCTGTATAAAGTAAATAAAATCAAAAGCGTGCTGTGACGGTTCCACTGAAGACGGAAGCTTGTGTTGCCTCCGAAACGTCGTGATTTTTATTTTATTTTACTTTAATTAATTTTAATTTTGTACCTACGTGACTTTACCGAGAAAACCTAAGAATATGAGATTATCTCGTGAGGTGCACACTTCGGGTTCTGGCTCGTCTCACCACTTGTGGCGAGAAGGGCACCCTGGCGCTGGCGCTGTGGCGCGGCTCGGACGTGCCAGTGGGAAATGCGTTTTACAGCGCGGTGCTGAGCTGTGCTTGCTATGTTCTTTCGGTAAAGTCACGTAGAAGGGAAGTAATAAAATAATATTATTTATTTTATTTTATTATGTTTTATTTTTATTTTATTATTTCCCTTCTACGTGACTTTACCGAAAGAACCAAGAAGATGAATCCCTGCAGTCACGAAAGCTTCAAATCGAAATGTGCTTGCTTTGTTGCTACTCACTGCAGCTGCTGCTGGAGCACGGTGGGGCCGTGAACGAGCTGGATGCGGACGGAAACTCGGCGATGCACATGCGCTGCTATGGGGAGCCGGGGCAGCCCAGCGCGCTGGACGCCGCTCGCCTCCTGGTGAGCGCCACACTGGGTTCTTTTTATTGGAATACGCCACAACTCGGAGAAGGGCGAGACCTCTCGCACGTTTGTAGCTCCGTGCTGGTTAAAATGCTGTCGGTACTGAGTCATTGGTTCTGCAGCACGTGTTGAAATGTCCAAACATTTTTTGTTGCCGAAACGTCGTGAGAATGATTTTATGATGTTTTATTTTTATTATTTTATTATTTCCCTTCTACGTGACTTTACCGAAAGAACCAAGAAGATGAATCCCTGCAGTCACGAAAGCTTTAAATCGAAATGTTCAAACATTGGTATGTAAGGTTTTTAAGCACTAGGCACAGAAAGTTTGGTAGTTGCCATTCATGAAGAAAAAATTATCCAGTGTGAGTAAGCACAGTCTTCCTTGCCGGTTCATTTCTCATTTTCTGTACACAACCCCACTGTGTGTCTCATTGTCTCATGGAACTGCTGCCAACAGCATAAATTGACAAGTTTGCATACTGGAAGAACAAAACAAACTATATTTGTTTCATGGAATGAAATATGCATTGCCTATCACACATGTATACAACATAGCCTAGTTTGGGCAGTTTGGAAATGCAGACTTTGGGAACTATTTTTAGTTTAACCGCAGGGGTTTTAACCCCCCCCCCTCCCCTTTCTTCCATTTAGACAAAATCCATTCTTTTTTTTATGCCGGAACATGAAACGTAACTAGAATGTGTTTAACCTGTTCAGCTGTCAATGCGGCTACATTCAGAATATCAAATTATAAATCCCAAAATATACGTATCATCCAAGCATAATGGGGACTATTGAGGGCAGGTGAAACATTTTCTCGTGATACCTGCCGAGTCTAAACGTGTACAGCGAAACACAGACCAGTGCACTGTAACCGCAACTTGACTCTGGCTTCAGCAATGCCTAATGCATCTGGAGATTAATTTTAAAAATCTGTTAAAGTCATGGATGTGGGTGGCAAAGGTATTATGTGATGGCTCGCGCCATACGTGGTCATCATTATCGTCACTGTATCAACAGCCATTGTCTCTCCACTGCTGGATGAATGGTCTGTCCACGCCATTGCGATCCCTCATGATTTTGCGATGGCACAATCCATATCATGCCTGCACATGAGCGTGACTCATCGCTTCATCTCCTGGGGATGTTCCCTCCTTTTGCTGTCATTCCATCATCAGTCTCATCCATCGGCTGTCATCTCTATTACTGATGCATCCTACCCAAACCCACTTTCCTGTAGTCAATAGGAATACAGTATGGCCATACACACTCGCTCATGATGCTTACACATATGATATTAAATGGCCATTCTAAGTAAAATAATGTGCAGAATTTTTACAGAAATAATAACAGCAGGTCTCTGTTGGATGAAGGCCCTCCACACATCACTGTGGTTGTTTTGACCATCTCTATATAACTATCCTTTTGCCCATCCAAGGACGGGTGTATTGCAGTAAATCTGAAACTTGCAAACGAAAAGCAGACCGCGACGTGGTATTAATTGCATCAATGCGTGTGCAATTTGTAAGGCCGCGGTGACACAGACTTATTTCATTTAAAGATTATAATCCCTTGTTCATCATGGCCTCCTTTTTACTTCTATGTCTCAACAGCGTTACGGAGATCACGTGACGTGAGGGTTCTGCCTTTGCAGTGAGGGTTGTGAGTTGACACCGAGGAGGGGGGAGGAGGCGCCTCGTGCACCCATGTGGAGTGACGTCAGCCGCTAATTATTATGAATTGGGGGTGGGGTCCATTTGGAGGATGTCAGCTTACAATGATTATTAATGAGGAGGGCTGTTTGATGTGGAGTGACGTCACCTGCTCATGATTATTAATGAGGGGGGCTGGTCGACGTGGAGTGACGTCACGAGCGTTGCACACGGACATTCTTGGGTGATTATAGTAGGTAATTATAATGGAGGAGGGATGTCCATTTGGAGGACGTCACCCGCTCATGATTATTAATGAGAGGGGGGCGGGTGTCCATTTGGATGACGTCACCCACTCATAATTATTAATGAGGGGGGCTGGTCGATGTTGAATGACGTCACGAGCGTTAAGAACAGACATTCCTGGGTGATTATAGTAGGTACTAGCTTCTTTGCCCATCCTAGGATGGAAGCTGTAATATTTACGAAAAAAATTATCAGAGTATAATTGTATCTTGTGTTAATTTAATGGCAGTGAATCTTGCACGAAAGTATGTCATCAAACACTTCACTGCATTTCATCTCATTGTAGCACTGTATTAATGGCAGTGAATCTGCCACAAAACGAAGTCATAAAACACTTTACTGCAGTTCACTGTAGCACTGTGTTAATGGCAGTGATTCTTGCACAAAACTACGCCATAAAACACCTCACTTCATGTCATTGTAGCACTGTATATAACTGACCTTCAATTTGTTCAAATTCACTGCTCTGATACTTTATTCTCTTCTGCTTTCAGTCACTGGGGTTGAAATAAATTAGAATTCGATACAATTTCTGGAAAATCACCGAGAAATGTCTATTTTACCATAATGTAGAAGCATAAATTAGACTTACATTTTGTCTCAAGTGTTGAAGAAATATATAAAGACACTAAATCCACACTGTGTTGCTGTGTATAATAATTTATTAGATTCACTTTCAATAAAGAAACATTAAACTTAAAGCGAATTTGCAGAAAAAAATATTTCCGCTCAACCTTCTTCTGCTTGAGTGTAAAAATCAACCCGCTCATGAATATTCATGACGGGGGGTGGGGCATGTGGAGTGACGTCACGCGCGTTACACACAGACATTCTTGGCTCATTGTAGAAGTAATCATATGCTTGTTGGTATTTCTGTAACGCTGGCCAGGTGGAGAGAAGGGGGGTTGATTGGGCTGAGGTGGAGGGGAGGGGCTGATGACCTCAGAGACACTGGTTACTACTATAATGAGCCAAGAATGTCTGTGTGTAACGCTCGTGACGTCACTCCACATGCCGCACCCCTCCCCCCGTCATTAATATTCATGAGCGGGTTGATTTTTTTTTTTACAAATTTCTCCTGATGACGATTGCTTGTGTTGTGATCGAAACGTCGTAGTTTTTTGTTCTTTTCTTTGAACATATCTACGTGGCTTTACCCAAAGACCCAAAGAGTATAGTGAGAGGAGTTAAGACGTCACGCAAGATTGGGGTGACGTCAGGTATGAGATGGGAGCAGCGATGACGTCATGTGATACTGGTGAGTTGTAGCAGAGGGTGATGACGTCATGCTCAATTGGGGTGCGTTTGTGATGAGAGGGGGTTGACGTCACGCGACATTGGTGAGGTAAAGAAGAGGGATTTAAGATTTTAAAAAACCTACATATTCACCACACTTTTACCGGTGGAGTTCCGCGGGTACCTGCTTGTGTTTCACTAACCTTGGATGTGGCTGGAAATCTAGTTCAGTGCACTCAGAATTTTATCAAATATAAAATGACACCTTTTAAAACAGCACAGTAACTACAGACAGTCAATATTAAGGCTAAATCTCGGAGCTGTAGAGATTATCAATAGAATGTCCGTTTAAAATTAATATAACAAAAATAACACGTGGATGCACTGCATATTTTCCATGTAATGGAATGTATAATCAATATGCATATCCTTAATTTGTGCAAAATAAGATCTGCAAGTACGAAGCATTTATACTGTGAATATATAAATAATGCCTAAGTGTGCATAATGATTCCACAATTTAACCTAGAAAATGATTACAATTTTTTATATAGAACAGCAATTATTTCCAAACAGTGATTATTTAGCATGCAGCCAAGAGCTAGTTTATTTGTATGCTAAGTTACGTGCCTCGGTTATGTACAGGGTTAGCATAAGAACGTGTTATTTCCATCAGTAATGAGCTCAGGTTTTTTTTTTCTAATTGCACATTTAAAAAAAATCGTCTGAAGAAAGATTGTAATTTTTTTCTCAAAAATTAACTTGTCACCGGGCACAGGAGTCTTAGCGCTGAGCCGGAAAAGTGACAGCATGCAATTTCAGACAAAGGATCTGATTTCGACCTTGATATGCAGCTAAGGTGAAAGTAGGCGCACAGAAATGTAAAGTTTGCTTTGCAGCGTTAGGCCTTCTGGAACGGGTTTGTCTGCTCTGCAGGTTACACTTCTTCCCTGAAGAGTTTTCATTTCGCAAAAAAAGAACAATCATCAAACTCGTATTACGGTAGTCGTGCAATTATCTGTGGTTATCGCAATAAAAAAATAGTCATTTCGCCAACATACAATTTGGTCATCTTAATGAATACTCATTTAAAATCTCCAACCATTATAGAAAACACAAAAGCCAGCATGTCACTTTGCTGGCAGAGCCAGTGCCAGCATGACATTTTTGGCCGCAAATCTACATGACAACGAAGCGTGGCTATCGAGATTAAAAACACAACATGCGAGTGCAGAACCACTGTGTAGAGGGCTCCAGGCATATCCTGTGCAATTTCTCACTGTCAGATTGTCTTGACTAATGGCAAAGTTGGAATTGCATACGTATACTTGGGAAAAAAATAAAACCCCATCATCAGTTGATGTCATAGAAAGAAGTTTCTGAGTTTTCCCCAAGATAATGACATGTTTGAAGTTTAGAGGTTGCGAGGAGGAGAGTGCTGCAGTGTTTTAGGTTATAAGAATATAGCGGAGAAACGTTTGCACTTGTGTGCTTTGTGCAAAAAGATTACTTTTATTATGTTGAGAATATAATACACTGCGAATAAAATGGTTGAAATCCCCCCTCCCTCCGCCCCCCACAATACCTTAAATGCTTGTTTCAAATAACTTTTCTTCTTTCCATTACGAACAGGAAATGTCATGTTGGAACGATGAGGATTGCTTAAATTTGGTTTCAAGAGCCATAGAGCAATAAAACATACCCTACACTGTAACGTGCAGAAAATGGGTTTAAAAAATACGAATTTTTAAAATGCGAGGTAGTTAGGTTATTCATAATTAGTTGGTTTGTCGTGAAAGAATTTTATTTTATTTTTGATACATTTGATAAAAAAAAGTGTGAACAGTGGTGAGTTTAAAAGTTGAGGCCAGAAGCCACACGTACAGGATCGTCTGTCTCTGTTTCACGTTTAATGGAACGCATTGTCTGTTTTGACTTGAAAAGTAGATTGATATTAAAATGCATTCATCCATTACTCTACCATCTGCTTGATGTGGCCTTTCCTGATTAATTTTTCACTTATTTTTTGTGTATCTTTTTTTTTAAACTGGAGACCAGCTTGTCTTTAGCCTGTTAAAAAAAAATTAAAGATGCAGCCCGAAAATGTCTTCCTCACACCACTGGAGGTCTAGAAAGCCCCTCTAGAAGATATTTGGCCTACTCTTCCATGCTGGCCAGACGTCTTGGACATGACCTGCTGATCGAATAATTGCGGTTATACCAATTTATACTGCTGGGTGGATTTATTAAAAGTCTACATCATTTCAAGTGCCATGCCGGGAGATCGATTAGAACCTGCAAACCTGTGGATTGAAAGGCTAGTGTGCTCACCGTTACACAATGTCTGTTCTACCATCTGCTACATTTACTATTGTTTTATTTAATTTAGTATCGATCACAATGACAGTGATATGATCAAGATGAAGATTACAGTCATGCTAATAACTTGAGAATACCAATGACTAATAAATCATAAAATATATACTGACAGGTTTTAAAAGATTTCGGTTGGGATGATAAAAACATAAATAATCCGTGATTACAATGATTTATGACTGCGTCAGGATGCAGTCCAATGTTCATTATCCACCATAATATTTTGAGAACATTCAAACGTGGAATGAATTCACATTTGTTTAGTGCAGGGAAGAGATCCGTGCAGGCAGTCTCAGCATTGCCTCTTCTAATTTATTTCATTTATCTTGTACCTACAGGCCATATGAATAGTCATAGAGTTGCTCCTGGCATGGAGCGGTGGCACAATGCTGCGTGCACTGCACTGTAAATCTTAGTCTCCTTCATCAACATACAACTGTCCAGAGTGGTGGGGAAACGTAGCCATGCAACCTCTGTGACCAACACAGGTATGGGAAGGCCACCATCTAGCAGTAGATTGTTGTAGAGGTGCTACTTAATTATTTGGCTTAGTTCCTTCATATTACAGGAAGATGAGTGGGAGTCTGTGTTGCAAACATTGAGGCATAACCTGTAAAGTAAACAGAAGGTTCGGGAATAAAAAGGCTACTCCTTATGATTATTATCTCCGATGGAGTAATTACATTGCTCTGGTTCACAATAAGAGCAGGGCAATACATCGTGTGGAATTCTGATAATGGTATTAGTTTTTTTATCAAAGTGTGTATCTGTGCATTGACGTACGGTGACTAATGCCCTCATGACATCGCAATTTAATTTCCGCGTTGTTAGCATTGCAAAGGTGGTTGCGGAATACCGCGGGGCGATGCCTCAATCGGCTCTCGTGTTGTCCGGGTCACGTGGCAGCTGTTTTAGCAGGAATTACTGCTATTTTGCGATGAACAACCCCCATCCACGGCCCTTGCCGTGCAATTCTGCTGCCTCGGTCGGTGGCGAATAAAGTCCAGCTGTGTGATTACCCTCTAATATTATTCATAACAATGCCCCAGGTGAGTGTCAGTTCTCTGTTTGATGTGGGCCTGACTGCCGTGGTGAAGTAGAGTTAAACTCTTACTTCCTCACATGACTGACATAACTCAACCGTGGCCCTCAGTCCCCCATCAGTTCTGAATCCGCCGACCATGGCGTGTGATGGAGCAGAGGTTCCTAATAATCATTGGGTACCAGGGCCGGATGAAGGTTCCCGTAGTCCCTAGAAACTTATGTTTCGTAGGCCTTCAGTGATAAATCTCTACGGTTGGAACTACTGTCCATCTTCTTGGTTCTTTCGGTAAAGTCACCTGAGGACGGCTGCTTTCGTCGTCAGAATTATTTTATTATGTTTTATTTTTTGTATTTTATTATTTCCCTTCTACTGTGACTTTACCGAAAGAACCAAGAAGATGAATCCCTGCAGTCACGAAAGCTTTAAATCGAAACTACTGCCCATGTTACTACTGCCACTGTCACTCACTTGTTCATCTCCCGTGTAAATGTATCTCACCTTATGAAGAAAATAAAAGATTCACATTACTCTGCCTCTATGTATATACACTGTGCCTATCCTTGCTATGTACATATATTTATTGAAGAAGATATATTGTTTAGATGTTTTATCGCACGAAAAAAAATGATCAAATTTGTTTTTCATAGGCGCTTTAGTTTTCATCGGCCCTAGGCGCAGAGCCTACTGTGCCTATTGGATAATATGGCCCTGCTGGGTACGAACAGAACACCTCGATTTGATTATCACTCCTCATGCTCGTGCTTTGCAAATTAATTCCATAACAATATTAATCTCTCTTGCTGTAACTACACTTTAGCAGATGTCATAGCTGGCTGCGTAAATTTATCATACTTCGCAGCTTTTCAACTTCATTAATTTTTTTGGAAAATTGCTGCTGAAAGACACGCTGAGATGGCCAAAATAAACCTTTGCCTAACAACATGATTGTTTATTTTATACCATGAATCAGTATTAGCTGGGACAATATAAACACTTTTAATAATTCACACTGTGTTAATTTGTATGCAGCAAATCAAACGGATGAGTTGCTGCATCGGTATTCACAGCTTGCGTCTTTTCGCCTAAGAAACGCTTTACCTAAAAATACCATCATACATTCATTAGATCCCAGACCGTTCCTTAAGTACTAAGCAAGGTCGGGGCTTTAAGGGAAGTATCCATGGAATTATTACGCTCCAACAATGAAACTAAAATTTCCACCTCCGCCTCCACCCCCCCCCCCCTAATTATATATCTGAGCAGTGATTTTTTTTTATTTTTAACACGTAGGCTTTCGCGAACAATATTTTACATAATAGAGGGATTTTTTTTTACTCTCCAACACAACCGGTGTGCTGAACTAGTGACGAATTGGCATGTTTTGTTCGCGTGACAACCCTTACTTTTGTCCAGGTGGTGGCAGGTTTAATGGCACATTTATATTTATGCGATCTAACCCAAGCAAACCCTCTAGAATGGATTTTCTTTGTTAAATACATTGGACTGTTAATATATTGTCAGTTGGACTGACCCACATTTTCATTTACGCTGCCTCTTGGGCATAGAGTTGAAGCTGCCAGGATTCATACCCAAAATGTAATTCCACGTAGCCATGATGCAGGTGCGGCCCAAACTGTCCATGTGGGATTACGAGTATCTGTAAACGCTGTGTCTGTGGCCGCCGATGGATTTAATGAAGTGTTTTGCACGGACGGTCGGGTGTCACAATGAATTTGCTATGCTTAAGCAGCAGCGCATCTAATTTTGCTGAACGTTTGCTAAATGAGCATTGCCAAACTGCATTGCTGAGCCCTGGAGGTTTGTTGGCTTCAAGATGTTTTTTTTTATTCTTCTATGGTTCAAACGAAATTAACTATTTTTGATCGAAATGTTTTTTCTGATTGTGAAAGCCCAACAAAAAATTGCAGCCCTGGTTATTTTTAACAAACAAATGGTAATTATAACAGCAATGATAAAAACATTAATTACTTAAAGGAGGTAACAGAATGTTACACCTATTGTTTTTTTGTTCCCCCCCCCCCCCCCCCAACATTTGAGCAACACAGATTACAATATGTAACGTAATTTTTAGTTCCTGGGTACTAAGTGTTTTATTTTTTTAATTGCTTATGCCTAAAAAGTATAGAAAATTGCTATTATTCCCCACAAACTTTTATTTTGTGACCAGGACTTTGTGTCAACGAAAGACACAAATGCACACCACGTTTTCTCTTTGAAAATAGGTAAATTTCAAAATATCACTGTCCTGGTCACAAAAGCAAAGTTTGTGGGGAATAATAACCATTTTCTGTACTTTTGAGGCATAATCAATTAGGAAATAACACTTACTATCCAGGAACAAAAAAAATAGTTTTGTTACACAGTGTTATTTTTATGATAGCAATTTATACTTTAAATAATGCATAGGAAATGTGTGGTTTGCAGTGCAGTACTGAAAAATGTGGTCTTGCGTTTTTACGCCACAAAATTCTGACACACTTTCCAGCCGTTGCCTTCGTGCTGCTTTACCAACTTTTATTACCGTGACATTTATTCCTTCGTGATGTTAGGCTTTTTGGTATTTTATTTTATTTCGCTTCTTTATGCAGGAGAACCTCAGTTAGTCTCATGATTATTTAGGATGCTCTCGCCAAGTATTTTTTTGCAGTTGGCGGCGAAGCTTACAATGTATATTCCAATGAAGAAATTTGTGGGTACGTTACAACATTTGGCACATTTTTTTTATTTGTTTTATTTTACTTTTATTAATTTAAATTTAATTCAAATTTTTTACCTACGTGACTTTACCGAAAAAACCTAAGAGTATGAATCCTTGCAGTCACGAAAGCTTCAAATCTAGAATGAACACATTTGGACCATCACACAATGACCTACTCTTGCGAATGATGCCATGGGATCTTTAACTCATACTCTGAAGCAGACGGCACGAATTTCTCTTAACAGATAATAAAGCCACAATTATAACCAGGGCGGCCTTTGGATTCGAACCGTGATCGTGTGCAACAAGTGGCCAATGGACTGCCGCTGGGCCGCGTCACCAACACAGGTGTTCTGCAATTTGACAAGGAGATAATCTAGGTATAATATTCGGAACGGTTAAGTGCCAGCCTTATCGGGAGTGTGTGCAGGCATAATCAGTGCACGGTCGGATGGAGCGCTGTGCGCTTATAGCCATGGTTAAGAGTGTGATAGCAAACCAACTTAATTGATGAAATACTGACTAAATACAAAGACACTCTGTTGATTTGGAAAGCCACTGGCAAATGAAGATTTAATTATGGTCTAAAATAAGTAATGCATGCACTAGCACGTAGCGTCTTTAATTAAAACAAATTGAATGAGAAGTGAGAATAAAGTGAAGTAAGTTTCTCACACTTTAATAATGATTTCTTAATGTGTGGTCGACTGTGTATTTCAGCGTTAAATATTGGCTAAATCAGCTACAATTAACGAAAGCGTAATTAGTAGAAATATATAGTGGTGGTGAATGGTCATGTAGTTATTTGTTAACTTATTTATTTCTGTTCACAACTTTAAAAACTAATATTGATATTTTTCCCCAACAGCATTTCCTATTATCATTATGATTATTATTATAAAGCAGAATTATTATGGTAGGAAAACTGAAGACTCAAGACAATATAAACTTGAATTGTAACAGATGAATAGATTTTGGGTATGTTATTCCAGTTCTCTTTAGGTTAAACAGTATTTGTTATTTGAATAAATTACATTGTGTATCATTCGTTTTTTTTACCTGTCATAATTAATACTGGGGTGGAGTGGTGACGAAGCGGTTAGCATACTGCGCGATAAACTCGTTTATCTGAATGCTATTCGCAGCCACGGCTCACGTGAGTGGCGAGTGGTATCTTAACGTGAGTGGTGAGTGATATATTAACATGAGTGGCGAGTGGTATCTTAACCTGGGACCATCTCACTAAAGTGCGTTGTAAAGTATCGTCAAACAACCCCCACAACTAACAAGGAATGGGAAAATCTTCATCCAATAGTGGATTGATACAGAGCTAAAAAATATATATTGCTAATCAATGCTACATCTGTCAACACGGCTTCATTTCTTTAAGGTGTTACCCAGATCTGGCACCGCAGTGCGCTGGTTTCACTTTCTGCTATGGTCTATCTCAATTGAGATTCTTACAGCTCATTTAAATGCTAATGCACAATTGAATGTGTAGGTGGATGGATTCCTAATTATGTGCATTATTGCGTGTCTCCAATTTTGTGCTCTTTTTGTCTTATGTCGAAACACGAATATAATTATAAGGGCTCGTGTACGAGTTGGGAGTGCTGTAAAATGTTCCAAGCCCGTGCAGCCTACCCGTGTGAAATAGACTCGCGTTGACGGGCACACAATTTTGTGCAGGTGTCCTTAAGCGGTGAGTTGATCGCCTTCGGACCATGGGCACGATCGAGAGGTCGATCGGGGCCGATCAATTTAATTATACGCTTGTGCGCTAATGAAACACTTGCAAAAACGTGCAAGGCTTGCGAAGTCTGAAACTCGCAAACATTGTTGGTGTTCACAAACCCGTGGAGAGTCACGCACTTAATCTTCTCTGTAGGGTTCTGTGTTCATAGGAAACGATCCGATTTCTGTTCGCTTCATTGCGCCACTTCACATTATTTGTTTTGCTTTTGGCATTTTGGTGACCCAGGTCGGTCTTGTAAATGAGGCCTATCCCCTGATCTTCTGAGTTCTCACGTGGAGCGCTGCGGTGGTGATATGTTGCTTCCCTGGCCTGGTTATAAAGGAGGTTGTGGGTTCGATCTTGACCTTTAACACCTGTATATTTGCAATTCACATGTTTTCCCCTGAGGTTGCGTGGATTTTTCTTCGTGTTCTGGTTTTTCCCTCCAAATTTTAAAAACACGCTTTGGGAATATTTGGGCTCCTATAACTTTCCACGTTTGATAATCAAGCCACCGCGATGGGCAATCATGTGTGGCCAGATCGCCTCTGAAAAAGAGCTAATAGCTCAGTGGGGTTTAGCTGGTAAAATAAAGTAGTAGCAGTTGACTTTGGGGCATTGCATGGCAGTGGAATCTCGGAGGCGGTAGTTTGAGCTCTGACTTTTGGAATTGATTGGGGAGGGAGGTGAGATTTTAAAAATAACACATTTCCTGGTAGACGAATGTAACATTTACTTTAACGATGAAAACTACCCAAAGTGTTTGGGGTATGAACCATGTATATCTAGATGCTCAATGATATGTAGATGCTGAATGATTTTAGCTCACATCCTAGGAGGAGGGGGCTTTGTATTCGAATTGAAACCACTAAGTGTGATAAAAAGCATTTAATGTAATGACACATTTATCCAATTTGCAATGTTTTGGTGACCCCCAACAATTTCGATTTAAAGCTTTCGTGACTGCAGGGATTCATCTTCTTGGTTCTTTCGGTAAAGTCACGTAGAAGGGAAATAATAAAATAATAAAAATAAAACATAATAAAATAATTCTCACGCTGTTTGTTAATGCTACCCCCATCCCCTCCCTTTGATGCTGCTAATCCTGCATAATGCACGGGCATAATATGACTTTGAAACCCCCCCCCCCGCCCACCTCCTACGCATTTCCCATAAATATTCTAAATTTCTCTTGATATGCAAATTATTTTGTCAAGGCGCTCTTCTTCCCCCTCCAACCCAGCTTAAATATACGCTCCAAGCTTGGTGGTATTTCATTCTTCACCTGAGGACGGCTGCTTGCGTTGTGGCCGAAACGTCGTGAGAATTATTTAATGTTTTATTTTATTATTTTATTATTTCCCTTCTACATGACTTTACCGAAAGAACCAAGAAGATGACCCCCAACAAGTCTCTTGTGACGCATTACATGCACGTGCGGTGACTTGCTGAGCGGTTTCGTCTACTTTACACGAACAACATCGTGCCCCGTGTTTTCCTGCCTGGTCAGAGCAGCTGGAGAGTGGAGCATCGCTGCTGCAGCCCAACAACCGTGGCCTGCTCCCCTGGCATTGTGCCGCCATGCAGGGCCGGTGCGACATGCTGGCGCTGCTGCTGGCCGCGTGGCCGGGGGCTCGCGAGAACCTCGTCCGAGAGGGGGCCTCGTCTGCGTCACCCAGCCCGGCCTACCTGGCCACGGCGTGCGGATTCTTGACTTGTGCTCGCTGGTAACTTGGGAGGGTGGGGGCAACGTGCGCTCGTTGGTAACTTAGTGGGGGGCAACGCTACGTGGTGGTGGTGCTGGGCGCTGACCAGCCCCTTACCATCCGGGAGGTTGAGCTCCCCCCCCCCCCCCTGCCGAACACTGCTCCCCCCCCCCCTTCTGACTTTTTAGAGTTGAGTCCAAATTTGTTGGGACAACCTTTCCGCTCTTGCATAGAGGGTGAGAGCTGGAGCAAAATGCATGATAACCAAAAGCAGACCGTGTCATTCATTATTCTGTTCAGCATTTAATTGTGTTTAAAGTCTGTTCAACATTGGCTGTTTCTTGCCCTCCCTCAATTTCTGAATGCCCTTCTTTAAAAAATGTCATGCTTCCGGTTTGGCCTTGGCCGTGTCAGAATATTTTTCTCATAAAGCCATAGTCATAGTGTCGTCATACTCGCGCAAGAACTTGGCGGTGTTCACCTCACTTGGTTGTATTGAGCCAGAGGTGGAAATTCAACGTTATTATGACGGAGGCCAGTCCAACTTGTAAAGGATGACCATTGTTAATCTTTGAGACGTGGTACTATTATTTTATTAACCACAGAGAGATGATCGGCTGAGTCAACCGCTAGCCAGGATGTGAACCAGCAATCAATATAATTTGAGTCAAACACTCTTATCATAACATTACTGTCTTGTGTTGGTTGGTGCTATTTTTTAGTGAACTAGTTTTTTTTTGCCCATCCAAGGACGGGTGTATATTGCAGTAAATCTGAAATATTCAATAGAAAAATTGTTCAGCTCATAATTATTACCCGCTAATGGTTAGGGGTGGGCCTCATGTGGACTGACGTCACGCGCAGGATGGACAGACATTTCTGAGTGATTATAGTAGGTAATTATCAAAAATACCAATGGCGAATTACATGCCCGGGAGATTTTTCACCGCAGAGATTGAGCGATGAAATCAGCTCGTGTGCAGGTGTTAGATGAATTGTTATACCGCAGGACCCTTAGAGATGGTGATGGCTTGTTGAAGTCTGCATCCAGCAGTGGATTGATCATGGCTGATAAATATTTAAAAAATGTGGGCATTAATGATAACCATAATATAATGATCACCATTGCATAGTTGATTATAATTTTAGTGCATTAACTTCCAATTACATGAAAATAATGAAGAGTACATTCGGTGTAATTAGGAACATTTGGCTAACAATTAAATTAGTAATTGTTTTATAAGTATTGCAGAGTTCTAAGGAAGATATTAAATAATGAATTCGTTTTACTTTAATCCCAACGTTTATTCTGACGTTGCAAACATTTGCTTTATGAAATAAAACAAACAGCCCTGTTTGTTTATACATCTTAATGGAAGTCCCAGCGAAGAACATTCCATTAACTAGGCACACATAGCTGTTGCAAAAAATGTTGGGCTCGGGCATGCTACGTCTGGGATGCTGTCGTGTGGTGTAATGGTTTGCACACTGTACTTCAATCCAGAGGTCACCAGGTCACTCTCCCAGCACGGCAGTTAAAACAAATCCCACCGCCTCTCTTCACCAAGCAGGAAAAATGGGAACACTACAGTCGGTTGGCAGGTCACGTGTGGCGGGGTAAAGTGTGGGTATTCCCACCTCTTTCAAAACGTCTGACCACCTTGAAAGAGTATGTAGTACGCCCTCTAAAGGAACTCTCTAGAAGGAACTTCTAGAGGTGGTCCATCCACCAACAGTGGCACGAGAATGACATTTCAGGGCTACACTTTTGCCATCTACCTTTTCTGCAATGTCCATCCTAATGTTGTGTGTCCACAGGCTCTTCTCACAAGGCTTCCCGTTCAAGGAGAGCGAGGCAGACAAGCTGCTCCTGGGCATCCTGCACAAGGAGATTGAGCTGTAAGTTGCTCACGAGGCCCTCGTCACTAAATTGCGAGTCTAAGAATGGAGCGACGGTGCTGTCTGCCGCATGATGGTACCGTCTCTAACCAGCTAACTCTGCGCCGGCTATACCCCCGTGATCAGTGCTGTCACAGCCGAAATGGCACAGAGCTGATGATTTGATGTGTACAGCCACCTGATGTTTTTTTTGGCAATTTTCATGTCAGATACCCCATCACCTTATAATTAGCAAATTTGAAATATTTCCTCAACTTGATTATAAAAAATAAATACCAGCCCAACTTAACTGTCTTTGTTTCACAAGAGATAATGAATGTCAAAGATCTTATTTCGTGAAATGAAGGCCTTTAATTGATTGACAGAAAAGCAAACCCACTTGGAAACAACTTATATGAAACCCAGAGATCAATTAATCACACCTGACATGAATGATTGATAAAATATAGAGGTGACCGGCTTCCTCTTGAAAAACTTGACCCCATGCCTCACCACTCAAGTCCACTTCAGAACATGGCACCCTGCGGGGATGCCGAGTTAACCCACAGTGGGAGCAGCGTGCCGCTGCCCACAGTGACTTGGGTGATGTGTGTTGTTGGGCCGCCTCAGGTTCAATTGAGAACTGACTAACCACCCACCCACTACTGCCTGTTTAGAAGTCAGATTGCGTCGCTCACCGATCTCCGTTCGGGTTGTACCGCGAGTCGTTCGGCACGACGTTCCGATGTTATCACTCCTAGTGCTGAGAGCTTCTGCTCCTGAATAAGCTCCCCAGCACATGGACCGAAACGTCGGACGTCGTGCCGAACCACATGCGGCGCAACCCGAAAACAATCGGAGAGCTGTACGACACAACTGCTAAAAACCTACACAGCGGTGTAAGTTTGTGCTTTTCTACTCCCACACAATACCGCTTTGTTTTTAGTATTCTGTGGGCCGTAGCTTCTCTTCAAACAAATACGCTGCTCTGTGGAAAAAGCTTCTGCTGTTCCGCTGCACTTCTGTTGAAATCGAATGCACTTTAACAAGACAATATGCATTACCGTGAGACAAAATTCACAAATCAACTGCAGAAGTGTGTTGTTGTTTTCTGCACCAGTGCAGAAAATCTGCTTCGGTGGGAAAAAAACTAATATTTGTCCTGTAGTCGCCAGGGCTATGGTATGACTATCCATACAAGAAGTTTAAAGTGCCTGGGCGAATGTACGGTGTTTTTTTTTTACAGTATCTTGTCTTATGATGTTCACAAAATATCGTTTACTCATTGTTGTTATTATTTATATTTTATCAACCATTGATGTCAACGTGTTATCATATACAGCACAATTGGAGTGATGCAGTAGGGGAGGCCTGTTATATAATTAGCTGTTGGGGATAGGGATGGGGGTACTCAGGGTAGGGTTGGCACCTATCCTGGTATTTTCAGGATCGACCCTTCATTTTTGGTCGCTGCTGTTCTGGGAAATCTTGAAGTCTTCCCGGAACATTACAAGTCCCAACTTTTGTCAGTTGAGTACAGTAATAATAATACGGCAATACACAAATCAAGACATTGTATTGACATAAAGTTCTCCCCCTCAACTAGTATTGTGAGATCATCTTCTCATGATATGTCCCAGTTTTTTGTTGTGCCTCAGAGGTGGCAACCTGAGAACTAGGACAGATTATGTCAACCACGTGTATCTGCACAAACGGCTCCTCTCGTACTCGAGTGGTACAGCACGGACAAAAAGGGACAATACGATCACTTTGCTGTCACTTCTGGCTCACGTCTCGTATTCACCCACAAGCTTGGATAAAATCATGAGTTAGAGCCTTCTGAGTAGATCCTCTCTTCCATGCAGAAGCCTCACAATATGATTAATTTTGAGGCACTGCCAGGCCGCTCCCTTTTATCTCTGCGGCGCATCCGATTATATTATAGGAAGAATTGTCACGTGGATAATCGGGATATTGCACAGATCGAATCTGGCGCAACAGATAAAAGGCAGCCTGGAATATTCGGTGTATGGATAAGGGAAGTTTCACGGCATTTAACTTGAGCAATAAGTAACATTTAGATTTTTGTTTTCTTCCAATGTGCTCCCTTCCTGTGTGGCTCTTTCCATGGGGCACGGAGTAAATAATTTAATGAACGGTTGAATGAATAAATAATGTCTTAGAAATCTGTGTTGTCGCTCAAATAAATTGCACAACAGTAGCACTATGCCAACAACACAATAACTGAGCATCTGGGGCATTAACCAAAGGGCACTGCCCTTAAAGAGAACCTTAATTGTCTGACAGTAATTAAGTATGCAACTGCAACTGCAGATTTTATTCAAAATATTAATTGTGTACAAAACTTCTGCAGGGTTTTAAGTGACAAGAAAAATATATGGATGTAATTAATTTAGACATTTTAATAGCTAGGCAATAGCTTCCCAATATATTGCAAGTGTATTATTTTGTATGCAGATAAAAAGCTAAACAAATATCCGTGAATGTTTATGCAGAGGATGTTGAAAAATTATATGCAGTGCGTGTGTATGCATGTACTGTATAAGTGAGCGGTAATGTAGCGGTTAGCTCAATACGTGGTTAGCGCGCTGCGCAATAACCACTACAACACCCGAGTTCAATTCCCGCTCACGGCCAACACCAGTGACGATTATTTGAACCGGTCCTGGGCCTCCCCTAGGTGGACCCAGCCTCAAATGAGTTCCTGGTGCGGTGTGTAAACATCGCCACTGGGGAGACAGAAACGGTCGAGCGTGGTGCCGACCACCCACCCCCTCGTGTGCAGGCCTTCATAGGTGCTCGCTAACAGCACTTGCCCCAACAGTCCTGTGCTATTGCCAATTGTTTACACAGAAAGCCTCACCACGTCTCAAGGCTCTGTTTAGGGAGTGTCCTGCACTGATATATTTGGCCATTACCATTAATTATTGAGTTTCCATTTGACTTGTTTTTATTAAAATATTAAATACATAAGTGCTATTTATTCCGATAAAAGAGGTTTAAAAATATGTATCGTGAGAATACAAAATTGTATGTCCTTCCATAAAACAATTATACTTGCGGACAGGAAAAATCAATACATCCTATTTATATTCTTTTCAAACACAAATTTAGAGAACAGTGAATATGTTTTAATTCAAATTAAGCCACACTGGATGGATTCTATACAATTTCAGACCGTTTTATAATCAGGAGCAAACTATAAATACAATTCTATATTGGAAAATGTATATTCAATCAACTTACACTCATACATGTTAATCGAATTTGCCGAGCTAATTCTCATCCTCATCATTAAAAACACGCCCATTGGAGGCCAAGGGATTGAGCCTGGATTGTGCTTGTCTGGGCCATCATCCCACGTTAATCAGGTGTCATAGGCTCTACATTGTCAGCAGAGAGCCGTGGGTGTTGTCTATGTTTCCCCTACATTGGCAACCGACACTGACTTGGTGTGGTGAAGTATGGTGGAATAACCTATCGTGATCTTCCTCTCTGTATATATATGTGCATCAGACAAGGGAGGTGGGTTCAAGGTTTCCTCTTTTACCATGTGCCACTTTTTAATATGTTGTTATCAAAACCTTCGGATCATCTTTACAGCCACTACAGTGTGTAGACAGCGTTTTAATATAAATGTTGAAACTGTGTAAATGTGGAATGGTGCAAAGAAATGTCAGGACGTTGTGAAGCGCTTACATCCAAGCATTGTATATCCCGTGTTAAATGCCACCTGGATCTCATTCTGTTTTTTGCGTTTGTAAAAAAACAATTTGGCCATCTTCCAGTTTACCTATAATGAGCGTCCCAAACCTTTTAAAGTTTCTGTTTTGTTACAGACTGCAAAAATATGTCCCGTGCAATTTGCTTCCTTTGGTTTCACTTAATTTGCTCCTTTGGTACTCTCCGCTGTGTGTGTGTTTAACTTATGAAACCCTATATAATTACGGTCACATATTGGTTCAATTTCATTTGAGTATTTTTATTATTTCTCTGCAAGCAGCAGTGGCTCATGACTCCAGTGTGGAGAGTCCACAAACCCTGTTACTGGTCGTCCAATTGCAGGTGACACGTCATCATCATTATCATCATGAACCATGATCAATACATTGCTAGATGAAGGCCCAAACCCACTTACTTTTCTTAACAGGTTATTAGTTAACATTTTATTAAGAGGTGACGTGTGTTGATGGTGACATGTTTAGTGATTCACCACTCCCTCCCCGGCGATTGGATGATTTATTGCAATTCAGGGTGATGACTTTATTCAAACTATATTTACGTGTTTACATTGAGGTGACTGTAGTGGCCTCTAGTGGCTACATGAGCCATCTCAATCAATCTACATACAACACATGTAATGCAGTATATGAAGCTTTGTTAATCCGCTCCTGGACGAAGGCCTTCCCATGTCGTGTTGGTCGAGGGGAATGTATCCACTTCACCACGCTAGTCAGTGTGGGTTGGTAAAGGGGAGGCCGAGGGGGAGTTCAGATATAAACTAAACTATTTTTTTTTTATTTTACTAGATAAGGTCCACTGAGCTATAAAGCTATTTTTCAAAAGCGACCTGGCTAAAAATGATATGGAAAAACCAGAGGACCTGGAGAAAAATCCACGCGACCACGGGGATAACATGCAAACTCCAAATATACAGGCATCAGGGTCGGGATTGAATCCGCGAACTCCTGAATACCAGGCGAGGTAGTTAACAATCTGCTACCGTGGCGCCCACATATCACTCACCACCGATGGTAGCTGTGGTCAGGAATGAAAAAGAATTAATTTTAAACAGATTTTTTTACACACATTTTTCAATGAATGTATCATTAACTTAAAAATTGTTAATAATCAATAAATGAGTGCATCGTTGCACCCGTAGTACAATTATTAATTTGAATGTGGAGGCAATGCATTGTGCATCAGTACTGGGTCATCAATCATTTCCTCTTGGAAGCTGCATGGATTTTATGGGAATCTCAAAGTGTAATATTTCTCTTTCCTAAACGAGAGCCATGCACCACTACTGACGACACCCCAGAAACAAACCAACCCATCACGTGATCCCATGTTGCACCATAACAGTCACAGCTATGCTGAGTGTGATTGTTTTTTGTTGTTGGTTACTGCCACTGCAGAGATCATAGTTCATTGAATCTGTTACAGTTCCTGTTCTGGACACATTATTCACTTACACAAATTACAATCTTGGGAACACTCAAAGGTGCCAGTGGAAGAGGAACACCATGATCTGACTGGACATCAAACATTGCATTCCACATGAAGCTGTCTCATCTGAAAGAAGCAGTGATTGACAGAGGAGTGGAGACATGACTGCGAGGAAACATTGATGGTAATGCCCCAAAGGCCCAAAAGTCCATCGGACTAGAAGAAATCTCCCAAGAGGAACCATGCAGAAGGTGTTCACTAGAGGCTGTCTTTTTTTCTTTTCTCTGTTACGACAGAGATGATCCGAGAGAGACGGTGGAGTTTCTGTTGAACAACGGTGCAAGTGTCAACGCTGAGACTCCACAAGGCGACAGGTACAGCCGTGCACACACACACACACATGTCGCACTCACTCTGACAAACGGCACTGATAGCCTCGTTTTGCTTTGGTGAATGAAGGCTCTCCGCTCTCAGCGTTCCTCGCCGCATTGCACTCTTTATTTTCACTATTGTACAGCTGAGAAAACACGAATGTGCGTCTGTCATAATCAGTGCATTGAATATTTGGCACCAATAGAACAAGAAAACAGTTTACACATCACTTTAGAGGCCCAAAAGGAGTTTGCTTTTTGGTTAAATTAGCGCATTTCACTGGTTTAGTAAAGGACAACAAATGTAAATAAGTACGTGCCCATTGTTTTGATATGTTGAAAGACAAATGAGGTACGTGTATTTTGAACTTCGTTTGCACAGTACGTAGCCAACCATGCCAAACGGAAGCGTAGAGTATAGTGTGGTCAAAATAATTGTACTTGTGTTTTCTAACTAACTGTGGTGACTTGGGCTGTTCCAAATTAAATGGGCACTGTTAAATGCTACAAGCTGCTGCTGTGCTTTCTTTGCTGTTAGCCCCAGGGATGGTAGCCTTGTGTCTTGTGTCTGGGATGGCATCATGAGGGTACCCTCGTGAGATTTTGGCCTCAATCAAATGCTCTGAGAATGCTTTGTGCTTGAGCTTTAGAGACAGAGGAGCTCTCCATCTGCCAGTAGCTTCATATTGGCATCACTCTTGTTCCAATATTCTCACGCTCTTTTTAGAATAAGATCCGTTGTCATACACTCACCATTACTGTAGCATGACTATACATCACCCAGAATGCGCATGATCTTGTCAGATCTTGGAAGCTAAGCAGGATTGAGCCTAGATAGTGTTCGGATGAACAGCGACCACCGTGACCAGCGAACAAGTATATATAGGGCAGCGCAGCAATATGGATTGTGATTTTTCACTCCTCCTAACCTTCACCAACCCATACTCACCGGCGTGGTGAAGTAGAGTCTTGTCGTCATATATCCCTCATGGCCTGCAAGGCATGGGGAGGTTCTCATCCAACAGAGGATTCCAAATGGGCTGTTCATGTACCATTACAGAGTTGTACTTACTCCTACGCAGGAGCGCTAGCGATAGACGCTGTCCTTTGCCGCGGGCAAGTGGACCACATGCGATGATATTGGGATCCAAAAAGCGAAGCTTTTAATTTGGAGGGGCCATGTGCTCCGAGTCCCCACACACGTTGTGGTTGATGCGCCACTGAGATCGGCGCTGCAATAAGAATACGCTCACAGATGCACATTGTATTAATTTCAAAATGTCACACCTTTCAAGTGAACATTTGTGTGGGATCCCATTTTGATTAGCATGTATCGCGCGAAAGAAGTTCAACATACATACATTTGGACCAAGACTATTTTTTGTAGCTCTGAACCAGCAGTAGGAAATTTCCCCAATCCCATGGTCGAGGCCAGTCTATCCTAAAGACAATCAGTGTTCATTTTCTCTGGGTCTTTTCGGTAAAGTCACGTAGATAGGTTCAAAGAAAATAACAAAAAAACTACGACGTTTTTTTTCTCCTGATGACGATCGCTTGTGTTGCGATCGAAACGTCGTAGTTTTTTATTATTTTGTTATTTTCTTTTAACCTATCTACGTGATTTTACCCAAAGACCCAAAGAATATGAATTCCTGCAGTCACGAAAGCTTTAAGTCAAGAATCAGTGTTAACTTACACAATGTGTACGAGATCAGCTGTGAAAGATGCGCATTGAATATGCCACTCGCTGGCTTGGATTTGAGCTCTTGCAAACCCTCCTGTTAGGAGTTAAGCTCTCTGTGGACCATTCTAATTTTTTTTTAAACTGCAACGTGGATCTGATTGTCTGTCCATAGTTCCCAGATTTCACACACAATTTAGATAAAAAGCATTTAATGTAGCTGTCCCAAAGAGTTTGGAAGCACCTAGTTTCGTCTCTTGGTATCTCCATTCTGCCATCTCTGTCCACATTAAACTGACTCTTTTAAAATCACGAAAGTTTAAGTTTGAATGTAATTTTACAACAATTGCTATTAAGTTTTCTTTCTGTAATTGTTAAATGTTTTGATGTTGTCTGCCAGCCGAGTCGCCCTTGAATAAGAACTTGTTAGCTCAATCGGGAAATACACTTCTGATGGCATCACCATGTCTGTAATTCTAGATTTGAAGCTTTCGTGACTGCAAGGATTCATATTCTTAGATTTTTCGGTAAAATCACGTGACTTTACCGAAAAAACCTAAGAGTATGAACCATGTCTGTACATCTTATTATTCTTCATAATTGTATGCCGTGCCAGATGACCGTTTTTTTCACTACCATGGTCACAAATCTTGGGGGTTGTCTGATATAAATAATGATTTGTAATGATCTTGTCACTTCTCAAACTCATTGAGGATGGCATGTGTTACTCCGGGCAGTGTCATTGGCTTTACAGCCCAGGAGATTGGCTATAAAAGGTTTCTTTATTTTGATTCAAAAAGTTTGGGCAAGAAATCAAACTGTTCGCTCTGATAGCCCAATATAAAAGAAGCGCTCACAACACCATACGGATACAGACCACTTCTCTCTCTTGCTCTTTTTAAGTATAAAGTAAAACAATGTTTAAGTAATTGCCAGTTGTGACGATTTTCTACCTAAGGTTTCAACGTATGCACAATCTGTACGAGTGTTTATGCAGTGAAAATTAAATCCTGCGATAATGCAGCTATTCCTGAGCATAGCATGCTGCTGGTAGTGCAATGGTTAGCGCACTCGACCAGAGTTTGCCGGTTCCATCTCCCGGCGCGGCGTTTAAATCATGGACAAGTTTTGGTCGGAAATTTACATTTGGTGAGGTAAAGTGTGGGTACCCCCCGTCTCTTCCAGGACAGACTTGTCAGCATGGTAGAGAAGGCAAAAGATACCCTCCAGAAGGGCCTCTCTAAAGCCCCCTCTAGTGGAGGCCCTACCACTAGTAGTGGCGTACGCAAGCAGTTGCAGGGCTGTATGTGGCACATTAGGAATGGATCACTCTTTTAAGTGTGTCCTTGTGCAGCAAGGGAGTAAAGTGTGGTTCTGTGAAAGTCCTGATGTGCTGTGCAATGCATCAATGCATGTGTGTACAGCAGCATGTAATGTCTGAGTCGGGCCTGTAGGTGGCTGGCAGGGTTAATGAATAACCGCACGTGTAAACCAGCCACGTGGTTAATGGCGTCTCGGAAGGATGGCTGCGTGTAACACGCGCTGTTGCATTTTACAGAGTGACGGTGCTGTTCTTCCCAAGATTCATATGAACCACAATAAATAAATGTGCTTGCCCTCGATTTGGAGCACCTGCCCACGTCCTTCATCTCGAGTGTGCAACATGTACCTTTACTGAAACACATTATGACCTTAACAGAGATGGCCTACTGCCTCCTCTTCCCACTCCTGCAACGCAATCATATTTTTTGTTGTTGCAATCAATGGATTAGTGGTAACTGCAGGTGACACTGAGCAAAGCATATGGATTCAGTAAAAAAAAAAACCCGCATAGAACCAGCTCAATTTCAGTAAAAATATGTTGTATTAGCTAATCGTTTTAATTTATCTAGCACTGGTGGCCTTATCGCACAGAAGCACGTGTGTACTTATAAGGCGGCTCACAGTAATTGGAAGCAGATGTATTCCTCGCATATCGGCGTTCGCGGTACTGTAGGGAGAGCGGCGTTGCCTTAATGGACCATGGTTAGGGCTTCCACCTGTCCAGGTTTTAACCAGGATAGTCCGGGAATTGGCATCTGTGTTCCGGTGGAAATGATTGAATATCTTCCACGATCCGGTGTATGTATGTATGTTGAACTTCTTTCGTACCGTACGTAACCAACCATGCTAATTGTTGTACCGTGTTAAACATTGCAGTGCACTGCTCAGTATTGTTCGACTTAGGCTTTGTTTATTTTATTTTTATTTCTAACTACGTGACTTTACCTAAAGAACCAAAGAGTATAAATATGTCTGGGTTTAGTCTGCGGAAAAAGGTGGAAACCTGGGCAAGGTAGTAGTTCTAGATTTTAAGCTTTCGTGACTGCAAGGATTCATATTCTTAGGTTTTTTCAGTAAAGTCACGTAGGTAAAAAATTAAAATTAATAATGTTCCACCTGAAGACGGAAGCTTGTATTGCCTCCGAAACGTCGTGATTTTTATTTTACTTTCATTAATTTTTAATTTTTTACCTACGTGACTTTACCAAAAAAACCTAAGAATACAAGGTAGTAGTGTCTGCCTGGAGCCAGCCCTGTCCTCAATGTAGCGCCATGCAAATGACTTTATATGCCAAGGACTTTACACGTCCGTGCCCAGTGAGAAATCAATCGTGGGGCGTTCGCTGTGAGAGCCAGAGCAGAGATTAACAACTACACTCGCTGATTGGCTCATGTATTTTTCAATGCTGAGTTAAAGCACCTTTAATTAGAAGCCTGGGGCGTGTTGGTGACTGGCGAATAACCGCTGGTAGATGCGTGTCTGGCTGTGGGGCCTGCCCACCGTACACCATTGGCACACTCTGGAGAACAAGTAGAGGGACACGGGAAGGTCGTTCAATAAAAGGGACAGCTCTTTTGGGCCACAGTGAATTCACAGCTCTGGGATTAACCTTTTTTCTTGCAAACCTCACACTACTTTGAGTTAATATGAACTCTTGTCATCATCATCATTATCACCATCCCACCACGTTGTGTAACTGTCATGCCTGTACGTGCAAAATATAAAGGCTTAGAAATCCTTGCCCGGATGATGTGTGGCATTAAGGGAAGTCGTGTGAGTATTGGGAAACAGGGTCGGTGAGGTTTAGACGAGTGTTTTACCATTGCATTACTTTATATGTAGTGAAGCCAATTTAATATATAAAGATGCATATGTATATGTCTTTGTACGTGGAGAGCGGTGGCGCAGAGGTTAGTAGGCTACGAACCCGGCAACCCGAGTTCGAATCCCGTTCACGGCCAATACCAGTGACGATTATCTGAACTGGTCCTGGGCCTCCCCTAGGTCGACTCAGCCAAACATTAGTACCTGGTGCAATGTGTATACATCGCCACTCGAGAGACAAAGGTAGCCGGGCATGGTGCTGGCCACCCACCTCCTCAATTGCCATCCCAGCTTTCATAGATGCTCGCTAACAGTACTTGCCCCAAAAGTATGTTAAGGCTATACAGGCAAGGGGATCTTAGTCTTGGTTTGTATGTATAAGAACACTCACTAAAAGATAAGGATGATGCATTCATTCGCTGATTAATATCCATTCTTAAGTCACAACATGTGCCTCACATCACATGTATGAGAATTCACATTTTTCGATTCACACATGTTGTATGTAATGGGTTCACATCGCCTCTCTATAGCTGCTATAGGCTGCTACATTCATCGTAATAAAAAACAATAGAAATCGATTATTGAATTGACTCATGAGCTAGAGTCACGGTTGTTGATGATGAAAATGCATTTAATCGTGGGAGTAGGAAGGGATGGCTAATTGTTACACACTCTTCCTGAAATCTAATCTTTATTGCATCAGTTGAGAAGGTATAACAATAATATTTTATAATAATGTATAGTCCAGTGCCAATCCACTGTTGGATTAAGGCCTCCCCATTCCAGGACCATTTCAGATGCCACTGTCCGCTGAAAGTATCTCTGGCCAGGAATCGAACTCAGGTGACCAGGAACCACTGCTCCATCCTGACAAGACGTAATACTGAATATTGATTCATATAAATCATAGGGAATTATGATCACCCCAATTTTACATTGGAATAGTCTAAACAACTGTGAGCTCATACTTGTCAAAGTATGCATCTATTTTGAGTCCCAATGCAACTTAAATGTCACGCTAGGGTTAAGCGCCTCTGTCAGTGAGCAATGGTTGCTTTGTCTGTACTGGCAAGTCAAGCCCAGAACCACAGATATCTCAAGTGCATACCAGAAATAGTTTTCTTAATACTTGAATGCCAGTGCATGAACATATCAATAAATCAGTGACGAAGGTATACAGGGGGTCGTGGGTTCAATCTCGACCCTGACGCCTGCATATTTGGAGTTTGCGCGTTCTCCCCGTGGTCGCGTGGATTTTCCTCCCGAGTCCTCCGGATTTTCTCTCCACATTTAAAAACACGCGTTCTTAGAGTATTTGGCTGCTATACATTTCCACGTGATAAGCTACTTCGTTGAGGTATCATTTGTGGCCAGATAGCTTCTGAAAAAGAGCAATATAGCTCAGTGGGCCTTAGCTAGTAAAATAAAAAGTTTAGTTTAGAATTTCCACGGGACTGTTTTAGCATTTCCGATGTAATTTGCACGCGCTCTGCTAGACTGTACTTTGTCGTGAGATTTAATTCAGCGTTGCACATTTACTAATTGCGCATGTAGGAAGCGAAGTGCCTTGTAAAAATAACTTTCGAAGGGTTCACTTGTTTTGAAAACATGAAGGACAGATTGCATCAACCCTGTGATTGGCGCTCTCACAGTGCAGCGAATTATGTGAAATATCTGCTCGGCTGAAATTGACCCTTCAAAAAAAAAAGCATGAGATATTTTAATGATGTTCGAGTTGTATTTCGAGACTTGGCTGCATAGAAAGCCCGGAGACTTCAACAGGCTGACAGTTACGAGGTGTTTTTGCATTGTCTGAGAGACTTGTTGTTTTCGCCCCCGTGCTTTTGTCAGCCCGTTTTTTTTTGCGCGTTAGATTTTTCTGATTTGCCTCCAATAGCGTTCACGGTGCATCACCTGAATCCTAAGAAGGTATTATTGTGAGCACAATCTTCAGCAGGCATTGTGAGTATATTGAACTCGGATATTCTGAGATTGCATCACTTTTGCCATTACGAGATTATAGAGTACAGGCGTTGATACGGCTTTGTGATTTACAAAACAAGTGCATTGTGCGCTTAAAATAAAGTTTAGTTTCACCTCGCACAGACTCCAGCACAGTTTTTTCTAAAGGAGACGCCCATTGCTTAATTGGCTGAAGGCATTCGTGAGAGGAGCTTGCCTCCTCTGTAAAGTTTTGCATTGCCTATGATGCCCTTATTTTAAAAAAATACATTGGGTGTGATTCACAAGTTGGCAGAGGTGTTAAGCTGGGTGGAGCTCTCTTGTCTTTGCAAATGTTCCGTGAGCACGTCACCACGACAGGGTGACCTGCCAGGATCAGCTGGCCCTCCACCATCATGTGACTCATACCCCATACAGTCTTTATTCCATCATAAACACTGCAATGACATGGTGCGCATTCAAAAATGTCACGTATTTTTTTTAAATATGGGATTGAAATAACTGTCAAACCCAGGCACAGTATTTAATTCGGAATGGTCTGGCTAGACATTTGGGGTGGAGTGGTGGCGGCAGTGGTTTGCGCACTTCTTTACGAACCCAGCGATCCAAGGTTGATGCCTGGCCAGTGCTTGACATCAGTAGTGAGTGAAATCTGACCGTGTCTCTGGGTAAAGAATATTCACGCAAACCCCCGGACTAATGGTGCACGGAGGCCTTCATCCAGCAGTGGCTCGACAAAGGGCTGTAAATCATTGTGTCAGTGATACAATTACTCTGATTCGCATTCTATGAGAGTATTTTGTACTCATTGAGCGCAAATGTGGCAGCTGATATAGGTGATGGTGCTCACACTTTACCCCATCCATAAGCAATCCACCAATCAAATTACAAGAGGAAAACTGAATTTACATATGATCAGGCAGAGAGCAATTTTACAGACGATTTAATCAGCTCAACCTGGATTTTAATTCAGCACCTAGAGTGTGTGAAGCTTGTTTTGCTGATCTCTCCACTATACTCACAGCAGCTCCAAAATCATTTCTAAATCAATTTCAAATAACATTTCATTGATTTCGCTGGTAGTGTGACTGTGTGTGCGCATGCATTATATTATGCGTACGTACCGCGGTCTGCACGCGTGTGTGTCAGTGTCTTGTGTGTCTAGTGGGGAGCGATAGTGCAGCGGTTAGCGCGCTGCGCTATGAACCCGGCGACACAAGTTCGATTCCCGCTCACGACCAACACCAGTGACGATTATCTGAACCGGTCCCGGGCCTCCCCTAGGTCGACTCAGCCTCAAATGAGTACCTTGTGCGGTGTGTAAGCATCGCCACTAGGGAAACAAAGGCGGTCGGGCGTGGTGCTGGCCACCCACCCCCTCGTGTACCTGTTCCTGGCCTTCATAGGTGCTCGCTAACAGCACTTGCCCCAACAGTCTGTTAAAGGCTATACAGGGGTTCTTTTTGTGTGTCACCCTCCTCATGTGTCGACTAACAACGACTGCGCCCCAACAGTCTTGTTCAGGCTAGAGGTGGGATCTTTTTTTAAAATCCTTTATATTAAGTTCGCTTGCTTGCTTGCTTAGGACCGTGCAAATCTTTCGGTCGTTTTTTAACCCACTTCCCGTGATCCAATCGAGCTGACATTTTCCACACAGACTCGTTGTGCGTGACAATTAATGTTCGTGAAAATTTTTTTCCAAAATGTTACACTTTTTAGGACAAAAATATTATATTTAATTACCAATTGCTTAATGCTGCCATGCAATCATCTGAACCATAGGTGGCAGCCATCTCAAGCCAGAGGACGAGAGGACTCTAGCCGCCACGCATATAAAGGATTTATAGTGAAAAACTTTGTTTTTACAGGTTATACTTGTTCGTGTGTGTGTTGTGTGTCTCTTCGAACCGGCAGTCCACTGCACCTGGCGGCACCGGAGTGCCCGGAGCTGGTGGAGCTGCTGATGGAGCATGGGGCCACCGTGGATGGCGTGGACGCGAGCGGCCAGAGCCCCCTGTTCCAGGCCACGCGCACCGGCAGCATGGCAGCCGCCGCCCTCCTGCTGAGCCACGGTGAGCCGAGCTCACGGCCGCCTCCGTTGTGACTCGTGCAAGCAAAGCGCACGGCGGTGGCATGGGCCACCGGGTGTGAAGTTGCAGGGCTGAAAGATTTAAAATCGCAATTTGAAACAATGCGATTGGCAAAGCGCAAAGGCTGCGATTTGAAAAGTCCTATTACTTTCATCTTCTTGGTTCTTTCGGTAAAGTCACATAGAAGGGAAATAATAAAATAATAAAAAGAAAACATAAGAAAATAATTATCACGACGTTTCGGCCACAACGCAAGCAGCCGTCCTCTAGCGTTGTGGCTGCTTGCGTTGTGGCCGAAACGTCGTGAGAATTATTTTATTATGTTTTATTTTATTATTTTATTATTTCCCTTCTACGTGATGACTTTACCGAAAGAACCAAGAAGATGAATCCCTGCAGTCACGAAAGCTTTAAATCGAAAAGCACGATTATTTATATATATGTTACTTCCACACATTAAAAGTTGACCGAAGTTCAATTCGAATTGGCTAAGCCAGTACCCAAGTAACAGTTTGCTAACCACCATACCACAGAGCTGCACATGTGATTCATGAATTCAAAACAAAACAAATACTAAGGATGCCTCGTCACTTGCAAATGTTAGTGGCCAGATGGCCTTGAGGTTTTGCTCTTTGATGGTCACAGAGCAAAACCTCAAGGCCATGTCTGTTCTGGCAGTCCACCCCAGTTCACATCCCCAGCCACTAATAAGAACGTGTTGTGGGAACAGTTTTAAATAAATTAGCTGTCCTATCTAGGGAACATCCCGTCGGGTTAACTTGTGGATATAAAACATCCTGTGACATTGTTCTTAAAAGTAAGCTATTTCGTGCCGGTATATTACAGCTACATCTTTTTTTCTTCGCTAAATTGTCCACTATTTTTGCTACAACGGGCCAGTATGCACGGCTCGGGGTCTGTCACAATGCAGTGTAAATGATGGACTGCTTTATGCACGTAAAAAAAAGAACCTCCACTATGTAATATTATTGTTACGTTAAATATATTTACATGCCAATTTAATTTATTTTTTAAAAGATCGCACAGTGTTTCAACGGTGCGTCACAAAAGACTGTACAGTACACGTAACAACAGAGGGTGGTAAAAGATGAGGGAAAGAATCGCATCATATTAATCGCCACGATAGGGCTCGAAATACAGATTCAACACGCAGGTTTGAAAGTAGGCAAACAAATCATAGGCGTGAAAGTCGAACGCACCGAAGCCAATAAACCTATCAAACATGCGCCTGATCTCTGCCTGGTAACATCTTTTACACATCTGTCAGCAAAAGTGCATATGGGCCTGTCCAAGATGTAGTAGGGGTTTGTAAAATGTTTATGGAGGGGGCCGAGAAATATGTGTGAGATAGGTGATACACTCCACTGTTTTCATCCAAAGGGAATGTGGAAAAAGATATAAAACGGAAGAGGAGTATTTTTTCGTTTGCTTTATTGAAGTCATATTCTTGCAAGTGAGCCTATAAAAATAACTGCACCGATGTTGGAATAAAGTAGGTACAGTATTAAAGTACAGTATACAAATATGATGGTTGTTATTTCATTGATTTTTTTCCTTCACTGCCAATGAGAAAGGGAATGAGAAGCCGCGTTTGAATACCTGAAATGTGGCGACATTTTTGGACACTATCTCCAGAGCAATTTGACCAATCTTTTCCTCTGATAGGTGCAGTGCCACAGAGCTTTTCTCATCATCACTGTGCAAGTGACACAGACAAATGCAAAGGTTAGAATTTCCAGAAGAAAAAAAAACCTCTCCCCATTTGTTGTTATCCTCCACTGCCTTATTTTCTTTGCCCTAACCTGTTATCTACCAAAGTAGTCCCCCATCTCTCAAGAATGTTTACGAATGCTTCAAGACAACAGTGCAACAGAATGCAACGAGCTGTTGTTCGATTCACGCAGAAAATAGTACAGCACCAGAGTTTAAGCATTGTACAAAATATCAGCGAACATTGCCACGTAAAGATGGTGATGTCATAAAGGGCTGATAAGAATATGCTTTTTAGATTCCTGCAGAGTGTGTCTATTACAAATGAAGCAAAGTAGTAGTGTTTCGTTTGAGTGATCGAGACGAAGTGCCTCTGACAAAAAGCCATTGTCCGGGGTGTATTGATGTCCTCGCACATTTAAATGTCTGCCACCTGGCTTTTAATACTCTGCTGAATTGTACACTCTTGTGTTTGCATTCAAAGCTCGCTGCTTTTGAGAGACCTCCCAATTGTTTGCTTTTAAATGAGGCCCTAAATCAGTGCACGATAATAAATTACCGGCGCTGTCCCGGGGCAGGAGAATGTGGCCAGAGCGTGCGCAAGAATAAGCAGGGAGGAGAAACCGCTGAACCTGAGCCGAGAGTCGATGATGCAGAGCACAACCCAATGATGTTTAAATAATAACACGCAGTTCTTCATTGTGAAGTCGAGATATACTTTTGTGAGAAAACGCAGGGAGTGTGGGCCAGGCTATCAAATGTGCCACACATTCACACAAAGGACCGTTAGCTTTCGGATGCAATTTTTTTAAGAGCACAGAATGTGCACTGAGGTTTGAAATTCCCCACATTGGCTTTAAATTTTTAAGGAATTGTCACCCTGCAGATATTCTGCAATGCACAGTATTATTTAGGTTGTTTCATGTTGTGCAGGGGTTACGGTTTAATTCCTCTCCCACATATACATACGTGCCACCTCCCCATGTCACCCTCATCCTACAAAGCACGGTTGTATGGGAAAATAACTGGTGAAAACTGACTGTAAATGTCCACGCTCATGATATTTCATGAGCCCAGTGTTAAGACTTCAGCATGTCACTGCCGGAAACATTTACAAGGACAGAGCTTGTTCGGCAGTGGCCATCCTCTGGAGAGATTGACACGTGGCGGGTTAATGTGACATTTCCAAACCCCCTGGATCACGGCCTTTAAAAGAGAATAGTGTCCGTTGCCATTGCTCGCTTGAGCATGGAGAGTGTTGACTTCAGCGGCTTGACTTGAATGCATGGAAGACTTTAGAAGGAAAGTGGACGCACGTTTTGAACACGCCCAGCCTAATAAAAGATTTGGCCGTCCTTTGTCGCGCGTGAACTGCGCTCCACCCGTGCCACCGGCTCCTGTTACTTTGTCCTGCCACGTCGCGCCCCCCACACATCGCTTGGAGCTCAGCTTCGTCGTAGCTTCGTCGTAGCTGGTGCGCGCAGGCGAGCGCACGTGCGCACGGCGCCCCGCCATAAATTCGATTTCCCATCCGTGCCGCGGCGCAGGCAAAGCTGTGATTATTGTGCACGGTCAGGATTGCCGATAACGTTAAATCACGTGACGTGCGCGGAAAGTTAGAGCGGCCGATGTTGGAGGCGCTCGCTGTTATTTATGACAGCGGGGACCCGCTGCCTTTGTGCCGCGTGCGCCGCGTCTCGTTTGCGCGTTGATGCGAGGCCGCTCTGTGCCCGCTTCTCAGAGCCCCGGTAGCAGTGGCCACTGCGTCGCATGATCACAGAGGGTGGCTTTTATTTTTTTCTCCGAGTAGGCAGTGACACAGAACCAGTCCATTCAAAGACCGTAATTCTAACGTGCACGTACATGTAGAAGTTATGTTTTTTTTTCATCAATCCACTGCTGTATGAGGGCTTCCCCATTCCATTTTGGTCATGGGAATTTTAAACCATATTTTACCACGCTGTATCTACGTACACTAATTATACATGCAGTTATGTATGAAAATATAAATACGTGTAAATATGTCATCATTATCACCAGCCATAATCTATGCACTGTTGGATGAAATCATTACCATCCCTCATAGTCTCTTAATGCCACAATCCATCTCGGCGGCAATTTACTCGGTTGTGTTCCCTCCTTGCGGCTGCCATCATCGCTCCATCTCCGTGGCGGCCTATGAGGAGTTAAAGACTTGCATTTATCGGGCGCTTAAATGCCTCGGCATCTCAATATAGCGCGCCGCGCTATAAACTGTCTCCGTAGCGAGCGCACTGACCATTGTTGTAAAAAGGATCTCAAACGAAAATCGTGGGAGAAACCATTATTTATGTTCTTCATTGCCGGTAACTTTTTTGTGACAAAAGCAACAACATATGGATGCTATGACCGCTGAATTCTGACTCATCGTAACCATGTTGCATTTCTACAGACATTCTAGTTTTCGCTCACACTCGAAATTACTCAAGAAATTGGAAACAAGAACCCAAAGTTGAACTGTTCTGAAGAAAATAAAAAAACGCTTTATACTCAGGGAGGTTTATTTTGTGAATACAGAATTTATGCAGTATTCCCTCGTTATTCGCGAGGGATACGTTCTGGAGATACTCGTGAATAGAACATTTCACGGATAATGATATTGGCCTACGAAAACTTGTCTTTTTAATGAATTCCCGTAAATAAATGCATCCGCTATTAAATACATGAAATTATCATAACGCAAAAACTATTAAATTGGCAATAATAAACATAAAGTTAATATGAAAGTATTAAATAATAGTTTAGAAATGAACTTACCTTAGATTATGATGATGCTGCGCAGTAGCATCATCACTTTATGTCATCACTTTCTCTCTCTCTTTCTCGATGCAGTCGTGTAGAGTTCCAGATGCCATTCGTGGATAGCCAAATTTGCGGATATCAAGTTTGTGAAAAACGAGGCAATACTGTGAAGCAGAATATATTGATTGGAGTGGTGGTGCAAGTGGTTAGTCCACTGTGCTATGAACTCGCCCACCCGAGTTCAATTCCCTTTGGTGATTGGGAGACCTCCACACACTTTCACGGCGTGAAGATGGCCTTCAGCCAGCAGTGGATTGACAAAGGGCTGTGAATTAGAATATGTATATTGCTGTATCGACTGTAAAAAAAACACATGCGGGCTATATAAATGCTGTACAGCACAGCAAAAATATATAGCGATGCGTTGTGACAGATGAGTCTGGGTGGCTTTGGGAACTTGATGCAGCGTGTCGGTGTATGGAGCCAACTCGCTGCAGGCTTGGGGGTGTTAAGTCCTCAAGGCACACACACAAATAGTTCCATCTCACCAGAATGTTAGTTTCAGCCTGGCCACTGACAACAGAGTGCTGCTGGACGGAGGCCTCCTCATTTGCCTCGTCACTCTTGGGGGTTGTTTGACCATAGTTCACCAAGCTGGTCACATGCGTGGTTGGTGAATGGGGCTTCAGATATCGCTCACCACTGATGTTATCCATTGGTCAGGAATCAAATTCGGGTTATCCGTAGGGTTCATAGTGCAGTATAAGCATCAATATGATGATACCATTATAATCTGACCCCCAAGTCAACTCTGTGTCTTCCATATTTATCTCTATATATACACAAAACTTTTTTTCACTGTGTCATTTTAATCTCTGTGCTCTGAAAATGTATTAAGTGCACCCCAGAGACAAAGCACTGTTGTGTTCATTTCTGAAAACTTAAACATAGAGCAGATCACTTTTATTTGGCCAAGAACAGCTCTGGTTATACACCATGAATGGCTCAAGTCTTTCACCCTATTGTACTCTCAGAGTTCAGTGCAGTGTGTAAACTAATGAAAATAGTTTTAATTTTGAGGACCTCATTTCAAAATAATTGAGTGTCACCATAAGTGACCGTGCTGACGCGAAGCTTGCTGCACGTGACAGCGCCAGAGAGGCGACAGGTTTGTTTTTCGCATGGACACCCTAAGGGCCTGTGAATACATTATGTGAGATGTCCTGGCTTAATTCTCAAACATGACTCGTACCCTCTCTGAGCCACCCAGCTGACCTACCCCATATTCTCTCCTTCTGCTGTGTGCAGAAGAAACAACAATGTCCAACTACACAATGCTTTGCTGCTGCTGTCAATGAAATAGACAGAAGCAGAGAGACATAATAATACTTTCATGAAGATATATAGATACGTATACACACACATTTCGGAGCAGTGTATCGAGAATGTGAGGTGTCAGAACATCGTAAATCTTTCCTCCGCACCCTCACACTTTCGTTGTCGTGAACAAAGAGATGAAAATTGGCGCATTGCGAGCAAGGCATGGGATTGCATCCGGTGAATCTTCGGTGACTCTGCCGGAATGGGAACGGAAATTGCAACGAGCTCAGTGCGCCTACAGAGTGTCGCTCACCCCAGCTGATGGATGGCACTCTAAATGACACTGTGAATAAAGGCGGCGTCGATTCAGTTCTAACCTTCCGAGGCTCCCTTTGCTAAGTCTCGGGTTTTCGCAGTGCCACTGTATAAAACGTGATTGGGATAAAATATTGTATGCAGGACTTTAGGCACCTTGTCACATAACAAGGTAATGTGACTGAATTCCAACACTTAATTTGGAGCATATATCAGCGCGGATTTTTTTTTTTACTTCTCAACGAGCTGACACACATTCAAATTGAATTTAGTTTTAGTCGGCAGTGGAGCAGTGAGACCTTGGTCACGTACACTCGTGTGCGCTATAGGTTGATAATTAATTAAGCCCTCAAATTGTTGGCGATGCCAAATTCATCTCTTCCTTATTGACACTTATTTGTGAGAATTAAAAATATGGACTTGCGTTTATCGGCATTAACAATTATTTTACACCATGTCATTTTATTAAGTAAACGTAAATTTCGCTTTGACTTCGTAATTTGAGCCAAATGGAAACGTTATGGTAAATGTAACACCATGCATGGCGTTCCGTTATTGATTTTTTTACACATATCATCTGCTGTGGTATCTTATTTTGTATGAGGAAGGTATTAAGGAAGAACATGTGAAAATATTACAATACTGGTTTCACCAATGTTTAATGTTGATAGGTCACCGATAGGATTGAAAGATCTCAATATTTGGAGTCACTAGTCTCTTTGAGGATATATTTCTTGAAATAATATTACTTCAGGAAGCATAATATCAATTTCCTCAAATATTCCAGTTGGCAGAAACTTACAGACATCTTATGTAAAAAATCACAAGTGTGTTCTTTACCTTAATGAACGTGTTATTGTATAAGTCCATAGTGTAGTGTTGATCGTGGTTGTGTGTGCTCAGGAGCTGACGTGAAGATGCGAGACAGCCAAGGCCTGACTGCATTTGACTACATCCACGACCATGCTGAGTGGATTGAGAGCCGTCTCTTCACAGACGAGACTGTTACTTGGCTCAAAGGTACCGCTATCAAGTTTATGAAATAAAAATTCTGAACATGTTTTATTTCAAAGATCAGCAGGAGGGTTGTTATGAAGTTGCGGAGCTAGCAAAAACATGAAATACTTTTGTCTTGTTTTCTGAACTGTTTTAGCTTCCATACCTCTCACACCTCTCAGTCAATTACTATTTTGTTTTATTGTGTTCAGTCGCAATGATTATTGTTACGCTTGTTTACCCAGTAAAGCCTTGCTGAGTCGCAGGATTCATTTTCAGGAGGGTCCTGCAAAGTTTTTCGCTGTCGAGGGCAATGTTGCTCCCAAATGAGTAATTTGCAGTTCATTTTTCAGCTTTGAAATGTTTGGCCAATGCCGGGTTTCACCGTATGTATTTAGCTATGGGAGGAAACAGAAGCAGAGCCTGCAAACTCCACACAGAGAGGCTCCCGAGTCAGGAATTATTGCTGTGAGATACAAGCATAACCACTACGCCAAGATGCCATGCAATATAATAATTCTCATTATTTGTCGTCAACAGCCCACAATCTACCATGTGCTTGAAAACTAATGACCTAAAACTTTCAGTGGCACATCCTGAAAAGGGATTACATTTTTTATAGTGTGTGTGTGTGTGTGCGGACACGTGTGAATGTCAAGCGTGCATGTTCATCGGTGCTCATTAGCATTCGTGTAGTCAAAACCGTAAATCACATTTCACTTCATCTCACACGCACCTTCAGCTGGATGAGCAATGTGGAGCCTATTGGGGTGCAGAGAACACGGTTGAATTTTCGTACTGCTGGTTCGACCGGCACCACTCGGTTGGGGCAGCGTAGTCCAATGCGAGACACTGACAGGGGCAATTGTTTGTGTAATTTTCCCAATGGTGGACAACTTGAAAGGATCCCAACACATTTAAACGGCTGTATAATTGCACTGCCATTGCCAAACAAATGTTGCCACTATTCTGAGAAAGTGTCGGTATATTGCATAAATACTGTGCCCTTGTTTTTGCAGTCAGCACACGATTCTCTTGGACATCATTAGGTCATTTAAATACTGTCTACTTCCTTACAATGGCAAGCGTTCCTTAATGAGGTCAAGTGCTTTTTAAGCGAGCACCTATTAAGGATGACACTGCATACGATGCAGTGGCATAACCATACTTTGACACTTTTGATTTCCCTAGTGCCGATGTTGACATTCCGCATCAGGTACTATTTTTGTAGCTGAAACAACCTAGGGTAGGCCCAGGTCAGGCTTAAGAACCAGTTGTCAATGATGGTATGAATGGCCAGAAATCAAGCAAAGGTCATGGGATTCACAGGGCATCACGCAAATCACTGCGCCACTCCTTCAGACATGCATGCACACACACACTCAGACATACCCAGAACAGCATTGAAGGGTGCGGGCCAAAAATCTTAATTTAATTTTATCAGCAGGAAACAACCTCATTTCAAGTGTTATGGCTTATTTTTAAAGCTACTTATTTTCGCTCAGTTTTACTGCATATTAAAATGTACGATTGTGTGTGTGTTTTTTTTTACCCCACGGCAGAAGGTCATGTTGTTTTGTTCAAGCTGAGCCGAGTCATAACATCTCTCAGTACAATTTCTGTTCGTGGAAAAGTGCCATCACCATCTGTCTGCTGAGTGAAATGGCAGGGCTATTGCCTGGCGTCACCGGGCCAGGCAGGCCACCGGGGCGGTCCTGCACGTTAGATAATCAGCGCCGAAGCCCTCTGCAGGGAGTCGTTAGTTCTGACTGTAGATCACTGAGTGGCAGGCAGCGACCCCGGTGACCTCGCCCCTCGTCGGCACAATCGCTTGTGTACTTGCAGGTGGCATTGCTTCAAATTTTCAGATGAATTAACATAAATATCAGGCTAATGTCAACGATTGCTTTCTGGACAGTTGAGTCTTTGTGCACTCATTGCAACTTAGCGAAATGTAGTCGATTAGCATTTACAAAGAGATAATTTAGTAATGGTGAGTAATCCGCCAATTCAGCCACGACTTGAGCACGCAGTGACCTCGCCTTACAAGCAGTGCTCACATGTTGATTTCAACCTCACAATTCAGCAGACGCTTCATTTCATGTGATGATGCTCCTCCCGGCAATGGATTTCATATCAAGAATGTAGACAGTTCTTTGCTATTTATTGGCTAAAAGATTTCCAAACAGATAAAATGTCGTAATGGACAAAGTATATCTTTGCATCTGTTGACTGCGAATTATAATCACTCCATCATAGTCAAAAGTGAATCAATTAGCACACAACAATAATAATAAAAGTTCGGCACATGTTAAAAAAAAAGATTTATTTTATCACGAATTTGGCGAGTTAGCCTAGTTTATGAGCCAAACTAAAGTGCTCTTACAAGACAAGGGTGATATGAACCTTATGGCGGTACCCCGGGGTATCATAGTGACCCCGGCTCTCGCATAATGTCCGTGATGCAGTCACTGTTAGTCTGTTGATGGTCGACGATGCGGCGATCGACTCATCTCGACGAGCTGTACACGATGCACCGCTACGGTGCGTACCGCGAGCGTTCAGGGTTTCAGAGCAATCGTCCTCGCTGCGTTTCGACATCGCGGAGTAGCACTGATTGCAGGACTGATTGGTACCCCAGTCGCGGAGTTAAGTACACCCCTGGAAAAAAATAGTGTCCCAGAAATTAAATATTGTATTGCTTCGGCCAGTTTGTATCATTTTGTACCCCGGGGTCCCGCTATGATAATCATATGTCGCATTGATCGATGCAGTCATGTCCAGCATGGTAAATTAAATTCCATGTCAATTTTAATCATTCCAAACATAATGTTCCTGTTATGGTGGGTTTTCTCGTCAATTACCGATTTGATTATCATTTCAAACACCATTCTTGAATTTAGATTGTTTCAATATACAGTACTTTCACGGAAAAATTTCTAATTTTTTTCTGCTCATCAATTGAGAGCACTATGAAATGATTGTGCTTGCTTGCCAGAACTATAGCCTGCAAAGGTGTTCGTGCTTTCAAATCAAAATAATGCAATGTTATTGAGGAATTGTTGAGTTGTAATTGTGGTTTAACTTGCTTTGTAACTGGAGATTCGGTGTTACAAAGGCGTTGTTCTTCAGGTGTCTCACATGGCCCTTAAAACCAGTGAACACTGCTCAGACAAGGCATGAAGATGTTAAAGCGAGGATAAATCCAGTGAACACTGCCTAGACCAGGTATTAAGATGTTAAAGCGAGGATAAAAGCAGTGAATACTGCCCAAACAAAGCATGCAGATGTTAAAGCGAGGATAAACACAGTGAACACTGCCCAGACAAGGCATGAAGATGGTAAAGCGAGGATAAACACAGTGAACACTGGATATAAAATTATCCATCAGTCAATTATGAATGAAATGGGAAGTTGGATTTCAGCCAAAATTAACTATATGGTACAGGTAGTGGAAACAAAGTTGGTGGGTGATGTATGGTGCTGGCCATATTACAATCTCATGTGCCGTGCTGGTCCTAATACATTCTGACGAAGAGAATTGCCTTGACAGTCAGTGCTGGTTGATTAAGGAATCATTGTCTCTTTTTTTTGCTGTGCGTGTTTGTGTTGTGTGATTGTATGCAGCATATGAGCTGAAACAAGGCAGAGATCTCATCAAAAGCATAACCAGAAAATTACAAGTACGAAAGCGAAGTGTGCAGAGCAGTGGCGTCCTTCACAGCCAACTGTCGAAGACCTTTGGAGACTCAGTGTCCTCCTGGATCAAGTCAATGCCACCGCTGTGCTTCGGGTCTGGTCTCCAGGCCGTGCTGGCCGAGGAAGTTCCACGCAACCTTTCGTTGCGCCCAGAGCAAGCGGCAAAACGCAGCCTCGGCCATCACATCGACAATACTGCTGTTGCTGTACAGCCAACCGCGAACTTGATGATGCACTGCAGCAGAGAGGCCACTTTAAGATTAAATCCTCAGAGCAAATTTTCTCATCTGCACCGCCAGAAAGACCTTCAATCTGAACTGCAAAGCGACGGAAATGTGGGCCGTGAACCCAGGAAGCACGGCATCCTCGCAGGCCAGTGTTCTCATTACCTCTGTGGCAGTGTTGCACCTGCGGGGTCAGGAGGTCGTACCGTCCAGGAGATTCTGACAACCGCCTTGGCAGAACTAAATGGGGGCGATGTTGTCGCGACACCCAGGCCCACGATTGCCCTGCCTTACACAGAGCTCCCCGGAATGCTGCCTCGTGAGCCAATTTGCCAAAGAAAACAAAACCTGCATTGCTGAATGCGCAAATGAGGCCCTTGCAGCCTGGCTTTATGTCCCACATTAGCATTTGATGCTATGACATGAGACTTGTTTACACCACAAGGCTGCCACATTAAACACACATTTGTATTTTACAATAGATTACTTGAATAAATGGTTCATTAAGTTAACAAGCAAATGAATAGCAATAGGAATGCAATATCATGAGTAAATGAAAAACTATGTATGTCAGGAAATAGATAAAACAATTAAAATAAACAGGCCAAGGCAGAGCCAATGCTGGCTGTGTTAATGATGCTGGCATCAGTTCTTAATATCTGCATTTACTTTAATTTTCAAGGAAGTGAATATGCAATATGTATCTGTAATTGAAGATGACAATATAGTTGTGTGTGCTGATGATGAACCGGCTGCATTAATGTAGGTCAATGCTCATGCCTATTGATTGTGCATGTCTCGTATACATCTTTGTACCCTATAGTGAGCATTTAAAAAAAATCCACACATTCTTTCCCCTGAAACCTGTGAAATGAGGCACCGGGGCTGTGTTTGAGAATTTTAATGACTGTTTAAAACGTAGGCTTTCGAATTGTAAATGTTGTGGGTTTACTCTCCAACACACCGGTGTGCTGAACTAGTAATGAATTGCATGTTCTGTTTACGTGACAACCCTTACTAATTGGCTGTGTCGGGTGGTTCCGGGTTTAACGACACCAAAAAAACTATTATTGATTATTTTAATGACTACAGTCTTAAAAATTTCATTGGAGGTCATCACAATTAATGGATTTTTTTATTTTAAAAAATCTGAGATATAATTGACGTGTGAACGACATGACATTTCACCCGGATAGATTTGGGTATTTTTAAAAATAAAATACACCGTAAAGAAATGCATCCATATGTGGACCTCAAAATAACACGTAAAAAAAATTGTTTAAACAGTTCACTATATACGTTTTTCTTTTAAGTTAACGCAGATATTATTGCTTAGTCTATTATGCATGTCCAATGGAATGTAAAATGATCTGCGTTGAACGTGTTTATTTTTGTCAAAGATTGTTTTCATCTCAATCCTATGATTCAGTATAACCGAGGCAAATTAATAAAACGATTATGCAAACAGCAGTGTGCAATCATTTTCCTAGGAACATCTAAATGCGTATATCCAGCACAGATAGGAGTTAAGAACATCAAGTAATATAGCAGTTTCAAAGGGTCAGGGCACTTTGGCAACATTCAAATTTACTCCCGTGGTGTCAGCTGGAGTGGTTTTCTAAAGCGTGATATCTCACGCAAGGAGCAATGCCTTAAAGACTGTGCAAAAAAACTCATCTGCATTCACCGTGCTTTATGCATGTATGTTGAACTTCTTTCGTGCCGCACGGACCGTACCGTGCTAATCGGATGTGCGTGATGAGTCTTTCTAAGGCCTCGTCTTTCCTCTCCCAGGCTCTGTGTCTCGAGTTCTTTGCAAAATGCCTCCGGCCTCCGTTTGCTCATCAGCACTGCGTGTGCGTGTGTGCCCACACCGTGTGTGAATCGAGATGGGTTTACAGTCGGGTGTGAGAGATTACAGAAAAGCTCTATTCCTGAGATAAGGCAGTGCATTGGACTTCGCCGGTTGCAGTTGTGCTGCTAAGCCCCGGCTTTTGTTAGATAATGCGTCTGGCAGCATCTAAATTTGGATGAAAGCTGTCTTTCCATTAAACTATGACTGTGTGCGGCAATTTTCAGGAAACTGGTAAAAGAGTTACGCTGACAGACGAGAAGTATATTTGCACATCGTTTACATATTTTACAGATATATAGGGAGCTGAATAACCTGTCGCGCTGGCTGTCCACCCATGGCAGATCACCTTGAAGGTCAGTTTACAGACCTACAGTGCCTCAAACGATCAGGGTCCAAGTGATTTGCAAGACCTTTGCCCCTGCTGCTGCTGCTGCCTCCGCTCCGCTCCTTTCTAACCTGGCGTTGAGTTTTCATTTCATGTTGCCTAAGCCGATAATTCTCATCGGAGTTCAATTATCATTTTGTTTTTTGTGTACATTTTGTGAAATGCGCTGTTTTATATATATATATAAGTTAATACATTGATTATTTGAAGATGCTCAAATACTCTCTGTCAGGCGTGTCGGTATTGAAAGATTAATAATCTCGGCTACATATGCAAAAGCTACAGCACCCATGGGTCTTCCATCTGAAATGGTTCAAATGTGTTCGCATTTAAAATATTCAACCTTGGTTTAAAACATGCTAAATAAGTGGTAATTTATACTTTTCCAATACTTCCAAGACAGATTGCTACTGACAGTCAATCTTTTTCAACATTTGTGTGTTGTAATTTAAATATTGCATACATAAAAGTTAAGTAATAACATTTAACACAGTTGGAAAGCTTCATTTTGTGCAGGGCATGGATAATTTAAGCTAAACTGTTACAGAAGTAAGAGGTGATTTTCTCTCTGCCCTTAACTTTGCAGTTATGCACTGTTGATTGGCTTCTGTGTGACGTTAAGACAGAGCTGTACGACAATCAATCAATCCTTTTACTACAGAGCATGTTTAAAGCATGAGGCCAATGCATATTGATGTCCTGTTTATTGACTCACTTTCATTCGGTGGCAGTTTTACTCACAAAATTGTCTGTCAACGCATATACTCTATATAAAACAAATTATGAGAATCTAATTGCGACAAATAACATTGTGCTATGAGAGAGCAGCTATTTAAGATAATTATAAACAATTTCTGTAGTCGCGAGTGCTTTGTGATGTATCAGTAGTATGCAGGATCTTCCAGATGAGTAGTCCATCCCCAATGTATGTACGTTGAACTTCTTTCGCACCGTACGTAGCCCACCGTGCTAATTGGAGGTGCGGGTATATTGTGGAGCTCTTCATTTAAGAGGCCCTCTCTTGTCGCTATTTTCTCTTCTTGCCCCTCTTCACTGGAATAAACTCACCCCTCCACATGAAACAAGTCACATTCGCGCACTCGTTTCCACTCCCCACTCAAAACTCACACTTGTTGTGACGTAGCCCACCCCACGACCCCTTAATCTCCCCCTCACAATCACCACCGTTCATTTTCCCCTCTTCGTATTCTCATTACATGGCTTTCACTCATTGCCCATTCATTCAATCCATCTGTAGAGGACCATTCATCATCGTTTACTGCCATCAATTTCGCTTTCACCAAATTCACGCATCACAGATTTGCCCATTGCTTCCTCTCATCTACTTCGTTCACCTCATCTCCACCATTACCTTCATGCACGTTGCACCGTTGTTAATTCCTCGTAAAGCGTCTTGGTTAGGGCGTTATATTAATTACTTTAAGATAAGATGAAATAATTCTTTTCAGGTGCTGTTCCACAAAACCTATGCTGTAGCTCACATTTTTTTGTTCTTTTTGACGTTGGTTGGCACAGACGCACCATGAATCATATGCAAATGCCTCATATGCAAATGAGCCATACATGCCTCAATTAGACCGCTGTGGCTGACATTGCTTCGGAACTTATTCTTCAAGATTTGGAACCGTCACCTCGAACAGATCATAAAATACCGCGCATCCAGACTGATACAAAACCAATGATGCCCCCTCCAGCCTTGACGGACTGTCGGAGGCAAGTGCCGTCGGCCGGCACCTTTGAAAACCGGCACGGCACACGAGGGGGCAGGTGGCCGGCACGACGCCCGGCCGCCCTTGACACGAACATACTGACTTGGATGCACCCACAGCGCTCTGCACACACGCACTCGCAGAACGAACGTCACAAATTACAAAAAGCAGGTCACGTGATGTAGGAGATTATACTCTTAGGTTTTTTCGGTAAAGTCACGTAGGTAAAAATAAATAATAAAAAGAAAATAATAAAATGATAGAAATAATAATAGAAATAAAGTAAAAAAAATATATATTATTTCTATCATTTTATTATTTACTTATTTTTTTTCTACGTGACTTTACCGAAAAAACCTAAGAGTATGAATCCTTGCAGTCACGAAAGCTTCAAATCTAGAATATAGGAGATTGTTTATTTCATTACGTTGTGGTGCGCATAGAACTGCACTTTCATTTCCCCAAATTTCAATATATTCCTTGTTACACAACCAGTTATTGTGCTTTTCCACACAGCAAAGCAAACCCCTATATGAACTTTTAAGCTGTAAAGAAAACAGGGCAGTAAAAAGGCGTTATAGCCGTAAGGGGTTTACAACAACTACAGCTTTGCCTCAAAAGATTTACAGAAGCTGCTTTAAAATTTTCACACCATTTTCTGAAATGTTTAGTTTCTGTGTTTTGGCCAAGTAAAATATATGGCCATCTAATAACAATAAACCTGTTTACAGCCCCACTGGGTTCAATCGCAGCAGGGGGGGGGGGGGCTGTTTTATTTTGTTTCCACGATCCATTTTCAGTTGAAGCCTAGCCCTATTTCATAATTTTATTTCCATATTCTACCAAGTATGCAGAGGTTGCCCGGTGTCATTCTTCGATCTTCTGCCACAGCAGTTGAAACAATAGGCAAGGTTTATTAAATGCAACCACCCCTCTTTGCACCCAGCAGTATAAATGTGCATAACCATATTTAGTCTATCGGCATGGTCATATGTGGTGGGGCAAAGTATGGGTAGTGCCACCTCTTCCCAAGAGGGAGAACCTTCTGCCAGAATTGGTGTGAGCAAATGAATGCTGGGCAGCACATTTTTTTTTACCTTTTATGCCACCGAGTAATGGTGATAAAGGACAATGTCATGGCGTCAGACACAGTTCAACGATTGTTAACATTTGAAGTTCATGCAATTTTAATTTTCCACCCGATAAATACCGACAGGGTTAAAGGTGGTTTGTTTATGGCGACTAGTGGAGGTGCTTTTACCACGTTATACATCGACAGTGACAGCAGACGGCCCTTGCAAACCAATGTTTGCCACTCGGGCATGCATTTCAGCCGCACGGTTGTTGTGCACTGCGCACATTAACAAACACATTATCTGGGCACGTTATCCCTGTGTGACATTTAAGTTCGCTTTATTGCAAGATGGGAGATCAGTCCAACGATCGGCAAGCCCCGCATGTGGTGGGTGGGGTAAGGTGTGGTGGCTACTTGCAACCTATTCCGAGACGCCTGGCCAGCGTGGAAGATTAGGCCAAATACCCTGCAAAGGGGGCTCTCTAGCGCTCCCTCTGGCGGGGACCCTTCCAGCAGGAGTGGCACAATCAAACAGTTGCAGGGCTGTATCCTTTACTGAAAGGGCATGGTAACCTGGGAGATGTCCCACTCTCTCCTCTGCCCACTCCTGTTACAGAATCATAATTGTGTTGTTGGAATCAGTGGATTTGTGATAATTGCAAGTGACACTGAGAAAATAATTTGTATATGATATATAAAATATGCTCTGACTCTTGTAGGTATAATATTTGTTTTAATGCCAGTAGTACTGTACTTTACAGTCCCGATTATGGGATTACAGTATTAACTTTTCATAAATCCTGAGGGGGGGGGGGTACATTGTATACCTCATTCAAATTTAAGAGCATGCACCGCAATTGAATTGCAATATATATTTGATTAATTTTCGCCATTTGCATAATAGGTTAAATATATTTAGCAATGGATTTAATGAAATGTTTTCCCTATTAACAATACTGTATGGAGGTAAATTACCCTGCCAAAATATAATTGATGAAAGAAAAACAAAATTCTTACCCTTCACAATTCTGTTTTCCAATTAAATTTTCATCACACATCGTATGTCTATGAATTGAAACAACAGTTACACCAATTAAGTAATTTTAGTTTTTGAATTAAAAGACTCGTCTCTGCCCTTAAAATATATGGAAGCGTCAGTGTATTATTTCAAAATAGCTTTAACCTAAAATAAATACAGTGTGGAATTAGAAGATGCAGTGCTGGATGATGATAATAAAATAGACTTTAAAACAATAGCACTCGAAGAGGATGATACCTTGTAATGTACCCTAAGCAGCACAGCAAACTCCACACCACCTTGGTCGGCCACTTAGTTCCACAGATAAAGAAGGCAACGTGGCGGCGCACGTGGGCTGTGTGCGGTGAAGTTGGTCACGGATGGGCTTTGTATCACGGCGTTTCTCATCGGGTGGTAAGAAATACAAACGGCGAGGCGGCCCGCCTTGGCACAGACACCGTCTGGCATCTATCCAGAGACAATTATTCATTCAACTTTGGACAGTTGTAATGTCGCACGAGTGCTCCTGTGATTTGTCACGGGCTGTCCAGACGCCGGTGGTGTTTACGGAATTTCGTTTTTTTTTAGCTGGACTATGAGGAAGGGATAATGGAGAGAGGGAGGGTTCTCCATTGGCAAAGCTTATGGCTTGCAGGAGGTCCTGTGTCTGTGCGAGGTCCAACGAGTGAAGCACATGGTTGGTCGACCTCATCCAGTCGTTGCTTTAGCAATACTGAAGTGAAGACAAATATATATCGGGCTCCATTGGTGATTACTGTTGACAACTCTAAAATATCTTCTTGGTTCTTTGGGTAAAGTCACCGAAAGAACCAAGAAGATGAATCCCTGCAGTCACGAAAGCTTTAAATCGAAACTCTAAAATAATGCTGAGGACAGAGCTAAAGTGCAAATTTCTTAAAATCCCTGCCCCTGTCCACCCAGTAGTGTAGAGTATTTGGCTGCTATAAATGTACCGTGGTTAGTCACTTCGTTATTGCCACGTCGCTTCTGAAAACTAGCTATAGAGCTCAGTGGGCCTCACCTGGTAAAATGAAAGTCGTTTGATCGTTAGTACTTAAGATTCTTCAAAAATGGTACAAACATTTATAATAATAATAAAAGTACGACCTGATTTGCATCGCCTAAACCCACACTCGCATTGCTGACAGCAAAACCCGTCCTTTCTCGTATCCGTCGCCTCTCAACCTTCACTTCCACCTGCCCTGCACACGAACTACTTTGCTTTGGGCATAAATAAATGTACTGCAGAGTACAATACTTTATTAACGAACGGTATTTTGGTGACTTTTATTTACGTCGTTTCGATATTAGTCACACCTTTCGGGAACGTGCATCCCCGACGTAAAATAGTAAACCGGGTATTGCTCTATGGCAGGGGTCCTCAAACTACGGCCCGCGGGCCACATGCGGCCCGCTGAGGACATTTATCCGGCCCATGGTCACTAATTGGGCTGAGCTTGTGAGCACTAATTGGGCTGAGCTTGTGAGCACTAATTGGGCTGCGCTGGTGAGCACTAATTGGGCTGCGCTGGTGAGCACTCATTGAGCTGCGGCGGTGGGCACTGATTGAGCTGCGGCGGTGGGCACTCATTGTGCCCACCGCACTGCGATCTGTGAACAAAACTGCAGGTGTAATTAACTTTTTAATGGCACCCGCACCAGTGTGAGCCTGGGGTAAAAGCGGAGTTCCCCCAATCAGACTGCATTGATGGGCAGTGCAGTCTGTATGTCTCTGTGTGGGCAAAGTTATTGCTGGTATATTGTTTTTGTAGCGCTGTATATATATTGGTATTTTACTAATAGCAATTTTGACTCCCTAGGAAACAATGATGTCAAGAAAGAGAAAAATTTACTCGGAGTGCAGGATATTTAAATAACAGTGGACTTATGATTACTTTTTCATGCAGTACAAGGAAAGAGCTGTGTGTCTGATATGCCAGAATATACTGTCTGTGTTCAAAGAATACAATTTACGTCGACACTATGAAACTCAACATAAAGATATATATGATTGTTTGGTAGGAGAAGTGAGAAAAGATAAAATATTAAAACTGAAAAATACATTAACAACTCAGCAAAATACTTTTGTAAAGCAGAAGCAGCTAAATATTTCATCACTGCAAGCAAGTTTTCAAGTTGCTAGCTAATAGCGTGCACTGGCAGACCATTCGTGGAGGGAGAATTTGTTAAAGAATGCCTTCTTTCTGTTGCCAAAGAGATGTGTCCAGAGAAGGCCGATTTATTTAGTACAGTGAGTCTTTCAGGACCTACAATTACACGGAGGATTGAAGAAATGGGAGACAATTTGCATCGGCATTTGCAAAACTCCACAAAAAAAACTTTCCTATTTTTCCTTGGCACTCGACGAAAGCAATGATGTTCGTGATTCTGCACAACTTCCAATTTTTATTCGTGGGACGAATGACTATTTCAAAGTCACAGAAGAGCTTGCTGCACTGCAAAGCATCAAAGGAACAACTACAGGAGAGGATATCTATGAAAAGGTTTGCCAAACTGTGAATGGTTTGGAGCTGAACTGGGCTAAACTAGCCAGCGTGACAACTGATGGTGCTCCTAGCATGGTGGGGTCTAAGAAATGAGTAATTGCTCGCATTAACCAAGAGATGGATAAACATAACCATTCTCATCCAATAGCCATACACTGCCTCATCCACCAACAAGCGCTGTGTAGTAAATCACTGAAGTGGGACTCTGTTATGAAAATTGTGGTATCTTGTGTTAACTTCATTAGAGCTCATGCACTAAACCACAGACAATTTCGGGAATTTCTGTCTGAGCTAAATGTTGACTATGAAGATGTTCTGTACCACACAGAAGTCCGTTGGCTGAGTCGAGGGAGAGTTTTGAAACGTTTCTATGACTTACTTCCACAGATTACAGCTTTTCTGCTTTCAAAAAACAAAGAAGTACCAGAGCTCAATGATGGCACCTTGCCTTTCTGACAGATGTAACAGAGCTACTCAACAGTTTTAATGTGAAAACTTCAAGGAAAGGGGAAGCTCATCTGTGATATGCAATCACATGTCAAAGCATTTGAAGTAAAATTAGGCCTCTCATCAAACAAGTGAAGGAGGAAAACTTCTGCCATCTCCCCACAACTCAAAATCTATTAGCGGAAAAACCATTGGTTGCATTCCCAAACAAAACATGTGTGGATTCACTGGAAAAATTGCAAAAGGAGTTCCAATTTAGATTTAAAGAGCTTCATCTCCATGAACAGGAAATACAGCTTTTCCGTAACCCATTTTCTATTGACATTGAAAATGTGGATACAATTTACCAAATGGAACTGGCTGAACTGCAGAATTGTGACTCTCTGAAAGACGCATTCAAGTCAAGCAGCCTTCATAATTTCTATGCATCTCTCCCCTCTGAGACATATCCTCATCTCAGGAACCATGCACTCAAAATTGCAACCATCTTTGGCAGCACTTATGTCTGTGAACAGACTTTTTCCAGAATGAAACATTTGAAATCTCCAACCAGACCTAGACGAATGGATGCACACTTGCATCACTTGTTATGACTAGCAGTGACAAATATGTAACCGGACATTGACCATCTCATTAGCCAAAAGCAGGCCCATAGTTCCCATTGAAATACTGGCAAGTTTGTTGATTTAACTTTACTTGTTCTTCATTTTAAATATTGTATTTTTCCCGTTTTGTTTCTTCACTTCAAAATAAGATATATGCAGTGTGCATAGGAATTTGTTCATAGTTTTTTTTAACTATAGTCCGGCCCTCCAACGGTCTGAGGGACAGTGAACTGGCCCCCTGTTTAAAAAGTTTGAGGACCCCTGCTCTATGGGAACCTCATTTGCCAGTAAAAATATGATAATTGGTTTTTTACCCTTCTATCTGGCAACAAAACTGACACCTTTTTACAAGGAGTCATGTTTGCATAGACCGCAATACCTGCAGTCATAATACAAACAAAAGACATAACTCTGATAATGTGCACTGTCCTTGAAGTTGATTGGTCCAAAGGTGTCAGTTTTGTTGCCAGATAGAAGGGTAAAAAACCAATTATCATATTTTTATTGGCAAATGAGGTTCCCATAGTGTAGATTCTTACCCCGAGCTCTCATTCTGATGGTGCATTGTCTTTGAGTTGTGCGCCTTTTGGCGTCATCTGGTCCAACCCATGTGAGACTAGGCTCTAAGGAAAGCTGTCTCGGGTGTGGACCAATCAACTTCAAGGACAGTGCATACATTATCAGAGTTATGTCTTTTGTTTGTATTATGACTGCAGGTATTGCGGTCTATGCAAACATGACTCCTTGTAAAAAGATGTCAGTTTTGTTGCCAGATAGAAGGGTAAAAAACAATTATCGGGGTATTGCTGTGTATATTGGACTCGTTCATTCCTTTGAAAGTTTTGTATTTGGATTTGCATTGCGAGTTGACTCCAGATGCGCTGGAGATAATGCAATGTCTACAGCACGTCACTTGCACGAGCTACACCATCTTAACGACTCACCAAAGCAATTGCTCAGTTTGTCAGCCAAGGAACCAGATTACTTGGAACAGGTTTGTGCAAGTGCCTGGTGTGAAAATAAATATTTCCATAGCAATAACAAATGAAAATGTATGGGTGGAACGTCACGCTTTAATGAGAAATACAATTGGTTTAGTTTTGGCAATGGACACAAGTGGGATGGGCTACGGATATTGTTTCTGCATAGAAATTGCTTGTGTCAGCTCTCCTATTGGTTTCTCAGGATCTCCCTCGTCCAAACTAAATTATAGTTAGTCTATTTTTTTGGACATAAAATCCAGCATAATGCTAAAGCATATGAAAATATGTATTTTTCAGTGATCATAAATTAACGACGCAGCGACTTCAGTTTTTTCAGTGCCAGGTTTGCTAAAGGTAATCGCAGCTTGGCAGCAGAGTAGGCAATGGAGTTTTTTGCCTTATTAGAAAAGCGATCTGAGCGTTTTCCCAAGCGTGAATCATGCACACTCTCATGCTAATGTGAAGGGAACTGCAGCACTGACCTTGTGTGAAGGAATCCCATGCACACCTGGAGTATGTGTGGGAGAGTGGAAACACTTTTTTCTGGGCAGTCACTGATAACGTGAAGTCTAAAACTGATTGTGGACATTGTAGTTAATCAAATGGTGGTCATATTGAACATTCATAATGGTAGGGACATAGACGCGATGTATTTGAAAGTCAATGTTATGCAATTTTAAATCTAAATTGAAAACTAATTTCTTTAGAACTAATTTTTGTGTTTAGTTTATTATGTCCCCCCCCGCACCTACAATTAACACAGTTGGCCATGTACGGTGCGAGAAGTTCAACACACATACATACATTTGTTCACGACAAAGTCTTCCACTGCATGGATCCAACCTTTGTAATTTGGACATCGTTAATTTCTGTATTTAAAATTCCTCTGCATTGTTTGTGTTGTTGGCTTTTTCTGGCCGATGTGAAATGGAGCAATTGAAAGGCAACAAAAAAAGGAAATAACCTCTATTTAAATATAGTGTGAAAAATAATTGCATACTTGCGTTTGATCGTTTGATTACAGTTAGAATTGGCATGGTCTCATACGAGTCCACACCAATTTGCTTGTCATATCACATTAGAAATGTACGGTGATGCAACATTTACTGTATTGTACTCTACATTTGTTATTAAGTAATTTTTTTCCAAACAAACTTCAAACTCTTCTCGCTCCCCCTTTTATTTAATCATTTTAATTACAGCCTTCGTGATACATACGCTCATACGCTCAACAGATATCTTCAATTATTCACTGAAATAATATATCAATGTGCTTTAAAAGAGCTCTTAATCCATATGTATATTATCTGCTGCAACACATGGATCAAAGACATGGACATTGAGAGGAAAAATGAAACAAAAGCTGAGAAGTGGGCAACTAAGTGTGTGTGTGTGGGGTGGGGGGGCTTACCTTCTCATTGGTGCCGGACGACAACGCTGTGGTGGGCAATGCCGTGGGGGGAGGGCCAATTTAGATTGGCCATTCCCCTCATGGCATTTATAACCCCCACAGCGGCCAAATGGGGGCTCTGGACAGGTGCGAGGGGCTGGTAACCCCTCCACCTTCAATGAATTACCACCAAACCACGATAAAATTTTTTTTATTAAGCTTGTGTCAGAGGCCCCGGGGGGACAAGCATCCATAGCATCTCCTGGCCAAACCCCATTTGGCGGAGCCAGGAGACTGAATCCTTACCCTTGGGGCTCTTCCACAAACAACAAAAATCCACTATGGATGGCCACATGGAATGTTCGAATGCTCACTGCAGAGGAGAGGCTGCCACTCCTCTGTCTGGAGCTGGCCCGGGACCGCCTGTATCTCTGTGGTATTCAGGAGGTCTGGCGGTACTGGCTCTGGCTCCTGCCACCATGAGAGGTGGACAGTTCTCTACTCGAGTGGCATTATCTTTTCATTGGTTGCGTAACGCTGTGTGGAAGCTACCTGGTCTGTCGCTCCGCACGAAGCTTCAGGTTTTCTCGGCCACAGTCATTCCCTACCTTCTCTACGCTTGTGAAACGTGGACCCCCGTAATGGAACATCTTCGCCGGTTAGAAACATTTAGGCTGGCCTACCTACGATCCATCCTGGGTTTAACCAGGCTGGATTGTGTGAGGAGCTCACAAATCCTTGAAAGATCTGGACAAAGTCCCATCGGTGAGCTCCTCCGGCAGGCAAGGCTGCATTGGCTGGGTCATGTAGCCCGCATGCCCAGCCACCGCGTGACTAATCAGCTTTTGTTTGACCGGATCGACGGGGCGAAACGGGCGTGGCACGGGCTAGAGAAGAGATATCGTGATGTGGTACAGGAGGATGTGAAGCTGAGTGGACTTGCCGATGACTGGTACCAGCGGTGTCAAGATCGGCCTCTGTGGAGGAGGCTCGTGAAGGACGCAGTTGGGAGGCAGTTGCCCTCCAACAACAACGGAGGGCGGAGGAGCGATGCTCACAACAACGAGCGGAGCGCCAGGTGCCTAAAGCACAGCAAGTTGTCACAATAGGAGGCACATGTGGTGCATCAGCCAGTCATCTCAGTCAGTCCACCCGTGGCACCTGGGTCTGTCCCGTGACCTCGTGCCAGCGGGCGTTCGACACTTCATGTGGCCTCAACGTGCACATAGCCTGGCACAAGCGTCGTGGTGACGTCACCACCGCTTAGTGGGCGAATGGCGGTTGTTGTTAGAGGTGCTTTTAATTACACCAAGAGATATAAAGATGTAGACATAGATCAGAGAACAGACGTAAGTTACAGACATTGTATTGACTATTTGGAAACGTTTGCGAGGGATGATGGCCACTGGTCGAGACTAACTATGGAAAGACAGCCAAAGAAGGCAACCACGCCTGATAGGGACGTCCAGCAGGAAGATGGAGAGATGGAATCTGCTGGTGTGTAGTAGGAGTGAGATGGATGATCGTGGCTTGAGGAGGCCTTCGTCTAGCAGTAGACAGATCATGGCTGTTGATGATGAGCGTTTTATAGAGTAAACTGTTTTTAACTCTTTTTCACACATTGGTAGTTTCTGTGCGGCGACATTTTCAGTGCTTTTCTCTTCAATTCAGCTTCATTTTGTGATTGAAAAATATACACATCGCAGAGCCCAATGGATTATCAATAGATTCATTATTTTCCTTGGCTCTATTTAGCCAATGAAGGACTATGCTAGTTACATACGAGATATATGTTCCATATTTATAAACCCTGGGGTTTCGGGTGAAGCATATATGTGTAGTACAGGGAATATATGTGTATACAGTCTGGGTATGTGTATAATGTAATATTACAAAATTAACTAAATGTAACACATTTTCAGCGCAGATCGTTCAAATTATTTGTAACGGAATGGCAGAATTTGTAAGAGCTCGGTGCACCACAAGATGTCCTCTTTGATAACTAAAACAATAATGCTTAGGTATTGTACTCCACATCAGTTGCGCTATGAAGCAGGGTACATTGCAAAATATTTTCTTGCCTACTTTCAAAATGCATCTTTTCTCAACGATGTCTGGGCGCCCACTGCAACCTTCCCTTGCAGAGCAAATGCCATTCTTATGCCCAGCCTACAGCCTGCAACCCACACCCTGCCATCAGAATTAATGTCTCAGAAGAAATGCTAAATTTCATATCAGCGTTTTAATCCATGCTAGTGTGACCTCATTTATATTTATAATCATGCCCGGCCTCTGTGCCCGCACAACCTTGTGACATAATACAGTCAGCTCTGCATACGTGTGCCACCACCCCTCTAATGTTCAACGGAATGCAGTGCAATTTAGTTTTGTATAAAGTCTACGTATGTCAATATCTCAATGTGTTGTATGGAATGTAGGCTGTTTAATCACGCACACAACAAACATTCTTCTGGAGATTGATACAGATTGGCTTCATTTTGGAATTAATGAAATATGGAATGTGCATTCTGCATTGAGGCCACGTTAACCCGTATACGTTTTAAATGCGCTATATCAGCTACAGAGGGTGCATATGCTATGGAGATTACACAAGTAAAATGAACCTACAAATAGGTCACCATAGTAGACAGGATAAAGGGTTCATCTTCTTGGTTCTTTCGGTAAAGTCACGTAGAAGGAAAATAATAAAATAATAAAAATAAAACATAATAAAATAATTCTCACGACGTTTCGGCCACAACGCAAGCAGCCGTCTTCAGGTGGAGAACAAGTCTGTCGAGAAGGCAGAGTCTGAATCTGCATTCTCGACAGACCTGTTCTCCACCTGAAGACGGCTGCTTGCGTTGTGGCCGAAACGTCGTGAGAATTATTTTATTGTTTTATTTTTATTATTTTCCTTCTACGTGACTTTACCGAAAGAACCAAGAAGATGAATCCCTGCAGTCACGAAAGCTTTAAATCGAAAGGATAAAGGGTGTACGTACGCTATGCACATATGGTCTTCACGAACTGAAAATGTCAAATTGTGAGAACATGTGTAAAGTAACAAACGCCTGAACAATTAGAAAAAATATGTACCAGTAAGTTAGCTAAAAGCCACAAGTATACAGGGAATGTCCATTTTTAGATGTGAAAGGTGGACTAATCCACTTTCATTTCAATTTATCCCGAGCAATTACAGCACCAGATGCTGTGGCAATGCATTGTTCAACACACCACTGTAATGAGGGCAGGTTCAAAAAAAAAGATAGCGGTTTTAGCAAGCGGAACTGCATAATACATAACAGTGCATTGGAACAAGCGCAAAAAATCCGTACGTAATTGGTAATGCTGTCTTTCTTAACTTTGGAGCTTTCGTGACTGCAGGAATTATTCTTTGGTTCTTTCGGTAAAGTCACGTGACTTTACCGAAAGAACCAAAGAATAATGCTGTCTTTATAAATTATATATTTTCTGCAGGTTTGAATATTTAGTGTTGATTATAATGTGGTGCATTAAGTAACACAACAGGTACTCTGCTGAGCTGCCCAGTGAACGTGTGAGTGACGTATCGTTTGAGACATCAATCTGACAATACAAGTCTGAGCAACATTGGCTGCCGTGAAGAGCGACCATCAATAATGCAGTTTTTACAAGGGTTTCAGAGCGTGTTTTTGCAACGTGAAATGTGGGTATGAAACCACCCGCTGTGAAGGCCTCCACAGTGGCTAAGTTCTCTCTTCACTGCCGAAGCTTTGTCGGAGGCAAACAGCTATTCTCAGGCCAGTGGTAGAGGCAGCTGTGGGTGATATGGGCGGTGTTGGTTTAAATGGTGTTTAGGGGCCGTCCATAAATGACGTCACGCGATTTTGGACGATTTTTGACCCCCCCCCCCTTCGTCACACGACGTCACAAAAAGTCAGACCCCCTCTAAAATATGACGTCACAAGGCTCTGCCCCCCACCCCTCCAAAAAATAAAACATGCTTCAAATCGCTTTAAACTATTGTCATTGTAGTGCGTATTTAATGTGGCGCTGCACTCTGATGTTGTAGGAGAAAACATTTATTAAAATGTCTATTTAATTAAGTAGAACGTGTTGTCTATATTTAAAGTTGCGCATTTTGATGTGACGTCACATTTATCCCCCCCCCCCCACACTCGTCACACATCGTCACAAATGTCTGACCCCCCCCCCCCCTTAGGTGCGTGACGTCATTTATGGACGGCCCCTTATACATTTTTCGTTGCGAGTAAAAAGGCCATTCCAACACACGATGTGTGCCTCCCTATATGGCACCTGCCACTCTCCGACGAGCAGTCACAATCAATGTACTCAACGCTGTGACGTAACCTTTACGTTTAGCGTTCACCTCTTACAAGTCAGCCCGAAGGAATGATATTTTTCTGGATCATGGTATAAATATCCAATGTAAAAATACATATTATAGATTTGAATCATGAAGTAAAGTAACACATTTTAAGTATTACGTTTGCACAAACCATCATAATTTGTATGCTTCTGTATTTTTTGCATGGCACTGGGACAAAATGGCCTATTCTTGTGGAAAGTATTGTTGCTTTGTTTGATTGGTTTAGTATCAACTAAGAATGGTACACACTGTGTGCTGTCCACAGGTGTACAAAGAGAAAGAAGCCAAGGTTACGTTTAAAAATAGAACGACATTTTTTGGCTATTATTCCGATTATGCTCAAACTTGGTAGTTTTAATGAGCAAATTGTGTTTATTTGTTTCCTCTTTAACATTTAGCCCCTCACAGCCAACCAAAAGAATTGCATCAAAGGTCTTTCTGAGAAGAGATACTGACACACAAAGTGTGCGGCTAAGAGAGGCCAAAATTTTGTCAAATTGCTTCCCCCTACATTCGCAGTCCTATTTGGCTGTTTTCAATTTTACAATGTGTAATTGATTGTTTCCACAGAAACCAACATAAACTTAGCCTCACATTTTTGCAAACGGTGGTGTTTGAAAATTCCCTTATGCATGCATTTGTCACCTGGGCAACTGTACTCCATCACTTCAATCCTCTCATGAAAAATTTAAGCACATGCTGATTTTATGTCCAAGCATGAGAAAGTTTAACCATTTATCGTGACCGTGGAGAATAATGATTTTCAAATGACTGATTTCAAATGTTTTAATGTCTTTCTTTTTCTCATTATTTTGGTAGTTCGTAATAGTTTTTAAACAAACCGTAACAAGGGCATGGTTGCAAAAATAATTTGCCCATTTTTCCTCATTACTGTAATAAGCGGATACAAGATTCAATTCTTCAGTACAATTTTATTATGAGAAAGGGAAGCACTTGCACCGAGGGATAAAAAGATGAATTTGAAACTACAATGAACCTTACAATTACATTTAATGCTATGTGTTTTATAAATGGACCTCTTTTATTGGGTCCGTGCTAAGTTTTGATGTATGAACAAGCTGTTAATATTTTTCACTTCATATTGTAAATCTGGCAACAAAACAATGTTGCTTTAATGAAACAAAGCATTCATTTTACTTAAACATACTCAAGGAGCCTGTATAAAAAAAACAACTAATTTTTATGTGGGGAATTGACAAAAGAACAAATATTTTACCTTACAACCTTTTAACATAAGAATTTTCCAACATGACAAATGCAGCAAATACACGCACAGTGGTACAATACAAGGGTCTAGGATTCATTTAGTACAGCGAATACAAATTGACATCTGTTCTAATGTTCTTTATTTATTAAGCAAGATAATGATGCACAGTGAGGGCACTCACCATGATTACACTGTCTTATTTCACACCAACGTACATCATGAGAACAAATCCCATCTTGACAAAACAACTTGTTTTTGTGAATGAAGCCTCATTATTATTGTGTAAATAAACATAAAAGACGAATGAGATGCAATTTGTGGAGAATAATGACTGATGTAAATGTAGAGGCCACATGAGTAAGCTGCATTTATTAAAGTTGTATCTACTGCTGACCACACAGTATTGATCAGATTTTGGGATAAAAATTTAAAAGGAAGTGATGAAATATATACTGGGGAGTTGGACAAGGAGACATGCTGTCGCAAAAAAAAGTTATTCACTGCGACAGATGTTTTATGAAAATGTATGAAATTTAGATTTGGGAAATAAAGGCGTAATTGTAATTGGAGAAAATACTACTCATCTCATGCGTGAATGATAGAGGAATTTAATGTCGAAGGCTTAAAAGAGCATCTCAAGTTACATGAGCAAAACTAAAGTTGCACTAAACAATGGAATATATCTATCGGAAAAGTGGAAAACACATCAGAGTATGGATACCTATAGTGTTATACTGTAGTTAAAATTGGTCGATGAAAGATAACTATTCCGGAGCAAAAAATACAGAGAGATCCTTCAGACCACGGGCTTAACTGATGGGCGATTTTGCCCACGGATGTAACGTACACGCAACGTGCTCCCGTCTCTGTGATTCCCGAAATTTGTTCAGCTGTATGAGAAAATGTTCTCTGCTACCAAAAACAATATTTGTGTGAAAACGGGCCTACGTTTGTACATTTTGCTCGTGCAAGGCAATGGGGGCAATGGAGCAGAGTTGATCGAGCTGCAGGGGCTGATTCAGCAGTCGTCACTTTTGACCGCTTGAGACTGTGCAAACGAGGCCGGTGCAGTCAGTGAGCTAAGGAGAGGAGGAATTTCATAAGAGTTTTTTTTTTCCATCGAGTATAACTTTTAATACTGGTGCTGGTTGAAAAGGGTATTTAATGATGAAGAATGTTTGTTTTGACTGGACCTGGTTTATTGAATAATGACTACATACATGAGAAAAGAGCGATGTAATTGTTTCAATGCAAGGACGTGTGCCTCTATATTTCATCATTACAGGGTGGCTTGCAAATGGGAACTGTTTTGCTCCCATATTTGGGTAAAATTTTCTGGACCGTTCTGTAAAGTGGATGTTAAGCACCCTGTAACAACATCCATTGTGTGGCCATGTCAAAGGCAGATATCCTCTGAAGCTAGAGATCTCATCTTCATCATCATCTGCTGTCTTATCCACTGCTCGACAAAGGCCTCTTGAAGGCGCTGCCACCATTCATCTCACTCCTGGACATGAATGTTTCTCATCGCTCCATCTGCAGTGGTCATACTCATGGACACGTTTTATTCTTTGGTTGCCATTCTATCATCAATCTCGCCCCTCAGCCATTACCCCTTCTAGCAATTGTGTGCTGCCTAACCCCATTTACTTTTCGAAAGTTAGTGTGATGTCTCTGACTTGTTTGTTCCGTAATCCACGTGTAATTTTTCTGTGCCTCAGTATAATTACTATGCATCTATCCATGGTTTTCTGAGATTTTATTCGTGACAAATGAGAATTTAACCAAATCAAAATCCTGTATAATTAGACAGATCTTTTAAAACTTATAATCAAATGAGTATCCATTGATATAATTAAATGATAAAGATTTTACAACACAGTAATGGTACTTTTCACCTGCATCTGTAGGGTGAATGGTAGGCATCCCATGATGACTCATTAATTATATTTTACTTGCAACACATGCATCAACTTATGCATCTAAGAATTACTTGTTATTTGGGCCAATGATAAGCAAATTATTTGCTGCTACATCTGTTAATTGCGATTACAGATCTTTGAAAATAAAACGCAATAATAAAAAAGAGCCAACGGAGCCATAGTAACGAATCGTGGCAATCCATGGAATCGCTTTGTGAATGCTTTTTGGGAGATTGACAGCATGTGATTGAGGGTTTAGGGGTTATTTGGGATGTTGATATGAGGCGATTGGCAGCTTGAGGCATTTATCCAGCAGTGGATTAATTAGGAGCACCTGCTCTGGATGTGAATTCCACTCGGCCACGTGGCAATAGCTCCTCTTCCACCCCCATGATGCATTATGGGTAACATTAACTATTTTTTTTTATTAGGCTTCACTTTTGTATTGCTTTACTCATCTTTACTGTTGTGCTTTGTGCATATTCCCTTGAGCTGTACTGTATTTGCTTTGTAACACGAGGTCTCCGTTCAATAAGGGTCTTTTATTCTCAATGGGCCCACATATTCTATTCCTATACAGTCCCCAGCCGACTACACGACATAGAACTTATTATATTTTACTTACAACACATGCATCAACTTATGCAGTGATTTTGCCTGTAACGGTTCCACCTGAAGACGGAAGCTTGTGTTGCCTCCTAAACGTCATGATTAAATTTTGTTGTTTTCATTCATTTTATTTTTATGTTTTACCTACGTGACTTTATCGAGTATGAATCCTTGCAGTCACGAAAGCTTCAAATCTAGAAAAAAAGAGAACTTATTATTTAACAGTAATGGATGTTTGTGAAATCATTTAGATATTTTTTTATGGGACCAAATTGTTTTCACTCCGATTTCAATCTCTTTGATTGCTGTACTTTATTTTAGCTTGTAATTTTTGGATACCCAGAGCAGTTCAGCAAATGAGGCTTTGCTTGCTCTCCCGAGTTTTCACCTGGTTAAAAAAACCACAAAAACGTCAAACCATACTTGCATCCGTCACTGCAGGGTGACAACCTTGCACTGCACGCAGGTAGCAAGGCAGCACGTGCACTGGCCCACGTGCCGCAACGTCTCACAGGGCTCTCCCCGCCACCCTTTTTATAGGGGACGGGACATCCCCGCTTCAGGCGTGAAGGGGGAGAGAGAGGGGGGGGTGTTCGCTTTTGACCAATCACGAAGTAGGATTCGCGGCTAAAGGGAGGGGGTTGCGGATGACAACGAGAGGGGCGGAGTCGAAAAACATGGGGGGGGGGGGGGCAAATCCCATGACTTTAAAGGCGTGTTCTTGGTTCTTTCGGTAAAGTCATCACGTAGAATGGAAATAATAAAATAATAAAAATAAAACATAATAAAATAATTCTCACGACGTTTCGACCACAACGCAAGCAGCCGTCCTCAGGTGGAGAGCAGGTCTGTCGAGTAGACAGTGAGAATTATTTTATTGTTTTATTTTTATTATTTTATTATTTCCACTCTACGTGACTTTACCGAAAGAACCAAGAAGATGAATCTATGCGGTCACGAAAGCTTTAAATCGAAATTTAAAGGCGTGGCCAGCGAGTACAGGGGGCGTAGCTAATTAGAAAGGGGGCGGGGTTTAGATTGCAGGGAGTGGAGACGGGGGGGGAATCTGGTCAATGGCTTTGGGCCGTATTCAAGCACGAGGTGGGTTCAGGGGGGGAGGGGGCTTTGGTGACTGTTGCAACGAGGCGTGGCTAACGGACAAGAGGTGGGGGCTAGGTGGTGTAAGGGGCGGGGCTAAACGAGGCACCAGGTGAGGGAGGGGGGAGTGGCGCAAGGGGCGGGGCTATAGACGCAGGAATTTGCACACATTCCCCCCCAGGTAACGGGGCGTGGCCTCTGAGTGCTAGGGGCGGGGCTAGTAATCTAAGGGGCGGGGCTATAGACGCAGGAATTTGCACCCCCCCCCAGGTAACGGGGCGTGGCCTCTGAGTGCTAGGGGCGGGGCTAGTAATCTAAGGGGCGGGGCTATAGACGCAGGAATTTGCACCCCCCCCCCAGGTAACGGGGCGTGGCCTCTGAGTGCTAGAGGCGGGGCTAGTAATCTAAGGGGCGGGGCTAAGGGCGCTAGAGGGGCGGGGCCTGAGCCAATAAGGGGCGGGGCTACACAGCCGAGGGGCGGGGCCCCCGGGAGTCCCGAGCGGAGCGCTCAGCTTTGGCAGCAGAGAGGAGGAGAGCAGTAGGGGAAGAGGAGGAACACCGGGAGACGACAACAACAACCAGAGGACACAACACAGAGGACACAACACGGGGGACACAGCATAGGAAGAGCTTCTATTGTAGTGACAGTACTCCAGAGGATTCGAGGAGGAGGAGGAGGCAGAGGAACCCGCCGGCGAGGTGGAGTTGATGCAGCTCATCACACGACCTCATCCCGGAGGAGCGGCGGCGGTGGCGGCGGCACACACCTAGACCCCACGCGCGGGGACGAACACGAGACGCTGACAGCCGAGGCTGGAGGGAGGGTGGGTCGTCCAGTTCCCTGCACGGCCCGACCATGATGTGCGAGGTGATGCCGACCATCAGCGAGGACGCGGCGAGCTCGACCCGCACCTCGCAGGACGACGCAAGCTTCGAGCGCCTCATGGTGGGCATGCTGGACGAGCGCGACCGCCTGCTCGACGCGCTGCGGGACGCGCAGGAGACGCTCGCCCACACGCAGTCGCGTCTGCACGACGTTTGCCACGACCGCGACTCGCTGCAGCGACAGCTCAACTCGGCCCTGCCGCAGGTGAGAAGGGTTGAGGGAGGGAGGTAGCAGCAACAGCAGCAGCAGGAGGCTGTTGGATGGAGCGGCGGCCACCGGCACGCCGCGGAAATCCACGCCGGGTTTTGGCGGGCAACCCGAGCCGCTCCGCCGGATCGCGTGGCCGTGTTTTGTTTTGTGTCGCCCTCCGGATTGGTCGGTGGCCTCGTCACGTGGCGCCGCGCGGCCAATCGCGAGCGGCGAAAGGGAAGCGCGGCCGTCTTTGCGAAGGGTGACGTAATGGTTTTCGGGGAGGCCGGTCGCCGGGAAAACCCGGAGCCGACTTCCAATTGGAACGTCCCCGCGTCAGTGACGTCCACGCACGTGCGCGTGTGTTTCATGGTGGGGAGCGGTGGTGCAGCGGTTAGCGCGCTGCGCTATGAACCCGGCCACCCCCCAGGTTCGATTGCCGCTCACGGACAAACACCACAGTGACGATTATCTGCACCGGCCCCTGGGCCTCCCCTAGGTCGACTCAGCCTCAAATTAGTACCTGGTGAGGTGTGTGGGAAAACTCGTCAATGGGGAGACAAAGGCGGTCGGGCGTGGTGCTCGCCACCCCCCATCTCGTGTAACCGTTCCGGCCTTAATAGGTGCTCGCTAACAGCACTTGCTCCTACAGTCTGTTAAGGCTACACGGGGAATCTTTGTCTCTGTGTGTGTTTCGGACCACGTGCGTTTCGGTAGTTGACGTTGGTCAATTAAATGTGTCGCGAATTAAATCGAAACGTTTTGAAAGTGAAACGTTCTGTGGTGGTGTTCATTATTCCGATCAACAAAAAAACCCAAGTCGGAAGTGATTTCCTGCTCCGGAGTGCAGTGCTCCTCTAAGCGTTCACAGGTCTCCGAGCCACAGTGGTCGAAATGCAACATTTCGCATGGCGGGGGCGAGTCCTCGCCACTGTTGATTTCCCTCTACAAATCGGTACCAATTTTATCTACCGGGGAGGGATGATGGTCTGAGTCAACACCCCTGCCCCGCCCCCCCAAGCAGGATTTGAACTCAACCGCTGGGCCATGTGGTTGGGTTTATTCTCCCATGGGCTCATGCAATTGTCCCACACGCAGATCGTTATGGGTCCTCGAGGTGCGCACAGAATGCAGAGAGAGAGAGAGATGCCGATTATGGCCATTGAGGGCCCACTGCTGCTGGCAATCATTGACAAAAAATGGTAAACGAATAAAGACACGGGGTTCCATTATTAATAAAGATGCTGGTGATTGTAAAACTCGTGGTGCTTCAGGTGTCTGCGTTGTTTTACGGGGTCAGCAATAAATGTGGCAGAGCTGAGCTGTAATAATGATGTCATTTATCTCAATTCCAATTATTTAACTAGCAGAGCTGAGCTGAGTGCCTAGACTTCTTCTTTAAGAGGGTCCTGCTTTGGGATGTTTGTTCGATTCGTTTTCAAAGAGCGTTTTGCATGCAGGAGGAAACCGGGAGTGCCTGGGGAAAACACAACGGGGCTCATGCGCGGATAGCATATCCTCATCACTGCAACCCAGGGGGTTTGGAGATTTATACATTATAGATTTGAAGTTTTCGTGACTGTAATGATCTATACTCTTTGTTTAAAATAAAGCAAATAGATTTATACATCTTTGTGGCCCGCCAACCCTTTAATCTAAGGGCATGATTACAGGCAATATTCCATTACACCAACATTACCTGGGTTTTTAAAAATCCAAATTTCAGTCACCTGCGATTAAAGCTGGTTACCTTGGTTAGTGAGTTGATAGTCCCATCGCAGTCACCAACTACTCGACAAAATAACCGCCATCGTATTAAATGTATGGTTTCCCTTAATTCGACATATGTATCTTCTCCTTCGGGCAAAAAAAAAAACATTTGGTTTTATTGTCAGGTGGTGAACACTGCTATAACGGCATGAGAGAACGTTCACTGCCTACTGTGGATAAAAGGCATTTGAAAGGTTCTTAGAAGTACTATACTTGTGTGATGTCGTCTTCCAGTGCTCGTTTTCTAACATGAGGTGATGCACTGCTTTCCACGATAGCTTTGAATGGATATTTCTTTGACCCGTAACAAGATGCTGACAGCACGATTGCAATATAATTGGTGAAAAGACAAAAAAGCATACATTTTCCTTCATATCAAAGTGAGAGCTCAATAGAAATGTTCCTTTTATATGGGAGTCCTTTGGTTTGTGTTATAGCAGAACTCCAATTTTCACGTTGACATTGGGGGGGGGGGAGGTCCGTATCACAGATCCTGTTATCTGCCGCACACTCTGGATGTGCCATGCGTTACAGGAGGAGTTGGTTGCGTGACTCCGTTAATCCGCAAATAAACACGCGGTTAACAGAGAAAGCATGGAAACGTGACTTGCAGCTCCATGCATCCGTGATACATTTGCAGATTGAGGCTATGCATTTTTCACGATTGAAATGGACCAAATGCACCATATGGGTCCATGTTAAGAGATGTTAAAAGATATATACATGGTTATAAAGTCTATGTAGATTTTGTTATGACCAGGTCAGAGCCGATTGAAATGACATACGTTTCAAACAGAGACGTCTTATGTATCTGTGACCAGGTATTAAGTGCTGCAGGAAACACATTTATCAGGCCCAAACAAGATGTACGTTAATTTTTCTCTTATGTAATCGGAAGCAGATATAAAGAATTTCGTTTTCAATCTCGATTTCAAATTGCAAAGCTCCAGTGGCTTCCTAATAAAGATTAATTGATAAATCCGCAGTCTCTTTGTTGATGTTATATTTGTGTTGCTATATCAGTGAAGTAGTGGAAGCCCTTTGAGAGAAGTTCCTATTGCAATGGGACTCAGGTCTTGATTTTCAGGTACCCTCATTTTCTTCTAGGAGTGTTCTGACCAAGCCCACTCAGATACATTGTTGTAACTGTGGGCCATCGATGATACAGTTGATGAAGTTCAGTAATTGCTTCATGAAAAGACGGGAGCCCATTAATGTACTATTTCCATTTTTCAATGGAAACCATTGTAACCGACAATGGACAATTGGGGACAGGGATTTAAATGTATACTTTTATTGGTGTCGATTTTAGAATAAAGAAAATAATTATTTAAACTACTATCATTGATAATTTATGGGAAAAGTACCATTATGCATGCATATTCCGAATGGTTAACAAATACATGTGACATTAGTAAAATGAGTACAGTACCACCTAGTGGGAAAGTCAGCAGTGACGATTGTGTTCAGATTAACCTGGCACTGCATTTACCACATGTGGAACTTCAGCTACTCGCATCAGTGCAGATGGGTACAGTACTGCTTTTAGTGCTTCTCAGAGCATTGAGAAAATGTTGGCTTTTTGGTTTGTGCAGCATTTGTTTGACTATGTTGTAATATTTGGAGTTTTGGAAATATTTTGTTTAAAACAGCAATTATTTAGCTATGCAATTTGTTTTCTGGTTGTACCGGGTGTTGACCAACATGGTGTCCAACGTTTTTATCCACGTATTTGAAGCTTCTACAGTTGCTTCTTCAGAACCTGAAGAGGGAACTGAAGTGGCTGAGATCTTTAGGGCACAACCTAAACACACATCGGAGAGCCTTGCAGTACAACCGCGAAAACATGTGCAGTGGTAGATATAGCATATTCTATATTCTGGAGTTTGCATTGGAAATATACTGTTATTTTCAGGTAAAGAATTTCAACATGGACACTTTTGCAATTTCATAGTCAATACTGAAAACAGCAGACAGCACACAGCACAACCCAAACAAGCAGTAAAGATGGTAATTAATCATAAGTGTTCTCTGTTTTGCTAAATGGTTACATTTTTGGTGTTGTTGAGCACAGAGTGAGCTGTAATAGTACTGAATGGATTGGCCATGGAAAATGATGGTGTGTACTTAGCCACTGGGGTGGCACGTTCAGTTTTGTATCCCTGGGGAAAATTACGATGGAACCTGCATCACAGTACTCTAATGAATAAAATGTCCCATGCAGATGTCTTTATGGAATTCCCAGTGAGCCCTCCAATTCTTTACAAATTACAGGCAGATAAATATTTATACTGATAATAGAAATGTAAACAAACATGTGAATTGTATTTAAAATATACCATGTGTCTGTAATTGGCTGTTTCTTTGTGACATTTGGATGTTGTGGGGCAACTTGTAATGTCATGTTAGTCATTGTTGCTATATTTGTTGACTTGCATGGTTAAATATAATTTCTCATATATTTGGAAAGAGTTCATCGTGTATACAAAAAATTAAAGGACAACATGACAACATCTTCTTGGTTCTTTCGGTAAAGTCATGTAGAAGGGAAATAATGAAATGATAAAAATAAAACATAATAAAATAATTCTCACGACGTTTTGGCCACAACGCAAGCAGCCGTCCTCAATTGAAGAACAGGTCTGTCGGGAAGACAGCTTTAAATCGAAATATGACAACACTTTTACCAAATTTCCAAAACGTAGAGTATTATTGCAGCACTGCTGTCATGGGCAATGTTGGCCCATGTGTCCCAAATTAGGTTTTTTTTGGAAGATGGTGGTTGTTACACATTTGGAAATTAAACCACACTTTTCCCCCATATACTTTATGATTTAAAATGCGTGATGTACCAGCAGGTCAAGGCTCAAATCAAGATAAAATTTCTCCATCGGTGATTTGGTGACCCAGAGGGAATAGTGCCATTTCGGGTTAATCTACCAGACAACTGGGCAGGTTTGAGAAAGTGAGAATGCTGTTTGAACTGCCTGGTCGATGAAATTGCTTGTATGCTTTTCATTACCTGTCAGGTTATTAGTAATTTGCAGAATATAACCCATCATTTCCTTAAAAGTATTGTTCTTATTTTTTTCACAAAAGCAAAACGGGTTGAAATGTACACAAACTTGCACAGTGGAAAGCTTTTTTACGTAGTAAGTTAATTATAGCACACGAGGAGGGAGCTAATTGTACATCTTTATTACTACATTAACTATGAGAGGTATGTCTTGTTTTGTGACTGGAAAAGTTAAAAAGGGAAAATTGTTCTGTTCTTCATTTATGGTTTCTCAGTGAATGCATACAGGAGCAGAGACGAGAACAAGAGAACAGGAAGGAAAGAAAAGAGAGGCTGAAAAGCACACGGCTGAATGGTGTAGAAAGTATTTCGAAGAAGCAGTACAATTATTGCAAAACAACCATGACCATTCCCAAAAACCCGTAGCACGCTCACAGATTTTCTCCAAGGCAGGCCACTTTTCAGTGATGATAACAGCAAAGTTGTTTCGTGCCAAAGTTATACATGGCACTGCTTGTTCCTGATTCACAGTCGGGAATAATTTGCGGTTGATGTGATCTGGCCTCATTTAAAAAGAAAACACCCGCTGTTTGAAACATTTTTTTTCCCATGGTGGTTGGGTATTCGGGAGTGGGGGGGGGGTTGAGTGGCTATGACAAATTGACACCGCGCCAGGCCAGTTCTGCTTGCCCACATCCGCAAACTTTCAACCAAAGCGTCAAAAATTGTGCTAACTTTTTCTGAGCACTTCATCCACAAGCACGGTGGGGCTATCTTCGTTACGCAGTGTGTGAACTGAAGCCCATGGCTCATCGTCGATGTCACGCAGCCCACGTTTTGATTAAGCGTGTTTTGTTGCCACACCAACTCCCCCGTATGATTTGTCTTGCAGCCAACTAAGTAGGCATGAACGTTCTGTTTAACAAACTTCTTTCAACTCCGTGACTAAAGTACACCCTGTACATAGTTGTACTTGTATCGGGAAATGGTTTTGAAGTCCAATTGTGGAATAGATGTATGAATGATAGAGGCGATTTTATCAAGGGTATTGAGTGCAGTATGTGGATGTGTGCTAACACGTATTAAGCCAGTTCCAATACCTATCAGCAGTTCATCATTTGGGAAATGCCTTCTCTTTATATATAACGTGTGTGTGTATATAAGGTTTGTATATATAGGGTACATTTAACCATGCATGCCTATTTACTACTATAATGACCCAAGAATGTCTGTGTGTCCTGCACGTGACGTCACTCCACATTGGCCAGCCCCCCTCATTAATAATCATGAACAGGTGACGTCCTCCACATGGATCCCCCCCTCATTAATAATCATGAGCGGGTGACATCACTCCACATGTAGCAACCCCCCCCCCCCTCATTAATAATCATGAGCAAGTGACATCACTTCACATCAAACAACCCCCCTCATTAATAATGATGAAGAGGTGACGTCTCCAAATGGACGCATCCCCCCCCCCCATTAATATTAATTAGCGGGTGACGTCACTCCACATGGGGGGGGGACGAAGCGCCTCCTCCCCCCTCCTCGGCGTCAACTCACAACCCTCACGACAAAGGCAGAACCCTCACGTCACGTGGTCTCCGTAACGCTGTTGAGACATAGAAGTAAAAAGGACGTCACGATGAACAAGAGATTATAACCTTTAAATTAAATAAGTGTGTCACCGCGCCCTTACAAACTGCACACGAATTGATGCAATGAATATCACGTCGCGGTCTGCTTTTCGCTTGCAAGTTTCAGATTTACTGAAATACACCCGTCCTTGGACGGGCAAAAGGCTCGTGCTAAAATATATAGTATGTAAAATACAATACATATGGTTCCGTTTTTGAACTTTACATGTATTACACATAAAAGCAAATATAATTGTTTTGTAATTGTATCACTTTCGTGACAACGCCTCCATTACATTTCTTCAAAACCTTCCTTTTTCGGCGCAATTAAATGTATCAAGCGTTGATTGGTCATCATCGCACCAGCAGCCTGTCAATTTCTGCATCAAAATCCTCGCTTGCTCATTTCCATTTGTGGTTAATGAAGTTGGCTTAAAAGTCTCATTATTGCATTTGCACCAACTCTATTGACGGGCACACGTGCTTGCAATGGCATGCAAATGAATTGCAGTGAAGTGTGACCGCAGTTAAATGGGCTGTTGAAAGTCAGAGATAAATTGAACAATTATTCAAATACAAAGCTAAACGCTTGACCCCCCCCCCCCCCATTTCCCAGTGTCTTGGTAAATAGAATCTGCATTCTGTTATTTTATGTATAACACTATACTTGAGAATAGGTTTTCCCCTTTTTTCTGGCAACAAAACAGGTGTTCAGATGTTTAAACACCAAACTGAAACCTTTACAAGGAATCATGTCTGCATTAACCACAATACTTGTTTTCCTTAAAACCCTCTGCTGCTACACCACCCAAATTGTATGGCTTACCAAAAATCCATAAAGAAGGGACAGCCCTTCGTCCTATCGTCTCCACCATTGACTCACTCGCCTACAAACTGCCCCGATTTCTTTTTATCTTACAAACATTCACTGGTAAGACCACCTCAGCTGTACTCAACTCAGCTCACTTGGTATCATTAATTAAGGACATCTCACTATCTCCAGGTGATTTGCTCGTTAGGCGTATTTTGTTTGCATTCTGACCACAAGTATTGTGGTTAATGCAGACAGATTTCTTGTAAAATATTTCAGTTTGGTGTTTTAACATTTTAAAACACCTGTGTTGTTGCCAGAAAAAAGGGGAAAAACCTATTCTCATATTTTGGTACTGGCAAAGGAGGTCCCATAACGTCGTAGCAACACTATACTTACAAGTGATGTATGAATTGAAGCATAACAGACATGCCATTAAGGATTCTGCACTGGTCCAATTGATCAATGCGTGTGCCTTATTTATACTGCATAAGGTGGATGTCGTTCACTAAGCAGTGGCACTTTAATCATTTGTATTTGTCACATTGTGCTGTGCACTAACGAGTTGGGCGCTACCGCTGTGTAGAGACCATGTTTCCTCTGCCTGCTGGTATTGGACGCCCCTCGCAGTCCACGGTTATTTCATTCCCGCATGTGCACGGAAAGGGCTGCCCCCTTGTTATGCAAATAAGAGGGCACTGTTCTAATTTACGTACCGCATTTATTTTTGGCATGACGCGTCTTGGTTTGTGACTGCAATTTTACAATTCATCATCATCAACATCATCATCATGAGCAACCAGGCTTCATCCAGTGCTGGATGAAGCCTGGCTGCTCACAGGGGCCTGTGATGCCACAATCCATCTCACTTGATGCACATGAAGCTGATCTCAATGCTTCTATCTCTGAGCTTGGTCATCTTGTGTTTTTTTTCCTTTTGTGATTCTATCACCATTCGCATCCACTGATCGTGTCTCACAACACACATTAAACATGTTTTAAATGCATGTCTATCTACATAAAATGTAATACAGTCAGTAAATATGGTGTGGACATATCAAATTCTGAACCATAAAAGAGTATTCACAAACTACTATTCGTGCTATATTAAATATAGTCGTACAAATTAATACATTTAAAAAATGTTGATGTGAACTATTCGTCTGACTGGCCTTCATCAACGTGATTAACACATACATTTTAACATCAAAGCTGGCCACATTCCTCATTACCACTGCCTTATAACAGGAAATAAATAATGGGCTGACATTTTGGGCATTGGCCCTTCTTCTTCATAGCAACGAGAGGGCAGAGCGAGTTACCTCCAATGACGAATCTGTTATCACAGTCCCTTCCAGCTCATGAATACAATTGAAAATTTGAAAAGCGTTGTATTTGTATGAATGTAATAATATTCACTTTCTTTTTCAATACTTGGACTGCCCATCGTGTGTTAGATGAGGTGATTTAAAAGTATATAGCCAAACAGGAGAGGTGCTGCAAAAGCTGGTGCTTATGTCACTATAATACATTACTTTGAGAAGGATGGCCATTTTTATAGCATATATTAACCAAGTAATATTTACAGTCTTTTTGAATCCTCTTGTATTCGAGAGTACTGAAATATGCAGAATTTTAAAACAAACCTACAATAAACTTTGGGAAAAGCGTAGATAATCCTGAGTACTCTGGAGAAATATATACGAAAAATATAAGGATATTTGGAAACAACCCATATTCATCACTGCCTTCCAGTGCCTTCCACATGTTTCCACAGTTAAATAATCACTTGTGATATAAGACATGTGCTCATACATTGATTGGTGCTGTGAACAAAATGTATGGCTGAGCAATGCAAAGTTCTCCAGGTGAGGATTACAGATTTGACAAATCAGTGGACTTGAGTGTGTGACCATGTAGAGTAATAACAGCTTCATCAAGGCCATTCATTGCTTTTTATATCAGACCAGAGACCTTTTGATGATCACTTTATATACTATATCTGCTTTGTATATGCCTACTGGATATGCCGTGGTTTTGAGCCACTGTTATTTTGAAATGCAATGATGCCGAGTCTCTGTGGTACTGCATATCTCTTATGTGTTCATTAAATTCCCAGGGGTTCTCCACTACTGCCCTTAATGATGTCATAGGTGTTGCTGAGGTCCAGGCCAAACTCGTGACAAGTTCAGCTTCCGAATCACACAGCACCGTATTTTTGATATTTGCAGCGTTTATATTGTGCTGGGTTTTTTGTTGTTGTTGCTTCAAAGAAAAGCACAATCGCATTCTGATGAAGGGGAAAAAATCACATTCAAGGTGCCATTAGAAAAAGGTGTCTATGCCTGCACATGTCTAAATATAAGCTGAATATCCATTGCAAACGCCAATGATTGATTGGTTTACAAAGAACGAAAGCTATGCTCACGTTTGCTCTTTGCAATAGGCATACAACTATTTATGTACAGTATAATGAATTAAGACAATATGTTGGGGTCGTGATACATGGATTTAATTATGCGTGTAAGAGTTCATTATTTCCACTCGCTATGTATACTCAACTGCATTATTGTGCATTGCTTGTGTTGGAGTGGTGGGGCAGTGGTTTGCTCACTGTGATGTATACCAAGGTGCCCTGAGTTCTATTGTTGGCCATGGTTATACTCAGTGGTGGGTAATATCTGAACCTGTTCTGGGCATGACCCTTTCCTAACCCGCATTGACCGGATAGTGTGGTGAAGTATGTTGAAACGAGCCCCGTGACCAACATGACAAATGACTACTACAATGAGCCAAGAATGTCTGTTTGTGTGTAACGCGCGTGACGTCATTCCACATGCCGCACCCCCCTCATTAATATTAATGAGCGGGTGGATTTTTGCACTCGCACAGAAGGTCGAGCGGAATTTTTTTCGCAAATTCGCTTTAAGTTTCACGTTTCTTAATTGAAAGTGAATCTAATAAATAATTCTATGCAGCAACAAAGTGGATTTGGTGTCTTTATTTATTTCTTCAGCACTGGACACAAAAGGCTAGTCTAATTTATGCTTCTACATTATGGTAAAATATACATTTTCTCGGTGATTTTCCAGAAATTGTATAGATTTCTAATTAATTTCAACCCCAGCGACCGAAAGCCAAAGAGAATAAAGTACCAGAGCAGTGAATTTGAACAAATTGAATGTCAGTTATATACAGTGCTACAATGACATGAAGTGAGGTGTTTTATGACTTCGTTTTGTGGCAGATTCACTGCCATTAACACAGTGCTACAGTGAACTGCAGTGAAGTGTTTTATGACTTCGTTTTGTGGCAGATTCACTGCCATTAATACAGTGCTACACTGAAATGCAGTGAAGTGTTTGATGACATACTTTTGTGCAAGATTCACTGCCATCAAATTTACACAAGATACAATTATACTCTGCTCAATTTTGTCGTACATATTACAGCTTCCATCCTAGGACAGGCAAAAGGCTAGTGCATATATATAGCGTCTTGTACAGCCACAGTGGGTTCTATGTGCATAAATGTAGGAACAATTGATTCTTGAAACAAATCATGAGCCCCAGAATTGTGACAATTCATTGAATTGTTGGTTAGGGATGAATCGTTATATATCTAGTTGGCAGGTCCACACTCGCTCGGATCGGTGGCCCTGAACACCTATGTTATAAATAGACATTGTGCTTTACACACGTATGTGCCGTATTCATTTAAAGTGACATAAATTATTGAAGTGTTTTTGTTTTGCTCGCCATCTTTCACGCACCTCAGCGTTATAAAACATTGATTTTCATCGTCATGCTTTTTGCCAGATACACTTTGCAAATGAGATATTGTATCTCGATCTAGGTGAATTTCTACCCGGTTATAAATAGATCATTTGGCTCTGTGGTACCTGCTGGAAAACATAGAAATAGGACGTCTACATTACATCTGATTAGCTGGAATTTACATCACTTAGGATATAAGACAACTTGCATTGTTAACTAACAAGATATATTTTAAAGCAATGGTGAGAAATACCCACCTTAAGTTACCAACACTGTCTCTGCATTGTCTCTGCCATCCAAAGCACCACAAGCGTTTTTTATCAATACCAAATGTCAATGAATGATGGCAGTGAAAGTGGCACCTGGCCACTCAGGAGGATTATTCGTGAGTCTTGCTCAATCCAACACATTTCCCTGCTCATCTCATGCTGTGGGGCTTATACGGCGATGGAGATCGCTGTCTGTGTAGAATTATATGGAGGGAAGTATGGCCTCTTCTCAGCTTCCCAGCTGGATTGTTGCCTTCCTGGTGCTTATAAGAGGCTCCCTGCAAAACTGGGACATTAGCAGCCAACTATATTTCTTCGAGAATGTGTCTGCTGTGGGCCAATGTGTTTGTTTTGAAAAAGATTGGCATGCAATTTCTAAGGATGCTCTAATCTAGCTGCGCTTTGATGCCATCCTGCAGATGTAAATAATGATTCCGATGCTAATTGTTGCCTCATGGCTGTTGAGCCTTAAGGGACTCCTTCGAGCATGACGCTTGGGCATGTAACCTCAGCCAATTTTCCAAATTTGGGTATAAACACACACACTGGCAAAGGAGGATGTAAGACTCTACGCAGTAAGGGTTAGTGTAACCATTGTGAGACCATTGCTCTGTGTTTTTTGTCAGATTTATTAAAATTCATTATCGTCAGGGCATTTCTGCTGCTTCAGCGCCTTGCAGGTTTGAACATTTTATTATAAAAGAAATGCGGTCTTGCCAAAAACGAAAGAGGCAGTGTTATGCAATGCAATTTAATATGCTACAACATTGCAGTTACACTCTTTCCCACAGTGGGGGAAAAATTTGACTTTTAAAGAATCTTAATTTTCAAACTGTTTAAGCAAACTCCAAGGTCCCACCGTGCACACTCCTTAGAGAATTGTAGAGCTGACAGATTTACGAAGTCGTCCACTGTGCCGGGAAGAAGCGTGCCGGCTTCGCGTTCATTAACCAACCTCGGCGTCGCTCTCGACTCGGAAAGCTGAATATTTCCCACGCCAGACAAAGCTACGGTTACCAAGCAAAGTACGACGAGAGAGAGAGAGCCCGATTCTCATCGTCCACTTAAAATAACGGGAAGCTCTCTATCCCGTGTCCCCATTCACTGTTGCCATGAGCGCGCGTAATTCCAGACTCGGGGACAAACGTGTGCCGGTAGTCAGGGACATCCGTGCAATCCTCGTAAGGAAGTCCCTACAATTTTTCGCTTCCTGCACTACTGCTGCCTATAAAAGGCATTACAAGCCACCAAGTCACGAGAATATGATACCGCATGTAAAATGTATCTGTTGCCTGATTTTTCAGCTGGCAAGTAACCGCTCCCGGTACTATTGAAGGGCATGAATGTTCTAACAAAAGTACAGCCGCAGAAGAAACGTTCAAGTGCCTTTTTGCCATGGGTCTGGCATAATGCCTTTGCTCAATTAACCCATTTTTGGGGGGCGATTGAATGTGGCAATGTTGACACTTTCACAATGGACACATAAAGTTAGGAGAATGTGGCTGCCAAAGCGAAGTCCCAAGTATTCTGTGATTTCACTTAATGGTGTTGTAATGCGTGCAATGCTTACCTAAGCTATCGTCAACATTGCTAAAAGAACAGTGCCATCGGAGCCACATGTTTTTTCCAGCACCACTTGTGCAATAGGTCAAGGCTGTGAGCCGTCTTGTCTCTCCAAGGGAAATGATCCTGGGAAAAGCTTAAGAAAAATGAGAAGCTTAATGCGATGGGACAGAGCAATTGTACTTGCTCCTGGCAATTGAATTTCGTAAAGACTACAAGAAAAAGTTAAAATTGCTGCATTTGCCCTAGTTGTGATAAAAATAAAGAATGCGTCATTGAGTTTTCTCTGGGGCTACAATCACAAATGTTGTTTCATGTGTTTTTGTATGCACACTGTTGAGAAGTTGATGTGCGGTAAAACAATTGTGTCCAAGGCATAACAGACGGCTCTTTGGCACGCGTTGGAATACAAATCTCGAACTTAATTCATCGTAGAAAGTGTAAACCTTGTAACGAAAACAATACAGGGGTTGTACATCAAAAGAAAAAAAAATTAACACTGATAGCAGCAAATAACTAGGTTTGGATATCATAGGAAATTAAACGGTCTCTTTACTGTATGTTGATATAACAAACCTAGTCTGCCAGTGTGATCGTTATGATTTACAACGTTGCAATATTTAAAAATAACTTTCCCAAACGTGTCTGTGTGTGAGTGCTTTTTTTGTATGTTGGTTGGACATTGAGTTGTATGTTTAGTCTGCGAGCTTCCCTACACACACACAGGTGCCAGGATATTGCCTAATGTAGACTGGCTTACAAAGGCCCACTGTAAACATGCAAAACGAACGTGTCTCTTTCCCTCTTGTATTTAAATTTCAATAAGTAGTCAAATGTAAGCATTGACATGCTTGTGCATTTTTTTACCGAATTAAAATATGGCAATGGACTGCTCTTTTGGCCAAAAAAATAGTGCATTTTGTTTAAAAGGAACCCTTCTACAGATTGGCATTATATAATAAGGCCTAGGGTTTAAGCCCGTGTGCTTCTTTTTTGCAGCATATCGCGCTCATGCATGGGTTTCATATTAATATTGATGAGCATTGTCTGTGGTTTGTAATTGTATTTATGAAGCGCTATCTGTCAATGGTGAAATGATTTTCAGCCTAAACTTAGCATTGCAAATAGTTTGGAATTTTCTTGTATTGCTGTAATGTTAAAATATAATAGTATGATGATGCAAACATTCTATTTAGATAATATTTTTCATAATTTGTTATTTCATTTCACAATTGGGGTTTAGTGCTGACATTTAACACTCATTGAAATTACCACAACGTCTGCTTTGCTATCACTCATCACTGTCATCCGTTCATTATGTCGTCTCTTCCTAATCATCCCCATCATCAATAAATCAATCATCGGTCAGTTCTCTGTATCCAATCCGTGACCTAGCCCCTAAATCTTCATCTTCCGTTTGTTAAACGAATCTATCTGGAAGTCGAAGCCGGTGTTCTAAGGTCCATCTTAACAAGATCTTCCCTTTGTAAGCTTTGCTTTGCTTAGTTTTCCGTACCCCTTGCTTTGCTGGGGTCTTATGGCCTTAGGGAGCCTCCTTATCTGTTATTTGGGAGGCTTAACATGCCCTGCAACATCTGAATTAGCACACCGAGGCGCCTGCTCAGGCTTCCCTTGCAGGTCGCAACGAGGCAGTACTCTCTTGCCTGTTAAATGACGTAAGGATGCCTGCAGTGCGTGTTGCAGTTTCTTGTAACCGTGTGAAATATGTTAATTGGAATAATCTGTCCTCTTCGTACATTGCTGTATTTACCTCGCAGCAGAATGACCCCCCATGGGAACCTTGGCAAGCCTGGCACGGGTTAATCTGCTCTAGGAAGTGTTCGTGAATAGAGAATTCAGGTGCTGCGAGTCATTCTCGAAAATTATTCACGACACTGGCATATGGTGACCCATTTTTGTAAATTACGTGGACTCTTTTCTTCCCATCCACATGCTGCCTCCCTGTAATGCTCAACGCCCTTGTTTGATGATGCAGTCGTACCGTAACAAACTATCCGGGGGAGTTGCGGCTGGATTCGGACTGGAACGCGACGAACGCTGAAGAGAGCGCGCCACTCGCTACAACACCAGCAGCAGCAGGAGAAGAAAACTAAATCGCGACAAAAAATTGAACAAGGTGGATGATCCTGAGAGCATGTGGCTGAATGCTGGCTGCAGGGATTCCCGTGCATGCGAGAGGGGGGTGACGTGACGAGGGTGGGGGACAGGTGTAGCAGGGGGGTGAAGTGGGTGGTGAAGTGGGTGGTGAGGAAGCGTTCACCGTGCCCTAGCAGGGGTCTCCCTTGGGTCGCTTGCATAACCGGGCCCTCTTGGCCGCTGTCTCGGCTCACGCTTCGTGCGGCGGCTGCCACCGCCGCTGCCGCTGCTGCTGTTGCAGGGAGACGAGCGTGGGAGTTGACGGCTCCGTTCTGAAAATGAGATGGGGCTGGTGTGACAGGCTCGCCCAGAATTACGAGAGGGGCGCTGGCCTATGCGCGTGGCTGCGGGCGCGAAAATGTGGCACGGGTTGAAAGGTGTGGGGTGATGGAAGGCGGTGGACTGGAGGCGTGAAAACAAAAAGACAGGCCGTGCAAATGTCAACATTTGATAACATTCACACTGTTAGGCAACATCGTTGGTGGCATTATCCATCATTAATCATTGTCATCGTTATTTGCTTCATCGTCATCAGTCTTTAGACAGTCTTGCAGAGTGTTTCCATCAGAACCATTGGCACAATCACAACTCTCGTCATCATCGTTATCATCTCTGGCATCATCGTCGTCATCATCATATATGCAACTTACCTTTTCCATCTTCATTATAAATGTCTTGTGGAAGTTAGGCAATAGGTATTTCATTCAGCTGATCTTTCAATAAATTCCTAGAAATAATTTTAAATGAGTGACATTCTTCAAATTGGCCATGAAAATGAAATTGCAATATCCTGCTTTTGTGTGTTATCATCATGAACTCTGTAACATCAGCATATTATCACGTGAAATATATTGTAACAATGAATTACAAAAACGCACGTGCTTTGTTTTTAAAAAATGGCCGAGCAGCCACTGAAACCAATAGTGTCTGTTTAAGGGGGACCTGGATCACAGAAATCGATCATCTTGCACACTTTTGCCCCACTCGGGGCATTACTATGATTTTTTAAAACGAAAGCTTGTGTTTGTCCTCTTCGTAACAATGGGCATTTGCCACAGAGTATGAGATGGCTATTTATAAGACTATCTGATAGCTTAATTTCTCCATACATTTTTATTTTTTTACATTCGATTATAACATCTACCATCGCAAGTCAGGCTTGTATGCAACGAAATACAGACAAAGGTCCCTCCCTCCTCCTCCCACGAGGCTGCCGTTTAACGCATTGCACAGAGTCGTTTAAACGTGTTCTCTGGTGAAGGCTGCTGCGGTGACATGGTGGGATCACTGGGGTTTCATCCAGCTCCTCTGAGACCAAATCCCATCACCTGCTGTGATATGACCGTCATGACATTGAGAAGAGAAGCCAGATTTCCATATCCTTGTGCAATGTGGACTTGGTAAGAATCAAATTCCGTGGCAGAAAAAATTGTACCAGGTGAATAATTTCTTGGGAGACAATTGGCTGGAATGTAAAAACTTCTTCCTGTTTTCTTAGTCACTTCAAATACACTATTGTTACTTTTTAGGAACCAGCTATTTGTGTTAACTGAATGGGCAACTTTATGCATGAAATGTATTGTTACGCAATACTAAGTTCATGTACTGTCATAGAAAGTAGTTGTGTAATGATGGATATGGTTTATCGATAATATTTTTTATTGTGTTCATGATTCGTGGATCAAAACGTGCATGTCAGAATCAATTATTGACCGTTTGTAAAAAAAAATTACATGCTAATGCAATATTTGTGCTCGTGATACGAACAAAGTTTTAAAATGAGTAGGAATGAATAAAAAATATCCTAACGGCACTTTAATATGACACGAATGATTGGTTATTAATTATGATAATTGAGTTGCTTGGAGGGTGAATTGTTACAGGTTCAGTAGAAATGTTTGTATTGAAAATGTGGAGTGGTGGTGCCTTGGTTTGCCTACTGAATGATGGACACAACGACGAGAGTTCGATTTGAGGCCATTGCTCATAACAGATGATGATGATGATGACGACGATGGATCAGAATGCGGAGCAATTATTTTTTGAAAATGTACAGGCCTGTTTAATTTTATCTTTGGGTTTACCACCTCCAGTCTTCAGGGACGACCACCATGCTCTCATTTCACACATCTCTCAGCGACAGGGAACTGCAGTGTTATTAATATACCACACGATACCGTGGTTATGAGCATAACACGGTTTCCTAGCAAGCATGGTATACAGCATTTGACACTCATCACAGCCAAAAGATAAAACTTGACCGTCACTTTTTAAATACGGTAAGTAAAATCCGGAATGCATCTGCTCGAATTAAACCCTCACCTTTACAACCCAATGCCTAATGCCCATGCAATTGTTGAGCTTAGCGGCCGTGACTACACTACAGTAGTGGATGTTGCAGGGGACTGTAGCTCTTTAGCATTCTGTGGCCATGCCTAAGGCTCAGAGCATCACGCTAAAGCACATTAACGAAACACGGCCACAGAAATAATAAAGCACACATAACGGCACATAACAGCATTAACGGGCCAAACTTGTGATGAGAAGCCTCAACAGCAATATCATTGTCTGCTTGTTCAGATATTTTCCATTCGGCTATGCAGTGTGGTGCACAAAATGCACACTCAACTATACAGTAATATATATATGGAGTGTGCTTCTCCGTGGTCTCGTGTATAGTCTTATCTATTCATATTACCTTACAAGTAAATGGTAGCCTGCTTCACCTTGCATTCTGTCAATTTTAGCGTCTCAATCCATGGGATGTGAATTATTTGGTTCACTAATGATGAGGTGTGAACATACGAGAGTGTTGCGTGATTTGCACGCGACTTAAAACAACGTAGAACTTCCGAGTCTGAGCCTGCCCCGTGAGGGATAATGACGAACTTCTGTGCCGTAAATCTTGGGGGCCCAAACTCGAAAATGTTGGGTTACATCGCAGAACCATGAGAAGTGGGGATGGTTATAGGAAGCCTTTATCCGGCAGTGTACAGATAATTGCTGCTGCTGATGATGATGCGGATGGGGAAAATATGACACACACTACCCCCCAAAATAATTGTTTGTTTCGAGAAGCCCTCGGTGTATCCCACGAGACGCGAGGTGTTTCCTCTACGCGGATACCGCTATCACGAGCTGCACACTCGTTGGTATTTTGTTTTAACTCTCAACTCGTAAGTCGACAGCATGGCCCCTTCTCTGCTCGCACCCTTCCAGAGCCGCCTCTGTGTTTTAACCAGAGTTGGCGTTTGGCAGTGCTTTGATCAAGTGAGACGTTCCAGATTAAGTAGGGTCCGCTCCCCAGATTAAAGTACAGGGCAGCAGCAGCAGCATCATCATCATATGATAGGCTTTCACCCAAAGACTCGACATGGCCACGTGACAATACATCAAACACCTTTTTTACTTGTATCCATTCATTAACTACAACAGAGAGGGCATCGCATTGTGACGCCAAACACTAATACTCGTAATGCATTTATGAAAGACTTACATGTACTCGGTGCCCTGCATAAGCTACAGTATACCATTTAATAAAGCAAAGCGCATATGCTCTGGCTACAGAGCTTAGGGCATCATCAATAGATGGCTTTGCTGAATTTAAAGCTGCTTTGTTCTTCCGCGGAGTAGAGATGGACCAGGTGTACGAATGTGAGAAGTGAACTGCTGATTTACCTAGGGTCTAGGAACGATGTTCTTGTTCTGTGAGTCGTATCGCATCCCCTTGGATTCAAGGTCTCCTTGTTTCTACAAACACAGTAGCGAAATGGCCCACTGCTCTCTTATTTTAGAAGTTAATGTTTTATAACGTGTCAAATCATATCAAATCCCTTCATCCCCTACCAGCTCATTTATTAAACAGTGCCATATTCGTTTTGACTTTTGTTCGTTCCTCACAGATTGCGACCACCCCGGCAGTTCGGGAGGGAGGTGAACGGAGAGAGGAAACCAATTTTAGCCCGAGCATCAGTTGATTACATTCTGCCAGCAGGCGTTAAAGTCTCGACCGCTTGGCTCAATTTGATTTACAATTGGCCCCTCCTAATCACATTATGCCGCTGTCACAAATATCAGAGAACGGATTTCATAGCGAGCAGCAAAACAGTCGGCGGTTCGGTCGTTACCGTACAGAGAGTGTGTGTGTGTGTGTGCCGTAGCCCTTTGCTGGCTTTTCTTGTAACCCTCCAAACCAGCGGTCGGGAACCTATGGCTCGCGAGCCATATATGGCTCTTCCAGTGACGGCATATGGCTCCCAGACAATTTGGAGTTGGAAAAAAAAAATCAGTTTGGAACTGATTTTAAAATACTTGTGATATTGCTTAATAATACTGTGTCATGTTAAAGTAAACAGAAATTAGTTTTGAAGATAAATTTCACGGGTCACGCCTGCACGAAGCTCAACCTCACCACGTATGAACCAGACTACAAGGCCATCAGCAAAACCATGCAGCACCAGAAGTCGCATTAAAAGTAATACATATTTAATTTATTATACGTTAAAAATACTATATGGCTCTCAATGCAATATATTTAGAAATATTTGGCTTTTATGGCTCTCCCAGTCAAAAAGGTTCCCGACCCCTGCACTAGAATCATGACAGGTAGTGGTCGACAAGCACACGGACAAGTGATATCCATTACACTGGTCAACAACAAAAACACATTTTTTTCTACCCTGGACTTTTGCAGCTGTTTTAGACTAATTTCAGGATGCTGATTCCAAATCTGATCTCAGATTTGCTCCGTCACATCATTTTTATGCTATCGGCATACCCCATTTTCATTGATTTCACCCGAAATTAACTCCGTCACTTATGATTGGAAGTTGTTGCGAGTCAGTGACTGCTTTAGTGTTAAAATATGGTGCTGTATTTTTAGGATAGTGTGTTTATAATATCATTTTATGTAGATATCCACATTTATTTAATATTTTTCTTCTGCAGTTTTTATTGAAAATGCAATATTTGATATCTCAAAAATCTGATGTGATAGACAAAAACTGATGCCAGCTTTGGAATCAGCACCCCAAAATGACCTTAGCACCGTTGGAATACCTTATGCCAGAAAAAGTGTGTTGACCAGTGTTATCACTTCCTACTTGGCTCATTGAGAAGCTGGTGCCACAGCAGTTGCACAGCAGAACTCTGTCCACAGTGAAAGCGGGTGATGAACATCACGGGATCCTTCATCATCCACACATTCATTCCACCTTTTGCCACTTACTATATGGATTTGTGTGTGCTGTGAAGAAGGGTTACTGCCAAAAACGTCACCTATTATATGTTTTCCCTTTTTAAGGCCAGAGTGTTATTGTTGAATGTGATATTCTTGGTTCTTTCGGTAAAGTCACGTAGATAGAAAACAAAAAATAAGGAAAAAAACCAATAAAAATAAGCAATACAAATAAAAAATAGTAAAATAAAATAAAAAATGTATTGAAAAGAATAAAAGCAAAATAATCCATGACGTTTTGATCGCAACACAAGCAGTTTTCATCAGGCGGAGAGAGTGAGTTTATTTTGTCACTTATTATTGGGATTAATAGAAAGAATAGGAACCCGACTGCAATACGATGTACATATAGCGTTTACTTGCAACCCCATCTCCAGTTGCTTCACGTGGGGGGTAGGGGGGGGGGGAGAATTATCTACGTGGATACATGGGTTGGAATTCAGAGAAGTTCTCCTGGTACATGTCTTCGAGTACAAAACCTTCACGTAAACAAAAGTGTTAGTGTCACGGCACACTGCTGGGGGGCTCTGCCTGCAATCCGAGTTTTCCTCCAAAAGTGTTCGCACAACATTCTCGTGCGGGATGTCATCTGTGGGTCACGAGCGCAAATTTTAATTTCCACACGTGCGCGTATACCCATGGATCGTGTGTGTCCCCAGCAATGGCCCGTAAGGACGGGAGACTTGACTGAAAAAACCCCACGTCCTTTTCGTCCAGCCTTTTGATTCACCCCCCCCCCCCCCCCCCATTTTCGTCCGTGTACACTTCACATGTTGAAGGGAAAACTCGCGCTCCGAATAAACGGGAGAGGATTTTTTTTTTATTAAATGAGCATTCTCTGCGGCATCAGCGGGGTTGAAACACGGCGAACACTGTATGGCGAGTCAATTTGCGCGACCCGGTGAAATCGAGCGTTACGGCACAAATCCATCGTAAGGCTCCGTTGCTGCCGGCGTACCTGAACCTTAATCCAACTCGCCCGTGCAACCCCAACAGCGCATGTTAAACTAATTTGCTAAATGAAGCTTCCGCAAGTGTTAAGGCCGCTTGGCTTCGTGTCTGCACACGACTGGTTGCGGTGTTTGTGTTCGGAACGGTGCAAAAACTGCTCGGGTGATTTCATGATGGGAATACGTGTGTAAGTGTTCGGTAGTGGAGCGGTAGGCGCGCTGCGCTATGAACCCGGCCACCCGAGTTCGATTTCCGCTCGTGGCCAACACCAGTGACAATTATCTGAACTGGTCCTAGGCCTCCCCTAGGTCGACTCGGCCTCAAATTAGTACTTGGTGCGAAAGTTATTCACTTGTTGACCTACATTTTTATATTTTTTTATTTATACAGGGTGTTTCAAAGAGATGGACTCGATTTGAAATCGCTATATCTCTGCAACCACGAACCGCCCATGAATGGAACTCTTACCACTTGAAAGGGCGGGGCCTAGAGAGGGCGGGGCATAGAGTTTCAAATGATTACTGCGAGATGCCTCTCCCAGCGCACAAACAGCCCCTAGCCTCAGTCATTCGCAAGACGGTGACCCCGCAACACAACAAGGCGTTTTGCGTTCTGCAGTTCAGCAAGACTGAATCCGTAATTGTGGTGCAGCGTGCGTTTCAACGGCGTTTTGGCATTGATCCGCCAATGTCAAAGAGCATTCGTCGTTGGTACCGACAATTTGAGGAAACAGGCTGTTTGTGTAAGGGGAAGAGCACAGGGCGACCACGCACCCCGCGCAAGTCCACTTGTCATGCCAGCCGAGAACTTGCGATCCCTCATACAACTGTCTGGCGTGTGTTAAGGCGACGTTTAATCATGAGCCCTACCAGTTGCAAATGGTACAGGCTCTTCGTGCAGGTGACAAAGGAAAGCGTGTAGAATTTTGTGATGCGATGTTACAGAACATGGAGGACGACAGCTTTTTACCGCGTTTGATTTTAAGTGATGAAGCAACGTTTCATCTCGGCGGTAAAGTTAACCGTCACAATGTGCGCATATGGGGAATAGAGAATCCACACGAAACTTCTTGGTTCTTTCGGTAAAGTCACGTAGAAGGGAAGTAATAAAATAATAAAAATAAAACATAATAAAATAAAAGAATTCTCACGAATTATTTTAAAAATAATAAAATAAAATAATTCTCACGAATTATTTTATTTTATTATGTTTTATTTTTATTATTTTATTATTTCCCTTCTACGTGACTTTACCGAAAGAACCAAGAAGATGGATCCCTGCAGTCACGAAAGCTTTACATCGAAATCCACACGAAACTGTAGAGCATGAGCGTAATTCCCTGAAAGTGAACGTGTTTTGTGCTGTTTCTGAAAGAAAGGTTTATGGCCCTTTCTTTTTCGAGGGAAACACAATTACGGGTGCAAGCATATCTCGAATGCTGCAGAAATGGCTCTTTCCACAACTTGATGAAGATTCCTATGATTTCATTTTTCAGCAAGATGGAGCACCGCCACATTGGCACCTGCAGGTTCGACGTTTTCTAAATGACACACTGCCTCAACATTGGATAGGTCGCATGGGACCCCAAGACTTGGTGCTACACTCTTGGCCCCCAAGATCCCCAGACATGACACCCTGTGACTTTTTCTTGTGGGGATACGTCAAAGACCGTGTTTTTGTGCCACCGTTAGCGACTAATCTGAATGACCTCAAAACAATCACGGCAGCGGTGACTTCAGTGGAAGAAGACACTTTGAGAGGCATTTTGGACGAATTCAACTATCGTCTCGATGTTGTCCGTACAGCAGGAGGGCACATAGAGCATTTGTAAAATGGTTAGTAAAACTTGATAACTCATTAAACCGTTTGTAACTTTTTGTGTAATTGTAACATGTTGCCATCGTGAAATATACTGCTTTGAAATTGGGTCCATCTTTTTTAAACACCCTGAGTAATACTGAAAATTAAATGTAATGTCCTGCTTTGGGAATACTCATATTTTGCCAACAAAAGTTTGTTTTTGTAGTAACACGTGGGCAGGTATTAATTTGTTGCCAGAAAAAAGGGGAAAACCTATTCTCAGGTATTTTCTCTTCTGTAATGCTACGCTTCCAAATGATGACTTGCTCAGGACACATCGTCATTGAAGTTTCACTATCCACTGTAACGCAGCATGCTTTGTCAATTCCCTTCATACTTTTAATATTTAGCAAACTGATTTGGTTGCAACCCCATATGCAACTGGGGCACCAGCATGAATATGTTCACGTATGTTTACAAAAATAGTTTTTCCTTAAGTAGAGATGCTGCTTTTGTATAACTCTATTCCATTTAGTGCAACACAATGTATCCAATACCTGGCTATAATCCAGGCAGGTCTTGTCATTCCATCTTCCGATTATAACACGGCGATGATTTGGTGATATCTTGGACTAGCTGTAACTGGCCAACGTGCACCTGAGCACAGATGGGCACATTAGCCAGTCATTTTCCATTGTTTTCTTGATGCAAAGCAGGGCATATTTATTTCCCCAGTGACGCATACTTCCTGTCACTATTTTTCTATATCATTATTAACACGTCTGGTGATATTTTAACAACTTTATTAAGCTGCAGTGTATACATACTGTTTTCAAATAATATATATACAGCGCACATACATACGTACAGAGTATACGTAGATACTGTAAGTGCACAAAGATGCTTAGAGAGATGCATGCTTGGAATTACACTGAGAGATAGACTAAGGAACACTTCATGTTGACAATTAAGAAATGTAAATGGATTTGGGCCGCACGTACCACTGGACAGGGCGATGGCAGGGGACGGAACAGCAGCAGCCAAAGGAGGAAAGCGCTTCTAAGAGGACGACGACGATGACATTGGAGATATGGGGCAAGATCTGTTCGTGTGCAGGAGAGAGATGGATGGTAGCAGCACTGGACCATGAGGGATGGCGATGGTGTGGGGGAGCCCTTCATCTAGCAGTAGATAGACTGGCTGATGAGATATCTACGTTATTAGTCATTTTTGTGATATTTTGTCATGCCCCAGTGAGCCGTAGTTAATTCTCAACTCCATTGACTGTGGAACTTTATTGGGATTGGAAATCCGAATTGTGCAAGTCAACGACCTTACTGGTTTACCAGTGGCCCACTCCCTTGCCAATCGCATAGATAATGAAACGCGATTACGTAAACTGTGCGTGCATGTGTTCTGTGAAAACCCACACATAGTCATCATACATCACGTCCCAAGCTGTCACCTTAAATCTCGGCTCGCCATTCACCAACTCCTCTGTTGCGTAATGTTGCTATTGACATGTAACTAGTTCTTTAACCTTCAAAAATCTGGCCGTAAGCAGATTAGTACCGCTTACGGGAACCTCTCTCGCCCGCGCCCTTGCCATCCTGCGCTAGAAACACGACGCGCCTTGTGCAAGCTGGCGATATTGGAGGTCGTTATCGCACGCGTGTGCAATGTGCAGTAGGTCCCGCCTTGAGCATTTGCCACCCTGAGCTGCAAAGTGGTCTTACCGGATACTGGCTTTTAATTAAGCCGAGGAACGGCTTGCGCAGTGCCCAGCATCTCTGTAAAAATACATGCTGCTGTTATGAAATAAGCAGTGACTCAGTGTGGTGATGGAGATGGGTTTGCATTGACTGTACTACTGTATATGTTAACAGGGTTACGTTGGGAGCGGGTCTGTGTCCGCAAATTTGAGTTTTTCACTCGGTCTGGTGACTTTTGAAGTTATTCGAACGACAAACATTTTGTCCAAGTGACCACCGAGTCAACATGGAGTGCCGGGCCAACGTTGGTCCAGCGGTTCCAACCACATGCCAACATTGTTCCAACATTAAATTTGTACTGGCTCGTGCCAAATCTAGTGCATTTTTGGAGAGTGTGATATGCAGATTTGAGAGCAATTCCATGCACTCTGTAAGGAATCCTGCAATCAATTTACCACGTGTGTGTTATACTGTGCTTTGAGAATCGTCTGGTGATATTTTAACAACTTTAGAAGATCTAGTAACGAATTGGCATGTTCTGTTTCCGTGACAAATCTTTACTAATTGGCTGTCTCGGGTGGTGGCGGGTTTAACGACACGTATATTTACGCGATCTAACCCAAAAAAACGCCTGTATTATGGATTAGAAGATCTTCTATAGAGCCACATCTATGAACTTTCTGGAGGCCGGTCATGGTGACGGTGCTGTTTTTTCTATGGCCTTTCCATTAGTCTTAACGATGTTCGCGTTGGCGGTTCGTGCGCGTTTCTTGCCCGTGAGGGCAGCTCCGAGCCCGTGCAGGGACGTGCCAGTGCCAGCCTGCCATGGTGAACTTGGCCGCATACGGAATTGGCTTTGCGCTTTGCGTCAGGAAGGTTGAGTTCCCGCGTGTTACTCTGTGCACACACATTAGTGCTGGAGGGCACCCCGCCAGAAGCTCTACGTGGGGCCAGGTATCGAGAGAACAACTATTCATGTGGTGCACAGGACTTGCATTATTCCAGCGCGTTTTGCATGTATTCTATCACTGCCAGGACGATGTTGCTCTCCGTACTGCTCGCGATTCGTGAAGAAGTATTGAATGGCAGTGGGCTCTCGGATGGTTACAAACACATTCCTGCAGAGGGAGCTGGTAGGAACGTTGGGTTGCTCGGTCAATGGCCAGGGTCAACGGCGGCGTGGTGTATTCCGCAAATATGCCGGACTGTGAGGGCGGGCACAAGCCGGCGTGAGTAGGTTAAACGTTGAGTTTTATAAGGGCACCACGGGGTGACCAGCCCCTCCCCACCCAGCTACACCCCTCCCACCCAGCCACTCCCCACCCTCCCCACCCAGCCCCTCCCCACCCAGCCCCTCCCCACCCTCCCCTCCCCACCCAGCCCCTCCCTGCACGACGGACGGACACAATAATCCCCTGTGGGCTGGTGGGACCAGGACTTGTAGCAATGAAGAATCTTAATGGACTCTCACCTGGTTAAAGTACTAACTGTCAACATTTATTTTATTTTACCAAGTAATGCCCACTGAGCTATATAGCTCTTTTGCAGAAGTGACATGGCCCAAATGGCTTATCGTGTGGAAATGTATTGCAGCCAAATGCTCTTAAACGCATGTTTCGAAATTTGGAGGGAAAATTCCGGAGGACCCGGAGAGAAGAATCCACGTGATCACGGGGTGAACATGCAAACTCCAAATATACACACAACAACAATGTTGTTAACGTGGAAGAGATAACTGCATCTCAATGGGCTTTCGTCTGCTTAAAGGACCGGAATAAGTAATGAATCCTCAATGGCCTCTGAGATGGTTAAATTAAGGACCTGAATAATACGGATGTCTCCTGATATGATCAAATGAAAAGACCTGAAGAGATAATGATTTTTAGACCGCAAAAGGTGCGATTGTTATTGCGATGATGGGAATACCAATCTTATGGTCACAATCACACCTTGTGCTGTCTTAAAGAAATAACTTTTTAAGTTTAGTATTACTCTTCATTTGTTAACCAGCCTCTGCACGCAGTTCTGTTTGATGTTATTCCCTAAATTTTTACAAAATGTGTTAGAATTAGAACGTACTCTTTATGCATTAAAACCAATCAATGCGTCTTTGAGCTTTGTTTGAATGTGTTAAAAGGTTGGGAATCACACCACAGATTTCTATGGGAATGTGTGAAAAGTTAGATTAGTGCTGTGTTATATTACGAATGAGTCGGTGGTAAGTTGTGTGAATTATTGGAACATAGGTGCTAATAGCTGAAATTCAGAACATCTTCATTGGCGATGAGAGAGTATAACACCCTCCAAGGCAGTGGAGCAGCGTTGCTGTGTTTCAGGATGTGAGTGAGTAATGTAAGTGATGATGATATTTACGGTAGAAATGACAGCCCATCCTTCACTGTGGTATGAAGTCTGATCCAGGTTTATGCTGGGAAAAAATGTTGCTAAAACATTAAAATGCGAGTCCACCCATGTTTGTTACATAATACAGAATATAATTGTTTTAATATATACCTACTTGGGCCATAGGGGAAAGTGAAACTCATAGCAGATGCTTTGTACCAAAGGGCATTTGCTTGAACTTTGACCTGGAGCTTTCATGACTGTTAACCAGCATCATTGTTTTGGTATCGGAGTATAGTGCACTTTTCGTAAGATAATATCCAGCAGTGGCTCGATCGTAGCTGCTGATGACGATTGTGTTGATGGTGACGATGGTATTACTGTATCTAATGCATTGGGCATCATTTTTAAAAAGCTAATTGTCAAAGCAGTATGTTTGACTAATTTTGTAATGATACCTGCATCAGACTGGATGGGCATTGATGGCAAGGCCCCAGAAGGATGACTATACTTTAACACTATTGTCGTATATCATTTCATCGCAATAGTAAGACGAGGAATGTTACGTAACCGTGGGAACTTTATTTTGCATAGCTTAGGCCAAATGTTGGGGAATATATTAAGTTACAGGGCACCCATTTTGACTGATGGGAGAGTCTGCACAGCTCGTCGCTACTTGCAGCACTCGCATTTCCTCGCAAGCGTCGTCTGAGGGGAGGGGGGGATCTTAATGTCCTGAGCATAGGCACTGGTTGAGTGGGTGGATTAAGGAGATGAAAAACGTTCAATTCGTAAGTTCATTGTGTGACCAATCTGTGTTGGCAGATGATAGTGTCTCAGTGAAGCCAGCTTTCGTTTTCAAGCTTTTTCAGGAGGCCCCCTCTCAAATGTGAAATATTGAGATTTTTTTTTGGCTTTTTTTGGTAGCTTTGGAAACTTCCCCATTATACAAAACGCACCTCCCCATGAGCACGGTTGGTTACATAAGGTACGAAAGAAGTTCAACATACACACTGCCCATAGACTATCACTGCCCATAGACTCAACACTGCCCATAGACTAACACTGCCCATAGACTCAACACTGCCCATAGACTCGACACTGCACCTCCGATTAGCACGGTTGGCTACGTACGGTGCGAACGAAGTTCAACATACACAGCATTTCAGCACGAGGACTTTTTAAATCCTTTATATTAAGTTCGCGTGCTTGCTTGCTTGCTTAGGACCGTGCAAATCTTTCGCTCGTTTTTTAACCCACTTCCCGTGATCCAATCGAGCTGACATTTTCCACACAGACTCGTTGTGTGTGACAATTAATTTTCGTGAAAAAAAAATCCAAAATTTTACACTGTTTAGGGAAAACAAATTAAATATGAAATCCTTTATATTAAGTTCGCTTGCTTGCTTGCTTGCTTACAACCGTGCAAATCTTTCGGTCGTTTTTTAACCCACTTCCCGTGATCCAATCGAGCTGACATTTTCCAAACAGACTCGTTGTGACAGACAATTAATGTTCGTGAAAAAAAAAATCAAAAATTTAACACTTTTTAGTCAAAAAAATTTATTTTACATTTATTCAAATAGAACTCATTCATGGCTTTGGCTGAACGTCACAGTGTAAGAGCCCAGAGCGTAACCCCTCCACAGGCCGTGGCGGAGTAGTGCAGTTGGTAGTGCCCTCGCTTCCCATGCCAAAGGTCGCGGGATCGATCCCCGCGTCCTCCACAGGCGAATATATTTTTAAATCCTTTATATTAAGTTCGCTTGCTTGCTTAGGACCGTGCAAATCTTTCGCTCGTTTTTTAACCCACTTCCCGTGATCCAATCGAGCTGACATTTTCCACACAGACTCGTTGTGTGTGACAATTAATTTTTGTGAAAATTTTTTTCCAAAATTTTACACTGTTTAGGGAAAACAAATTAAATATTTAATTACCAATTGCTTAATACTGGCAGACAATCATCTGTCCCATAGATTGCAGCCATCTCAAGCCAGAGGACGAGAGGACTCTAGCCGCCACGCATATAAAGGATTTAGAGTGAAAAACTTTGTTTTTACGGGTTCACTTGTTTTGTCAACTATACACTCATATTTTGATATTTAAATGGAGATTATGGCACCATTAACACATCATATGATAAATGATCACGTGTGAGTTCATGGGAATATTTTAATACATAAAGGAAAGCAATACTGTCACATGTAAAAAAAAAAAAATTCATCTTCAAAATGGAACTGCAAATGCTATGCTGTTTGTCAATTTCCGCTTCACAACTCCCTTTCATCAAGGCTCACTTGGTGTTGTCAATCACGCTCTGAAAATCGGAACACAATGGCCAATGTATAATGTACTTGAATTAATATAAGTCATTAATAGCCAAGGGATAGTGACATTGCATGATTGAGCATGAATGCCAGCAGGTCTGTTTTAAATGCATGTCATTTTGTACGGAACACAAAGTAATTATATTACAAATAATGCAAGTTGTCCTCTTATAGATCTATGTATTTATAAGTTGTATATTTTAATTCGACAGAAATGTACAGAATGCCTTGTTTTTGCTATTCATAGAGATGCTCATTCAAAATGATAGAAATTTTTTTTTTACCTTAACGTGTTTTCCTCCGAAACAACTTCTATTGTACGTTTGTGTACAGCCCTGCGTGGTCATTCTCAAACGTAGTGTGAGTTTTTGCCGACTAATTTTTCATGTAATCTCTGCTCGGAGACCCTTTCATACACGGTCTCAAGTGTGCAATTTTAGGTGACCATCAACCGTCATTCATTTGTGGCACCTTGGTATTTCTTGGGTCAGTGTGATCCAGTTCAAAATCGATCATGCCCACGTGATGCCCGTACTTTGATGCAAGAAAATCTGCGTGCAGGCTGTTAATAAACCCCCAAATAAACACCAGCACTTGAATGAGGGGGAAGAAAAAAACCTACCATGAAAAATATAAAACATAAGAGCTGAAAAACCCCCAAAACTCTGGCACGCACGCACACGGTAAGGAGGATGGTGTGACACGAGGCTGCCTGCACGCTTAAGCGGGTTCTGAATTTGACACGTGCTTAAGTGCGTGCCAACAAAAAAAAATCCCAGCATTTCCTCGAAACTTAAACAGAGAAAAGTTTGAGTTGCACAAACCCCCCCCACGGAGCGCCATGCCTCCCATCTGGCGTGCACCGTGAATATATTCGATGTCATTCGCATAAGGGGCTGTCCATAAATGATGTCACGCACCTGGGGCGGGAGATCAGACAATTGTGACGATGTGTGACGGGTGGGGGGGGGTGAGAAATGTGACGCCACATCAAAATGCGCAACTTTAAATAAATATAGACAACACGTTCTACTTAAATTTTGATTTAAAGCTTTCGTGACTGCAGGGATTCATATTCTTGGTTATTTCGGTAAAGTCACGTAGAAGGGAAACAATAAAATAATAGAAATATAATACAATACAATTCTCATGACGTTTCGACTGCAACACAAGCAATCATGTGTGATGATGATAGTTTAAAGTTATTTGAAGCATCTTTTAATTTCAAATTGGAAATATGTTTTTTTTGGAGGGGGGGGGGGGCAGAGCTTTGTGACGTCATATTTGAGGGGGGTGACGCCGTGTGACGATGAGAGGGGGGGTGTAAAAAATCGTCCAAAATCGCGTGACGTCATTTATGGACGGTCCCTAACCAAGTGCGGTTGGGGGTACTTTGATTAACGGACTGCTGCACTTTTGACGAGCTCGTGCATACTCTGAAAGCTACGGCCAATGGACGCAGCTGTCGTGAAACGACGCGGATTTTCAAAGGGCATTAACCCCTAACATGTTTCGTGCTGGACATGCCAGTTGTGAGTGGCAGGGAGGGGGAGGTTGTGACCTGCACTTTACCTCGCCGCAAGTGTGAGGCCGTCGGTGCGCTAGCAGATGATGTATTCATCTGCAGGTCTTTATTGATTCACTGCTTTAATGTGAAGGCCTTCGCATGCCATGTTGTGTTGGTCGTGGTGATTAGTCGGATGCATGCACGAGTGGACCCGTTTAACTACGGATGAATAGAAGCAAGAGTGGGGTAGGCAAAGGTGAGGAAAACTGCCTTCCCGTTTTACTGCCTTGACCGGAATTTGAACCTGATCAGGAATGCTGCCGTGGTGTTACGGTCACCAGCGTGGTGTTAAGGTGAGCGTGGCGTTACGGTCATCAGCGTGGCGTTAGGGTCATCAGCGTGGCGTTACGGTGAGCGTGGCGTTACGGTGAGCGTGGCGTTACGGTCATCAGCGTGGCGTTACGGTGAGCATGGCGTTACGGTCATCAGCGTGGCGTTACGGTGAGCGTGGCGTTACGGTGAGCGTGGCGTTACGGTGAGCGTGGCGTTACGGTGAGCGTGGCGTTACGGTGAGCGTGGCGTTACGGTGAGCGTGGCGTTACGGTGAGCGTGGCGTTACGGTGAGCGTGGCGTTACGGTGAGCGTGGCGTTACGGTCATCAGCGTGGCGTTACGGTCAGCGTGGTGTTACGGTCAGCGTGGTGTTATGGTCATCAGCGTGGCGTTACGGTGAGTGTGGCGTTACGGTCATCAGCGTGGCGTTACGGTCAGCGTGGTGTTATGGTCATCAGCGTGGCGTTACGGTGAGCGTGGCGTTACGGTGAGCGTGGCGTTACGGTCAGCGTGGTGTTATGGTCATCAGCGTGGCGTTACGGTGAGCGTGGCGTTACGGTGAGCGATCGCCGGTTAGATCCCATCTCCTCTCTCCACCCAGCAGTGGTAAATGAGCACACCAACGTTAGTCGATCGGTATAGGTCACGTGTGGTGGTGGGGTAAAGCGTGGGTACTCTCACCTCCTTCCAAGCCGTCTGCATTGCATGAAAGAGTAGGCCAATCGACGTCTGGAGGGGCTCTTTCCGAGTCCTCTCGAGTGCATGCGCTTTGCCCCCCCCCCCCATTCGTGGTGCAAGAAGGCAGTGTGCAGGGCTGCACCCTATACCTCTTCACCTGCCGTCCGTTGTGCCTGCAAAGCGTTCTACTGTGGTTTGGCGTCCTTGACAAGCCACAGAGGCGGAGGAAAGTCTTCCGAGAAAACGTCGTGACTCAACAAAAGGGGGCCAAATTTCTCATTCACAATTGTGCGCGCACTCCATTCGATGACGCTCATAAGGAGCTGGCCATAAATGACGTCACGCACCTGGGGGGGGGTCAGACATTTGTGACGAGGTTGAGAAATGTGACGTCACGTCAAAATGCGCAACTTTAAATATAGACAACACGTTCTACTTGATTAAATATACTTTTTTATAAATGTTTTTTCCTACAACATGAGTGCAGCGCCACATTAAATACGCACTACAATGACAATAGTTTAAAGCGATTTGAAGCATGTTTTATTTTCAAATTGGAAATATGTTCTTTTTGGAGGGGGATGGGGGCAGAGCTTTGTGACGTCATATATGAGGGGGGGGGGGTCTGACTTTTTGTGACGCCGTGTGACGAGGGGGGGGGGTTCAAAAATCGTCCAAAATCGCGTGACGTCATTTATGGACGGCCCCTAAAGTCCAGCGGGCACATTGCAAATGTCGTATGGTGAAAAGGCGGGGAATGTCGTTGCAGTGAAAACTTTGTTTCTCATTAACGGCATACGTGGACAGAAGTGTTGCGCCTTTAATTCGGCTCGCTAATTAAATGCCACGTGTAGTTTATGGGATTTTTTTTAAAATTGAGTTTGAATGTCACGAAGAAATCTTATGGAGAATTAGCTACATTTGTGGGTGTGATCCATGTTCATTTTTGTTTTGTAAACGTATGTACATATAACTGTACTATATACATGGCAAGTCAGTGTTTGGAATACTTAAGAAAACACACATATATATACTGGACACTGAAGGAAACATGCAATGCCATTTTTCGAGCAATAGCATTTCACCAAGAATAATACTCCACAATTAAAGTTTCGAACGGCGACTGGAATGTGTTTTGGCAACTGGAGAGCTTTGGAGCATTGGTGATAATGATTTCTTTTCACTTGGTCTCCATCCATCAACATTCTAACGTTTAAATCACCCTTTGTCAGAACATCTGAATTCCCTTCATCATTACACGCAGTAAACGTTTTCCAATTATATTTTTTCAGTTGTTTTGGAATCATCGATTTATCCCCCCCCCCTCCTCTGACCCCCCCCCCTCTTAAATACATAAATGATTTGAGCGTGCATCTTTTTTGTCAGTGATGAATGATGGGTAATTTCAGGGCTATTATATTTTTCCCTCCCCCCCCCCTCTCTTCTCCTCCGAGCCTCTAATAGATGGTCTCTCGTCAGCATTCCGGAAAATCGCGAGATGATTGGGGATGTTGACGTCTACTTGCGTTGATGGCAAATGTTTCCCCAGACAATGAGCAATCGATAGGCGGATTTGCTCGCCATGCAAGTGGTATGCTTTCCCTGGCAACTCTTAAAGGTACTTCCTGCCGAAAGAGACGCTTAGACACGGCTTCAGAGCCTTTTATATTGTAAGAATAAAATATCTTTACATTATCAAGATTAGAGCCCATGAATATTGACAGCTGGGCTGATTCACTATTGGATGTACATTTCAGACACTTGAAATATGGTGGGTAGTCATTGTTATTTTCATTAAGTGGGATTTTAGTTGTAATTCAGATATATATCATGTGTCCATCTTGCTTGAAATAGAAAAATACTCGTGAAATGCCATGGTGTTGGACATACTCAGACTGACTTGCAACATCATACTTGAATGGCGATAGCATATTCTATCTCGTGTGTGCGTCAAACCATTTACTTTTTTTAAATTATAAATAATTCATTTACACCCCATACCTATTACTGCATGAGGATGATTCAGAAACGTGTATCAAACCTTTTGAAACAGTCTGCATCAGCAGCAGACCATGCTTTCCCACCTGATGACAGACGCTTGTGTTGCACCCGAAACGTCGTGATCTATTTTATTTTATACCCACGTGACTTTACCGAAAGAACCAAAGAGTATGTGTATCGCAAGATTGCCTAATCTGTGGGTCTGCCCCCAACATTACGGCAGGGTTAAGTGAGAAGTTTAAATTGTCTTTACCACGTTAACAACATTGAACAGGACGTAACTCCAGCGTTGTGTTTTAAAATTCAGCATTGAGTCCATAATTACGAACACCGGCAAGCTTTTCTCACATAGCGGAGTTCATGACTTACGAGAGCTGTTTGGGGCCGTCGCTTATGGTTGTTGTAAATGTTTCGCTTCAACTGACGCTTTTCCACTGCATTCACGTGACGTTTAGACATTGCAGTAGAAAATGCGCGACCACATCAGACCGTGTTGTGCAGTGCAAGTCAAGTTCTGCGGCCGTCGATCAGTAAGAAATAAGCGTGCGTCGTTAATATCGGTGTTCGATTTGCGTTCTACAGCAACAGTGTGGCCGCTCCATGCATCGGTCTGCAAAGTTGGTATTTTCCCAGGGCACTGGATCACAATCGTATACGGGAGGTCGTGGGCTCAATCCCGATCCCGACGCCTGTATATTTGGAGTGTGCATGTTTTCTCCGTGGTGACGTGGAATTTTATCCGGGTCCTCTCATTTTCCCCTCCACACTGAGAATTGTGCGTTTAGAGTATTTGGCTGCTATACATTTCCACATGACAAGCCACGTCGTTGAGCTATCATTTCTGGCCAGATATCTTCTGAAAAATATCTAATTAGCTCAGTGGGCCTTACCTGGTAGTATTAAAAAAGTTCCCTTTTAAAATATTTTTTGGTAAAAATGAAGTTTAATCGTGGCCTCGTACGACGACATCTGTGCGTTTTTAACAAATACCCTGGATCCTGTTTATGTGAATTGTGATGCAGTCTTTTCGTTAACGTGGTAAATAAACCGGTGCGTCAGACTCATTGGCGCCTATTTTAGACGCTTATCTTATTAAAAATTAAGTACAGTATTTGAATTCGTGAATACCTTAATTTAATAAATTAGTAAATGCAGCAGTGCACTTTGCTTGATTTTGGAGGCACGGCTGCATCTAATCAATTAATCATAGCAATCACAGTGGGAATGAATATATATCTTGAGCACAATTTCCAAATGCAGAATCTGCACCTGCACAGTTTGACGTTCTTTTGTCTAGACGATCTGTGTTGTAAATGACAACAGCAGGTGTTGGTTTCCCTAACCCACAGGTCCCTGTCGGCAAACGTAATTAAATGCATAGTCGGTATTCAAACGGCCTGTAGAATTAGTAAACAGGAAATACGATCCCCATCAGTCCAGACGCACAAACTGCGAGACACCTATGGGGCCACCATGAACCCATTGGCTTGGGTTTACGAATCCACAGGGCTTCCCGGCTGTAATTGGGATGCACACTGTGATGTTCGTTACAAGGGACAACATTGGTAATTGTTCAATTCTATTTGTAGTGCATTCATAGAGCATACGCTTAGCATTCAACGTCAATACATTTAAAATAAAATACTCTCAATGGAATTTAAGATGTGGAAATATTTCTTTGGCGGGGGGGTGGGGGGGGCTTGTTTTATTTTTCAGGTTGTATTATATTTAAGAAAATGTTATAATAATTTATGGACCATTACAGCTGCTTGTAGACCTCCTGGAGGTTTGTTTGATGCGTCGCCACTCTGGGTAGCACGGGTTTGACAAAGTGGAGATGCAGGACCGGTTCGGATGTCACTCGCCACCGATGTTAGCTGTGGGTGGAAATCAATTTCGGGTTACCGAGTTGATGGCACAGTGCACTATGAAACGCAGTGCTCTATAAACCGCTGCGCCACCGCTCCACTCACATCTAAGTGTTTTTCCATGTCAATCGGTGCATATTATTACCTCCTGTGATGTGTGGTTTAGAAACACCAATTTCGAAAAACGTTTAACAACTGAAAATGCGCAAATAAGCATGGAGAGTTGCATGCATGGAATTACACTGAGAGACAAGTGGAGGAGGAACACGTGGATTTGAGAACATACACAGGGTGGTGACATCGTTGAAATCGCTTTAGAAGAATAAGTGGCCTTGGACAAGACACGTTGCTCAAAGGAATGATGGTGGATGGTCAAGATAAATGACCGAGGAGATGGAGCGATGAAATCTGCTCTTGTGCAGGTGCTGTGTGGATTGTAGCACCTACAAGATCTGGAGAGGTGGCGGCATATTGGGAAGGCCTACGTCCAGCAGTGGATTGGCCATGGCTGTCCATGGATTGACGATATTCCTTATAAAGTTGATGATTTCAATGTATGTCTGTACTTTTAACTGCTTGCACACCGTACGTAGCCAACTGTGTTAATCGAATGTGCGTCCACATCACAGTAATGTTTTTATGATATTCCTCGTATCTTTGTTGCTCGTGTTTGCTTGTGGGATTATTGTGGTCGGTCTTAATCGGATCTGCTTCGCATTGATGGAGGAATCCTGGGTACATGCTCAATGAAAACACAAGAACCCAAACTCTCCGTGCCCTGCGTGATCACACGGCTTATTGACTCATGCCCACCATTAACTTGAGGTCCTGGCTTGCTCTTACATGTCTTGTGGTCTCCCCTGCGTGCACGCCTATGTTACACGTTCATGCTATACCAAATTTTCATCCTATACCAAAATAGTGCTCGCGTATTCAGGCAAATTGCCACTTTACCCGTTCCCTGGTTTTATTCGTTATTAGAGGTGGAACTAATTACACCGTGGGTTGATGGAATACATATTTTGTCTGTAGCTTCATAGTGAATGTAGCAGCCTCTTTGTGGCTGCATAACCCCGAGAATTCAACAAATATGCATCTAAAATGTATAATCATCCCAGACGCACGATTCCGTGCACTCATGTTGAGAGTAAGAATTTATATTAATATATTATGCGTCGTTACACATTCATGATTTAATATACTCTTTGGTTCTTTCAGTAAAGTCACGTAGGTATAAAAATTTAAATCAATTACATCACGACGTTTCGGGCGCAACACAAGCGTCCATCATCAAGTGGGACAACCACAGCAAGAAACAATTGCTGAATTGGGCAAAAGGGCTGCTGTGACAAGAGGCTATATAGGTAAGAGGGGGGGGGGAGGAGCCAGGGAGGAGGGATCGAGAAGGTGGGGTAGGGGGAGTGGAGTGCTGCAAGCTTATACAGGTAGTCCCCGACTTACGATGGTCCGACTTGCGATATTTCGATCTTACGATGGCGATAGCGATATGACAAAATTGTACGAAATTTTACATTTCGCGCGGCAGGCAAACGCAGAAGTGTACGAGGTACGATACTGTAGGTTGGGATGCTGCCGGGATGTACTGTATAAACTATATAGTATATACACTACATAGGCCATTTCGACTTACGATAAACTATATAGTTTATACAGTCCGGTACTGTAAATTGGTCTGTTTTGCTAAATTATCACCATTCTTTAAGACTCCTGGGTAGGCTAGGCCATTTTCGACTTACGATATTTTCGACTTACGATGGGGTCGTCGTAACGCATCTCCATCGTAAGTCGGGGACTACCTGTACCTACGTGACTTTCCCGAAATAACCAAAGAGTATGGATCCCTGCAGTCACGACAACTTCAAATCTAGAATGATTTAATATGTTTTGGAGAAATATATTTGAAATTGTTCTTTCAAGCCCTCGTTGCTGACTGATCAGGGATTAATGTTGTGCCCCCAAATAAACCATTTTTATTTCGGGGTATTAGAGTAGAACTTGAGTCCAGGATCACAGACGCGATTCTTGATTTCGTTGATATGATCACTGACCACCTGGTCTACCCAGACATACACATCACAGTATTTGCTTTTGTCAAAAGTCACTCTTTGTGGAAACTGCTTGAAAGATACCAACCGAGACCGATGGTATAATGTCATCCGTTCAGTGTTCAACCACTGCACTGCACATCACCAAAGACCGCTTCTCTTCCTGCGCCTTCCCTTGCTCTGCTCCACTTTGGAATCGCCTCCCATCGTCTTCTTGGTTCTTTCGGTAAAGTCACGTAGAAGGGAAGTAATAAAATAATAAAAATAAAACATAATAAAATAATTCTCACGGCGTTTCGGCTACAACGCAAGCAGCCGTCCTCACCTGAGGAGAATTATTTTATTATGTTTTATTATTATTATTTTATTACTTCCCTTCTACGTGACTTTACCGAAAGAACCAAGAAGATGAATCCCTGCAGTCACGAAAGCTTTAAATCGAAATTCACTTCCCATCGTTTGTTTTCTCAAGCTCTTATAACATTGCCCAGTTCAAGAAATGTATTAACTCTCATCCATTATAACTTTGGGTCAATTGCCTAGAGGGGTATTGGGTCAATTGCCTAGAGGGGTATTGGGTCAATTGCCTAGAGGGGTATTGGGTCAATTGCCTAGAGGGGTATTGGGTCAATTGCCTAGAGAGGTATTGGAAAGCCACTGGTGCTTTGCACTTTCAAATCGAGATTGAAAACGCATTTATTTAGAACTGCTGTTTGTGTTTCGTTTGTCCTGCCCCCTGCACCTCCGATTTGTCACGGTAGGCTACGTAGAGTGTGAAAGAAGTTCAGCATACATATTTTGGGCCTGTGTTCAGCAACTGTTTATAAAAATATGTGAAGAATAATTAAAATAAGTTATTTGAAACATGAAGGTAATTATGACCTATTTTATTTGATTGCACTGATGAGCCAGTTTATTCTCTGATGGCATCCCATTGTAGATTGCAGGAAAGTTACACAAATTTTGAAGTATGTAGACTGTGTTATTGATTCATTCGCAAATTAGTTGGACTATGAAAATAAGCAATACATTACTGTGAACTTTAAGGCGGCTGAACAATACGGATATCCAGGGTCTTAAATGGATTGCGGAAGGTTGAGATTGAGTGGAGAAACAAGCCAGGCACTTGACAACTTGAACAATGTGTCACGTGTCTTAGAAGAGAAATAACTTGGCAACATAAACCGTGAAGGGAATTGCCAAACTCCTCGGCCAAATGTGGAGTTTGAACAACGCGCGCACACAAACATGCACGGCTACGATTCAGGAAGTGCACATATCAAATAACTTCACTTTTTTTACTCGTGCCATATTAATAAAGGGGAAATGTCTATTTTCAATGAATTCTGTTAATTAAAGCGAAACGTGTATTACAGTAATTTTAAAACGCATTATTGTGTATATATAACTGATTAAACGACCGTGTGGGTTTTACATATATAACGGTATTTGCGTTTTCATTTCATGCACACGTACACACCAGGTCTGTAGAATGCCACGAAAACACTTACTTAAGTGTTATAGTAAAGTTAATTTAAAAAAAACAGCTCTGTCCAGACCTGTCCAGGCGTTTCTGGCAAGTAGGGAGCTCAGGATTGTTGACTGCCAGAAGTAGAATTTCCACATTGTGGTAACGTTTACAATGATATAATCAATACAAATTGTGGTTTGGATTGTGGTTTTATCATTGTCCCCTTTGCGTAGCCATGTCGTCCAGCAGTCTGTGAATGTAACTGTTCTTAATAAAATGCAAAGGTACAGCTCTGCAATTGCTTTCTCACGCCACTGCCGACAGAAGGGCCTCCACTTGAAGCAATATTTGGCCTACTCTTCCATGCTGACCAGACGTTTTTACTGCGCCGCACGGGAACTGCCGATAGACTAACGGTGATTTGATGTTGCGTATAATACAGCAATTTCCTCCAGTGTCTAAATGCGACGAGCTCATCTCAACGATGTGCATAGTGGGGGGCACACCCAGGAGGAAAGGGGAGATGATGATTATGTGGATTCAAGGGCAGACGGGCAGGGAGACGGGGAAGGGTTGGTATTCGAGATGTGACCACAATCTTCCCGGGGTTCACTTGCAAGTTCATCATGTGCATCTCACCTGTCTCTTACCTGTGTACATAAAATACACGAGTTACTATGTGCGTATTTAAACAAATCCCCGCATTCCATTTGCACAGTTTTCACATTATACATATGTTTGGAAAGTAAAAAAAACCCCAATATATGTCCCTGTAATGTAGCAGTTCTGTACGTATTCTTAGGTTTTTTCGGTAAAGTCACGTAGGTAAAAAATTAAAATGAATAAAAGTAAAATAAAATAATAATCACGACGTTTCGGAGGTAACACAAGCTTCCGTCTTCAGGTGGAACCGTCACAGCCCGACAGCTGTATCAAGTAAATGAGAGATTACAGGAGATACCACTCCGTATATATAACGTGACTTTATCGACAAAACCTAAGAATATGAATCCTTGCAGTCACGAAAGCTTCACATCTAGAATTAAGTTCTGTACGTGTAAATCTGCTCTGAATGGTGCCACAGAGCCCTCAATTTCGCACAACGTGGTAATAAGTTGACGTGCAATCTGAACACCCCTAAGCCCTTGTTCGTATCATCCCCATGCTCTCTCCAGCATCTGGTGCACATCAGCGTAATGTGGGTTGGCACAGCCTGATGAAACACTGTTGGGGTGTTTTTGAACCAGATCCAAGCCAGTCCAAATTCCATTCTATTCCCACTCACTTGCTGTGTAAGCCCCTTGTTTTTATGGCTTTCATAGACTGTTCACTTTACCGCCTATCTCACTGGCGAGATGCCAGACTGACTTAAACAAAAAACTGCCAAGTTCACTGTATGTGGGAGGAAGGAGCCCTGGAATGCAAAAGCTGAACCGGTGGTCTGGTGAACTAACTGGGCACCGATTAATATATTACTCATCGTTAGCCATAGGTCAGTGTTGTTAAAAAAAGGACATCAAACTTTAGCTCAGATTCTTTGATATTCATGGCAAATTGCTGTGCAAGTTTCGATTTTAAGCTTGCGTGACTGCAGGGATTCATCTTCTTGGTTCTTTTGGTAAAGTCACGTAGAAGGGAAATAATACAATCTTTTTTAAATGTTTTATGTTTATTATTTTATTATTTCCCTTCTACGTGACTTTACCGAAAGAACCAAGAAGACGCTCTGCAAGTGTCTAGCAGTTGAACTTCCATCACGTGCAGGTGAAACTCGACAAGTAGCTCCGATGGCACACGCAGGTAGCAGACGTGTGCAACATGAAATCCACCGTTCAGCTACTTAATAGCAATTGACCCAAGTGAGCGCTGGGGATGAAGCTCTTGTATACCACAGGGACTGCGGTTTTCTAAAGCTTCCATGGGCACGTAGGACCGGCCGCTATTCTTGTCACATACTTTGTTGTGGCACAAAAGGTGTACGATTTCATTTAGGATGTGACCCAACGTGGCTGCAGGAACCTTTGGTGCGGCTGTTGTTTGAGGTCATTCCGAGTGAGCTGCTGTTGTGCTCGAGCATGCCGACGAATCGGATCAAACGTCCCGCGCTCGTCACTTGTGAAATTCGAATCGCGTTGTTCCACATTCACAGACACTTGAAACGTGCTCGCCCATGCCAGGTGGTCTCGGGGACAGATAAAAAGAACCCATTGGACGCACTTAGCAGGGGTTGAAACGCACCTCTCTCGTTAGCTTCTGAGCCAGCGGTTTGATGAAACTCCACAATTCGCACCGGCGAAGCACTTGGCCGCATTGTGACCACAGGGTTTTTACGGACGGACTGAGTGTCCCGGTGGATAGGGCCTCAATGATCCACCGTGCATTCTCGTCCGACGGACGATCGTGCACTCGCTTGGGCTATGCGGAGTGCGCTGTAGAGGGGTGCACATTCCGTCGAGGGTGATTTAAGATTCCTCGACACGGCAAGTGTTTTAATGGGTGCGAGGGAACATTTTTTTTATTCAATAAGAGAATCGGCCAGATTGGTTCCTTGGCCCTTTGTGTTCGTGAAATGTTTTCATATTGTACCCATTCGCTGCTTCCTTTCATGAAGACACATTCGTGCTCGGTCTTTGTGTTCTGCGATTTTATCGTGGATTTTTTAATTCAGTTTCTAAGGCATTTTTGTTGGCCTCTGCACAAAAATGAGGAATTTAACGAGTACAGAGTGCATTTAAAAATGTATGGAGGCGTTTGTCAATCTACTGCCAGATGAAGACCCTCCCCGTGCTGTGTTATTCTTGGGGGTTGTTTGACCATACTTCACCATGCTGGTCACTATGCGGTTTGGTTTAAGGGGGGGGGGGGTAACGAAGACTGGTTCAAATATCAGTCGCCACTGATGGTAGCCGTGGCTATGAATCGAATTCTGGAACGCAGTGTGATAGATACTGCACCAAAATTTTCTAATTGAGTGTAAGCACCGTTTAATCGTGTACAAAATAACTACGTTGACAATATGCCTCATTCCCTTATTTGTCTCTCCAATACTTGTATTTTTTTACGTCCCATCAGCCACACGGTCATCTGGTTTAATTAAAGAAAACTCTGGACTGGATTCCACGTTCAGTGCCTCATCAGCAGTCAATCTTTCTTAAACCAAAGCTGGTGAATTGCCATATGCTCCGTGAGATATGGGTCTTCCTAGTTTCGACACAAAACTACGTCACACGTAACACGTTAATTAACAGTTCAGTCATTAAAGTTAATCACATTCGGGTGATAATTTGTTTAAATATAGCCAGAATGTACGCCTATTTTGGCAGCGTCAGTATTGTTTTGCACGCACTGCAAAACCGCCCGCGTTGTGGAGCGGCGCGCGTTTCCACGTGCAAGTTCTAAGGTTGTCGCTCTCGCTCAGAGACGTCGACAATTTGGGACAAACGTATAAACGCAGCCATCACGACGTGAAACACATGGCTTCCTACTAACTGCAGCCGCCGGTTTAAAAAAATGAACCCATAAAAACAAAGTTTTTCACTATAAATCCTTTATATGCGTGGCGGCTAGAGTCCTCTCGTCCTCTGGCTTGAGATGGTTGCCACCTATGGGTCAGATGATTGCCTGCCACCATTAAGCAATTGGTAATTAAATAGATTTGTTTTTCCTAAAAAGTGTAAAGTTATGGAAAAAATTTTCACCAAAATAAATTATCACGCATAACGAGTCTGTGTGCAAAATGTCAGCTCGGTTGGATCATGGCTAGTGGGTTAAAAAACGACTGAAAGATTTGCACGGTCGTAAGCGCGCAAGCAAGTGAACTTAATATAAAGGGTTTAAAAAGAAGAAATGGAATGACGCCGTCAGAGCAGTGATTTATTTCCGAGCGCTTTTCAAAAAAAATATTTTTATTCTTATTTCAGTTTTTTTTTCGTCAGTGATTTCAAAGCCGAATCGTTTTTTTTAAAGCGTTTCAGTTCTGCTTACAGTGTCTAAACAGGACAGTTTCTTCCTCTTTTCTTCAACGATCGAAGGAAACCACTTTGCTTGTGTTGCCAACAATTATAGCTCCTTGAGTGCATTCACAAAATAGGGCAAAGTAACTTTGGGCTGTTGATGGATTTCACAAAGTCAGTGGGGTTTACAGCCTGATGACCCATGACAAATATCTTTACCCTGTGTCCTTCATGCGTCTGCTTTTGAATGATAAAGTTATCACAATGTCAGCATTTGTAAGAACACATTAAATATATAAAAAATATATTGGGTAGTTTGTATTTGGCTTTAAACTACTGGTCACCCCCCCGTTTTCTGTACAATTTGATAACTTTTCATGATTCAGGGTCCCAATTCATTTCAATTGGCAATGTTGTTGTCTAAACATTTTAACATTGTTGTGAATGTAGTACCTCTGCTGCCTGCAGGGCTCACGTTATACCCATTACATTGCAACACGTGAATCATCTAAAGCAACGGCACTCGTATCTCGCGTGCACGATTTAATCCTCGTATCACGAGCGTAAGAACAAACTAAAATCGACGAATCATTGGATGCCGGTTGTTGGTATGTTCCTCTTCACTTGAAGTACTCTGTTTCGTGGGGGGGGGGGGGGGGGGAACTCTGGCTTTCAGGGAAAGTATGCCGAGAGGAATTCATCACCGATGACTTGAAAGTCGTTGACCTCCAGACGCGTGCCCTGCGTGACGGGGCTAACCTGCCTCGTGTGCTCGACCTGCCAGTCACGGACAGCGCTCATGAATCCCAGGCTCGAATTTACGCTGCATTTCCCCAGAGTAGAGAGCCATTAGAAATCCACGGATGCAACATTTTCGGATTTTTTGTTGTTGTTGTTAAAACCTGCACAGAATAAGAAAAAATCACACAAACACGTGACCACATTGTGCAACTGTGCGCAATTGCCCAGTGAGCCGATGTCTGATGTGATGTGAAAATCACTGTAATGTTGTTGAAATAAGTTATGACTTCCTCGCATTTCTTGTAGCCATGTGCTCTTGGGTTACTGCAAGCCAAAGTGCTCATTGGAAAGCCACTTATGGGTTTTTAGCTGCCCTTAAAAATTGCCTTTCTTTGTGTTGTGGGACAACTGTACAGTTTTGTTCCTATGATGGGAACATGAGTGGCATTTATTTGGGTGGGCAGAATAATTCTATTAAGCCATTATTTGGGCAACAATGGTTGAAATTCTGGATAGCTGTGAGCCAAGGTGAAAGTGAACGATAAAGCAACGTTGTGTACGTTAGTGTCTTTGTGATAGAATAAATATGTACAGTACAGTAAATAATGTCGGGAGCCACGGTGGTGTGATGGTAAGCACACCGGACTTGTAAATCAACTATGTCTCTTGCTGCGGCAGTCGAAGCCTTGTGCATGTTTCTTAAAATTCATTTGCCCCGTCTCTGTCCACCCAGAAGTATAAATGGGTACCCCACGTTAAATTTCGATTTAAAGCTTTCTAGACTGCAGGGATTCATCTTCTTGGTTCTTTCGGTAAAGTCACGTAGAAGGGAAATAATAAAATAATAACAATTAAACGTAATAAAATAATTCTCACGACGTTTCGGCCACAACGCAAGCAGCCGGTCCTCAAGTGAAGAACAGGTCTGTCGGGAAGACAGCGTCTGAATGAAACACCACCAGGCTTGGAGCTATATTTAAGCTGGGTTGGAGGGGGAAGAGCGCCTTGACAGAATAATTTGCATATCAAGAGGAATTTAGCATATTTATGGGAAATGCAGATATGGGATTAGTCACTACTTGTGAAATGCGTAGGAGGTGGGCAGGGGGTTTCAAAGTCATTATGCCCGTACCCCACGTCATTCAATCGGCATGGTCGTCTGTGGTGGGGTAAAGTGTGGGTACTCCTACCTCTTCTGACATGCCTGGTCAGCATGGAAGAGCACCCTCTAGTGGATGACCTTCCGCCGGCAGTGGCATGAGTCGGCAATTTCAGGGCTGCACTTTTATCTTCTGTACAATTATTTTCTGAAGCGCATATGTTTTTGGTACCCCCCCCCACCCCTATGATGCTTGTAATTGAAGAAGTGTGAAATATTTTCCATCTGTGGTGCGCGTGTGTCTGTGCGTACATATTTCCCTTGACGAGTCCCAGTCTTATTTCGATATATTTCCATGGTGAACTGAAAGCAACGAAAAAACCCCTACACATTTTTGAAGAAAAAAAACTGATGAAGAATTGAAAACATTGAAAAATATTCCAGCTGTGTCCACTTATAATATACTGCCATTGTAGCAAGGTAACCTTGACAAATGTGAGCGAATAACTCTCAATGGAAGCAATAATAATGTTTGTAATATTAAAAAGTATTAGGCCATTCTTTTTCTCCAAAGTAAAGCTTTTTTTTCTCCAAAAAACAATCATCATTGGTTAAATTCATTTTTTTTCAAGTAAATCACCAGCCTTGAATTCATTGGCCCAGAGTAACAACAATATTCTCCTTTGGGGTTTTCCGATGTGTTTGCTAAGCAATGTTCTTTCAAAGGCATTACGTTTTTGTGGACTCTTTCCCAAAGTGTTTTGTTTCATTTTGTTTTCAACTTGAGTTCAATTCGACACATTTCTTATGAAGATTATTTTGACTAAAGCGAATCATGGCACAATATCGCTTTAGGTAGCATGTAGGCTTTATATCACCATCATCATCGGTTGAATATCCATCACAGAAAGACATTCACTCATATACTTTTCTAGCTCTGCTAACAGCTGTCACACACTGTAACACAACTATCTCTGATATAATACACCCGGATGTCTTTCTTCATCTGTGGAGGACACGCAGATTGCAATTGGTCTGAACACAGGTTGACGTGATGTGCGTGCAACGTGCTTTTCCCCTTTGAGATTGCAGTGCTGTTTTGTCTGCACAGGACAATAGTTCCAAGTCTGTCCTGACCCAAAACAAAACGAGGATCACGATGCCAAACTGTAAATATGTTGATATGATTTTCTGGGGGATGTCGAGTCGACAAACTCTGAACTGTTCCGTACAATGATCACAAATGGCGAGTGAAGGCTCGTGCCACGAAAGGTCTTGGCCGATGCAACCTGCGGCATAAGTATCAGCTGATCAGCACACGCCAAAGCTGTTTTGGTCAGCTATAGCAGTGCAGCCCGTGGCCCAATGGTTATCTGCCCACTGCGCGAGTATCTGCCGTGCATTCACAATGTAGCCCAGCCATTGCTGTCCTGTGGATGCTTAGGCGGTCGTTTGCGTTCGCATTCATCATACAAATAATAGCGTATGGCCCCTTTTGTCAATACGTTACCGGATGAAGACCTTCCTATGCCATACTTCATCATCATTGAGATTTCTGCTTGGTGAAGGGGACATCCAGCATCGGTTCAGATATCACCCGCTGATACTGAAATGTTAGCCAAGTCCAGGAGTGTAAAGCAGGTTCATCGTGCTGTGCAATGAAAACTACTATGACCTTGCTCTAACCATTTGCATTTACCAGTGCATGGGTCATTTGCGATACACAGAATATTTATCTTAAATCATAGTTGAAGTGTGTTTTTTATTGATACTGTATTAAGTATAGACCCAATTATCAACTTATATTTATTGAGCCCGGGTAATTGGTGGAAATTCCACATTACTATGACAAGAACTAATAATTTCATAGACTGGCCGCTATTTGATTATCACAAAGTCTTGCTCATTTTATTTACCGGTGAGAAACGAATGGTCATCACACCAGTAATTTGAACTCATGACCGTCCAATTATGTGCATTGCTTTAGTCAAAAATTTTCCTTTTGATGTGGCCAGGGGATGGCAGTGCCGAGTGCTACCACCTCGTATGCATGGTGGCTTCTCCCAGGGTTCTTCAGTTTCCTTCGACACAAACCAAACCCACCCATTACTTGTCATGGCCACTCACCTCCAAACACAGGACTGCCCTGACAACGAGTCTCGAAACCCAGCGAGGTTTTCCTCGGCAAATAAATGCCATTGTTGTACCCTAAGTTTCAGATTCTTACTTGTGGAGGTACTCATTTGCTCAACAGTAAAACATTTAGGCATTGTGCCAAGAAGATATTAAAAGGTGTTTTGTTGCAAGCTAATCTTCATATTTCAGGAGGGCGTTTGGTACGAGCTTTGTCATTATTACGTTTCTAAAGCTATTTAGAAAAACGTAGAGGTTTAGGGATTATGTTGGTCGCATCAGGATCCTAATGTATATACATTACCAGGAGCCAACGACTTGTCACATTGATAAATGAAGGTGCTTTGTTTAGTTATTTATTTCTCCTGCTCACGTTGTACGCGGTTTGCATCGTGAATAGATAGGCTTTCGGATGGAGTGTATGTCGTTGGGTGGCGTTCCATAAACTTTCGTCAGAATCCTTACAAAACATTTTGTAAGGATTTTGACAAATCTGTTAGGTTCTACCTCATAGCACAGTGGTGCTGTCCTTTTTGGCAGTCATCCACTAACTGTGCAGCAAATTACTGTAGCCCCTTAGCTGGGATATCCAATTATTTTAGTATTGTATTTCCGATTATTTTTTTCATCGATATGATTACATGCTTATCTATGTTGTTACTAATATCAGTTATTTACATTGACGAGACACACCCATCGTAACAGAATCATGGTGCAGGCTGGGAAACCACAAGTTTCAAACGTGACGCAAAAATGTGTAAAAAGCAAACAGCCATCGTGCGTAAAAAAAAAATCATCATTTCCTGAAGAAGTGCATTGTGGTCCTTTATATAGCATTTTGCATCGTACTAGGTCCCATATATTCGACATTACAAAAGAGATGATTGTAACAAGACAAACGAATCGATTATTGAATTGTATTGTGACCCTGAATTGTGATAATCAAATTGCTGGGGGTGGAATTTTCACAAAGCTCATCATGCACAACCTCACTGCTCTAACGGAGACTTAACTTGTTTCTAGTTTATGCTCTGCTCTCCCCAGCGCTGCTTCTTTAACCCAATGTAAAACCAGTCCAGTCGATTAGTGCACAAGCAAGAGCATTTGTCACGTGTTTGCAAATTAAAAACTTGGACGAATAAGAAGCCAGACACTATCTTGGCGTTGATTTGTCGGTTCCTTTGCTGGCCCTTGCGAGCTTTGGCGGTGCCAACCGTCACTTGGATGTTGGATTTTCAAAGTTGTATTTTAATGAACGATTTAATCCCATCCCATCAGTTGTGTGACGGCATCCCCTTGCAGACGTGTACGCGTGGCTCTCGTCGCAGAGAGGCAGCTGAGCCCACCATTGGGACGGCTGTGGCGTTAAACGGGTGTGACGGTGGGGGACCTGTGTGGTGACCAGCGCACCTCCACGTGACCGCCGCTAGCGGGAGGGGATGGTTGGCATTAATTTTCAATTCCGTCATGAAATGTTTACATTTCACATCGTATGCATGTTTTTAAAACAAATCTCATTTCTGCATTCCCCCCCCCCCCCTCTCTTTCTTCTACCTTCCCTGTGTCCATCGCCATATCACCACAGTCCGTCTTGATTTAAAAAAAAATATAAAACTTACCCTGAACCCCTCATGTATCCGTGGAATACGAATGACTTATTGTATTGTGTGTTTACTGTGTTCTATTGATCTACACGTTAAATCTATGTATAATTTTCGGAAAATACCAATCGGATGTTGCAGAAACGTCTGGTATACTCATTGAGACACGCATCAACTTCGTGTTATGCTCATGGCTGTATTTTCAAGTTGTTTGTTCAATGAACGGGCAATGGCAATCAAAATGTGTACGTATCATGCTTACTTAAGCATGCCAGTAATGTTAAACACAGCATGCTATTTACAACGGCGATTACATTTACAATGTTAAGTAACTTGGAGTAATTTGGAGCCCATTGTTCAATCCACTGCAGGATTGTCTGTCATGTCGGCATGTTTTGAGCATTCTTCACCACAATGATCAGTGCAGGTTGAGGAAGTGGCCATCGTCTCATAGCCAGTTCAGATATCACTCGCCACTGATCCAGCAACCCGAGTTCGATTCCCATCCACGTAGTGCAAGTGCACTACCCGCTGCATCACCACTCTTATCGGCATGCAAGACTTGACAAACGTGTGACAGTGTTGCGTTCCGATGTGAAGATCTGTCCAACTACTTGCCATTTGCTGAGAGCTCACTATTATGACACTACATTGGGTTTGTAGTTTAATAATATATCCATTCGTGATTGTCCATTAAAATGTCTCCAATGACTCAATCAAGCATTGAGATGACACTGTACTCTGTTGGTGGCCCCAAGCCAATTGTGGGATCCCACACTGCCATGGCAAAAGTCAGATGGCAGGGCGTTGACATGTCCTTGACGAAGCGCTGTTGCAGCTTGTCATTGAGGTTGATGGTTCAAATCCAGCGGCCGTCCTGTGTATTACTGCGGTTGTCATAACCGTGATAAAATGTGCTGTTTGGCCGACGTCGGGGTTCCAATTGCCAAAATTCGAAAATTATCCGCAAAATTATTCAATGAGAATTATACCTCCGAAATCGTCGCCCCCTACTGGCAGACTAATGCCCCAGGTGACTTTCAAACAAGGCTACCCTGGTCTCTTGAGTTCTCACCAGGTTAAACAAAATAAACCTGAAACTTGAGTCTCTCCAATGCCGTTGTCTTCCCACAATGTTGTACTAATTTTGAGGAATTATTTAAGCAGTGCAACAACAGCCGCCATTCGCCACTAAATAACGGTGACGCCACCACAGCATGTGTGCCAGGCTAGACTCACTTTGATTCCACGTAAGGTGTCAAAGGCTCACTGGCAGGAGGTCATGGGACTGACCCAGATGTAATGGATCAACTGAGTGAGTTGACTGGCAGTTGGGTTAGTTGGCTGAGATGACTTGCAGATGCACCAGCTGTGTTCTCCACTGTACCAACTTGCCGCGTTTTAGCAGTGGATAACTATGTATATACTGAATACATATTTAATACCGGTCCTGGGCCTCCCCTATGTCGACTCGGCCTCAAATAAGTACCTGGTGCGGTGTGTAAACATCGTCACTTGGGAAACAAAGGCGGCCGGGCATGGTGCTGGCCACCCCACCCCCTCGTGTGCTGTGCCGGCCTTCATGGGTGCTCGCTAACAGCAATTACCCCAACAGTCTGTTCAGGCTATACGGGGATCTTTGTATATACTGAATGCACACATATGCACAAGCATACGTACACATGATTGTAGCTTTTTCGTTTTAATATTCATACAAAAGTGGAAGGAAAATGGAGAAGTGATACTGACGAGAGAGCAAGAGAACCGTGACGGAGATTAATTTGATGCCATCGTCGCTAAGAGCTGACAGAAGTGACAGATGATGATGAAGCTTAATATCTGTCAAAGCTGAGACACTGACTTTTTTGTTTTAATGTCTTTACTGCTAAAAAACACGAGTATTTTTTTTATAACCCAGGCCACTTGGAATCTGTCGACATCGGACCTTGGATGTGCCCTGACAATGTGCGATGTGGTGACCCTGGTCGGACGTGCCGCTGTAGTGCGCGTGAGACGGGTTTTGACACGTGGCATTGACTTATAGCGGTGGGAAGTGTTCAAATTGCTCCATGTGATGCTTTTGTGAATGCTTCGCTTGCCATAATAAACAGGCCATTTATAATGCATGCTTTGTCCCACCAGCTGTATGCCAGGCCTATATGACACGCAAGAGTGGTGTAATGTTAAAGCAGAGAAGCTCATTTTGTTAATCGTTCACTATGCATGCTTGTGTTTCGGCAGCAAAGGACAACGGCAATTTGTTCAGAATAATATTTCTAAGTAGAAATCGGCAATATAATTTTTAAGGAAAGACGCATTCTTTTCCAAGATATATTTGCGTTAAATAATTTTAGATGCTATCTGACAGACATTGAAAAGTTATTGCCATTTTTATGGTTTTAACATGAATAGCAAATTAAATGTATCTACTGTGATTAAGGTTGCACCATGTGTGGATCAGATAATCCAATTTAATTGTTTCCCTCATGATATTATCTGCGGTCAATTGGTTCGACAAACGCAATGCAAAGGTCTGCTGAGTGCACATGTGTATCACCCACAGTCTGCTGCTTGCCTGAGGGCTACATTTTATGATTTTATGATCTTTATATTGGAATAAGAATAAAATATAATTAAAGCACATCAACCTGTTTTGAAATAGCAACAATTAATCTCCTGCATAGTATGCAGTGAGAGTTTACAAGGCGATAAATACTTTACATCTTTAAACCACGAGACATTTTATAATGATTGTGGGCCCATATTTATTATCTCCTTTTATATAAAAAAAATTTATGATCTCTTGGCTTTGTCTCCACGTGTTGTACACTTGACATTTCAATAAACATATATGGTCCAATCAATTACGTAAAGTCACAGCCGGCATTCATTGACTGCGTACGCTATCATAGTTACGTAAGTTCTCAGTTCACCTTGAAGCAACTGAGTTTTCGACAGCCAAAATTGACCGGCTCCTTCCCGCTTATGGCAGAGTCACTTGCCTCTCTGTGCTAATGAAAAACCTAACAACTATATAAAACATACAATTAATGTAAATTATTGCAGATTGCTTGGTTTTTCTTAAATTTCATTTACCTACGACTTGTAAAAGCCTCAATTTACGTCCGGACCTGAGATATGCGCCGAACACTTTTACTGGGACGGTAATGTAACATCTTGAAGTTGTGAACGTAGATGGGCCGTGTCCGGGAGGTCTTCATCCGGAAATATGCTGAGTGTAATGATTTGACCACTGTGACCTGGTGTAATGGCATGTGACCCTTTGCAATCGCCATGACCACACTTTACATGGGACAGTGCATCTAAGATGTGTTTTGTGTTATATGTTTGATTAACAAAAAAACTCACAAGCATTGGAGGTATACACTTTAATGCATTTTTAAATTTACCGAATGTTTGTTTATTTGGTTAAATCCAGTACGGTGTTGCAAAAGCTGTGTGTGAATATATCCATAAAAAATAACAACCGTCTCGAATTCTGGTAATAAAGTCCATGATTCGAGAACTCTTTCACAGGCACACCACGCCGCATTAATGTAATTAGCGGAGTGCCAATCAAGCAATTGGAATTCGAAACTATTCACATTCCAAAGAGATAAACTTCGTATCACGATTGCCTGGATTTTGATTTTCAAGTAAATTCAACGTACTTTGCTACATCTGACCTGATACAATTCCACAATAGAGGCTTGGATATGCTGTATGCAGAAAGGATCCCCTCATTATTAATATTCTTCGTTATTTAGATATAAGCAGATTTTTACACTTGAGACTTTGGTCACAACACTAACCCGTGTGATGTATTATTATACATTTTATGTAGTCCTATAAATAGAGGCAACGTCTTGGGCAAGATCAAGGAGAGGTAACGAGAGGCAATGGTGCAGACAGAGAATTACGTGGATATTGTAGGCATTAGTCTTGAGGACATCCCCGGTTCAATTCCAAACAATAGGAGATCAATGACGTTAATCAATGTCCAGTGAACCGTTGCAATGTTGTGTAACAACAAATGTCAAAGTCGTCATTGGTTAAGAGCTGTGGAGAATGGCAGCCATGTTGTCACTTGTTTCTAAAGGATATATTTTGCCTTTATGATATTGAAAAATCTGACTTATCAACTAATTGTTACCAAGCTGTCCCCACCACGAAGTGCATTTCCTAAAAAAATATATTTTCTAAAGGCCTTTCCTCCCACCTTGCATGCCTGCTATGGACCCTGCATTATTATCTAGTGTGTCGGAGGTCGTTTTTGTAGCGTTAATATTTGATGAAGTTTGAACCACAGAGGGCTATATTTTACCGCTGAGAGGGCCAGACCTAGATTTGCACGCATTCAGAAGTGACCACACTCCCCCGCCTGCTTAGGACATTTGCGCTCTGTCGTATTGGGAAGCGCGTTCCTGAAATGCATCCGCACAAAGGGGGTGGCGATAATTTACTTCGGTTCTTTGGTGAAAGGGGGACTTTGCCGTGTGTGTGTGTGTTTATAAGCTGCATTTGTTCAGGGATGAAAATGCGTCCATGAAGCCACGTTGATGGTCACGTGTATTTCCATTGAATTCACACGGGGTGTTAACGACAGCCCACTGTGCAAAATGCCAAAATAACAAATATTGCTGCTCACCTTGAAGAAATGAGGCCAACATGTTCATCTTGCATCGCACTCGCCATCGCAGTAATTCTGGGTTCGCATTGAAAATGGTCAGGGGGTTTCCCCGGAGGTGCAGGTACCGCAGCAAGGTGTCCCGTTGTGACTTCTGGACCCCCTCCCTCCCACCGTCATGCGTTCACACCGCAGAAAACTTGTGCCCTGCATTTACACTTGACTGATTATTTCAGTAATCTATTCACCGCTCAATGACAGCTTTAATACTATCGTTCGTTCCAGGCGTGCCGGAGTGCGTTTTCACGAGCCGCCGGCCGCCATTTGGTGTGAAGGGGACGCTCGTCACATTAGCGTTGCTCTGCTTGTTCCTGTGTGCGGGAACCGTGCATTACAAGGGTGGGAGGGTGGGAGGGTCGGCAGGCAATTTGTTTCGGAGGGTCCTTTCACAATTTCACGCTTTCCACGAGCCCCGGCCGCGGCGCCGCGCGGGTGGTCGAGCATCTGAATGGACACGCGTGCGCTCTCACTTTGTGTCGGCTCGCGCAGTGTGAAGCTGTCGCACAATGCCCTCCGTCACTTGGCGAGGTCGCGTACGAGGTCACGGAGGGCCTCTTGGTATCCTGATGTCGATACGCAATGAGTAGCGGTAAATATAGGTGTGTAACTGCGTCAGTGAATGCGCACCTTTGTCTAGAACCAGCCCACCGATGCAGTGTCTTCTTGCAAGGAAGAGCCGGGGTGGGGGGGTGGGTGCGTATGAGAATGTAATAAGAATATCAACATGACTGAAAATATTTAAGAAAAACTCATCTTGAAATGTTTTCAGAAAGTCACCAATTATAGATATCAGTAAATTACAATGTGGTGATGCAATGCAAATTGTGACAATAAAGATGTACCTTGCTATCTTTTTTATCAAAATTATGCAGTTTTACAATAGCATTCTACAGCATGTAAAATTTACATGAGTGTGTGTCATGGTGATTGCATTGTTCATTATGATGCTTTACTCCAAACCATAGCACAAGAGCACACTTAAAACAGAATTCACCACTGCAATATCGAGAGCATATAAGGTTTCTTGATGGTCCAAGGTTTTTTTTATCCATTGTTGAGCACTTTTTTGTAAATTGGGGCTTGTAGGTCCAACCCTTTGTTCAGTATTCCATCTCTGCCCATATCTTTCGGTTTGACAATTTGTACAATACATAACCTGTACAAGATGGTGGTGAGGCCGCTGCTGTTGTATGGGGCCGAGTGCTGGGGCACAAGAAAGAGGGAGGATCAAGCTATGTCAGTCACAGAGATGAGGATGTTGCGGTGGATGATGGGTTTAAAAAGGAAGGGCAGGGTGAGAAATGAAGAAGTGAGAGGAAGACTCAAGGTGGTAGAAATCACAGAGAAGATGAGAGAGAAAAGGCTGGTGTGGTTCGGTCATGTGGAGAGACAGCAGGAACATTATGTGGGTCAGAAGGTGCAAGGTGATGCAAGGAAGGCAGAAAAAGAGGTGAGGCGATGTGGATGTGATCGGACATGGTGGCCCGAGGAGCGGAAAGAGAGATTGCACAGGACAGGGCAGTGTGGAGAAGGTTGGCAAGGACAGTGGGGACCCCACATGAGTGGGACCAACGCGTGGAAGAAGAAGATCACGTCTATCATACGCATATGCTGATTGGTACAAGAGCAAATCTGGACGAGGTTACAGCTTAAAGATCAGTGGCCGTTAACCACAAAGGCCTCGTTTCTATTTGTTGTCAATGTTTATGATTTTTATGTTTCTTCTTGAATATTATATTTTCCTCTGATAACTGTGGGTGAAAAAGTGCATGCACACATGCACACATCACAGCCTGAATACAAAGTTTCATTCTCTGAATGGGGTACTGTGCATTAATATTTCATATGGAGCTTGTGGGAAAATAAAATCTGGTGTTTTCAAATTATCCTCCTGGTCAACTGGGTTTTCCAAAATTCTGAGGCCTCCATGAATAGCTTGACTTTGGCGCACAACAAAGGTCAGAGGATGCATGGAAATGACCAGATTTTGCAAGCCCCCAATTTGTCTTGATTTGCTACAAGTGGCATAAGTACACGTGGGAACAGCTGCTCGCTTTATCTACCAGCTTGTAAAAAAAAAGTGTAAATACCCCCTCGGGTAAGGTAATGATTGCACTGCATCAACAACAACCACCATTGGCAACTAAGTGGCGGTGACGTCACCACGACGCTTGTGCCAGGCAATGTGCACCTTGAGGCCACGTGAAGTGTCGAACGCCCGCTGGCAGGAGGTCACAGGGCAGACCTAGATGCCACAGGTTGACTGACTGAGACGACTGGCTGATACACCACCTGTGCCCTCTACTGTGCCAACTTGCTGTGCTTTAGCCACCCGGTGCTCCGCTCATTGTTGTGAGCGTCGCTCGTCTGCCCTCCGTTGTTGTTGGAGGGCGACTGCCTCCAACTGCCAAGTAGCGTCCTTCACGAGCCTCCTCCACAGAGGCATCTGACTCATCGGCCTTGCCTGCATCCCTCCACGGATGTTCGTCTTCAGTGGGGGGGGCATAAGTAACCATGACCACCACTCCTCGCCTCTGGTTGATTGGAAGGTGAGCCCAAAGTAACCTGGGACTTACAGCTTCCCACACCTCACCGCCACTCTCCCACGCCCCTCATTCTTTTGTTCAGAAGAAGAGCCACTCCCTGTTGTTGGCAGTCTCCTGCTCCAAGAAAAGGACTGTCCACCCCTCATGGTGGCAGGAGCCAGAGCCGGTCCACCGGACCTCCTGAATACCACAAAGATCCAGGTGGTACCGGTCCAGCTCCCGACAGAGGAGTGGCAGCCTCTCCTCCGCAGTGAGCATTTGAACATTCCACGTGGCCACACGTAGTGGTTTTTTGTTGTTTCTGGTGGAGCCCCGAGGGTAAGGATTCGATCTCCTGGCCAGGAGACATCATAGACACCTGTCCCCCCGGACCTTCCGGCACAAGCTTGTCAATTAAATGTTTACGTCGTGGTTTAGTGGCACTGCATCAGGCATTGTGGTACAACCTCTCGCTTTCTGATGTATAAAGGTTTACAAACCTTTTGCCTGTGAATTCCATTTCATTTGACGACTTTGCATTCAGGTTCATACTCAAATGCTATTCTGGCAGAATAAATAATAATAAGCCATCATTTACTTTCTCTTTTTTTACGTGGACACATTCCTTCATGAGTCCTTACATCCAGCTGTGATTCAAAGTCCTCGCCTTTGATTTGGGCCAGTGGAATGTGAAAGCGTTCAAGCCACCTTGAGCAAAAGTTCCGGTGGGGGGAAGGGCCTGCTTAACGCGCAGGGCACGTCCCCAACACGATTTTATTTGTAAAACGTCCACTTGGAGACCCTGTGAGTGTTTTCATCGGGCACTGCAGTTTCACACATCTGCCCATGCAAAACGTCCAGCTGCGCATGTTGGTCACCGGCAGCGTTTAAGAAGACCCCTATCAATCTAAGCTTCATAATTGATTGTTTTATTGCTTTCCGATATGCGTACGTTGGTGGCCGCTTGACAAATCGACGAAGATGGATGCAAAAAATATGGTGCGGCCGAGTGGACTGAAGTCACAGCCACAGTCTGATTGCTCTCTTAAGACAGAATAACGTCTCTCGGTGCTGCAGGGCTTATCCTTATGAGTTCCGTGCAACTTCTGCCTTCTGGAGAGTGATGTTGATTGCCAGGCAGTGGCCTCTTTTAAGTGAGCTCTTCCATTTGTCACGTAAATGCATCACGTGTAACACGACTGAGACGAGGCTAGTCCCACTGTACAAAACATGGAAGCGGAAACTGATAATCTACAAGTACAGTTGAAGGAAAAAGCCGATGTTTGGACCGCACGCTCCAAAAGCTCTGCTTGTAGCTCGCGGCAGGGCAATTGTACCTTCTGCTCTTTTGAGTAGTAAGCGACACAGGATGTGGTGAAAATTGAGATTCGGCCGTGTGGAAATAAGAGAGTCCCGTTCCATTGAGGTTTTTTTTTAACAGCTCTTACTTTTCTGCGATGGTGCCCATGTTTTGTCTAGCGCTGATAGCATATTGTTTGACATGCATAACAGCAAACATTGTCCCTGTTTGTGCAATGGTTTTGAGAACGCCACATGCCCTATTCAGGACCTTTCAGCAGCCTCCGGCGAGGGAAAGAAGCCTTTATTTGTAATGTATTCTCATGTTTCGTAAACATCAGTACGCGTACTCTTTAGTCTATCCACTGCTGAATGATTACATGAAAGTTGTTTGACGTACTGCAACCACATTGGTCAGTGTGGGTTGGTGAAAGCTTGGGCCCAGGGACTGGCTCATACATCAATTGTTATCGATTATCCATGGCCAGGAATCCCACTCAGGTCACCGGGTTTGTCATGCAGAGTGCTAATTACTGTGTCAGCAACCCACCACCCACAGTGCTTATACTGCAATATACGGTACCGCACATCTAATTTTCAACTTTATTTCTACACTGCAGTATATATCTCATTTCAACGTTATTTCGAGTTAAAGTAATGTCAGTGACTCACTCTGCAATATGTCTGTTTTAGATGATTCATTATAAAGTTGATTTGAGCATGTTGATTGAAATCCTTTAAAGATAAATTTGGAATCTTGCATGTTTAGAACATATACTTTAAATGTCCCCAAACCATTTTAGACTTGATTGCAGTTATTCTCAGCATCCACTATGTCGGTATGTGTCCGTATAAATGTCAATGTACACATTTATTCATGGAAATTTACTGCCTTGACATACAGTATATTTATCGCATGCAATTTTGGACTCCCCTGAGTGATTGGGAACTGTGATATTTTCACTGTAAACCAGTTTATGGGACATAGGCCCTTAAACATATACGATCTCTGCAGACCCTGACCCTTTATCATGTGAAACAATCCCTGACAAACGGGAACACCTGTGCAATAAACGGCGTTGACAAGCAACTCTTGACACTGTTATTGTTATCATTGCAGCTTGTACACAACGACATTGGGAGACAAGGCTCTTAAACCTATACCATGTGTCACCACATGTGACCTACTGACACTGGCAATGCACCTCCCCTGTTGGTTTCTACAAATCTCTTAGGCAGTGTAAACGACTGATACATCTCAAGCAGTATCATCTGGACATTTTTGAAAAAGAGCTGTCTATATCATGGGACCTCCTTTGCCAGTACCAAAATATGATAATAGGTATTTCCCCTTTTTTCTGGCAACAAATACAGCTGTGTTAAGATGTTAAAACACCAAACTGAAACCTTTTACAAGGAATCATGTCTGCATTAGTAGCCGACCGAAACTGAATTTCTGGTTTCGGCCAAAACCGAAACCAGACCGAAAGTAAAAAAAATTACTTTTGGCCGAAACCAAAGCCGAAAGTTTAACTACACTTTCGGCCGAAACCGAAAGTTTAACTACACTTTAGACCGAAACCGAAATAGAAAGGTATATAACCGAAGTTACCGAACACAAGATTTATGAAATATGTGATGATGTAATGCTACTTTAATTAAAAAGAACTCTAGAACTAATCATTCAGAGCCTGCAGTCAGAGTTGCTAAATATCAAATCTTTAGGTGTTACTTAGTTCAAGGACAGTGCATACATTATCAGAGTTATGTTTTTTGTTTGCATTATGACTGCAGGTAGTGTGGTCTATGCAAACATGACTCGTAAACAAGTATAACCCGTAAAAAAAAGTTTTTTCACTATAAATCCTTTATATGCGTGGCGGCTAGAGTTCTCTCGTGCTCTGGCTTGAGATGGCTGCCACCTATGGGTCAGATGATTGCATGGCAGCATTAAGCAATTGGTAATTAAATATAATATTTTTGTCCTAAAAAGTGTACAATTTTGGAAAAACAATTTCACGAACATTAATTGTCACGCACAACGAGTCTGTGTGGAAAATGTCAGCTCGATTGGATCACGGGAAGTGGGTTAAAAAACGACCGAAAGATTTGCACGGTCCTAAGCAAGCAAGCAAGTGAACTTAATATAAAGGATTTAAAAAGGTGTCAGTTTTGTTGCTAGATAAAAAGGGTAAAAAAACAATTATCATATTTTTTTACTGGAAAATGAGGTACCAATGGTGTGAATGCTTACTCCGAGCTCTCATACTCTGATGGTGCATTGTCTTTGAGTTGTGCGCCTTTTGGCGTCATCTGGTCCAACCCATGTGAGACTAGGCTCTAAGGAAAGCTGTCTCGGGTGTGGACCAATCAACTTCAAGGACAGTGCATACATTATCAGAGTTATGTTTTTTATTTGCATTATGACTGCAGGTATTGTGGTATATGCAAACATGACTCCTCGGTCGTATATACATTAGCAGACCATGGTTGCGGCTGTAACCTCGCTCCCAAGCTGCTGCTGCTGACGTGTGTGTGTGTTTGCAGCCTATCGCATAGGATTGCCTAGCGCCGACTGACCGGCCGATAGGCAGAGTGATAGACTTAGCACTAGCGTTATATTCTAAAAATAGATCTTCGGTTGGCGAATGATGACCGAAAGTCAATATCAGTTTTGGCTGAAGCCGAAACCAAACCAAAAGTCAAAAATTTACTTTCAGCCAAAACCGAAAGTAAACCAAAAGAGGCCAATTTGCCAACCCGAAACCGAATTTCGGTCGGCCTCTAGTCTTCATTAAGCACAATACTTGTGGTCAGAATGCCAACAAAAAACATACTCTGATAATATATGCATTGTCTTTGAAACTGATTGGTCCACACCAGAGGGACAGCTTTCTTTTGAGCCTCGTCTCAAACGGTGTTAGACCAGAGGATGCCAAAATGCGCCTTTTGTGTTTTTTGTTTGCATTCTGACCACAAGCACTGTGCTTCATGCAGACATGATTCCTTGTGAAAGGTTTCAGTTTGGTGTTTTAACATCTTAACACCTGTTTTGTTGCCAGAAAAAAGGGGACAAACCTATTATCAGAGCTCTCTATAGCTCATCGGATTCTTCCAGTGTAAATACAAATTCTCATTCCGATATAAATTAAGATTCTGATTCTGACGAGCGTGCCCGTGTCGCGTCACGTCACGTTAGGGGAGGAGGGGTCGGCGCAGTGGGTAGTGTCCGCACACTCTGGTCCCGGTGATATGGGTTCAATTCTAAGGCCATTACACAATTCACTCGTGGAAATTTCACATATCCCCAATGGTGGGGCCGCGAATTCCAGAGAACAACAACCGCCTTGTTCACCCCGCAGGAGATGAAGGGTTGACCTGACCCCCCTACCGAAATTTGAACTCGTACCCTTTGGATTGCGAGTCGTGGCCCCCGCACTCCTGCGCAGCCCATCGTTAGCGGACGTGTGCATCAGTCGCGGTCGGTATATCTGAAGTTGTCATGGGCCTTCTGTAGGTTGGCTAAGTTATAAATAGGTACATAACTGCACCTGGTGTCACCTGCGGCCCAGAGGCGGCTGGAAGTGGCTCTGTCCGCGCCTTCTCTTTGTTGGGTTTACGTGTGGGTTAGCGCGCGTGCATCTAAACATTCATTTACGGACTTGCTGGCCTCTAGGAGATGCAGCTCCATTACTATACTGGGATTTATCGGATCGGCATTGGAGGGACTGGTGCTAAATAATTCTCAGCAGCTAATTATAAACTCGGGCAGAGATGAGAACATGCTGGAGTGGACGCGAGCGGAGTCCTCTCGGCCCACACGCAACTGCTCTGTCCTAGTTCCTCAAAGTTTACAACACAAGTGGTTGTTCTCACCCGTAGACGGTGCCGAACTCTGCCCACAGTGGTCAGGGAGAGCGTTTGTCCGCGAATGACCACCTGGGGCACAGTGCAGAAGTGCAGTAGTCGACAACGGTGGCTTTACTGTAGTGCGGATTCCTAACAATGATCAAACTGGTATACTCTACAGTACAATTGTCTCATTGTCCTGCTGCTGGCTAACACGATATGACCCCGGTTGTAATTGTTTTGCGTTGGTCTCAAGCAAGGCTCGTGTGTGTTGTACACCCAGTGTGGTGCTGTCACGGGCCATGCAAGCCACGATGGGAGGGCAATTTCTGACGTCGGCTCAAGTTCAAGTTCATTTATTAGGTATAGCCCTGTGAGCCGTTCGGCTCTTGAATCGGGTGCAACCGCAACAAACAAAAAACATGAACAAAAAACACCGCCTGCCTGCCTTCCAGATTGCCTGTAGTTTCTCCGTAATAATGAGATGCAATTTTGCCTGAACTACACGATATAAAATGAAACATTATTGCATTTGGTCTTGTTTCGCATGTCCTTCTATTACCGCGAGGCCGCTGCTTGCAATTTGCACATTTGTTGAGACTTTCATTGATACTTAGACGCACGGTTTGGCGCACGTCGCAGGGTGTGATCGCAAAATAATATTTGAATTGATCAGTTAATACATGGTGGGTATTTACCCCTCGCCGGGATCAGAACTTGTGGATCCGCACACCGGGATGCCATCTGCTCACTTGCTGCACTGTCCTGCGGCTGCACAGGCTCGGGGTCCCGATTACGCTGCACAAGACACGACAGAGACTCAGCATGGGCAAGCTTTGACTATGCTATGAATTTCAGGTGTTTATGGTGCATTTAAGCTGGAGTGATGCTTTGGATGTGACAGCTTTGACACAACTAAATTGCTCTTGGTACATAATTGCTGCAGTTAGTTAAGCCATTATGGGTGATTGTATGTATAGGAGTGCATTTGTGTTGGTGCTAAGTGCTGTCTTTTGTGTTGGATGCGTCCTTTTATAGGCCCTTCGGACAAATCCTGAAATAATCATCTTGTATCCCTTAAGACAAAGATAAACACCACTCCGGGGGTTGCTTTTCTTCAGAAAATTTAAATCGTCTTGTAATTGTTGTGGGTTTGTTCCAAGCATGATCTGTTTGTAGTTGTGCGTATTCATGTGAACGGGCGATCTTGTGTAGCAGTTAGCGTGCTGCGCTATGAACCCGGCGGCCCACGTTTGATTCCCGCTGACGACCAACTCTAATGATGATTATCTGAACCTGTCCTGGGCCTCTCCTAGGTCGACTCAGCCTCAAATTAAGACCTGGTGCCATGTTTGAACATCGCCACTAAGGAGACAAAGGTGGTCAGGCGTGGTGCTGACCACCCACCCCCTCATGTACCGTACTGGCTTTCATAAGTGCTCGCTAACAGCACTTGCCTCAACAGCCTATTTCAGCTATATGGGGGATCTTTGTCTTTAAATATATACACGGTACAGTACTGTGTGATATATTTCCCAAAGGTAATGTTGGTCGTGGGGGTTGTTTGACCATACTTCATCCTGTTGGTCAGTATGGGTTGGTAAAGAGGGGCCCAGGACCAGTGCCACTGATGTTAGCCGTGGTTGTGAATCGCACGCCGGTTTCAGGATTTGTAGCGCAGCGAGCCCAACCACTGTGCCATTGGTACACAACACACAGTACATCTATACTGTCTATACAGACTGCATATATTGCATTGCAGTATGTTAACAGACCATATGATTGCTTTCCTAAAAGTATACTGCTGTATTGTATGCCATGTCATACAAGAAAATAACATTATCTGCTGCTAATTTGCAAATAAATATCAACTTTCAGATAACTGTGACTTTCCAAGTCTCTTCCAAAAGTTTAGCAATATTTATACAATATAACAAGGTGAGAGATAATTAATTGGTTAAATAAAGTATATTACATTGGCATTACCTGAGTGAACTGCTTTGACAACACTCAACATAATGACCTTCTGTTACTGCAAGGCAGCAACATAGCCTCCAAATATATCAACATCTGAACTATATCCAAAGGTTATGCAAAACGTTGCGCTTTGAGGTTGTACCCTGATCAGATGCAGCCCATTTGTGTACAGCTATGATTTATGCATCCAAAATCCGCTTAAATTTTACTTCCTTTTGAATTGAACATCCTGCACGTCACGCTGTGAAGGTATGTGCGTCAAATTAAGGTTTCTTATCTCCCTAAACATTTCCATCCAGATAAATAATAAATGCCAATGCTGTGGTTTGGAAGCAACAATGTTGGCACGTGTTGCTGACAGGTGTGTGTGTGTGCGTGCAGCTTAAAGAGGTGCTGTAAAATGTCTCTGTTGATGCGGTGTTGGGGTGTACATCGATTTGTGCAAAGTGTAAACGGGATGCAGTCCAACATTACCACGCTGGCAGGTGTTTTGCGAAGCTTCGAGACCATCCTTGTATCTGTGAAAAGATTAAGCTCTTATACTATGCGTCGTATTGTGCCAACTGTAAGATCCACCTGAACATGACACTTCATGAGCTATGTCCTTTGCAGTACAATTGATCAGGCACACACGAGTTTGCCACAGGAATAGTGCATTTTTACGAGATTACATCTTGACCATGAAACTGAATTCGTGATGAACTGACTCAGTCTTCTGTATACACAATCTGATTTTCTTAAGTGAGCCCTCATTGACACGGATATGCCCTCCCAATTGCTAATCATATCAAGTGGCATTTGGGCCACAATTATCTTCTGATAAATCAGCTCTTGTTCAGGTGCTGGGTGGATTATTCCATCGCAGGATCGTGAGAGATGGCGACGGCTTTGGGGGTGGGGTGTGGGAGGCCTCCATCCAGCGGCAGGGCGATCATGGTTGATAACCATGACCCACGATAGGGAAGTGACTCACGGAAAGTTGGCGTGGCTTCAAAAGTTCCCGCAACCTCCGATTAGCACGGTTGGCTGCGAACGGTGCGAGAGAAGTTCAACATACATGCATGCATCCTCCGTGGGCAGCCCTGAACTGCATGGAGAATTCACGCAGCATAGGTAAACACGCCGGCGATGTGGTGTGGCTCCACGCAGCATGCTTGGGTAGTTGGCGGTGGAGCAGAGGCGCTAAATCAGTGGCGCGATGTGAATGAAACATGAACGAGGGCGGCGCTGGAATGTGCGCATACATTGGGGCGAGGGCTGAGAAGAGAGAAAGCACCCCTGAGGAAGTGGAATCGAGCCCATATTTACTGCCCTTCAAGTCCTGTCAGACCGCCTGATGAATTGCCCACACATGAGCAGGTGTGCAGCTCACTCTATGATTTCCCTCAACTTTATTGCCGTGTATAAAGCAGGCTTTTTTTGTTGTTCACATTTTATGACCCTTTTTATGTGAGTTTTTTTTCTTTCTTTATCACCATGGTTGCCCTTGGTGTGTTGTGATTGAACGTGTATAATACGAGCAAATTGTTAGCCTCCCTCTCCACTGCTTGATGAAGGTCTCTGTTAATTTAGTGGCATGTCGGGAAACTTTGCGACACTGTGGGTCATGACCTCGAGTTCGGGAGGTGGCCAAGTGGTCCAAGGATCAGAGCATTGAGCCACCTGGGTGACCCTGGGTTCAAATCTGGGTTCAAATCTCAGGTTCAGCTGCCTTTAATTCTACCCGGTTCTCAATTGTATGGAATTATGATTCTCAGCCCATCCATTGATATTTGCACCAAAAAAAATGTCATGAAATTCGATTTTTGACTTAATTTGGCATAACATCCCAATCTTAGAATTTTAAACATTTCTTGTCACTGTTATGCCTTGAAACACTCTATAGTATGACATGTCGTCAAGTGCCCTGTGCCCTACTGTGGGTAAAAGGGATCTCATAATCGGTTCTGTGATGGCATCTTGTGTGAGCAATTCTCTAACGTGAAGTGATGCTATGCCCTGCCAGAAATCTAAGGGTTTTTTTTTTATTCTTGACCTAACACCAATATCACAATTGGTAAAAATATTGAGAAGTATCTTTGAATTTAGTTTAATTATATAGGAGTTTGGTTGCACACAGAGACACCTGCCCATCATTGGTTGATGTTGACTATACTCTTTGGTTTTTTCGGTAAAGCCACGTAGGTAAAACAATCAATAAAATAAAATAAATGAAAACAACTAAATTAAATCACGACGTTTCGGAGGCAACACAAGCTTCCTTCATCAGGTGTAGCGAGAGTTATTTGTGATGAGACTTTGTTATATAGGGTCAGAGGAGGGGGAGGAGCCAAGGAGGTGGAGGAGCCAAGGAGCACGGGTGCAGGATGGGGGGGGTGTTTGGGGTGTGGGCGGAGCCAGGCAGGTGATAGAGAAGGAGGGGGAGGAGCCAAGGGGGACGGGCGCAGGGTGGGGGGGGGTGTTTGGGGTGTGGGCGGAGCCAGGCAGGTGATAGAGAAGGAGGGGGAGGAGCCAAGGAGGACGGGTGCAGGATGGGGGGGGTGTTTGGGGTGTGGGCGGAGCCAGGCAGGTGATTGACAAGGAGGGGGAGGAGCCAAGGGGGACGGGCGCAGGATGTGGGGGGGGGGGTTGGGGTGTGGGCGGAGCCAGGCAGGTGATAGAGAAGGAGGGGGAGGAGCCAAGGAGGGGGAGGAGCCAAGGAGCACGGGTGCAGGGTGGGGGGGCGGAGCGAGGCAGCTGATAGAGAAGGAGGGGGAGGAGCCAAGGAGGACGGGCGCAGGATGGGGGGGGGGGGGTTGGGGTGTGGGCGGAGCCAGGCAGGTGATAGACAAGAAGGGGGAGGAGACAAGGGGGACGGGCGCAGGGTGGGGGGTAGAGCCAGGCAGGTGATAGAGAAGGAGGAGGAGCCAAGCAGGATGGGGGGGTTGGGGTGTGGGTGGAGCCAGGCAGGTGAAGCCAGGCAGGTGAAGCCAGGCAGGTGAAGCTGATACGAAACGACGGAGCCACGGATGGGGGAGGGGGGACGCAGAGCGGGGGAGAGTAGCGGTTGAGGTTTAACATGTCATTAACATGTCATTAACATGGTTAATCACATCTTTCCAATGATTGCTCAATTTGAATCCATCTTCTCGGTTGAAGTTATGTCTATGTTTGTATATCTGTATGGCCTCATGGACAAATCTTTGGTGGTATCCAGACGGCTTGCAGAGTACTTTGAAGGAAGCTTGTGTTGCCTCCGAAACGTCGTGATTTAATTTAGTTGTTTCATTTATTTTATTGATTGTTTTACCTACGTGACTTTACCGAAAAAAACCAAAGAGTATGAATCCTTGCAGTCACGAAAGCTTCAAATCTAGAGTTGATGGTGACTGTCATTCACTAATAAAAAAACTAACCTTTTTGGTGCAGCAATTCACAGGTATGTATGTTGAACTTCTTTTGCACCAAATATAGCCAACCATGCTAATCGGGGGTGCTGATTAACATGGTTGATAGTAGATGCAGAACATATGTAAAATACGTGGCAAGGATTTCTACACCTGCCACCGTTTTGCACGGCAGCACCTGTACACCAAGCCAATTGATGTAATCATGTAATGCGTTTCTCTGCACGTGCACCTGCTTAATTGGTCCATTCATGTTTCCACTTTGGTCATCTTCTCAACCAGGCTTGCAGTCTTGACTCCCAGTCCGTCAATATACAACGTTTCACAGGCAGTTATACACTCCGGACTGTAGAATACCTTGGGGGAAAATACTTTGGAATAAGGCAATTGCTGATAGCCGTTACCGTTGTTTTTTTCCTTGCTGGATTGAATACAATCATACGCAAGCGATCACTCACTTTGCCATGCAGGACAACGTTGGCCTTATAGATGTGAACATGAGCCTCTTTCTATTTTCAGATGACAAAGAAAGCATTGCTGATTAAATAACATTTTATTTTGGATGCCCAAGATGTGTGTAAGCATCGAGCAATTCGTGTCGAAATGCTCAACTTGTTATTTTCCAGCCAAAGTATACATTGGGAGACAATTGAAATCAAGGGTTAACTTTATACAAATTTTATTTTCGGAAACTCTAAATGTGTACGCTTTGCCAAACTTTTGGAGAATCGTTAATATTTAATTTGAGGCTCTTAAATTTTTTCCCCCAATTGCCAGGCAGTACAATTACGGCGGGTTATGTTTGGTTAGACCTCAGGTAAACCCCAGTGGGGGCCGGAGAAGGTGGCTTTACTGATGAGAGTGTGAAATGTATTTCATCAGAATTCACTTGACGCTGCTTCTTCGTTCTGATTGCATCGGGATAGAATACATTGAAAGTCTGAAATTCACACCCGTCTAAATCTTGCCCAAGTTATGTCAAATGGTAGTGTTTGTAGCCTAGCAATAAAGGACTATGTGTTTGCTGACGGTGGGAAACTAAACGGGGTTAATGCTGTGAAGTGTTTTTTATTGCCACGTTAATATTGCCACCTACCTCAGTGCAACACACGCAAGCGGACATTAGTTTAGAAGGAGCAATTGCTATCGAGTGATGTCGTTAAGTAGTTTTACAATGGCACATTTGTTTTTGTGTCCTAAACAAGGAAAAAAATGGGGAGATTTGTTAAAAGCGGCGCCCTGAACGTCATGGTATTTTTCTGGGGCCAATTTCCTCGATTGGTCCAATTCTTTAGTCCACTTTAAAGCTTACATGAAAATCGGCTGACAAAAGTAATTGACGAGTCTAATCGCTGTGAGCCTGCATGGTGCTGCAATTATAGGGCATTCGTAACTCAGGATGATGCTCCTGGCAATGCAGGCACGTGGAATATACAACTACAGACCTTATGGGCCTCACATATGCTCACCTCTGCATGTTGATCAATATTCTCAATTTATTTTCTCATTTCGCTTTACGATTGCGTGTCATTGGCGCATGCTTTTAACCCGGCGTGCGTAATTTTGGGGGCTGGTGGATCGCGTAAAGATGTAAGTCTTAATTCACTGGTTCTGGAAAGATCCATACGAGACACCCAGCTGCTGGACAATGGAATACCTGCGGGAAGGGGGGGGGACAGTACATCAAGTTGATTTTATCACTTTCGGTGCCCAGTTTAAGAGTTCTACTCTCACATGCATGTGTTTTATCCAGGCATTCCTGCCCCCCCCCACCCGAAAAAATACTACTCAAAAAGGAAATGGCTGAACAGCTTACGTGTATTCCTGATAAAAAGGACATTGAAGCCTGAGAGAGGCATTTTTTGGATGAAGATAAGAAGTGACCTCTTAGTTTTGATAAAACATTGCGTGCATCTGTTCAATGATTGAAGTGGGAGAACTGTCTGATGTTGACATTCTAATCCCTCCCGTAAAGCTGTTTAAAAGAGTTTTTTGCTGGGTTTAGAGTTATTATTGCCTCAGCTTTTATTGAGTGTCCCAGGATGAGCAGAGAACACATTCCTGCGGAGGGAGTTGGTAGGAACGTTGGGTTGCTCGGTCAATGGCCAGGGTCAACGGCGGCGTGGTGTATTCCGCAAATATGGCCGACTGTGAGGGCGGGCACAAGCCGGCGTGAGTAGGTTAAACGTTGAGTTTTATAAGGGCACCACGGGGTGACCAGCCCCTCCCCACCCAGCCCCACCCCTCCCACCCCTCACCCAGCCCCTCCCTCCCTACCCAGCCCCACCCAGCCCCTCCCCACCCAGCCCCTCCCCACCCTCCCCTCTCCACCAAGCCCCTCCCATTTTTGGATGCACGACGGACGGACACAATAATCCCCTGTGGGCTGGTGGAACCAGGTGGTTCCTACCAGTAAAATGTAGCAGCTTATTACTGATAGCAGTTATACAGTGACTAATCATACATGTTGAGAAGGCCATGATGAAAATTTTTTATGACATTAAAAATCTTCCCTCATCACCCCGGGTTGTCTGTCCCCCACTCCCCATCACCCAGGATGCATTGGGTACATGGGCCTGGTGGATATTCGCGTGTGGTTGTTTCTTGTCGCCCAACGTTCTGCGGCTGGCCTTTGTTTTTGTGTGCCGCAAAAATCGAGTGAAAATATTTTAAACAAATCTTCACTCGTGTATAAAAAGGGCAGATGCAAAAATGTCACCAATCAAGCAATGGCCAAATGTTTTGCCACTTCGTGTCAATAATTAACATTTACTGCAAAAATCTGACTTTTAACGTAGGTGACGATGTTTTTATGCTCTATTTCGTGTGTGGCCGGGTGTTGTCTCCGATACATATTTTAGCCGCCGCAGTGCCTAATTGTTACTTCCATCCAGAGGTCGCCGGTTTGATTCCGTCTTCCGGGCCGGCGCGTGAAGCGATGGGACAATTTTATGAAATCCCCTGGCCTCTCTCGAGCCAGCAGTATAAATATGTTCAACCACAGTTAGTCGATCGGCAGGGTCGCCTGTGGGTGTGCCAAAGTGTGGGTAGGCCCCCCACCTCCTTCAAAAGACGTCCAGTGGAGGCCCTTCTCCCAACAGAGGCGCACGAGCAGGCAATTGCAGGGGCGCACATTTATATTGTTTACATAGTTTAAGATCCAAAAGGAGTGATGCGATGTTATTCCTTGTTTACGGGATACGTGGAAACAGCCCTTTTACTTAATACGCTGAGACTTATTACGAATTCCTGGAAATGTGGGTATTGTGCATTAAAGTCTGGCGAAATTATATTCCACTAGACACCTCCCTTCCCTCAAAGAAATTGGGTGTCCTTGTGATCTATAGGCTCATTATCCAGAGATTCCCTCTACATAAGTACGTATTCAGTTCATAGTCATAATAATATTAATGTTTTAACACTGAGAAATCAGAAAAACAAGGGGTTTATTTCCTTCTCTGATTGTACACCTTCTCGTTTGAAATTTTTTTTGTGCTCAGAAATGATTTACCAGTGTTATTGTTCTCATAATTAGAGTGTTAGGATGAATTAAATGCCTTTTGGTACCTTGCTTTCCACATGTTTCAGCCGATAGAGCTGCTGCTTTGAATTGTTCCTCGCACCAAAATTGCCACTCCACAAAATGACTTTCATAGGAGTCGTATGTAGACCCACATCTTTCTCGTAACGAAGTACAAATAAAATAAACAGTATATTTTTTTCTGATTGAAAAATAAGGAAAGTGGCATTTCGGAAATTGACCAGCACACCTTGTGGGCCATTTGAAGTCCATTTAGCAAAGAGAAACGTTTATTTAATTTTAGAAATGAGCACATTGACTGCGAAAGGAACGTTATGTGTATAACTGCCTTTTGTAGCTGATGAAAATGCATTTGGCTCAGTGGAAATTGATGCAGTTATCCAGACAATCACAAACTAAGTCAACATGCATTAAAATAATCTTACTATAACAGGACAGCTATATTTGGATGGCATAAATAAAGTAGCTAACTATATTTTAGAAGGTGAATTATACAAGAAAATGTAATCATATATTTTCCGTGACATTTGATGATGTTTTCCAAAAATTTGATTAGAGAAATGAACGCACAAAATAAATGTATGAAATACGAATGATCAGATTTGCTGATGAGATGGTCATGATAACAACCAATGAAAATAACGACAGAACATGATTAAATAACTTAATCATATTGTGTTTATATACCTGGGGGCCATTATTTAAGGCAATCTGGGTGCTACGGTGGCGAGATATTAACTACCTCGCCTGCTATATAGGAGGTCGTGAGTTCGATCCCAACCCTGACGTCTGTATATTTGGCGTTTGCGTGTTCTCCCCTTGGTCGCGTGGGTTTTTCTCTGAGTCCTCCAGATTTTCCATCCACACTTGGAAACAAATGTGTTTACAGTGTTTGGCTGCTATAATTGTCCACATGATAAGCCACTTTGTTGAGCTACCATTTGTGGCCAAGTCGCTACTGGGCCTTACCTGGTAAAATAAAAAAAAATTGTTAAGTTTAAAAATAGTTGCAAATAGATTCATACAAGAGTAGGCTGGAGTGTTTTTTATTTTTATTTTACTTGATAATGCAAAGCAACAAACCAATGTGCCTAAAGCAGAACATGTTCTAGCAGTGCATATAACTTAGTCTGACATGGATCACTGATACAAACATGGAACAAGATTTTAAAAGTGTGCAAATAAGGGGGGGAGGTGTGCATGCTTGGAATTACCCTTGTAAACAGATGCATTGATTCGAGCACATAAGCAGGTTAATTTACATTCGAACTGTTAATACAAATGTGGGCTTGGCAGGATACGTCACGAGAAGAGAATCATCGCCAATGGTCGAGGCTAACCTTGGATTGGCAGCCGATGAAGTGAACACGCCTAGGCTATGTGTTCACCATGAACATGAAGCAGTGGGATCAGCTCTTGTACAGGAGCTAGATATATTGATGCATTGTAAGACTACGAGGTGTGGCAATGGCTTGGAGAGGCCTTATTTCAGCAGTGGCTAGGTCATGGATGATGATGAATGACCCCAGGGAGAATTGAATTTGAGTACAGAAAAAAGCCGGATAACAAATGGCAATGTGTAAAACAAAGCACCATTTATTCATACCACTAGTAACCATAGTTCAGTGGTTGCTAATCGGAGGGTGTCGGCGACCAACCTATGAAAACCGGTTTTAACGTAGCTACTTATTAAAACTCCATTGAAATATCTCCCAGCTCAATTCAGGAGACGTTTAACATTTTTACAAAAATATGGTAACCTGTCGTGCTGTCTCTTAAAACGCAGTGGATCACAGTTGTCTGCAGTGACACGAGGCCGCAAATTGAAATCGCGAGGCAGTGCAAGCCCTCGGAGCTCTCACAACAGTTTTCTTATTGTTTGATGCATGGCTGCTTTTAGCTTGCACTCGTGTATTCTTTTTTTTACAAGGTATGCCACGTGTCAAGCTGCAGCACTGTACATATCCACTCTGCCTTGTGCTCCTAACACTACGGTAATTTTTTCTTAAGACAAGTACCATTTTGTGTTCTGCTGTTTGATGATCGGTTCTGGCCGCTTGACATTTACAGGCCTCTGGGCCGAAGCTCAGCAAGTGTGTACAAAGTAAATAATTCAAATAATAATAATAACAGTGTTCTGTACATAGGTCACAACGGGGGAGCGGCGGGGCAGTGGCTAACGCACTGCACCATGAAACTGGCGGCAACCTGAATTTGAACCCTGCACGCGGCTAACATCAGTGGCGAGTGATATCTAAACCGATCCCACCCTCCGCCGCCACCATCCCTTCACTAACCCGCGTGTTGTCCAACAAGCCCCCATGACCGACATGGCATGGGGGAGGGTGGGGGGGAAGCCGTTATACGGCAGTGGATTGACAAGGGGTTAAAACAAACAGAAACTATGGTGAGAATAGCACGGCACGGACACCTACGATGGGAAACCTCAGGCCGGCATTTCCCACAGCCGAGGCGTCTTGCAGTGCTTTTGTTCATCACGTTTTCTGCGTCGCGTCTTCAAAGTGTTTTTCATACCATAATTAATTGACCAACGTGAATTTAATATGCGCTGCGTTACATGAGCAACAATGCCACGGTATAATGTCAGCCACGTTGGTGTTCATACTCAGGGATATTTTGTTGGTTACAGCTCGGCTCTGGTTTGGCATCCAACACTCGAGAAGAAGCATGAGCGACCCAGCTGTGGCTTGGCTGAGGCTCGGATCAAGGAAAATCCTGAGCATGGCTGGGACCATGCTCAGAGCTGGCTCAAGTTCAGCACATGATGGCCTTTGTGCTGGCTCGCTTGAGCCAAGCAAGCCGAGTCGTGACTAAGAATATGGGCCTCAGGCTAGGACAAAAGCACTAATGACAGTGCGAGTGACGTGAAAGTAATTGTACACTCTTCGGTACATTTTTGCCCAGTATATATATTTTTACTTCAACAGAACTGTCTGAGTTCAGATGCTATGTCGTCTGTGGACAAGATCAAATACACACAGTGTACAACTGGGCAGGCGATAAGACCTTAAAAGGCATACCAAGACATGTCTAGAGATACAGTGCCCACATCACCACCACCAGCCTGCCTACACTCGGATTACAGGTGTCTGTTATCCATAACTGGCCACATGTTATTTGTGGTCTGAACTTATCTTGGGTCCATAGGGTCATTGGTTATCTGATCATCATCATCATCACAAGCATTCCATATTCCATTTGTGAGAGTTATCGCGCCCCCTAACATGACGGACAGCTAATGCACGACAGCTTTTTAAGCTGCATCGGAAAGCGTAATAAAACCCATGGAATTTGCTAAAGCTTTCTTGCGTGAATACATTACATTCCTGTACGTTAGTAATCATGCTTGGTTTGTAGTGCCTGACGTGTGGGGAAGGTTGAGCCAGTTGGACTGTTGCCTTACAAATGCATCTGTTATACTGGTAGTATTCTCCTGGTTACACCAGCTCACAGGGGATTATTGTGTCCGTCCGTCGTGCAGGGAGGGGCTGGGTGGGGAGGGGCTGGGTGGGGAGGGTGGGGCTGGGTGGGGAGGGGAGGGTGGGGAGGGGCTGGGTGGGGGGTGGGAGGGGAGGGGCTGGTCACCCCGTGGTGCCCTTATAAAACTCAACGTTTAACCTACTCACGCCGGCTTGTGCCCGCCCTCACAGTCGGGCATATTTGCGGAATACACCACGCCGCCGTTGACCCTGGCCATTGACCGAGCAACCCAACGTTCCTACCAGCTCCCTCCGCAGCAGGAATGTGGTGTTCGAGTCGTCATGAGTGAATTGTTTCCACCTGCTGTGTTCGCCCCATTTTAACGGAGTTCAGCCTTTGCCAGAACTTCACCTGCATGGGTCCCCCAGCCTGCCTCGCAGCCTCTCCGAGGGCCTTTAATACAAATCTCACAGCAGCACAGCCACAATTACAGATTGTCATGGAATTCGCTGCACTAGATTAATGAGCAGCACTCTGCACACTCCACGAAGGAGTGTTTGTTGTTTTTTTATCATTTCGTCTCGGTGAAGTTTCAGGAACGGTGCCAATTTTCCCAGTCGTCGCGTCACAACGTTACCCAGGCATGGGAACCATCATAAAAAATGTGGCTCTTATTCTGTTGTACATTTATGTTTTACATTTTTTTCTCATTCTCATTAAACGTTAACTTTTTTCAGTACATAAGCAGCATTTCGAATGGTTTGAAATCAATATATTTTTTCATTGTGTTTATTGACTTTATATTCTTGACTTAGGTTTTACTAATATATGCAGGTTTCTGGCATGCTTGATGATTTATTTCAATGAGGGCACGAAGACAAAAGGGGGATGTTTTAAAAATTCTTATCAGAGTTCTAAGCATGCCCGAAGTTGCTGGAGGTGCTATTGCAGAAGTAGTTGCAGATTAATTACTTGTTTAAAGCTCTTGAGAATTTGATGGGGTTGGGGAAAAAAACGTATTTCAGCTCTTCATAAACAATTGTAATTTAGAACAAACAGTATCATAGAGGAAGTCAGCAAGAATGCTAATATTTACCATCTGCTATTCCTGTACAGCAAAATGCAGAATGCTCATTACACCGACAGCGAGCAGACAGTTCAATACAAGAACAACATATGGTATAGCATAATAATAACCTGACGACGCAGTCAAGGCAAGTCACTTCAAACCGGCTCGTGTGCCAAACTTTTATATTCAGGGATTTGCCACCACCAAACAACCTCCAAAAGCCAAGCAACAAAAGAAACCTTGTGCGTCAGCTGGGAAATGTAACGTGTGCAGCGTGTATACATACGGCGAATGACAAATAATAACAGCAGTGATTTACAGCCCGGGATGAAGGGGCCTGCCTTGGTTGTTCGACCATATTTCAGCACTGCCGCTCCGTGCAGGTTGATGAAGACAGATAGGGTCGGAAAGAGGGGCTACTCCACAGGCTGCTACAGATGCCACTCGCTGTACAGACTGGTACAGATGCCACTCGCTGTACAGACTGGTACAGATGCCACTCGCTGTACAGACTGGTACAGATGCCACTCGCTGTACAGACTGGTACAGATGCCACTCGCTGTACAGACTGGTACAGATGCCACTCGCTGTACAGACTGGTACAGATGCCACTCGCTGTACAGACTGGTACAGATGCCACTCGCTGTACAGACTGGTACAGATGCCACTCGCTGTACAGACTGGTACAGATGCCACTCGCTGTACAGACTGGTACAGATGCCACTCGCTGTACAGACTGGTACAGATGCCACTCGCTGTACAGACTGGTACAGATGCCACTCGCTGTACAGACCGCTACAGATGCCACTCGCTGTACAGATGCCACTCGCTGTACAGACCGCTACAGATGCCACTCGCTGTACAGACGGCTACAGATGCCACTCGCTGTACAGATGCCACTCGCTGTACAGACGGCTACAGATGCCACTCGCTGTACAGATGCCACTCGCTGTACAGACGGCTACAGATGCCACTCGCTGTACAGATGCCACTCGCTGTACAGACGGCTACAGATGCCACTCGCTGTACAGATGCCACTCGCTGTACAGACCGCTACAAATGTCACTCGCCACTGATGTTAGCCATGGCCAGCAACGGAATTCAGGTAGCTAGGATCATAGCCCAGTGCACTAACCACTGTGCCACTGCTCCACCTACAGTTAATATATATGAAAAAGAGCTTTATAGCTCAGTGGGCCTTACCTGGTAAAATAAAAATATATTTTAGCTTTAAATAGTGTATCAGTTCCACTGGGTAACATGTTGACCTGCATGTGTGGGGTCTAACTTGCCCTGTTTGTGTGTGTGTCTTTCTCTGGCTTTTTCCGGGCGATGTCCGTCATGCGCTGCCCTTGTCACCGCCGCCTGCACCCTCCCCTCCGATTGCCCTCGCTCAGGTACGTGACTTGCCGTTCACACTGATGCGCGCGTGTGTGATGAGTGTGGGTGCGACCGTGCGTGTGGATACAAGTTTATTTACGCAGAGGAGGCAGCGGGGACGTTTTCAAAACACAGCTAATAATGTGCGAACTCCAATTTACCATGTATCTCTCATTCTTATTCTGTAAAGTGGCGCCTATTGCCGAGGCACCAAATGTGTGATTTGGTGAACAATCTTGAAGGCTTGTGTGGATATATTTAGTATTTTATTTCCCACTTCGTGCGTGTGTGTGCGCCATGGGGAGCAGTAGTGTCGCGGTTTGATTCCCGCTCACGGCCAATGACAGTGGCGATTATTTTAACCGGTCCTGGGCCTCCCCGAGGTCAACTCGGCCTCAAATGAGTACCCGGTGCAGTGTGTCAACATCACCACAGGCTTGGTGCTGGCCACCCTCCCCCTTCCTGGGTGCTCGCTAACAGCACTTACCCCAACAGTCTGTTCAGGTTATAGGGGGGTGGGGCTCTTTGTGCCATTGTGTGTCCATGGTCTTGTGTATGTTCATGATGCATTTTGCCACACGACTTCAGTGCAGCCTTTATAGGTGGTAAGTTTGAACACTAAGTGAGTTTTAACAGTCTGTTTATTATAATCGTGTTAATTTATCAGCAGATGCCATAGCCCAAGCCTACACAGTTATGAAAAATAAATATTTCATTTTGATTTGAATGCAGCTCTTGGTCACCTGCAAACTTGAAAAGATAAACAGCAGGTTTGCAAAGCAAGGAGAATATACAGTTTCTTGGGTGGAGGGAAACTGAAAGGGCACACTTGCCTCGCCATTGGTATGCTAGATATGAACAGGAGCTTACAGATGAGAGGCAGACTCGTCTTATCTTTCATTTGCCACCTTTATTGCAGTTCGCATCATTGAGAGATGGGAGGCCCCTGCTGCCGGATCCGAGAGCCAAACACAGAAAAAGGAAATTCCAACGTTTAAAAACTTTCAATTTGAAACCATTGAAAAAAGAAAAACTTTCTCCAGCTTATCTGGGATGTACAAAATGCCTCCTTGGCATTTTTATTCTTTCGAAACTTTCCAAGGTGGCAGGAAATCAATGCCATGTTGGTTTTCGTGTTAAACTTCAACTTTTCTGTTTGGTGACCTTAAGGCACCTGTTTGGCTTCGTTTGCACAACTGCATTCCTCCCTTCCCCCCCCCCCTTTGCTTTCACTCGGAGAGATCAGCCCCACTGTCGTCACCGTCGCCGGTTGTGCTCCTCAGTCTTGCGAGCGCACATTGCGACGAGTGCTGCCACGGTGCAGTGATTTTTTTTTTACCAAGCTCACACAAGAGGTACACAGGCACAGCGAAGGTGGAACAACACGAGGACAAATGGGCTGTAATTGCCGGTACAGCCCAATACAAATATTTTTTAAAAATGTACACATCGGTTTGCACTTCTTTGAGAGCACGGTTATTTGTGTTCGTGACTTAATGTACAAAGTGTGGGAAGGAGAGATGTCCCATTTTTGAGAACACATGGCATTGCGAGACCCAATCGGTGACTGAAAAACTTTTTGTGATGATGATGAGGAAGATGGGGAGGGGGGACAAGTGACGTTCAGACACCAATGCAAAGTATCACGGCCACAAATGCGTTTTTTTAAAATCCTTTATATTAAGTTCACTTGCTTGCTTGCTTGCTTACGGCCGTGCAAATCTTTCGGTCGTTTTTTAACCCACTTCCCGTGATCCAATCGAGCTGACATTTTGCACACAGACTCGTTGTGCGTGACAATGTATTTTCATGAAAAAAATTCCTAAATTTTACACTTTTTAGGAAAAAATAAAAAATATTTAATTACCAATTGCTTAATGGTGGCAGGCAATCATCTGACCCATAGGTGGCAGCCATCTCAAGCCAGAGGACGAGAGGACTCTAGCCGCCACGCATATAAAGGATTTATAGTGAAAAACTTTGTTTTTACGGGTTAATTTTTTCTTTCCCTACTCCACCTGGAAATGCGAATCTCTCTCTGCTCATCTGCAGTCCGAGTGGGCAATGCCACCGGTCCAATTACGGTGTTCATTAAGCTGCTGCCACGGGTGTTGGTGAGCTTCGCAGCACAATGTTACCCAGCTGTACTTGCAAGCATGCACCGTTGACACAGCCGTCGTACTGATGTCCCCCCGCGCGGAATGCCGTGCAGTAATATGCAAGCGTCTAGTCGTGATGACTCTATATATTTAAATGTGATTTATTAATTTTCAAATGGAATTATTTTAAAGAGTTCCTAGATTTAACGCTGTTCATATGACCCCCTATTGTGTGATGTTTTTTTAAAATATTTCAAATCATTTCAGATCATTACATTGCAGAACTTTAGACTAGATAGTAAGCAGCTACCCTCCACACGATGCAGCTTTGTAGTCTAACATTGTATTTGTTTAATATTTACATCAGTTTTTCATACATTACATGTCAGCACGTAATATTTACATCTGTTTACCTCTACCATTGATGAAGGGTTTGCTGGTTACAGTACTCACATCTGTTAATGAGAAACAAAAACTGTTCATAAGTCAATTAAAAACCACTCGTGTCAACTTAAAAGTTCTTAAGGAGCCATACTTTATTGAACAAAGTGCAATCTCCAACTATTAATTTGTAAAACTTCCTTTTTCTCTTGTTCCAAAGAAGGACCATTGTCTGAAAATGTAGCTTGTTCATGGCGAAGTTTATTGCTCTATGTCCATGTCAGTGCCTGCCTCGGTGCTGGTCTATCACTGTCAGAATATTTCTCCCATACCTTTAACTGCCGCTGGAGAGGGGACTTCACCAAAACATCTCTACCAGACGAGGTAGCCTGCTCACGTGATAACCCCAGACACCGCACTTCTATACTACTCAGGTTGAAACTAGTTATGCAAGAGCTCTGACCATTGGTTGATCTGTCCATCTGTCTATCATGATACATTCTTGTAAAGTTGATCGAATATAAATTGCATTTTAGTATAAAAGTGTGTTTCTATTAGGTACTTACTGCTTAGATAACTAGCCAGATTGATCAAAGGTTTCAACGACTTGGTAGCACAAGCCATCAATTTAAAGAACCCGCCTGGGCATCCTGTCCTTGCCTGCTGAGTTGCACGCGTCCCTCCTGGAAGGGGCCATTGTCTCATCGTGACCTATCGACCCAACTTCTTCCTCCGCACCCGGCATGAGCGGCTACCGTTATCGCAAGTTAACGTATTCTCGAGGGAAAAAAAATGCACATTGGAAAGCGTGACAGAATCCGTGCATATTCACGCATTTTCTCCCTTGCTTTTGTTTGCTTGGTAACAACGGTGGTGAAGTGCAATTATTCATGCTCACTTAGAACTGGCAATGCAAGTCCCCACATTTTATATTGGCTTCTGTGTTCCCTCGACCAAGGACGCACTTCATTGCCTGAAGCAATTGTGAAGCATACGGTATGTTTCTCAGTTATAACAATGCAGTATTTGTTCACGATTCTAGTGGTCAGAGATTGGCATGTCCTGTGAGCAGCTGTTGCTCAGGTATGTTCATATTATACAGTGACTCAGAAAACCAGGTGTAGAGTGGCACGCTCATCTTAATAATTAACGTGTATATATATATAATTAACTGGCATCAAATATGTGCGTGTCCTTATTCTGTTTGTCTTATCATTATCAGATTTCTGTGCATCACAATATTCGCCGTTCACAATCGGCGGTCGAGCTCACTTGAGTGAGCTCTCGTATGAGCTGTTCCACAGTAAGCACGTGCACCTGATAGGCCCATTTGATTTCATTAGAAGGGTACACACACACACTACGACTTTAAGGAAGATCTCTGCTCCCTTTATTGCAGCTGGCAGTGAGGGTTATTGTACATCGTGGGAGAGGGCGCGCCCTGTTTAAGATGCATCTTGCGTGCCGTGGTGGTAAGGACAGGTCATGTGTGTGTGTGTATGATGGTTTCGGAGACTGTTTTTGTTTTGAGTTCGGCTCAAGAGATATTTAGGTAATCGCAATTCCAAAACATGTAAATGCCCTGCAGATAAAACGTGAAATCAATACGACATTGTCTGTTCGTTGGCGTTTGGGAAATTATGGCCCGTGGTCATATTTCTTGTAGCTGTGCCTGAAAAAATGAAAAAAGGATTTAAATAACTGTGTAAGTATGAAACATGAACACCTTTCAGAAATAATATAATATCCTAACAATACCATTTCACTGCTGTGGAATCACATTTTCTAAACACAGACATAAATTGTTTGCATAGAACCATCAGTTTTATTTTATTTTCTGTATTCATTCCTACTTGGTGGGATGGTTATTCATCGGTAAAGCAGTGCACAAACAGTTGTCCTTAAAGCTTCATGCATTTTTGGCCTTTCATGTAGAAAAGTGCTGCTTATAACCCGTAAAATGTGAACAACATCTATAAATCTATAGCACATGGTGTTAATGTAATGCATTCAGATTTATTTCCGTGGGAGTGTGAGCTGCATGATTTTCTTTCCTTAGATCCAAACGCTTCCTTGGGTCGCAGAGGGGTCTCAGAAGGTCCCGCAAACACAACATTCTCTTTCCACTGCTGCACTGCAGCCATGAAATCCATGTCCGTGGGCCATGCCACACAACCACCGTACAATCTGTGCGCAGTGAAAGTGTTGTCCAGGCTGGGGACTCAGCATCACCGCTGCTAATTATGTGTCAGCAAGCTTGTACCTAATAATAAACTGTCTTGGTCTTAGGACTTAATTTTTAGGTTTACGTCTTTTTTAATCATTTATTAAATCCTTTATATTAAGTTCGCGTGCTTGCTTGCTTGCTTAGGACCGTGCAAATCTTTCGGTCGTTTTTTAACCCACTTCCCGTGATCCAATCGAGCTGACATTTTGCACACAGACTCGTTGCGCGAGACAATTAATGTTCGTGAAAATTTTTTTCCAAAATTTTACGCTGTTTAGGGAAAACAAATTAAATATTTAATTACCAATTGCTTAATACTGGCAGACAATCATCTGACCCATAGGTGGCAGCCATCTCAAGCCAGAGGACGAGACGACTCTAGCCGCCACGCATATAAAGGATTTATAGTGAAAAACTTTGTTTTTACGGGTTATACTTATTTCTACTGCATTGGTCTAATGGTTGAGGGCCTTTAAGACAGGTGCTGGCAACACGTTACTTTGTTTAGCTTATTAGTTTTTCTACGAATAGAGTGCTTTTGGCTCAACGGAAACTACTAATTTATATCCTTTATCGCCCACAAAGTGTAATTTGTTTACCCAGGAAAGCCTCACCAAGACTTATCATGGTGGCTCCACCGTTCAGACGTTGAGTACAAGTTCTATTTTTTGTTGGGGTCTTTTGCACGAGGGAGGGAATTGGAGTCGAGAGTGCACGAACACGAGGGAATGCGACGCTCAAGGTGGTTTTTGTTGCCTGTACTGTTGTCCACACGCCATGCCTGTTGCTCAACGCTCTAATTCATACCAAAAAAATTATTCTAACTCTGGTGTGTATTTACAGAGATGCCAATGGGTCACGTGGGAAGTTTTGGTGCGTGGCATGAGTATTTTCACGTGGCAGTTGAAATGTTTAATAATGTATTGGCGCTCCAAATTCTGTGTAGAGAGAACATATTGAGATGGTAGAATAACATTCCAGTACTTCAAATACATGTTAAAATCCCATCGAAAAAACATGTGAGATTAGAATGCCAAAGGCTTCAGTAGCTTTGATTTAGTTTCTAATGTTGTTTACCACAGCTGGCTTTCAAACTATTGGCTTAGATGTAGGTACGGTACACTGTGTTTAGGCTTGCCTCGGGAATGAATAATGTGTTTTAGCCAGATGGCTTAATTTAGGCATACATTTTGTGATATCCATTTTAAATATCAAGCTGTTATTGGAATAAACGGATTCATTTTGGTGTGTCCAAAACTTAAATGTACTGGCCCACGATACTATGCCGTTTCATGTATTGTAGAGGGATGTCCAGCCACCATCTGCGGGAAATATGTTATGAATTTATAGTCGCATCACTCCAATGATCGATTGTGGTGCGTTGTCACCTTGACATCAGCACACATTGCCCTAATCGTGAAAATTATGTAACCACAAACTTTAAGCCCCGGTCTCCATCACACTCTCGGTAGCAACACACACATTTCCGCTCGGCTGCGGCATTTGAACCGTCAAGTGTTGAGCGTGTGAAGTACAAGCCAACCCAGCCACGACGACACAAACTATTTTTTATGCCAAGCATTTAGTGGTTAAATAAAGAATTTCCTCTCTTGCAGGGAATGTCATATTTGTACGCTTTTGGAACATTCAGAGTTATTTAAAAAAATAAATGATGAATCCATAATCTTTACCGCTCTTACAGGGAAATATGATCTATGTAGCCAGAAATGTGATCCAGCACACGGCTATCAAAACAACATTTTCGGGGTTTTTTTGTGTGGAGGGGGAGAATTTACTGCTTTGACCTTAACCATGAAACAGGTTACAAAGTTGTCAGTCTGGTCACGCGGAAAATTGCCGCACTTAAGTGTGGAGGAAACCACACCACCCCCCCCCCGCCCCCCAAAAGGCTGGTTTAAACAACAGGGGAGCCGGTGACATGCGGCCCATGTAAAGTGTAGCAGGCAACTGAGGAGTGGCATTTTTCACCGTGGAAATTGCGGTGCCTCAAATTCCTGCCTTGACTCTTGACCGTGTGACTTTGGTTGCACATGTACGTTCGTTGTCATGGCGAGAAGCTTTCTTGTGGATGTGCAACACACTTTTTGTAATGATATAGATTTTCTCAGTTAATCAAATTTCTGCAATTACTGCAAGAAAAAACATTATACTGATGAGTTTTCTAATGCATTTGTTTTGATCGTGCCCCCTCCCCGCCCTTGCATTATTATTTTCTTGTCGCCTGGCACTAGTGGATAGCACTACGTGGTATAGCTGTGCTTTGTTTAATGCATGTCATACCTTTTTATGAGACTCACGTTGAAGTCGGTGTATTAGTGTGTACTGTTGTCATCGTGGGCAAGACATTTGCGCACAGACCTTTGAAAAATGTTTTTTTAATTGAGTGCACGGTGCACAGTCCTCATTCAACAAACAGCAACACTTTGAGCTTGCAGTGTCACCGTGTGAAGGCTTCAGTTAATTTGGACTGCTCTGCACAAATACCTTCAACGGCAAACCTGCCAATCTCCCATCGATTGGATTCTACTCTCTGTTGCATGCGGAACTGCAAGGGTGGCAAGCCCACGACAATAAAGGACGCAACGTTTTGCCTCGCCAAATCTGGTTACGGCCCTTCGACGCGCACTAGGCTCGGGGTGGCTTTTTCAACACAAGGACATTTCAGTGTTGTAACCCTTATTCCTTCTCATCTTGAAAATTAATGGCATTCATTTCGGTGTGTATCCTGAACGGGCACCGTCGAACCCATTTCTTCTAGTCCCAATGACCTTGTCTTCCCTGCTTCCACGGCCAGGCCACAAATGAGACGTGACATGTGGGGAATCTGTGTTCCCGGCAAGGTATTTAAAATAAATACGCTTTTCCTTTGAGCCTGGTAAACAACCAAAGCCCCCCCCCTCCCCATACATATCTCCAGACAAACGAGCGAGCCAACGATTTGTAGCTCCCCCGCCGCCGTGTTGTGACAGCTTTGACTTATTGAACTTGGCATCGTCATTGGGCCCCCTCCCCTCGTCCGGTCTGCTGCAGGTAAACTTTTTGTTTTCGAGTTGACCGCTCTTCAGGCTTTAAGCAGTTTATTAGACGAATATTAATCTTGCTAATAGCCTGTGTTGGTGCGTTGTCATGCAGAGCGGTAGCAAGTGGACAGCCCACTGCACTTTGATCCTTATTAAGCTCTTCATTAAAGATTATTTTACCATAGTTTACTCACAATTGGAGATGGAATATGATGATGCAAGTGACAGCTCTGCAAGGCAAAAATGAGCGGCGTACATTAATCACAACCTGAGTAAAGAATGAAATGGACAAGTAGACAATATGTCTCCTGCATTTTTACCTGTCTTTCCACGTAAAAAAAAAACTTTACTAAAGCCATTGGCCATACGGCCTTCTGGGAGTGCATAATTTCAGCAGCGTTGATTTAGTACAAGCAAACTCTGGGCTGGTTTTGACGTAGTGTCTTATCGGCAGCCAGCCTTGCTTGAATCAATGCTGGTGAACTGCCAGATGTTCGAGGCAAGGACCTTTTGATATATGGGTCCTAGTTTGAAGCAATGTTATTATCATACATAACACAATACTGTTGTGGAAAGAATTGCTCATTTTCGGTAGAGAAGCAAACTCCAAATTGTGAGATAGTGAGTTGAAAAACGAATCGGGGTGAGCTGAGCCCATCATCTCACATGGGACAGTAAAATACGTACCACCTGGCGAGATTGCATCACTAGGTGTAAAGTCAGCAACTGTTCTGTAAATGCATACTGGTTTATACAACCGGAATGTGGAATGTCCACCAATGGATCAGTATTACCAATGGAGATGAGCAGCATCCAATTCTTGTCTGAGCATCCAGACCCCTTACAATCGCCCCTTTCTCTTAGTAAGCAGCCACTTTTATCATTTTACTTTGATGAGACATTCTCGTTGCTTGTGCAGCTAACATTGCATATCCAACTCCCTCCGGACTGAGATTACAGGCAGTTATGTGGAAAGGTCAGATATGTGAACATCCATTGCAAATTATAGGTGCACTGCGCGAGTAGGTTACTGGACAACAAAAACGCGCGGGCTGCTGAAAACATGGCAACATGCTGTCCAGCGCTTTACAAGTGAACAAATGTATGCAAGGTTACCTGGTGTGAAAAGGTTGGATTTGTGAACACCTGTAATGACGGTTACATCGTGCACAAGTACTGCGCTGGGTGGCTATTTGGTCAGGGTGCATACGCGATGGCTGGATATTATGCGACGTGCTTTATGTATTTAGGCAAGTGTAAAGACAATTATGGCGGAGATAGGCGATACAGTTCAGTCTTAGCCTCAGGTTACTTACCTTTAAATTATAGCGCAGGTGGTATTCTGTTTGCGTTACATTACCTTTCAAGGTGAATCTTGCTCGTGTTGTGCTTGTATGAATCTCGCCTATTTTTCTACATCTGCGGATGTGGCTCTGTAAACAATTGTACATGCTTGTTGTCTACCGGGATACCATGCATTGCCTTTCAAAAGTTTCCTCTCAGACGGGCTTGTGCAAACGCAGCACAGTGATTGTCAGACATGCAGGGCTAAACAAGCCACTCTTTTATACGTATGTAGAGTAATAGCGCCGGCTAGTGGGCAGCAGCGGCAGCTGGGGTGGGGGGGGACAGACGGTGCACACGCGGGGGAGCGTGTGCATGGGGGGGGGGTTGGCAGAGTGGGGGAACTGGGGCAGGGGTCACGAAGGGAGGCACCTGGAACCGGCGGGAAGGTTCGAGAAGGGAGGCGCGGTCAGGGCGGGGCCAGGCCACGCCGGGAGGATAAAAGGGGGGCCGAGAGCGTAGCTCGCGGCTGTCGGCTTTGGGAGTTGACTCATCTCGTCGTTGCTGCCGTCTTCACTAGATATTGCGCTGCTGGAAGTTGTTTGCTGTCTCCGTCAGTGCCGTCGATGTTACCCGGTTAGGGTTGTGTTTAGGCTAGGGTTGTGTTTAGGCTAGGGTTGTGTTTAGGCTAGGGTTGTGTTTAGGCTAGGGTTGTGTTTAGGCTAGGGTTGTGTTTAGGCTAGGCTAGGCGACTGTGGGGAGTGTGAGGACGAACCTGTGGAGTGTGGACGAGACCGTGTATCCGATTGAATAAAGAAGGTGCCTCCTGGAAACTCTCGTCTCTGAATCGTGACACTACACATAATGTATTGTTGAGGAAATATCGCCATGGCACAGCACGTAACATTGTATTTACGTGTGTATTTTTAACTTCTTTCGCACAGTATATAGCCAACCATGCTAATCGGAGGTGCGGGGGAAAGACAATAAACTAAACACAAAAAGCAGTTCTAAAGAAATTAGTTTTGAATGTAGATGACTTAAAAGTGCATAGCTCCAGTGGCTCTTTAACATCAGAAGGAAGAGCATTCCAGACGGCCGCAGAAGCGCATTTGAAAGTGCGCGATGCAGTGACCACAACATTGCATGTTGAATGCTGCGTAGGTTTTCACGATGGTGCTGTTTGGCTCTCCGATATGTTTTCGGTTTGTACCATTTGTTGTTCAGTATGATGTCTGACGTTTTGCTCCACGTGCTGGGAGCTTCTTCAGGAAGAGTGTTCATAAAGGAGCGCCCAACACGTGGAGCACATGGTGTGAAACGTCGGACATCACCTGGAATGACACGCGATATAACCCAGTAACATTGGGGAGAGATGTTCTACTTTTGCAAGCAATGTTAGGGCATCTTCTTGGACTTCCAAAAAAGTTGGATTTGTTGTGCTTCATGATTTTTCTGCAGCATGTTAGTAAGCAATTGGGGTTGTATTCAATTGTATGTATGTTGAACTTCTTTCACATCATACGTAGTCACCCGTGCTAATCTGTGAATGTATAAGCCAATGTCTAAATGCCTATCGGTAGGCCACTCATCTCTGGCCAGCCTCGTAGTGGTTTTTAGAGATGAAATTTTGCAGGCTGGAGGAGGTGAGGTTGGTTTGTGGAGGATTTCTCATCTCTGTGATGTACTTTTCTGGGAAGACTTTTGAGCACACTATTTTTTTTTCAGCCACAAACACAACAACAAAAAGTATAACCCGTAAAATAAAGCTTTTCACTCTAAATCCTTTATATGCGTGGCGGCTAGAGTCCTCTCGTCCTCTGGCTTGAGATGGCTGCCACCTATGGGTCAGATGATTGTCTGCCAGTATTAAGCAATTGGTAATTAAATATTTAATTTGTTTTCCCTAAACAGTGTAAAATTTTGGAAAAAAATTTTCACGAACATTAATTGTCTCGCACAACAAGTCTGTGTGCAAAATGTCAGCTCGATTGGATCACGGGAAGTGGGTTAAAAAACGACCGAAAGATTTACACGGTCGTAAGCGCGCAAGCACGCAAGCAAGCAAGCGAACTTAATATAAAGGATTTAAAAAGACACTCTCAATGGAGAGAATTCCTCCCCCCCTGCCCCCCCGAGTGAATGTTTATACATGGCCAGAGGCTGATGGCCACTTTGACTTGTATTGCAAGCAGTGCCGAAAACTTCTCATAATACGGGGGCATACGGTGTGGCTACTTTAAAAAAATGTTTTATAAGCCTCGGTGAAAAACCGCTTTATTTGCCTTGCCTTTGCAAGACATTGTCGTTTACTATATGAGCCGAGTACTATTGGGCACGAGCATTTTCACATAGTATACATAAGGGCTAGTCTCTTGTTGCTGATCTGCCGTTCCATTATTCAATCCAGAGCCGCGTGTTTTAATTCAAGTGACAAGCCAGAGGCTGTGGCATTTGAATGCGTTATCTGTAATGAGGCATGGCTCTGCTGTGGTTCGGACTGCAGCGGGGATGTTCTACGGTTTTAAGCATGTTGCTTAATGAGATATGCTAAAAGGATAATTTTAATTATTGTTAAAGTCTCACCCTGCAAATTATAACCCAATTACCTATGGTTCCTTCTAATAACCCGTATAATTTTACACCCATTGAGATGCAATTTATTAGGCAAGATTAAATACCGTTGAAATAACTTTGATGAATCTTCATGGAGAATGCACTGAAGCATTGCATTTCGCTTGCAAAAGTGACCCATCCTATAAATTCACTGTGTCTTCAACTGTGAAAAATGTAACATTTGAGAAGCTGTGCATTGCACTTAAGAAATAGTAAATGTCCATTAGACACCCATGCATATGCGATCGTACACACCATTGTAGCATTATAAACCTTTTAACACCAGTTATAAAATGGTAATTCCTTTACGGCATATTCATTGTGAACCTGGTCAAATTAGTAAAGTACGGTATTTAACGTATACACTATAGTTATTATTCGTTATCACTGTTATTAAATTGGTTAACACACCATTGGGAACCTCACGTGGCACCGTTGGCAGTGGATTAATGAGGCATCTGATGGGCCGAGATTAGAAGCACTTGACAATAAAGCCATTTTATTGGCCTTGTAATCTATTCAGGGCGTTTAAAACGTGTTTTGACATCACAAATATTTTGACAATATTAAAGAGGGTGTGACCCCGTGCAGTCTCATGTGAAATTTGACAACCTGCAGACAGCCACGTTGGCACCTATTCTTCTGCTAAACACACAAACTAAATATTAAAACCGAAAATAGAACTGTGTAATTGTGCTAATTTAGATGAAGCAAAAAATAGAAGCAGCTGTCCGTGCAATACTTTGTGGGCATATCTTACGGGCCACATAACAGCTGATTGTTGTACAGCATTGTTTGCTATGGACCAGTCTCTCTCGTGGTAGTCACAATGCTCCGTGTTTGCCTCGAGGCTTCTTTGCGGAGAAAATGAGAGTCTTGTTTTTGCAAGTGGGTTGGGATTTTGTGCCTTTTAAGGCCAGAGATAATTTACAACTGACCTTCTTCCCCCAGCCTCAACACCAAACCTCCCATTAATGTCTCGTAATGCGACAATCTGCGCTGCAGATTGCATCCGAGGGTTTCCACCAGATTGTGTTTCGCCGACCGAGAAGTGCAGTGATTGTACCTCTGTTTCTCTGCGTTAATGTAGCGTTGGTGCCCTCTAGTGACAAAACTAAATGCAGCATTTTTTTGCAGTCCGTTAATCCACTGCGACCTACTCGATTGAACTTCAAAGTGCACCTAACCTGGCACAAGCGCCATGGGCGATGTAAGGATAACTTAATGGAGTCTATCGTATTGTTACTGCTGTGTGTTGCTGGAATATTGTTGAAGCTAGTATAGATTGTTTTTGTGATACAGGTCGCTCCACATTTAGATAACCCAACTGATGTCTAACGAACCCCTGGTCTCGTGCTGTACATGATTAGAGACGTCTGTGTGTTGGATTAGCCGAGGTGGAACAATGTTCATGGCCATTCCGTTCACCTGACATGACCCCAACTGGGTCTCTTCTCATGGAGTCAACTCAGAGGCTGTGTGTGTACGCTACATGGGCATGACACGGCCTGGAAAAAAAGAGATGGACTGATGCAGTACAGGAGAATGTGGAGCTGAGTGTACTTGCTGAAGACTGGTACCAGGGGTGTCAAGATCCACCTCTATGGAGGAGACTCATGAAGGATGCTACTGGGCAGTTGAAGGCAGTCACCCTCCAACAACGGAGGGCAGAGGAGCGACGCTCACAACAGCGAGCGGAGCGCCGGGTGGCTAAAATGCAGCAAGTTGACACAGTTGGAGGCACATGCTCAGTTAGTCAACCCATGGTACTTGGGTCTGTTCCGTGACCTCCTGTCAGAGAACCTTCGACGCTTCACGTGGCCTCAAAGTGCACCTGGCACAGGTGCCGTGGTGACGTTGCCACCACTTTGTGGCGAATGGTGGCTGCTGTTGTTTTTGTCCACGACAAAACCGGGAGATAGCCACGAGCTCGCCTTGTGCATCTTTGAATGTCATAAGCAACCATCACCGGCTACGTTACACAAAGTGTATCGGGAGAGCGTTGAAATATTTAATATAGTGTCTTGAGATTGGCGGCAAACGTGTAGAGGCTTTGAGATGAAATGTTTATCCAATAATTTCCCTTTTTATTTTTTGCGGAATATAGCGTTGTGTTTCGATCTCGTTCCACGTACCGCAGCGATAGCGTTTCCTTTCGTTATTTTTCACGGTTACGCATTGCCGTGTGGTTGACAAAACCCATCTTGCGGACCGAATGTCCCCCATTTTACAATCGCATTTCTCACAATAAAAACAACAACAACACGAGGACAATATTGTCAGCAGGGTATTCCGGGAGGGGTGGGGAGGGCATGTTTTTCTCCCACGTCAGGGTGTTGGTCAGATAATAAATCGTGGCTTTGCATGGCCGAGTGGCGCGTGTGCATGTTATGAACGCGTTGAAAAAAAACACGTGTCGTGTAAGCTGGTGGAGGAAATACAGTGCATGAATACCCAATGCGTGGGTTATCCATTAGGCCAGATACGCCATGATATGGATCCCTCGTCTACAGGGAGCCCATAGAAGCACCGCTTCAAGGTTTTCTCTATGCGAGCCATGACGGTGGAACCCATGGGTACGGCTGACACTAACGAACAGCGGCCATTGAGCCCGGTTGCCCAGCGGTCAAAGCAGGCTGCTGCCTGTGGACAAGATTCAGAAGGAGATCTGTTCAAATAGATTCAGAGGCAGTGACTGTGTTGCCATTGAATTTTTTCAGCAAATGCTGCTGCTACTGCACAGCTTTTTTGTTCTACTACTGCATAGGTTTGCATGCATACACAGATCAAACAACAAACAATGCAATCATACAACAACCCGACAATACCGGTTGTTGTATGATTGTATTGTTTGTTTATTATTGCTGTTATGAGGGTGATTTTGGGTTGCTATAATTGCTGGTGATATTTTCACTCCCCCGGAGAAGTAGCAAACTTGTTACCATTCAACAGTTTAACAACAAATTTTGATTCCAAGTAAACTCCATTATTTCGCAGTATGCCGGCAGTGATCCTTGTTATACGCCGCACACGGTCATCGGGGGCGTCGCGTGAAACAGGGGCCCCACCATAACACATTTCTGCGGAGGGAGCTGGTAGGAACGTTGGGTTGCTCGGTCAATGGCCAGGGTCAACGGCGGCGTGGTGTATTCCGCAAATATGCCCGACTGTGAGGGTGGGCACAAGCCGGCGTGAGTAGGTTAAACGTTGAGTTTTATAAGGGCACCACGGGGTGACCAGCCCCTCCCCACCCAGCCCCTCCCCACCCCCCACCCAGCCCCTCCCCACCCAGCCCCTTCCCACCCAGCCCCACCCCTCCCACCCCCTATCCAGCCCCACCCTCCCCACCCAGCCCCTCCCCACCCAGCCCCTCCCCACCCTCCCCTCACCACCCAGCCCAACCCACCCCACCCAGCCCCTCCCCACCCAGCCCCTCCCCACCCAGCCCCTCCCCTCCCCACCAAGCCCCTCCCTTCACGACGGACGGACGGACACAATAATCCCCTGTGGGCTGGTGTAACCAGGAGGTTCCTACCAGTACTAAACCACAGCGGTGCGAGTACTGAGAGAGGTAGGGATTCGGTTATAGACCAAAACCTCCAAATCTCCTGTCGCAAAAGAACGCACCGTTACAGGACGAGAGTGTGCAGTGTTTTGATGAACGGGTTTCTCAGGATGTGGGCAACCTTCTAAAGTTTAGAATTGTCTGCAATGAGTAAGTGGATTATTCTTTGGGTCTTTCGGTAAAGTCACGGAGATAGGTTTAAGAGAAAATAACAAAAAAACTACAGGTTAAAATAAAATAACAAAAAAACTACACTGAGTAAGTGGCTTGTTTATTTTGTAGGAAAGATCGTGCTAAAGTGAGAGGGGTCTCGTGGGAAACAAATGATATTTTTTCACTTTCTATTCAAACTGGGAACGACTGACTCATTGAACCTTGACAAAAAAAGTGATTTCAATTGAGGGTGTGTATATGTGAAATGTCCCATAGAAAAATAGCGTTAGTCACTTTCTTTTAAAAGAATCACCCGTATGTGATATGGCTTGAGATAAGCCTCACCCTGCCGATGTTTTTGTTCAATGTTGGCGTCGGTATGTGCAACTTACCGCTTTGTGTCATGTTCCCAAGCCTGGGCCACACAAGAATTCGATGGAGGGAACACTGATAGCATATCCTGTGTTTCAGAATGTGAGCTTATTGCGGATGGACCGCAACGTGGCGTTCACAGCATGGGGCAAACATACAGAGGTGTGCCCCTAATGTGAAACACAAAAAAATTAACCCGTAAAAACAAAGTTTTTTCACTATAAATCCTTTATATGCGTGGCGGCTAGAGTCCTCTCGTCCTCTGGCTTGAGATGGCTGCCACCTATGGGTCAGATGATTGCCTGCCACCATTAAGCAATTGGTAATTAAATATAATTATTTTTTTCCTGAAAAGTGTAAAATTTTGGAGAAAAAAATTTCACGAAAATAAATTGTCACGCACAACGAGTCTGTGTGCAAAATGTCAGCTCGATTGGATCACGGGAAGTGGGTTAAAAAACGACCGAAAGATTTGCACGGTCGTAAGCGCGCAAGCAAGCAAACAAGTGAACTTAATATAAAGGATTTAATTAACATGCGCATGTGTAGCCATCGCGTTTGTGTTATCCACTGTTGGATGGAGGGCCCCCCCCCCGCGCCATGCAGCTCGTGTGGGGGGGGGGTCATTTAACCATAGTTCACGCTGTCAGTGCTGGTTGAGTAGAGACGAGGAAGCATATAAGTGCAGTACAACAATGGATTTTGATGCACAGCCTTCAGCTGCCCCTGGCGTCGTCTACACAACAGCCTATAACATACTCTTAGGTGTTTTCGGTAAAGTCACGTAGGGGAAAATAAATACATAATAAAACAACAGCGACTAATAGAAATCAAATAAATATGTTATTCTTCCTATTTTTTATAAGTAAATAATAAAATGAACTTCTTTCGCACGGTATGTAGCCAACCGTGCTAATTGGGGGTGTGGGGGAAAGACAACAAACTAAACACAGAGCAGTTCTAAAGAAATTCGTTTTCAATCTAGATTTTAAAGCGCATTGCTCCAGTGCATTGCAGTGCTAAATATAATATCTGTAGACAAAATGTGTAGTGTTTCAGACTGAAGTTTCCATGCTTAAAGGAGATGAGGTATCATTTATTTTCCGTTATAGTGTAGAACTAACTAAAGTTCGAAAAGTAAGTGGGCATGGGCAGGACACATTGTAAGAAGGGAATGATGGCTGATGATCAAGAGTAGTGACGGAGTGGCAGCCCAAGGAATGGAATGAGTCCAGCGGGAAATTGAGCGTTGAAATCGGCTCGGTGCTCATTTCAATGCTGATTACGTTGAGATATGGAGACAACTTGGAGTAGTCTTCATTCAGCAGTGGATTGATCATGGCGGATGATGATGGTGATGGTAGCCGTGAAGGTGAGCAATTGCTCACTTGGGGGCTTCCCCTCTCCCGAAGCGTTAGGCCAAACCTTTGCGCTGACCAGATTTGCGGTAATAGATGGGAAGGTAGCAGCGCTGCACTCCTCTGAAAGCCAAATAACATTCGAAGGCAAAACTGGAGGATCATGGAGAGATTCATAGATTCGTGCAAAGGAATGATTTCACCTTTCGGGGTTTGTGGTGGAGGCAGGTAGTAAGGACTAAATGACATTGCACGATGTGTAATGGCTTTGAGACCCACCCCGGCTGTGGGAGGGAGGCAGTGTTTGTGGAGAGGTGGGAGAGACGAGGCTTCAGAAATCGAATATTCTGGCAGTGTCCAGTGCGGTGGCAGGAGCCACCATCTGAAACCTCACAAATAACCTTGTCACAAGTGGTTTATATCAGCCACGCACACAGGCAATCCTAACTGTTTATTCTGAGAATTTTTTGTTAATAATGTTTTATTTATTTATATTATATCATTGCATTCCTTCGAGCTGAACATCACTATATTAATATAATAATTCACCTCTAGACTTTATGGCTTTCCATTACTTGGTTATAGGAATGACTATATATTCTGTTTGAAACATATTACTTTTGACCCAGCTGTGAGGCTGATAAACTGAAATGATATTATTTTGTTGAATTATATGAGCAGTATTCCAATAAATTGCGACAGTGGTTTCTTTCATCGAGCCTTATAGGCACCAATTATTTAAGATTAGTGTCAAGTGGCTTAATTTGCATCGGACATTGTTTGCGAATGCTGTCGCACAACAAAGAAACAGTGTTTCCATTTTCATTGTGTTGAGAAATAAGATCTGAAAGCGTTTTTTTTATTTTCAAAGGATTCTAATATTTTTAGGTTAATTAAAAAATATGTAATTTTAAAAAAAAGTTTTTGCAAAAGTTTAACTCTGTAAAATAGAATGTGCTTCATGAGCATATCAAACATGAAAAAACACATTATAAAGCTCAATGCTGTTTGTTGTGGAGCTCAGATAGGAATTTATCATTAATGCCAGATCATCATAAAGCCATTTGCTTGATTACGTTCCTGTCTTGTTATACACCTCTACATAGTCCCCGTGGTTACCTTTTGAAGCAGGTGATGATGGGCAGCTTGTCAAAGTGATATCATATTTAGATATCATTAGACCTCCTTTGCCAGTACCAAAATATAATAATAGGGTTTTTCCCCCGTTTTTCTGGCAACAAAACAGAATTTTTTTACAAGGATTCATGTCTGCATTAACCACAATACTTGCAGTCCCTTGGTGTGGACCAATAAGTTTCAAGGACAATGCATATATTATCATAGTGTGTTTTTTTGTTTGCATTTTGACTGCAAGTATTGCGGTTAATGCAGACATGAATCCTTGTAAAAAGGTTTCAGTTTTGTTGCCAGAAAAAAGGGGAAACCCCCTATTATGATATTTAGATATTTACTGAAAACAAGCCCATTGTGCTTGGATCGATTCCCATAATGCAGCTGGGGTTAACGGTTCAGTTGCCTGAGCCACAAACGCCTCCGTTTGATGCCAATGACCCTCTGACATCATTTATAACAGTGTCATTGTCTACTTATCTTATCGCCCAAGCTCAATATTGTCTGATTCTAAATTATACAATGTGCCCCTATTGGTGGTGCTCTTTTGTGTGTATCAGTGTTCTCATCTGCCAAATTGAAATGAGACTGTTCATTGTAAAAGTACGCCAATAGATACGGAGCGGATGATGAAAATGAAGAATTCTGTAATACCAGTAACATTTCAACGAATGCAGCTTGAGAAGCTGACGGTCCTGAGGAAATGTTTTCTCGGTGTTATTGGGTTCAATTATTCCACATTTTACAAGCGGCCGTTCTCTGCTATGCAGCGGTGGATGCGGTATTGCTTTTACAAAGCCCTTAAGTGGGGGTTGCCTTGACAAAATGGGTGACATTTGACTGTCATTTGCACATTGAAAGAAAATATCTTTGATGCTATGGCTCGGTGTCCCCACTTAACCTTTGACTCCACTGAAATGAGACAGGGTAAGACTGATGATAAAACGCACCTGCATGTTCATATAGAGAAAATGAGCTAATAAATTATGTTTATTAGCATGGCTCGCATCTTCTCCCAAGTGTGATTTGTCTGTGAAGTATATGTACATGCACAGTTTACCGGTGCGTGTCATACAGTGTAAATGTGTTTTTTTTCTCCGTTAGGAAAACCACACACTACATTGAAGTAAACTCCTTAAATTGGATTGTACATTAAAATAAGAACCCCGTAATTGCTTTTTAAAAATACCACTAACTTAACAAACTGGTGACCAAATGTAAATGTTCTTTTTTTATGAATGCGGTGTTTTTTATTTATTTTTATTGCTATAATTGCAAACCTATACGGATGGTTTAATTGGCCGTGTCGCGATAAAAATGTCTTGGAATAGGTCATTGGATGCAGCACCGCGCTCTGTCTTTGTTCACCTTCAATGTCGCCAGGCGGTGGCGCTGGAATCTCGTGGAAATGTCCACCCGTGCATTTGTATTTGGCCATTGCAGAATTTCAGATTGCTAATTGTTTTTGATGCTTTTTTGGGGCATTATTTGTGAAGGTGTTAATCTGGTGGGGGGTTTTTTTAATGAAAAAAATGTGATAGTTTTCATTTGAAAATTTTGATTTAGAAAATGAATTAAATTTTATGATCTGGAAGTTTTCATTGCAATTTTTGCTCCAAATGCGCACTTTAATTACCACGCGGATGCCCATGCTCTTCCTGGTAATGCAGAGCACATGGAGGAGCACATGGAGGTCACTAATTGTATCTATTGTCTCTTGCACTTAATTGTTATGAATCATTATTGGATTCCGCCCAAATGGAATTGGGCAAACATCCCAAAAAGAGCCTTAATATTCAATAATGCTTTTATGGATAAAGGACATGATTATTATTTGTATTATTAATGTTACAAATGCAGAACTCTTACATGCCTTACATTGTTACCTTGCTTCTGCTCTGACAGTCCAACAACAAAACATTAAACGTCGCATACAAATGCAGGAACTCAATCGTTCCAAATCAAGTGATAAATAAAAAAATATCTTTAATTGAATATATACTCTTAGTTCTTCTTTCGGTAAAGTCACGTAGGTATAAACTAAATCACGACGTTTCGATCGTAACACAAGCGGTCGTCCTCAGGCAGAAAAAATGTATATATAATCCAGCAGTGGAACTGCTGAACTAGCGAGAGAGCTGTTACAACAAGGAGGTTATATATGTGGTGATGGGCAAGCACTCTCATGTTCACGTCCTTTGGATTGCACTCTCATGGTGCTAATCTCTCATTAACACTGCTGTTGTGCGCATATGCGGGCATGATACTCTTATGCGGCGATGGAAGCTCATTCATGCTAATCTCCCTCCCTAATCCCTCTCTCCCTAATCTCCCCCATTAACACAACTGAGGTGCTTGCGTCCGGGGGTGGAATTCCTTTCCAGCTCAGACCCTGCTTGCTTGCCCATCGCCACATATATAACGTCTTGTTGTAACAGCTCTCTCGCTGGTTCAGCAGTTCCACTGCTGGATTATATATATATATTTTCCACCTGAGGACGATCACTTGTGTTACGATCGAAACGTCGTGATTTATTTTATTTTCTACCTATGTGACTTTACCGAAAGAAGAACTAAGAGTATGGATTCCTGCAGTCACGAAAGCTTCGAATCTAGATCTTTCATCGAACAATGACAAGCACTGTTCGCAAAACCATGTGCGAGCCGTCGACTTCCCGAGTTCAACATTTTAAAACTGCATCCCGATCCATTTGTAGAGGGGTTCAAATAGGTGCACAGTTACACTGGACGCTCTGCGAAGACCTTACTTACACATCCAGAGGAACGTTCACATGCTGATGTAAAACGTCCATGCGGTTACTTTTCCCATGATTAAGCCTTTGCGTCCCGGTGTGACGGTCAATTATTCCTGGCCAGCAACAGGTAATAAATCTCACTTTATTTCTAACACAGAGTGTGGTCGGTCTTCAATTTATAACCAGCTTGTGGTGCTGAGCATGCCTGTGATGTTTGGCAGAAAGGCAGCAGGGGGAGAATTAATCGAACAAATGGACAGATGGACGGACGGATATAAATGTGAAGAGATTTGTGATAAACACAGATACACGAACGCACAGACAGGAACTGAGCTGCAAGCCAAGTCGGATATTTAGATGATCAGTGTCTAGAGAGAAATAGACAAGTCTGATACAGACTTTGTGATGGGCTGTACCATCGCAGGACCTTGAGGGATGGCAACGGCGTAGGGAGGCCTTCATCCAGCAGTGGATAGACAATGGCGTTTGATGACTATACATGTTGGTTAAAAAAAAACAGTTAAATATATATTTCTCATCAAAATAAAATTATTAATTTAAGCATTCTTAAAATGGGATTTTTTTTACTTCAATTAAATACTAAATCAGTCATTTGTTCTCTATTGCCTAAGTAAATCGTTTCCGTCTTTTGATTTACACTGCCTATCGTCAAAGACAGTATACGTGTTCTGTGTGTGCATACAAAGTACAATATATGTACTTATGAATATGGATCCAGCTTCAACCATATATTCTCGTCCATAGGTGTACGCTTACGCGTGCACGCTTGTCCTTACACGGAGCTACTCGGGTCTGCATATCTATTCATGGTGAATCAGGTGGTGGGCACGTGAGTGATGCTGCATCCCGTGGACAGACGGGCGGTTTGCTCGAGAAAGACACGGGCTTTCAATCAGCTCGCGAAGGTGGGAAGGGAGGGCGGGCGGGCTGGTGCCCAGGCGGAGATGAGTTGCCGCTGACCTTTAGTGATGGTTGCACCTTTAATCCGTCCTGATGAAAAATAATGCAAGCGGCCGGTCATTAAGGCGGACCTCAATATGTGGAGGGGGGTGGGGCACGAGGATGAATGCAAATACCCCCGCCACCACCACCGCGGCTGAATTATGACTGCCACGGCAATCCCGTGTGACCTTTTCAGCGGTGTGGCATTAACCCCCGATTGTGTCACACACGTGTACCACAACAGGTCCTGTCGCGAGTAGGGATGAGTTTCGGATTTAAACGATTTTATTTTATTTTGGGTTTTTAAAGGACAATTTCGGATGTTCTGTACACTGTGTTGTGTGTAGTAATAGGTTTTTACCCTTTTAACCTATTGCTATATCTTGCTACTGGCAAAGGAGGTATCGTAATGTGTTGTGTGTGTTTGTGTTTGCACGCTAACAAAGTGACACCTCTCGATGACGCCTGAGACGCTATTTTGGGCTGGAAAAGCATGGAAGTTCAGTTAAATTATTAACGTAACTTCCGATTAACATTCTGAAACAATTTTTGGATTACACTTGATTATTTTTGGATTTATTCAAAAGTTGTGGCATGCAGATCCCTCGCTGGGAGATTATTATTATTTTTTTATATTTTTTATTTAACAAATTCTAGATAGAAAGTCATTGTCGTCGTTCTTTTCTAATGTTTATGGTTGTGTGCATGTTGAAAATGAAAAATGTAACCTTCAAAAAGTTTGATGGGACTTTAAGAACTGGTGGTCTCAATTTATATGGAAATTGTCTTTACGAATGAATCTAAAGAATAGTTTTGTGGCTGGCATGGCGCGCTTAAAAAAAGTAAAATATGCTGTATTTTGTAATACTTTTTTGTACAGTGGTCAGTATAACATTTTAACTTTAGTGTGATTTATAAAAATGTTATCATCCATGATCAATCCACTGCTGGATGAAAGCCTCCCAAATTATATTCTTGGTTCTTTCGGTAAAGTCGCGTGACTTTACCGAAAGAACCAAGAATATGAATCACTGTAGTCACAAAAGCTTTAAATTGAAACCTCCCCAAATTTTTGCTATTACACTTTTATAAACATCAACTGTACTTCAAAGCAAGGCAATAATGTAGTTCCACTTGTGAAATGGTATAAGATTGGAGATAACAGCAGTCCGTGTATAATGAACTGCTGAATTGTGATTATTTTTCACACTTATTTTGTTCGATGCCATTGATGATGGCCATACCGACTGGCCCAGTGAGTACATTCACAAATAAAGTAAAACTTCTCGTCCGTGCTTATAATGCACAGTATTCCCCTCGTTATTCACGAACTCGCAATCCGCGATGTTTTGCTGTCGGCGAATCCCATCTGGAACTCTACACGACTGCATTGAGCGAAAGAGAGAAAAATAAAGTGATGAGTTCAATTGATGAGAGAGAATGTGATGCGAGAAAGTGACGGGATCATCATTACTGCATCCTTCTGCGGCCCATCATCACAATTGAAGGTAAGTTAATTGATAAACTATGATTTAATACTTTAATATTGATTTGTATCTGCTTTATGTTTATTACACCAATTTTTTTGTCTTGTGTTTTTCATGTATTTAATGTAGTTCATTCAATAGATAGGTTTTTGTAGGCCAATATCATCATCCGCGAAATTTGCTATGCACGAGCATCTCCGGGAACGTATGCCTCGTGAATAACGAAGGAATGCTGTATAAATAATGGGAACGAATCCTTCAAGCTCACATCCAGGTTAAGTTCACTCACCTACGAATCCATCACGCGATAGCTGGCTGCACAATGCATCCACACGGCAATAAGCAATGCTTGTACATGAACCCACCGGCCCCACGGTGAAGATTCACAATCCAACTCTGGACCAGGCCAAACCCCCGTTTCATTATTAAATATGTTATGATGAGAACGGCGAGTACTTTGATTGCAGGCTCAATACTGAACAAAAGTTTTTTTTTGAATCTTCAAGTGGTGTTGTCTCCACACAATGTTCTTTTCTGCCACTGTGCAGTGATGTAGTCTGACAATGCTTTGTATGGACACCGTCTTTCTGTACCTTTAATCAGGAGATTAGAATATGTAGCTTTCTCATTGGGCTTCTGAAACTCTTATTTACTGATGTATCCTGATAGAGCTGTGTGATGATTTGAGGACTAAAGCCTACTCAAAATAGTGACCAGGCCACGTACAAGCAGCCCAGGTTTGCAATTATTTCGTGTAAACTTCCAAAATCTGAGATTTTGGAAGAATTTAACTGGGATCAACACTTCCACAAATGTAGTTGACCCTTCACTGCCTGGAAAGTAGAGGTATTCTGACAAACAGTCGGTTCACCTCATTGCACACAGCAAGGGGATTTATTCTACCAAGATCAGGGGAACCAGCTGGAAATGGCCAGCTCTTTAAAAATGTGTTTCTGTGGAGCTGCACATGGCATGCTTGGCGAGGGTGCCATGGCCATGTAGAGTAAGTAAGTGTTCCTTCAAAGGCGTTTAAGAGATGACGGGTATTTATGTGTTTGCTTCTGTATAGGATTCCATCTTTAACCTTAAATGGTAGGTTTTAGGCGAGTTATGTTTGGAAAGATGATCTTTTCCGGTGTTATTTTTGCCTGAAACTGCCCTCGTAATTTTCTCCGTGCATTTATAGTCAATTGTCAATCCACCCCTGGAGGGAGGAAGCTGTGTATGCCCTGGTCAGTCTTAAGAGTTGTTGTTGGGGGTTGGTTGATCACGCTTTTACCGTGCTGGTCTGGTTGGGTTGTTAAAGGCTCAGGACCATTTCAAGTACCACTCGCCAATGTTCTTAGCTGTGGCCAGGAATCAAACTCACATCGCCGGATGTGTACGTAATGTGCTAACCACCGTGCAATTTTTCGATTTAAAGCTTTCGCGACTGCAGGGATTCATCTTCTTGGTTCTTTCGGTAAAGTCACGTAGAATGGAAATAATAAAATAATAAAAATAAAACATAAAATAATTATCACGACGTTTCGAGACAGACCTGTTCTCCACCTGAGGACGGCTCTCTTGTGTTATGGCCGAAACGTCGTGAGAATAATTTTATTTTTTATTATTTCCATTCTACGTGACTTCACCGTGCAATTGCTGTTGCATAGGTTTGAAGTTTTTTTTTACTCTAATGAATAAACAGCGATTAAAGACTCTGATAATCCTATTTTCCATGATAAATAAGCACACAGTGTGTCTCCTTAATATCGTGGTTCATTGTGGCATATCGTAGTTAAATACCACAGGTATATTTCTTCTGAGAATGTTTGCTTTGTTACTAATATTTTACAGGGAGTGTAGGTAGGCTGAGTTTGCGTCTGACCAGGAGTCTGTTGTCGACCCAGGATTATTGATGCTGTATGACTGCCCCACATTGTTCATGTGGAACAGAGAGAGCGAGAACTTGGATAAGACTAATTTAAATGGCCTTGATTAATGGTATCTCTGACAGAATGGGAAAAAACCCCAGTTTTTAACTTAAGCAATACACGTGCCATTACTATGTAGACAACGCAATTGCAATATTGCTTTTGAGCGAGATAAGAAAAAATACCTTGAAAACGTACATCAATTGGTTGAATGAGGCTTTCTTCCTGCTGTATTTGAAAGCCATTCTATTGAATGTGGGAGAAAATATAGTGGCAGGAGTAATGCCCAGGGCACCATTTTCTAGATAATACAGTTCCTGGGAAGGGATAGAGTTGTGATTTGAGCTGCAATTATACGGCCAAGTTTGTAGCTTGCCTATACTGCATTGCTCAGTCGCTGTTGTATCAGGCAGTTCTCTTTATTTTTGATGCAGAAATAACAATTTGAGTCAACATGTGGCATAAAAAGCCTAATTGGCAAACCATTACCCCTATTCAATCATCACATTGTGACTGTCAATGGAATGGGAGTTAAAGGAGGGAACGTGCGCTGGAGGAAAACCATTGCGGAGAGGGAGCGACGAGATGGCTTGTGCAGGGTCGTGGTGGATTGTTGACGATGAAAACCCGCGAGCGATGGAAACGTCGTGGGGAGGCCCTCAGAGTAGCGCATACACAATGCTGCTGGAAGTGGTGACCATGTATTATGTAATTCAGCGACTTGGAAAGTGGAGTTGGTGGGTTTCTGGGAGATTATATTAGTCACATCAAGGTCCTTATATAACGCAGAAGACCAAAGTTGGTTGTTGATTCCACGTAGAGGTTGAGTGGTTTTTCTATCGAACACATGGGTACTATCCAGTCATTTTTATTCGCACTTTTTAATCATATACACTGCTGTAATTAAGCAGAAGTGACGTTATGAATTTTTGCGTGTGAAGACGCATACGCCGTGAAGTATTGCACTTGGACAATCACAAGGGTGTGATGAAATGGACAATGATTTAATGCCTTGGGCAATCAGCGATTTCGATTTGAAACTGAACTTTAAAAAAAGCCCTATCACATTCAGCCACGTTTGCTTTTTCAGCACCCTCTAAGCAACTCTGCAGAATGTGCTGGCGAGGGTTGAATGGGGTCCAGGTACATGGCACCCAGGTGTGTTTTAAAAGTAATAAATGGTGAAGGTGTTTCCTCAACCATGACATTGCATGCCATTCTGGACTAGAGCACCCTGGAGCAGACATGGATTTTATAAATGATGGGACAAGCTGTTTTGGTGAGAAAGCACCTTTATCATTGGTCGTGTTGGCCCAAATCTCCGGCTGGGCGATTTTTCAATGGGTTGATTAAAAAGAAGGGTCTTGGCACAATTTTACATTCTTGAAGGGTCTCAGTCGGTGCATTTATATTGAAAAGTCAACTGAGTTATGATGATGAGATCCAGTTATGATGATGAGACGCACACTTGGACCCGTGAGTAAGTGGCTGCAGTAAGACACGCACCATTTCTCGCCCCAGATTGAGACACCTTCAAGGTCACTGGCAGGCGATGCAGCCGACTGTTTAGAAGACTGCATTCCCAGGCACGATTAGAACTTATTTTTAAACTAATGGCCACGGCGTTTGTGCTGCAAGTAGAGGTCACTTATTTGGTGCTACAAAGGCATTTCAGAGCTACAACATCAGCGGTTGCGGACATATCCTGATAAATAATTTCAAATTTAGCTCTTCACTTGAGCCGATCACTGCAAGTTTCCTATCATATTTCAGCTGCTTTCACATTTTCTCTTGATAACCTAGGCATCTGAAGAAATGCCATGGTGCTATACGATTGCCTGATTTGATCTGAAAGAAGTGTTATACTTATTTGACACTCAAATATTTTTCATCTTACAACCCTTTCCCAAAATAATGTAATTATTTAAGTTGATGATGAACTTAGTTTTATTTTAGAAGGTTCATATTTCCACATGTTATTGCACCATCAATAGTCTTTTCTTAAACGTTCTGATATTGAAAAGTGCCAGGAATATATGCAAAAAAACAGATTTGTTCGTAAGCAATACCTTTATAACTTATTCTAAAATTATTTTTTTCTCTTCAAAATGGGGTTCTGGCCAAACTTTTCTCCTAACCAAAAAATCCTACATCTATATTCGCGATTTCACTTCCATCTGCCTTCTCAAACAATGTTCTATGCATACATCAAATTAACCATGCTGGTTATAATTAATCTTACAAGGTATCACGTCTCGCTGCGATATGAAGACATTGGCCTGATGTGATTATAATAACTGTATAAACGGCTGCCTGATGGGAAAGAATATACTGCACTGTATAAATGAAAAATAACCTCTGTATTGTTTGAAAAGCTGTATTGTTTTGTTGCCCCAGTTTTTCACCTAGAACTCTGTTGTTATGAACCACATTTGTACTTTTTGCTAGGTTGTCCGTAATAGTTCAAAAGCAGTCGATTAAATGATCAGTTTGGTATCTACCATTCTTTGCCATCTATTTGGTAGAATATTTTTCTAACTTAAAATGTTTGCAAATAAAACACATTGAGATATGTTCACATGACATGACACCAACCCAACATACATTTAGATGTTGTTAAGTCTGTGTTATTCAGCTTTTAGTGTCTCGCTCTTAAAGTATTTTTAAAGTTTTTTGTACACCCCCCCCCCCCCCCCATTACATTTCGAATTAATAAAGGGTCCGCTTTATGAAACATGTCTTCTCCGTAATATTGTGGTGAGGAGGGGCCGGCGCTGATGGGGTTGCAGCGAGACCTCTCAGGCCTGTCTGCTCTCTGCAGATGAGCCATTAGTCCTGATTTCAGTCGCAGCTGGCTTCTGTCGCCACAGGTTCACTCTTATCCATCGGCGGCTCCGATCCCACGCCCCAAAACAGTCTTGCCTTCTGCCGGGGTGAGCTGTGCGTGGGCATTATCCCAGCTGAGCTTGCAGCCTTAAGCTGGCACTTTCAATCTCCGAACTGCCAGCAACGTGAGGGAAAAGCATAAATCTAAGCAGCCCTTATCCACAGCCAATATCCTCTGGTGTGTGTCCTTTCCTTTTTTCTACGTCTTTTCTCGTATTCGTGATGCAGACCGTGAGATTCCAATCATTGTTCTGTTCGTTACAATTCTTGATTGCGTTACACTTTGAATATGACGTAAGCTTTGAATAAAAGGCTGTTTACCTCGCACCATGGGGTATTTTTGTGGTGGACATTGTGAGAACGTTGGCTGAGGGAGTGGGACGGAAAGGGCCTCCGTTCCTGGGCACCCAACACATCAACATTCATAGTCCAACACTGAATAGCTCTAAACGCAATGATGCTTAATTAAACATTGACTTTCTTTAGCAACGAATATATAATTTCAACGAAATGAATAAATGGTTGTTTTGTTGTCATTATGATCCACGTTTGTTTATTGTTTCAGTTGTCAATTTAAATAGCATTTAAATCGGCTAGAATTGGAACAGTCTTCAGGTCCAAGCTGATGTGGCAGATGGGTTTATAAACTGAAGCTTTAGTTGGAGCCATTCGTTACGGATTGTGCACAGAGACATTTTGTGAAACCCCAATTTCCACCATCACCGAGTTGTTTGTTGGACCCACTTATGTCCCACTTTACAGGGTGCACGTGAACTAACCTAGATAAATAAAACATTAATATCTGTGTCATCTTGTAGTAATGTTCCCCGAACACTCATTTGTGTTGCACTAATGTCAATAACTGCAAACAAATCAGTGCCGTGACATTTTTTGGAGGCAAACTTTTTCTATTTGGTAGAATGGAGAATGAAATGGAGATCTGTATTGTTCGCAATGAAATAGTTTCCACCCACATCAGAAGAAATCAATTTTTGGCTTCTTAACATGTAAAGGGTTGATTGTGTTGTATGTAATTACTAACTTAATGATAACTTAAAAATGCAATGTTTCCCTCAAGCACCATGGTTCGAAAACCTAATTACAGTGCAGGAAAATTATTGTTAGAGCGTATACAACTATGCATATTTTACTGGCTGCAAATAGATTGGCTAGCACATTTTAAATGGTTGACTGCCGAATAAGTTTTTGATTCATTATAAGAGTGCTTAGAATCTTACCAGAATATAGAAAAACGTACCCATGGTGTTAAATCATCCAGATAAGAGCGGGAAGGCTAACGCATTTGGCAGAATGAACCAAAGCTGAGACTCTTTTTCCCTCGCCCTTTGTTTCATGACCAGGTCTTTTCCTTTTCTCCTTGGCCACCGCAAGCAGCAGTTATTAGGTGCGACAGTCAATCAGCAGCAAGACATGGTAATTACGCTGATCAATAGGCGAGAGCGTCAGGCCTGCCGTCTGTGCCAAGAGCGATCCACGTACTGCCCCACCACTCACGCACGCACGCACTGCCATGGCGCGTGCCTGCCTGCGTCCTTACCTGTGCGTCTGCCTGCCTACCATGTTCATCCGTCCGTTCGCGCGTCTCGCCATCGAAACGGGTGCGCTGGGAGTGCATTTATCCATGCGGGTGTGGGGGATGTGTGTGGGTGTGTGTGTGGGGTGTTGGTGTGCCAAACGCCCACCACCTTTTCCAGATGCCCCCCATAGTGAGTGGGAGATGCTTTGCTTGTGGTTGCCTGGCTTCATTGCAGTCTCTCCAAGGGTGTGGCAGTCGTCATGCATGCACGAGTTTTTTTTTAAATCCCGCCGCAGTCACGTTACAAATGTGGAGAATCAATCCCAGGGATAGGTAGAGTTGGTTTCCATCGTCGAGTCAATGTTAACGCCTTTGGAGGTGCCTTTTTGACTGCAGGCTAAGATTGTTTACTGGAGTGAGGCCGCAGCTGTGTCCCATTGAAGGGCAGATGATTGGTGTTACTAGCTGCAGCACTGCATGCTCATTACACCAATCTCTGTTCGATTTCACCCGTCGGCGCCCAGATAAGGTCTTCATCAAGTTGCCGCTGCCCGAGCAGGTACGCAGCACTGCAAGTGGAATACTATCTGTGCCTGTGGCCCTCTTCTTCATTGTTTGCGAAGTCTGGGCACAAGCGCGTACCTGGAGCACTCAGGTGGTGTTTTAAATGCGGTGCTCTCCAACGACATTAGTGAGTTTGGCAATATGATCAATGAATTGTCTTATATGCTGGGTTGAGTGTAGGAAAAAAATGAGGGCTCACAACTTGTGAACTCTTTTCGAGGGTAAATCTGGTTTTTACTTTTCAGTGGAGGCTAGTGAAATGCAATGTGAAGGAATACGTATATAGTTTCATAGAGGAAACGTTTTTTCCAAAATCTCACCGTCCTCACAAATGGCAGCTGGAATACTCTCATAGGCAGACGTGATGGGATTTCAGTTGCGCTCGGCTTAAACTTGTTTCATGGTCAAAAACGTTCGCTGCTATATAAAATATTGTTACTTTCAAGGTGGCTGCACTGTTTAGTATTCCCTCAGCATGGCGGAGAGCAATTAGTATTTTCTGCACAAGGTGGCCAGGCAACTGCGGGAGCTTTAGTACCTTTTGTTGCTTATTATGCTGTCCATTAAATTTCGCTCTTTGTGGTACCCATTGTCACTGCCTGACTCCATTTAAATGTGTCTGCTCACAACACCGTCTCAGCACTCTGCGCTATTGCGCTCGGCAGGGGATTGGGTTGTGTGCCTTTGCCCCCAGGGTGCCATTGGCTCAGATGTAGGACACTCGCCTCGGACGAGCAATCGTCACCGGTCAGACATCCCAATTCCAGTGCCTCCATTGTTGAAGGGTTTGGTGGATTTGACATGAACTTGTTTTGAGCATGAAACATGATGTCCCTTCTCTCCGCAGACGTTTATGGTTCTCCCATGTTCTGTCGAGTTGCGCCACGTGTTGTTCTCAGTGACGTCTAAAACGTTTCACTCCACGTGCTCGCAGCTTCAGGAACTGAATCCGTCGGACATCATTTTGAACAACCTTATAAGATTTTGATTTAAAGCTTTCGTGACTGCAGGGATTCATATTCTTGGTTCTTTCGGTAAAGTCACGTAGAATGAAAATAATACAAATATAAAACAATAAAAATTATCACGACGTTTCGACTGCAACACAAGCAATCACCATCAGGTGTGAAATCCACAGCAAGAAAATTTGAAAAACTGCGACTTTTTTCAAACTTTCTTGCTGTGGATTTCACACCTGATGATGATTGCTTGTGTTGCAGTCGAAACGTCGTGAGAATTTGTATTGTTTAATATTTGTGTTTTTTTATTATTTCCCTTCTACGTGACTTTACCGAAAGAACCAAGAATATGAAACCTTATAAGAGTAATACAGCACAACAGCGAAAACACATGCGGTAGTATTGGTGTTTCTCTTCTGATCAGGAACTCACAGACGTCTGCTTGAAACGATCTACAGTATTGATATTGGGTAACCGTGCTTTCGAGCAGACGAGAACATACATTTTGGAACTTGTGAGCCCTAGAATCCCTCGTGGTACATGACGTAGCCGGGCGAGGTGGCGAATTCCTGTGATCCAGCACTTTTGATGGCAAACGTTGGTGAATCACACAGATTTATGAAACTTTCAAATCTGTCAGGCAATGAGGTGGTCAGAATATTACAAAACAGCATGTGGGTTTGTGACTTTGTTTATGCAGACGTTTTGAGTGTTATCCCCGTGTATATATGCAGTGTCTCCAGCTACGGTTTTTCCTCCTACATGCTTATGACTCATTAAAATGTAGTTGGCCAACCATCCCAAAACAAAATAAAAAAGTTGGTAAGCTCGGTGTAAGGTTTTTATGGATTGAGGAATTATGCTACGATTGCATTATTAGATGTTTTAAAATATTTTTTTAAATGTATAGATTTTAAAAAATTAACCCGTAAAAACAAAGTTTTTCACTATAAATCCTTTATATGCGTGGCATCGGTTTTATTTTATTATTCATTTCTGTTTTTATTGAGTAAGAGTTTCATTTTTATCACATTGGTATTTTAAATTAAATATGAAAAAAATTTTTTCCAAAAAAGTGGAAAATTTTGGGAAAAATGTTTCACGAAAATAAATTGTCACGCACAACGAGTCTGTGTGCAAAATTTCAGCTCGATTGGATCACGGGAAGTGGGTTAAAAACGACCGAAAGATTTGCACGGTCGTAAGCGCGCAAGCAAGCAAGCAAGTGAACTTAATATAAAGGATTTAAAAAAGCGTGGTGATGAAATTGTGGATTGAATACTAGGTAGCTTAGAATGCCAGTGAAGTGATGTAAACCGATGGCGAAGGGCTGGGAGAAACTGCACCGAGCCAGCGTGTGTGGCTGCAAGTTCAATAAGTGTACCTCAGTGGCACTACGTTATGTTACGGTGTATGTCCTGGCTGCTAAAATTAACCATCTGCTTTCAGGCACTATCTTTCCACTCCTTGGCTATAAAGCGGTAACTTTGTGAGATATGATGGTTGGACACCAACTCTGAAAATGTTCCCGTGAAATTAGTTTTTATTGTTCTAGAGGGAGTGGAACGATCTGTAAGAGTAAACACACACGGTTAGCCATCTACTGCCGCACCTCCAGTTAGCATGGTTGGCTACGTAGAGTGCAGAAGAGGTTCGACACACGTTCGGACTGACGCTTATTTCTCCAAGCAACCTATTGCAACAAATGTTGCTGTCAAAAAACCATCATTGCGGGCCATGTTGTAGGATGTCATACCAACGTCAATATCACAATCCATATATCGGGTCTCTCAGAAACAACTTTTGGCATTCAGTGGCCCCAGGGACGAACTTGAGAGTGTTGCTTTGTTATTCATAACCGCAATGGGCACTGCCTGTGGAACCAGAGGGAAGAGGGCCACAGTATTGAATGCCAGGCTTTCATTACATCTCAAACGACACCACCGCGATGAATTATAGGCACGTTCTTGGTAATTCACGCTGAGCTAAGGTGCCGTATCGTCAGTGATCTGTCATTGCTGCCATCCCCTGATGCAGCATAGCTCCTGAACATTCTGTACCAAATCACAGGACTCAACCCAATCCCTCCGTAAATGAAAACCGTGGCGTCTTTAGACATGGCGACACGTGCGCCATATTGGATGTGCTACTGAAATATATCAACATGGTGGTCAGATAAATGTTTTGCATGTTCAAACTTACAGTGACATACTTTACACGTGTATATTATTTGTATGTGTAAAGTTATCATTTTAAATGGTATTTTAGACAAATTCCAATGTGTTCCACTATCTCACGTAAATATTTGCTCAGATAAGTGGTCGTTATATGCAGCAACTTCTCCTTACCATGGGAATGTGGACTTCCCTCTCCTCCACTTGGCTTGAGGCTGTGGGATAGGGAAGAGTGCTCATTTGAGTGGGAAACCACCTCGACTTTAAATATTGACTTTGAAATATATCGACAGTTTATTTATTTTTGTTACATCTCGTCATGTCAGTGAGGAGTTAATAAATAAATAGACATTGCAAGTCCGCGTAGACGGTGCCACTATGGGACACGCTTCAATCTGCGGTGGTTCTCTGCCTAAGCCTCCAGTCGGGAGGCTCATTTCTGTCAGTTCACATCTGAACCAGTTGACGTTTGCACCGCTGCGACACGAAACTGGGCTCCAGAGGGCCAGCAGAGTTGTGTTTGGAGGACGCGTCATTGTTATCGCTTGGTTGGTAGACCAATGAATTATTCATTCGGGGCCTTTGGGCTCAATTGCAAAACAGCAGAGTGCTATGATGATGAGGGGTATAAGCAAAAGGTCAGAATCTTTCTGTAGAGCGAAGTCCGCTCGTACAGTTATTACAGAAATGTTGTCATTGTTATACCTGCTGAGTAGCAGGAGTGGGCATTTCTTTTATTCATGTCTCTAAATGTTTCTTAAGCCTTTGGACCGCTACGTTTTTTAAATACTTGTCCATTCTGTGTTTTAATTTTTATTTTCTTGATTTTTTTTTCATGGTCTTCTGTGCTCTTGGCCGTTTTATTCATTTGGACGGGACTGATTTTAGAATAACATAATGTCCCCTCTGTAGCACACTCTGTTAGCATTCCACTCCTCATCCCAATCCCTGTATTTTACATGTCCTTGCTCTTCTTTTCTTACTTTTAGATCTTTTCGGCTGAGAAGGGGCCATTCATCCACTCCTGTTCCAAGATTCTTTCCTTATCGCCTAACAAATCTCTTACCTCTCCGAGATTGAAAATGAGAAATTTCTTGTCCGCAGTGTACAGGATATTTATGTTTTACAATTTAGTTTACATAATACTGCCTGTTGTGAAATAGGCATTGAAGACCTTGTGACATAATTTACTACTTCAGTGGACTAATGTGTACAAGTTGTCACCACGTGAATCCCAAACTTTCCATTTACCCATTGCTAAATTATTCAATATTACAATAATACCCCGAGAGATGGATGCTCCGCTATGCTGACATGCTTACAGAAATGTAGACGCCTTTTTTTTTATTTTTTCCTTATAAAAGGATGTAATACATGTCAAGCTCACTTGAAATAAATGTATCTATTGAACTTGACTTTACACAAAAACGAGATTGGGTTTTTTTGTACAAGTCGTTTAAAAGAAAACGGGACAATGAATGAATGGAGTAGCTATCAAACTCAGCTCGGTGACCTGAGTTTGATTTCTGGCCATGGCTAACATCATCTGAACTGCCTTTACAAAACTTGCACTGAGCAGCAGTGAAGTCTGGTCAAATGACCCCCATTACTGACACGGGGTGGGGAGGCCTTTATGCAACCATTGGTTGACAGAGGGCTGTAAATTATTGCTTTTATTGAGTTTTTTTTTTTAAACAACGTTGTTGGCAAGTTCCTGCTAGGACATACCCAATTTCATGGCAGTCATATTTGGTAATCTCACTTTGATGTTTGCTCTCCCAGCTATGACCATTTTTTACCTGTTCCAGCACAAGAGAAAAAATCGGGTGACAATCTGCACAGCAAGAACGTGTTCATTCTGCTTCTCTGTATTCTCGAAGAGCCTCGCAACAATATGTGTGCACAGTGCCAAGGTCAGAGATGACCCATGTAATGAACGTGTTGCATTCCAGACCGCCAATCACTCACTTTAATTACTTTGGCCTACTCCTGAATACTGTGGCCTGGAAAAAAACCTGGTTAGTATCAGGAGAGTGGCAAGAATTATGAGCCAAGCCTTAAAGGCTGGAGTTAAACCTAAAACATGACAGACCGCACCATGTGCATGCAATCTTTGTGTTTTAGAGGGTGATTGCAGAAGATTAACAAAGGACGTTTGGCTGGTGCCTTTTGGCTGGGTCACCTTTTCGTTTTTGCTTTGCACCTCGACGTTTATTTTTCGTAGCACAGTGAGGTGTCTGATCAGTTCAAACATCTTCAATTTCATAATTGTATTCATAATCATAAGTCTTGCCTATTTTGAATTCATTCGAGTTTTAAACTCTGCATCAATGTGGACACTCAGCTGATAAACTTTTACTCATCCCTAATTTATATTCTCCATGGTTTAAAATGTAAAAATTTTAATTATAAACATCTGTGTAGTTTTAAATTACACATTAATTTACGTTTTCCAAGAAGTCGTCTGTACTAAAGATGAGTTTGGGCTAAAACAAAGTTAGATCTTTAAGGTCTATTGCATCTCTATTTGATATTAAGATCCTTTTGATTATGTTCTCCTGTAAAATGTGTTTGCGCTAACGATAGTGAAGTAACTCAATGGCACGTGTGATGCTGCTTCTTGTGGGACAAGCGTGGCAGTGACGGCAGCTGTCGGATAAATCCAAAGCAAGGTTGTGCGGATCATCCAAAATTGTACAACTCAAGACTTCGACTTGATTTCAGTTGGTAAGGCTCATTGAGCTACGCGGCTCTGATACGACGATGACTGACTCGGGCCAAGACCGTTGAGAGTGTTGGCAGTCACAGGACATTGCAGGGAGGGAATGTGCAAAAAAGAGCAAACAAACATTGAAACAAAACATACATACAACATACTGCAAACAGGATAAACAATAAATAGTGCTATTTCGATTTAAAGCTTTCGTGACTGCAGGGATTCATCTTCTTGGTTCTTTCGGTAAAGTCACGTAGAATGGAAATAATAAAATAAAAATTAAACATAATAAAATACAATTCTCACGACGTTTTGGCCACAACGCAAGCAGTCGTCCTCAGGTGGAGAACAGGTCTGTCGAGAAGACAGGACGGCTGCTTGCGTTGTGGCCAAAACGTCGTGTGAATTTATTTTATAATGTTTTATTATTTTATTATTTCCAGTCTACGTAACTTTACCGAAAGAGCCAAGAAGAAAAAAAAATTGTGCTTCAATACAAATCTAATCAAAATTTGGCCCAGAATTTTCAGATTAATCTAATTGATTGGAAAAATGTCCTTAATCTATTCCTGCTTTTTAAACCTCTTCGTGGTATTTATACATTAATCATATCAGGTAACCTCGTATGTGAATAAATGTAAAAAAAAACAATTCACTGCATTAAATATTCAACTCTCAAGAGACTTAACAAAAGCATTTCCAGATATATTTAGGTATGAAGTAATGCTAGTGTATTTATTAATTAAAAGTTTACGCTAATATATTACTTTGTAAAGCACTGTGGCATTATAAATGTGTAACACAATTTGTTTAATTGCTCTGTGGCTTATCTGCTCTGCACAAAGGTGCGGGGTTCAATGTTATGATGCAGGATAAGGGTGTTCACACCACGCTATGCTTTTTAAGTCTCCTTTTATTTCTATTTTTCTTATTACTGTTCTGTTACTATCAATCTAATGGGGACGTATGCACTGGAACAAACCGCTGAGAAATATGTTTCTTTGGTATCGCTCACTGCTCTATGGATTATCTTTATTCCCAAGGATTACACTGGTCAACACACTTTTTCTGGCATGAGGTATTCCAACGGTTTTAAGGTCATTTTGGGGTGCTGATTCCTAATCTGGCATCAGTTTTTGTCTATCACATCAAAGTTTTTGAGATATAAAATATTGCATTTTCAATAAAAACTGCAGAAGAAAAATATTAAATAAATGTGGATATCTACATAAAATGATATTATAAACACACTATCCTAAAAATACAGCACCATATTTTAACACTAAAGCAGTCACTGACTCGCAACAACTTGCAATCATAAGTGACAGAGTTAATTTCGGGTAAAATCAATGGAAATGGGGTATGCCGATAGCATAAAATGAGATGTGATAGAACAAATCTGAGATCAGATTTGGAATCAGCGCCCTGAAATTAGTCTAGAACAGCTGCAAAAGTTCAGGCCAGAAAAAAATGTTTTTTTTTGTTGACCAGTGTTATTGGCAAATTTTGTCACCACATTTAACTGTGCCATATAAAAAAAATAGTTATTTCAATAACTAAATTAGGGATAGGTTAGGTAAAGGCGCAGCCCAACAATTGCTTGCTCACGCCACTGTTGGCAGAAGGGCCAAGACGAGAGGGAGCTCCCGAGAGCCCCTCTAGAGGGTATTTGGCCTACTCTTCATTGCTGGTCAAACATCGAGAAAGATGTTGGAATACCCACAATTCACCCCACCATATGCACCCTGCCAATAGACTAACTGTGATGTAGCCATTTACACTGCTCAGTGAACAGAGGTTGGGGTGGGGATTTGAGAAACTTGCACCATTGTTTCAAATGGGCGAACCGGTGACCTTTGGATTTCAATTCCAGTGTGCCAAGAATCACAGTACGGCAACATCCCCTTAAATAAGCACCCTTCCTCGAATAATTGAACAAGCACTGTGGCATATAACAAACAAATAAAACCACCTAAATATTCTATTTTTGTTCATTGTACTAAATCGCATTGCTGAGTTGCATCGGAGCCCCATGAATTAATCATCTTAAAGCAGAGAGCTCTGGGCGGGGGGGGGGGGGAGAACGCGCGAGTGTGCATCCACTTTATTTTACAAGGAGAGATCACTTCACGTCCCGACTGGCTGCTCCGCCTCGTATGACCGATGCCCTGGGCCTTCGAAGGGTGAGTGCAGCACGGCGAATGCCAGCTAGCAGTCGACACACAACTGAATAGTGCATCGTGTACAGCTCGTCGAGATGAGTCGATTGCAGACCATCAACAGACTAAAAATGACTGCCTCACGGACATTATGCGACAGCCGGGGTACTGTGCTACCCCGGGGTACTGCCATAAGGTTCAGATGTTGATGGGAGGCACGACACAGCCGCGGTATGGTTTTGCTGTGCACGTACCATACTCGTATGCATGGGTATAGAAACGTACGTTGTGCACAGTGGCGATGGTGTTTGCTCACTGTGCTCCAGGCTCGGTGGGCCCTAGTTGGATTCCACAGCTCTGCACAGTAGCGATGGCAAGCGGTATCTGAACCTGTACTTGATCTCCCAAAGGTCAGCGTGGTCTTGAATGATGCAAAGGTGGCCAGGGGTTGGTGCTCGTGGAAGAGGTACCCACTCGCTCGTGTACAATTTTGGCCATAATGGTTGCTCGCAGATAGCACGTGCTTCTATAGTCTGCGAGACTCACAAGGGGATCATTGTAAATGAGTTTGTATGTGCTGTATAGTCATTGCTTTCCATTGTGAGCACAATTTCCGGATATATTAATGATTTTAATCGGTGAATATATGGATCAGTTGTACCCCTATTTAAAAGGCAGAATTTGAAATGACCTTGGTCGTGACCTATGTCCAGCTTGTGGTTGTGCATGTGCCACAATGTGCTTGTATGTAAGCAGCAGAAACTATATATTTAGTGTCTGGCTCTCAGACTTTGGTTGGTGCCTCGGTATGTAAATCCTTATGTGTACACGAGTGCAATTTGGTGCCACGGTGGACGCAAATCTTTTAATTTGATGATGTGAACGATAGGAAAGAGCCAACAGCTATTCATCATTGCCACACGCACAATCCTCACCCCCAGGGTCAGCTGGAGCCAGGAATAATTTGAAGCGCATTAATGCGGTGAACGGCGCACGAGGATATTAAATAGATAACGGGCACCTTAACGTATTAATTTTCCCGCAAGAAATTGCCAGTGCTTCGAGGACCGAGTGACTCGTTCACTGTGATTTGCCCTCGAAGCTCTTTGCTTTCTGCTTGAATAGTTTGTTGTAAAAAAAAAAGTGTGGGGCTATGCTCCGCCGCCACTTGGCTTCAGCTGGGCGTTGTAATGCCCATGTGACTTAACTTTGAAAGCCAGGAAGTGGCTGGGTGGTCATGGAGTCTGGGACCGATGTCAGAGCACCACGCCAGCATCGCTAAGTCGGCATGGAACAATTCACTGCACCACCCTCTACACCCCCGTAGATTTCGTAAATGCCTCGATTTGGGGGTCGCGATTTGATTTAGTAATGGGTTTTTTTTCTCGTCTTGATTTTACTTGGCATGCAATGAGCGATCCGCCCAAGGAATCAGATGAAATACCACGATTTGGTTTCTGTGTCAATCCGAGAGTTGTTTCCTGTTTGTCTCATTTTTACCGTCTCATTTTTACCATCTCATTTTTACCGTCTCATTTTTGCCATCTCATTTGTGTTGTTTGTTTGTGTGTTTTTTATATATTATTAGTAGTTTTGGTCACTCCTCCAGCCTAAGCATAACGTTAGCATACAGTAATTTATGAATCTCAAATAATTTTCTTACACATACAATTTGATGCGTGAAATGTGATTGTAAGGATCAATTTTGATTGATTAACAAATGCATCGTTACAATGCCTACTGCTGTAGAATTACCCAGGTTTGCCTCCCGAGATTACACGGTGCTTTTCGTTTTTGCGAGACTAATCTCATCCTGGCCAGCAATACAAGATAATAAAAAAAGTTTTGCCCATTTGTGTAAATATGTGGCCGCGCTTTAACGAGCAATGGGAGGTGTTCATCCCATTTTGATTTTCTGGGCCAATGGTGGAGATTTTCATTTCTTTGGTCGTGGTGCGTCTCTCCGTAGGACAACTGTCGGTTTCACTCAACATAAACCATGATGATGATGAATGTGTTTAACATCTGACTATAAAACTGTGTGGCTCTTGATAGAGCAATACTCTCTCTTAGTCCTGAAACATGGTGGGAGGAAAAAACAAACCAAACATTTAAAAGTTGTCAAAAATACTTTGATTTTCGAATTGGGAAATATTCTTCACAAATTCGATTAGACATATTTTACGTTTGTAAATGCGATACCAACAAACAGCAGTAATGTGTGCATTCAGTAATCGTAGCCCAGCCTTTAGTGTCAAGGCTGGTTGGTTTTGGTCAAGTGAGCGGCTTGCAAAACTGCAGTCTGCATTCTAATTTTAAGCAATGCAAATGAATATTGTCAGCACATTTGTTTTAATTTATGCCCCTAAAAGTTGCTTTGCCTTCCACGTCGTGCATAAGGATGGTTGCTCAATGAGGCTTAAGAAACCCTTTGATATCTGATTCTCCAGAATAATACATGATCTGCTTCATTGTACAGTAATTTAGAGCACTTTCTTATTATCATCATCATTGCTATCCTCATCATCACTATCCCTAATAAGATTAGTCCATAAAAAAAGAGAATTTATACTTTTAATACTGAATAGACCCTCATCTGCAGCATCATCTTTGCTAGTACTCTGTGGTTATATAAACACATTGTTGGCTATGTATAGACAGTATGTGGCAAGTGTGTCATTGCACACATTCAGCTGAGTCCATTTATGTCTGTACCATTTGTGTTTTTTTTAAGTCTTGCGCCGATAAAGCAAACATTAACAAGGGAATTACATCACATGTTGGCACTCCATTCATCTCATTTGTCTTCAATTTCCTGCAATTGCTGCTTGGGAAGTGTGAATTTCCTCCTATTCATTTTAAATGGTTATTTTAATTTTGATGTAATCTAAAGTAACACAAATTTTCCCTGATGTAATTTTTTACAGTAATTCTCATTTTAACGGTTTAAAAACAATTTTCGCTTACAGAATATGTTATCGTGCAGTTGTTAGCAATAGCTGAGGTCGGTGTAGGAGTCTCGCTGGAGATTCGACCCACCTGCATTGCTTTATTTATCTGTTTTACTCTCAGACCCACGTAGAAACATGTTAGCCAAACTTTTAAGCAAGATCATCCTAAGTCTTGTCGTTTTTCTGAGTAAAAACAAATCACTTATCCTTTACATTAATGAATATCAACAATCTTTTGCTCGCATTGCATTTATTCGTGCTAAATCAAAGGAGACATAGCCTTCAACCGCTGTTGAAAATACCCTTCATCGTCACTACGACACTGCTCCTCTTCACCGCATTGATGTGGGGGACGCACATCATTGCGGATGTTGTTACACAACGGGCCTACGCATTTACTTCGTTTATCCATGAAAAAAATGTGGATAATCGGATGAATTTGCCACGAGAAATCTGTCGTGCATATGATTTATAGATAATAGTAGTGATATTTCTCTGCAGTAAAATTCCATGAAAAAACACGACTTAAACCCCACGGATTTCTCGCGGATAATAGGATTTTGTTTGCAATTCCACTTATCCACGGGAATATCACGGTTAATAATGCAGGGTGTAAAACATTGCGTGTAATCACGGATACTTGTAAGAACATGGGTGCAGATAATTGGAGTGTTTTGCTGACCCTCTATGTTCCGTGGATAATCGGAGACACGCGGATGATATGGTCGTGGATAAGACGAGTTCTAGTTTACTAGCATGTGTAATGTCATCTTGTGTAGGTCTCAGTCTTAAAGGTCAGAAACCAAGGGAAAGATCTACAGCCAGATGTTGGTGTGGTGCATGATAAGACCTTGGGGGCCGTGTGAATATGCAACAGTCATGAGATCCGACGGAAGGAAGTGATAATGAAGTGTGGCAGATTCAACAACGTTGGCTGTGCCTACATTATGAGCTCAGTTAAGTGTATATGTTGATATGGAAATAACATCAGTCGCGTTGCAGCTATATTAAATTTATGTTGTGTTTTTTTTCTGTACCGATTCAATAACTGTGGTCGCAGAAATTGAATTTTGTTTACATGAGATTAGGGCCTGTGTACAGCCTGTAATGGATGCCTCATTTCATAATTTGATCAATTTGCATTATTGACGGATACGGGCCTCTGTAGGTTTTCAGAAGTAAATAAATATACACACGTACACACGCAGACGATGTCATCGATTGCATCTGCGTTTGTGCGAATTCACACGCTCATCAATCGCAGTGCATCAGCCAGGGCCCCCTGTGGGATAGGTCGACAATTATTACAAATTTCAGCAGAGTGGTTGTGGGCACTAAGCCAAATGTCATGGGTGGTTGCAACATTGCATTTTAACCGCTTTTAAATGAGATTACAACCAGCCCAGTGCTGGAAGATTGTCTCCAGGAAATATCATGTGGCACACGCATATCTCTTCGTCATTATTTACTTTAAATGTGTGTGCATGTGTCTTTGTCATTTTTTGTGTTGGGGGAGCGGTAGTGTAGCGGTTCGCACGCTGCGCTACGAACCTGGCGACCCGAGTTCTATTCCCACTCACGGCTAACATCGGTGACGAATAGCTGAATTGCTCCTGGACCTCCCCTCAGTCGACTTTGCCTTAAATAAGTTCCTGGTGTATGATAACATCGGCACCGGGAAGACAAAGGCGGCTGGGGCATGGTGCTGGCCACCCCACCCCTGAATGTGCCGTGCTGACCTTCATAGGTGTTCGCTAACAACATTTGCCCCAACAGTCTGTTAAGGCTATATGGGGGATCTTTGTCTTTGTGTAGTTCAGTGGTCAGCCCTTGCTATGAAATTGACAACTTGAGTTTGATTCCCCACCATGGACACTGTCATTGGAAAGTTGCATCTGAACATGTCCTGAGCCCTCCGTAGGTAGACTCAGTTGAAATCACTACTTGGTGTTATGTGCAAACATCAGCACTGGGGAGACGAAGATTGTGAGGTGTGGTGCTGGCCACATCACCTCCTCGCATTCTGTACCAGCCTCAATATGACTTCTGTGCCAATCCGGCCAAAACAGAATTTGCCTCCATAGTCTGCAAGGATGTCGAGGCGTTGTTGTCTTTTGTGTGCGTCGAGTGTGGGTCATACTGGAAATCCAGCTTCGTTTCCTGGGAATGAACAACGCCAGTGGGAAGTCGTATACGAACGTTCCCATTAGGCTTGCAACGATTCACCGCCTTTCTTCCAAAGCGATCGAATTAATTGTCACAATTCAGGTACACAATTCAATCATCGGTCATCTAATTTGCATCGTTTTTTTTATTAATCTGTCTTGTATGTACATTTTTGTTTCTCCGCGAGTCTAAGTGAAATAATTTCCTACAATGTGCATGAATCGCACATCATTGATTCTCGCGAGCACGATACTATTTATGCGTTACTGAGCTTAATGATCGCTTGAATCTCTGAATTAATACATTGTTGCATGCCGATATGCCTAGGCATTTCTTTATGCCCAAACTATCGCCATAACTCTCAAGGAATAGTGAGGCCTTAATCTAAAAGTATATTGACATTATTAAATTACATCTACCATGTAAAAAAAAATTGCAAGTCATTTTACTTGACTACTCAACCTATTTGCCATTAAAATAAATCCATGGAAAAGCAGTAAATGCTAACTCAAGATCTTTTTGAGGCCAAGACTGGGACTCAAACGTCTCTCTTTTGAGTGTAAAATCACTCGAGATGCACATTACGTGTGGCGCGCTAATCTGCTGCCTGTATTTGAAGACATGCCTCTCTTCCCGCATCACGCAAAAGAGCAAGGTGGTGTGGAGGGTTTGTTTTGCAGCCTGATATTCCAACATCTCTACTCTGGTTAGAGTGAGATGTGCTCCAGTGATTAGAAAAGGTCGGCGCCTAACACGACAGTTTAATTTGGAATCGCTCATGAGTAGGCCTAAAATCATGTTGTGGTTTCACCTAAAATCACAAAACCAGCATAATTCAGCTCCTGACAAAATATACATTTAGAATGAAAATGTAGAGTAATACAATTGATTTAGTTTTCAGGACATTCTAGTGTAATTGTTTTGTTTTAGGTACGTCAAATCGAAATGAATAAGAACAGACTGTAAACAAATTGATGCAAAACAAGTCACGTTGTTATAAATAGGTTTTTGTTTGTCTGCAATCATCTTATGGAATGGCACGATGAAAAATATAAATCCAATTACCGAATCGAATGAATGCTTTTCAGCAAAATGGGTACGTTTGACCGGTGCAGATTATTTTTTTGTATATTTACACAAATGACCTTGTTTTAGTTACTTTGGGTGAGCCGCTTCTGCGCAGGTTTAACAACAACGATGTTTCACCCACAGCTGCCCGCTGTTTCGCCCGCTCTCAATGGTGCAGGCTCCGATCTGCTGCGACAATTGAGAGCGCACGATCGTCCAGACGATTGTCACGCGTGCATCCAGCGTGATGAATAACGCACGCGACAAGTTCGCCAAGCTGCGCGACAGACTCGCTCCAGTTTTAGCGCCGAGCTTCAGTTTTGACAGAGATGCGGAAGGGGACGGGGGGGGGTGGGATGCGGGTGAAACAAGAAATCGGTTTGTGCGGAACACCGGTGGGAATTGGGCTGGAGATAGATGAGCGCGTTAACGTTCTCTTTGGATTGAAGACGCTGCTCCATATTGTACTGCTGTGCTCAACAATCGTGATGGAGCGGCAGCCACAATGGAATGGAATACGTCCAAGAAATCACGTCCATCGTGGAGATGGAGCGATGAAATTGGCTCCCGTGCAGGTCCGAGGCGACCTACACTGCGTGATCGTGAGAAACGGTGACAGGGTTGGGGCAATGCCTTCATCCAGCAGTGGATCAATCGTGGCTGACGATGACGATGGATGCTCTGAGTGTGGAAGTCACACACTCAGCTGATTTGACATCGCCGTGACAGCGGTGCTTTGCCAAGCGGCCTTTAGCGTGGACCGCGTGCGAATGCGCTGCCCCGTTTCTCCCTTTCCCTACCCGGCACAATCGGCAGCACCCCCCAGAGCCGCACACCTCTCGTCGTTCCGCGGGCCACATCTCCCTGCAGCTGCATCCACCCCCTCCCCCCACTACTCCATACCTCGCCAACCCCCTCCTCCCCACCAACCCCATCCTATCTTCGCTTGACGATAATCAGCGGCGGCAGATGGGGAGGGGATTCAGATTCATGGGTTGCCTCGTATTCATACGCTCTGATAATACGGAGCCCGCGGATGCTGCTCTCTGTAGCCCGTTACATTAATCTGCAGCTGGGAAGGCAGGACGACAGCGACGGGGGAGGGAGGGAGGGAAGAGAGACAGACGCGGGGGAGAGGGGGGGGGACCGGGACCCTCCCCCCTACACCCTTTCCAAAAAACCAGAAAGCAGCCAGCCTGTAGCTTCACACGAAGGAGGATCGATTGCCCCAGTTGTGCCTCCTCCACACTGGGTCCGCTCTGCTCCTCTCTGGTGCACCGAGCAGCCGGCGTGAATGGGGGACAGGCGTCGTACGTAGGCTACTGCCCCTTGCCGGACCCCCCCCCCCCCACCCGCTGGATTGTGTTTCGCTTTGCGCTCATCGGCTTCCTGGGAATGGTATTTTCCGAAATGAATCGCGGGACTTCTCCCATCAAGATCCACCTGCCCAACGGGACATGCTTTTTCACGTACCAGGTACGGTGCCGCGGGCGCGTTGAGGTGCATCAAGACCCCCCCCTCCCCCCCCATCAATTATCTCTGCACGCATGGCATTGTGTTAGTGTCTCTTGCTGAGCGGGTACCATTGGAAATGCTCCTGGAGAAATGGGGTGGGAGTTAATTCGGATGCATTGTATGCAATGACAATGTGCTGCTATATTTATGATGAGGATGGGTCAGATTTGTAATTAAAAACTGCACATTACAGTTTGTATTGTTTTAAAAATAGCAAGTGATAAGCTCTTTGGCCAGGTAAATTTCTATTGCACGATGTCAATTCATTACCCAGTTTTGGTCCTTCGATCTCGATGCATAAACTCAAATACACAAGGATCCAATTGTTGTTAAATTTGTTCTCAAAAATTCCATGGTGCTATACCGGGGTTTAAAACCATTCAGTGTATTGCTGAAGTACAATGTATGTTTTCGGATGGACTGCATTTGTGTTCGTTGTTGATGCGTGATTTTTTTTGAGCCAATGGAAATCGCCAACATGCAGTGTCCAGAATGGGGTCATATACATTAATTTGTGTAGGCGCCTGTGATTTTCATCGGTAAAGTAACCCAATATGCCACCGTGTTGAAAATCGGGCAGATTGGCACGCTTGTAATTCGATCATTAATAATAACCACGGCTTCTTTCAAACGAATCGCGGTCTGTGGTTGGGGACATCCATCGCGTTTCTTTCTTTCCTCCCTCAGTCCCTTTCCTCCCCCTGCAAATGACTTCTTTGTTAAATACTCATTGGGTGTTTAATTTGTAAGTGGCATGGGGGATGTTTTAAACGGGGGAGATTAATGATGGGAAACATGACGTGCCTCTGTTTTTGGAGGTTGTTTTTTTGTTTGAGCTTTTGGTTAATTATTATTAGTAGCACGAGCGAAAGAGCAAACATTTTACCACTGTTTTATTATAAATCGTATAACTTTCCAACGTTTTACACGGCAAAATCACATTTATTGACTCCAGGGAATTTGGGGAAAACATCCATCATGCATTTTTAAAATACAAAATATTGTTTTTATTTAACAATAATAAATACACAAACATGACTATTCTAGTTAAATATGGATATCCAACTGGTAACTTGAGTATTGCCATACATTTTCTTTCAATTTTCATGGAAATGTTTTGGTGCTTACTTTGACATCGAGGTTGAAAGTTGGTAGAGTGTGCAGAGTTAGCAATGGATTCATTTCCAAGCCATTGCTTTGCTTACATCACTTTTAAATGTCCACAAGGGAAGCCTTCATCTGGCGTGGCCAGGGTTTGCTTCTCATATGTACAATAGAAGCATTTTGATCTGGATGTCAAGTTGAGGTTCCCAGCCGATTTCAAGTCACTTTGCGGGTCTATTGATCAAGGCATTTCGGGGATAAACCGTCTGATAAAGAAACGTATTGGAGATGTGCATGTCTTTAGATTCAGATGCGTTCCATGTCTCTACGAAGCCAAATTCTACCGTGTTATTTTTGGTTGAAGTACAATGAGAGATGTTGAATAGATCCATTGAAACCATTTAAGTTGAAAGAAATCCACGCTGTGTTTACGTGGCGATATAACTACCGAGAAGTGCGTGTGCTGTTCACACATGTTAAAATCTCATCATCATCATGTTGTCAAACGTGTTGCTTTAAGCTCGGTACAGTTTACGAGTGCACGCTTACGTGCTCGCAAGCATGCACGCGTCTGCTCTTAGTGCAATTTAAAAAGCGCCCGTTTGCCTTTCACACTGAAAGCATTCCCATCAAGGAGACGCGTGGAGCTGTTGCACGCATTACACATCCCGCGGCTTTAGTGGCGAGGCGCCGAGACACGCACGGCACCGTATGTTGGTGGGAGTGCCTTGCATCCTGTGGGACCCTGCCCTCATCTCCCTCCTGCAGGGCAACTCCTGTCTTCCCTTGCTTTGTCATGGAACCCTGCCGAGGGGGCACTGGACATTAAGACTCCTAACATCCACCCAGAACAGAAGATGTCTATGACTTTGCAATTGACTTCCACCCCACTTCCCACCCCATTGTTTAAATGTTAATAGTAGCTTCACGATTTGATGCACGTGGTCGTGAGCTTAAGAATTGATATCGAGCTGGGAACTGATACATGTATACACCCCTGCTGTTAATCTTAATGCAGCTATGGCATGGGCTAATGTGTTGACTGCATATTTGCAGTAGACCCTGAACGATGATTATGTGAATTTTTTATTTAAAGCTTTCGTGACTGCAGGGATTCATATTCTTGGTTCTTTCGGTAAAGTCACGTAGAAGAGAAATAATAAAATTACAAAAATATAAAACAATACGAATTCTCATGACGTTTCAACTGCAACACAAGCAATCATCATCAGGTGCGAAATCCACAGCAAGAAAATCATCAGGTGTGAAATCCACAGCAAGAAAAATTTATTGCTGTGGATTTCACACCTGATGATGATTGCTTGTGTTGCAGTCGAAACGTCGTGAGAATTTTTAGTGTTTAATATTTTGGTTATTTGATTATTTCCCTTCTATGTGACTTTACCGAAAGAACCAAGAAGATGTTTATGTTGTAAGACCGCAACGTCTAAGCATCGCATTGGAACTCAAGTCTTATCAATTTCACGTATAAGTTACAAGGGTTAACCTGAGGAAGGGGCCCAGTGTTGTATTGAGCAGAAGTGAATGACCAAATGAGGTGAACAATTAAAAAAAAAAAACCTTTGTGCACAATGAATGAGATGGTGTGCGACTGTGTGCAGACAACGAGACTGGCCTCTTCACAGCAGTGATTTTGTCATTCAGTACAAGTTTGCGACTTGAGTTTTCTCTGTATAAAACCTGCAACCCATCGTTGAAGTTGACACTACAAAAATGGAACGTTGCATAATTAAAACTGGAGAAATGAATTGAGCACGGTCGGCTATGTGCGGTGCGAAACAAGTCCAGCATACGTTTACATGAATTCTGAGTTCATGGGCCTGTGTTGTTTCTCGTGTGAACTACCTGCATGAGAGCTGCGCGCTCTCTCGTCGTGCATCCGTCGCGTGTTCCTTGCCAACTCCCACGATTCGTCGAGCATATCACAAGTGAGCAAATCGTCATTTGGTAACTATTTCGCCTGATAGAGCTGGCCTATCAGGTTCTCTGATTACATCAAATATGATCATATATAGCTTTGCTGTGCAGAAATGTTTTTTATTTTTCTCGGTACTCTCTCTCGTGACTATAATTAAATATAAATATTTTGTCAAAAAGCTTTCGGATATGTAATTGGAATACAGCTCTGCAGAGTGGAATTCACCCCAAAGCAGCTTTCGCTCCCGATGAATCCCGTGCAATAACAAAGAGAATGCACCCTTTGTTGATGTAATGGGAGACATTTTGCGTTTCCATGAACGCGTAACGTCCAAGACTGAGGCGTAGGGGACACGATCATCCGCAGCTCCACGCCGCATGGGATGTGCCGTTTACAATGCTGTCGTGGGCGTGGATTGGGTCATGGTCCCTTCGATGTAGTATTTTTAGGAAATCCGATACATCTCGCCAATTTTCTTAAAGTAAGTGACAGCTTGTCAGGCAACATGCTGCTCGCGATTGTGCTCCGTTGCACATACCACACGTGGCGCTTGTTAAATGCCCTTTTCGGATGCCTGTATGCGTGTAAAATTTAAAATACTACAAACTTAAACAACATCGACCCCACAACGATATATAAAATGTTGCGGAGTGATGCCTTTTTCAGTGCATCCGTAGTACACAGCTCAGCCATGCACGGATTTGTTGTGCACTGTTGCATTGCTTATTTCATCATGAGTCACATGAACCGAACCACAGTAATTTTGTTGCTTTCGCAGTTTTCGCTGCGATTGAAGTTACATTTCAAGTCCTAAGATACAGCAAGTTACCTCGAGGAGGGACTTGACACCTATTTGACATTTTTATTGCCCAATCCGACGTCACCGCTCGCAGCAAAGCTTTCCTTGCCAGCGTAATATTCATAAGGCGTCTGTACTGCGTTCGATGTAAAAATAAAACCCATAAAACACAGGTGCAACTTTCACAAGATATGAACGTTGACAAAATGTGCGTCCCGTTTTTCAGATGCAAGCGGTCGTCATGGCCAACGTTGTTCATCACCTTCCTAATCTATGCCAGATCCAATCTTCAATGGTCATTCTTCCGCCTTTTCACCGGCGAGCTGCCGGGCTTGATTGCTGACCTCTGGGCGCCAGGTCATTGCCCTTCTCGGGAATCGCCTCCATCCAATCGGCACTGCATGCCCCGACCAACTTTAACCTCCTGTTCTTGATTACATCTGAATCATTTTGTTGCCACGTTTTTCCTTTTACTTCCAAGTTACCTGCCCTACTCTGCCGTGAAATTTCTATTATTGATTGTTGTGCACCGGTAGTCAAAGGCGGCCCAACGTTTTATTTTCTGGTTGTATCGTTCAAAGATTAGCTCTGCACAGTAATTGCAGCAGTTACCTCTTGCCTCAAACACACACCTGGGTTGTAACGCGAACGTTGACCTATTCTTCCAAAGTGCCTTGCGTAGTTTATAACAAAACGGTTGCTCCTAGGACATTGTATTCCTTGACCTCCTCAGAACGCTCTGTATTTTGCAAATCACCAACCGCTCAGTCCTCTACTATCTCCATATTAGCACGCTCCTTTTTACGCTTTTACAAACATCGTGTTTGGAAAGTTGCTTAAATCTGCCAAGAGCTGCGGTGCTCCAGTGGAGGTCCAATCTAACAAACTCGCACCAGCCACATACTCGGAGTGTCTCGGGTGCAAATCGCACTCATTCTTGTCCGTTAAGACGGCTCAAACACTGATGTTTACCTCGGACCACAATAACGTTTTCTTGAAACCAAACAGCAGTTTGCTTATCTTACCCAGAATATCATTTTTCTATTCTGTGGGTCTTTCGGTAAAGTCACGTAGATAGGTTCAAATGAATAAAAAATAAAATAAACAAAACTACGACGTTTCGATTACAACACAAGCGATCGTCATCAGGAGGATAAAAAAAAGTCAGAATATAATGATTTATTATTCTGTCTATGCCTGTTTATCCAGGAAAGCCCTCACTGAGTCCCAAAACTATTTTGTAGGAGGTTCTTGCTAAGTATTAATCCGAATTGAGTAATGTGTCAGTAATTTTTCACAGTTTGGACCATGATGCTGATGCACAATGACAGCAGAGGGCTCGGGTATTCGTGGGATCTTTAATGTCCGCTGGAGCAGACTGGGCGTGTTTTTTGTTTACGATGCAACCACAGTATTAATCAGGGCGGCCGTTGGATTAGATACCAGAGCCTCTGCTTTAAGCATCGGACACATCCCCGCTAGGGCACAGCAAAGCCCTAACAGTCTCGACGTTCCTATAGTTCCCGATGTAACACGTGCTTTTATAGTCTCGATGAAATCCTGCAAAACAATAAAAATATCCTAATCCCCCAAAGTCCTTCTCTCTCTGCTCTAAACTCTCACCGGTTTTCCCTGAAGTAGCACTTATGTCTGCTTGTTTATTCTGTTCAGCAAAACTCTAGTAAACACCTTCCCGGGGATGCTTTGTAAACACATACTTCCAGGGAGGTAGTTTATTTTTGTTTTAATATCTATAATCCCTTCACCTCCAGTGTTTCGTAATTAAATTGCATTGCATTGGTCTGCAAAACTTTGAAACATGAATTCGTATTTTTATTCTGCATTGGTAAATTGTAATTTAATTAAACTGTGATAGTACACTGTGGTATGAATAATAAAGCGTGTCTTTATAGCTGGCCTTTAATTACTTCTGCAGTGTTTAGTGTGTGCACCATGCAGATAGAAAATGCCGGGGTAATAAATGTTAATAAGCAGCAGGTTCAGCAGACTATGCATTGCCAGTCTCGAGTCCTCTGTCGAGGTTTTGCTGAGCAGATGTAGAATAGTGCATGCTGCATCCTCCAAATGATGTATCTAATCATAACTAGTATTTCACAGGCATGCATTGAACAGAAGTATAACATCACAAACACGACATTAAAACAGAACGTACAAAGAGGGAGAGGAGCAGGCCTGAAATTACTTGCTCATGCCACTGCTGATGGACGGGCCTTCCACTAGAGGGAGTGTCAGATCTTCCTTCTGAGAAGGTAGTGGGACTTCACTCTTCTGTGGTGGCCAGATGTCTTGGAAGATGTCAGAGTACCCACACTTTACCCTACCACACAAATCCTTGCCATTCATAGTGGACGGGGGGTGGAGTTGGAGGGGGATTTAAGAAACCTGCCTCTTATTTCAGTTGGCGCACTCCAGTGTGCTGACCGTTATAACAAAGCAGCATTCCCAAATGTAGAGGACAATTTTGTTTTATTATATAACAATGCTACTGGAGTTACGGCGTGGGTAGTGGGATGAAAATGAAACGGAGTTGTGGTTGGAAAGAGTCGGTAGGACGAGGGAGCGACAGGGGGCGAATGGAGTCAAGGGCGACTAATCGGTGAAATTTCACTGCACAGAGTCTTTATGTTGTTAGTTTTGTCATTCGCATATATGTACACATCTATTGAACCGCTTGTAAAATGTCATTTATTGTACATCCACATCTCGTCGTTAATACAATACAGCTGGATAACGGCCTCCCCCCCCCCCCCCCCCCCCCCCCACTATGTCAGTCAAAGGAGTTGTTTGACCATATTTCACCGTGCCAGTAAAGACATCACTCACCCATTGATGTTAGCGGTGGCTGGGAATCAAACACCGGTTGCTGGGTTCATAGGGCAGTACGTTAACTATTGTGCCACCACTCCTCCCTCCTTATAACATAATAGCGCAATACGTTCAATGTCGCATCGTTGGCTTTTGACATAATCGCGTGCGATAAATCCAATGCTTAATTACCTCGAGAACTCCTAACAATTATTTTGGAAGTGGCTTCGATGAGCACACTGGTGCACGCCTTTGCGAGTAACAGTTTTCTTTCGGGCAATTATAAATCGCCGTGGGTATTTATAGATTAGCCCTGAATGTGGCACGCATTGCACTGCATTGTGATGTGGGCGGCATATGAAAAGACAAGCCAGGAAAATGATTATATTCCCCTCCGGTGCCGTGAGCGATTTGGGGTTATTGCGTAGGTGAGTCGGTCTGTTGGATTGTTGATATACTTACTGGGCGTGCGATCGAAAAGTCGTGATTTATTTTATTTCTACCTTCGTGACTTTACCGAAAGAACCAAAGAGTATGGACAATCTTTGCCTTTGGGTTATTGATTTATCTCAAGCTGATTGACTCGTTTCTCTCCTTTCATTCTTGCACCCGTGCTCGTACTACCGCGTGATTTTTATTTTATTTTCCTTCTTATATACCTCGCTGGATTTTCAATTGTTTGTGGAGCCCTCAAAATCAAATGGCGTGGGGCCATGCTAGATGCACTTGTGTCCAATTTAAGTGATCTGTTATTACTCCTATTCCATGTATAAAGTGTCACCAAGTGCTTTGTAATCGTTTTGCTCAACCGTGAACAGAGGACACTTCTTGGACGGCGATGTTTTACAATTAAACGTGGCAGTAGAGCAGTTGTTCTTGCTGTGTGTTTGTGTTCGGTGCATGCGTGAGTCAGCCTACTGTACTTATATGCACGTACACACGCATTTGCTTTGGGGTGGGCTCTGGTTGTGCTTGGAAACATGAGCTGCGTTTCCAGGCGCTGTCCTTCAGCACCACCAGGCCCCTTTTGTTCCTCTCTGAATCATGCCACCCCCCCCCCCCCCCCCGGCTGTTAATCAGGTGACAAACAACCAGCAGATCTGTTCCTCTGAAATAAGCGTAACGGTTCAGAGATGATCATGAATGCCCGCTCAACACAAGGCACTGAAGGACAGTGCTCCTATCACCTCAAATGTCCCTCCAACTCCATCCGATCAGACATTGCTTTGTTGTACAGCATTACCCATCTGTCTCTCGTCAGACTTGTGCCGTGAGGCAGTGATACTGATTCTCAGGCCTGTAACGAAATCACCCCAATCTTGGAGGTGAAACAAAGTTGTAGCCTCACCGGCACATGGATGGGGGAGATGAACGAGGAATGGCTGGTGTTGTCGGTTTGGACTGCCAGGTGACCAGGAGATTGCATTTTCCTCCCACATGAAGCCAAACACCTATTAATGAAATTGACCAAGCATTCTAATGCAGGACCTACCTACAAAATCGTCTTGAGACTCGGTAAGGCTTCCCTGGATATAAAGGACATACATTTTAGTCTTAAAACCCATGCTTTTTGCTTATATTTAGCCTCATAAAATGCTCACCAGCTGTTGCATGTTTGAAAGCCTTTAAAAATAACTTTTTGGATATTTCGTTTTGAAAAATGTCCAGTACATCATCATATTTTAAGAAACAAATAATGAATGCTGACAATATTTTGTCTGGTACGAATAATGTATTACAAAACTATGCATGCAATTGTCTTATTTAATAGCTGTCTTTATGGACAATGTTAATTCGACATTAAATGTACGTATTTTAATGTTTGTACATACTTTTGAATCCAATGTCCATAACACTTTTTGACATGGCTTTTCATAGCGGTTAAACTAGTAATGATTTAATTGCTCCTCAATCCTTCCTTGTGTGTCAACGCAATCCAAAAAAGTGTCCTAGGCAACAGAATGTTTTCACAACAGGTATTATTCTGATTTATACATTTTATTTGCCAATGTATCACAACCCAAATGGGAGTTTTGTAAGGGTCAGAACCTTTGTTTGTCTGTGTCATGGCCAACTCAATCACATGCTGTGAGTCATTTACCCCTAGTTCGCTGGCCAATCTCCTTACAAACAGGACAGCTGAATTGAAATACCCTCTAAATTAAAACACCAAGGCTCGTCAAGTCTCCATGCAGCTGGAATGAGTTGATCTGTATAAATATTCTCATAATTATAAGCGCAGCACTGCCCTTAACGTTAGGATATGCAAAGGATTGCCATTATTGAGCTGGGTATAGCCCTGTGTGAATGCCTGAATTAAGAAGATGCAGGGTGTTCTTGTAGACAGGATTTACATACTCTGGTGGAATGAACCTGAGTTGAAGATATCTGCTAAAACGATCATTGGCTCAGTGCTGTTATTGCACCTCAATGCTCAGTCCTCTACCAAGCGTGTGCATACGACGTTTGTAGCAAAATGTAAAGCAATTGTAAAATCGTTAAAAAAATAAATTTTCTCACATATGCTGCATGTTCCCTGCAGTGCCATCCTCTCAGTTAGGATCGCCGATGTAGTAAACAACAAAACGGCACATTAAACATTCATCGTGGCAAGTCGGTCAATATATTTTTCACATGTCTGTTGATAATCTTTATCACTTGAACAAATACACTGATCAAATATTAATGTTAAAATACTTTTTGTTGAATGACAATGCAATTGTTTTATTTTGTAGCTTAGCCTAATGGTGAATAAGCATTTGTGCCATGCGTGAATTTCTAAGATTTCTGAAGAAACCATCATCTCCCAAATGCTACAACCCTGTCGAGTCTAGTATTCAACAAACTTATCACTGAGCTAGTTTGTGTGAGGTTGGATTCCTCCACAGCTGGCTCGTGAACAAAACGCACACATGAATGTATCCAGTCTCTTTACATCTCAGAAACTAAGCAGGGTCGACCCTTGTTAGTACTTGGATGGGAGGCTGCCCTGGAGAGGTCACGTGTTTTTGTAGGTTTGCGTTGCAAGGTGGTTCAGGGATGGCAGTAGAAACAGTGGGTTCTGGAATCTATCTGTGCGGAACTTTGAGTGCCCCCCTCCCCCTTTGTACATGTTGGGTTTTCTCCTCGGATTACAATTCCCTCCCACGTGCCAAATCTCAACCACTGAAATTGTCCAAACATCCCAAAGCAGCACGACCCTCCTGAGTAAGTCTTGGGATTCAAGGAGGCTTTCCTGAATAAAAGGTAATTTTAGATATATGGTGTAAACTACCAAAGTGTGTATTCTGCTGTAAAATGTATTTAAGAGAATCTATGGCATTTGAGAAAAGCTAGCCCACGAACCAGTCACCATATATAGCCAAGTCATCATAGGATATATATATAATACTGCAGTTCTACATACAGTTAATCGCTAACTTGCTTTCCACGATTTTGGCTATCCACGAATCGCATCTGGAACTCTACACGACTGCATTTTGAGAGAAGAAAGTGGTGAGATAAACTGATTCAAAGAATAGTAATAATAGGTTTTTACCCTTTCAACTGGTACAAAAACTGACACCTTTTATACAAGGCATCATGTTTGCAATAACCGCAACACAAGCAGTCAAAATGCAAACTAAAAGAAACAACTCTGATAATGATATGCACTGTCCTTGAAGTTGATTGGTCCACACCCAAGACAGCTTTTCTTAGAGCCTAGTCTCCATTGGTGTTGGACCAGATGACGCCAAACGGCGTACATGATGCCTTGTATAAAGGTGTCAGTTTTTGTACCAGTTGAAAGGGTAAAAACCTATTACTATATTTTGCCACTGGTAAAGGAGATCTCATAGTGATTCAAATAATGTGATGTGAGAGAATATGATGATGAGAGAGCTAGAGAGAGAGAGAGAGAACTTCTCAAGTTTTGAAGCATTTGCAGACGTTGCGCGTAGAGTTTTCGTAGAGCCAATCTCATGACCCGCGGACATTTACTATTCGCGAATAACGAGGGAATGCTGTACCCACATGCTCTATCCACTGCTCTATGAAAGCCCCCACCCCAAGTCACCGCAACACATCAACGGTCTCTTGGTGCAACAATTCGACGCGCACGAGCTCTCATTGCTCCGTCTCTCTGTGGCGGTTGTCCACTCGGGAATATCCCCCCTCTTACTTACTTACCCCTTCTGTTACCACTGCTTCGTCAGCCTCAATCATTGGCCATCATTTCCTCCAGCGACAGCACGTGGTACTGCCCCAGCAGTTGCTTTTCCGAAACGTCAATATCCTTTGATGGCAGAATAATATACAGTAGCTTAATATTATACGGAGGCTTTCAATGTTGTAAGATTGCTCTCCGACAACGAAAACGGAATTGTGCTGCTGAAGCCGTGATGAGTTTGACACTTATTGATTGTTGTTTTTGTCAGTTGGAGGTGCGTTTTAAGACGAAAAAAATTGACGACCGAACCCAAAAGTAACCAATTATGCCTCGGTAGCTTAATAGATTACAGGTGCAACAACATTCATTTCCAACTTAAACTGCTGTTTCTACTTTTTGACGCAGTACAACCTACTTATTATGAACCATATTAGAACACGCTTAGAACAACTCTTGAAGGTGCCAAACTATATCTTTTTTATTATGGGTATGCTCATGGACGCATTCAGTCCTGTGACATTCCATTTGCGTCTGACATCTGTTCGTGTTTTCCATCAATTCCTAATGCAGGATCTTTTTTGCATCATGGATTTTGCATGCATTTTTTTATTAACTTTTTAAAACAGTTAAATGCAACATTAAACGATGTATACAAATAGCCGACCTGTACTTTTATATCCTTTATGCACACATCATTTGCTCTCCCATGCGCACACAAGGCAATTACACTGTGATCTGTATGGAAACAATGTCTCTGCAATTTGGTCTCTTCTAAATAATCACGGGGGCGTTTTGTTTTGTACCGCATTCATCAAGCACTGTACAAACACCATGCTCCATTGGCGAAGTCTTAGATCCAGAATTTTTTTAAGAGTTCCAATCTCACCATCTTCCGACACACATGCTGTATTACAGTTCCCCCACCCCGCCCTCTCCCCCCGTGCATACCAGGAGGGAAGCACTGCACCCCCAGGTACGTCTCTCCAGTCAATTCAGATCACTTCGATGGTTAAGTCTTCTCAAAAGTGCCAATGCCGACTCCGTGCGCAAACCCATTTCTACACGTCAACATTGATTTAGCTGATGTTTGTCCTTCGTTATTGCACACAAGCTGATTTGCGGGTATGTGCACGCTCGAGACGGGAGACGCCTTGTGCCGCACCAGCTTCACTTTGACCGGGTTTCCTCCCCGGCTCGCTGAGATGCCACCCCTGCTAATCTTGTGTTTGTGCTTTCGCCCTGGGGCCACTTTTCTCCAGTCACAAGGCACTGCGAATATTGCCTTCCAGATGGTCGGCAGCAGACCGTGTGCTTAGCAGTGCGTTGCGGGCAGATGGCCCGAACAGGAACCTTGCCGTCTTCGATCGGTCCCATGGCCATTGGCAAGGGTTCGTAAACGGTCCGCCTCCCTCGGAGGCGGTGGGAGGATTCCATCTGTGAGCGATGCTTATCTGGTCACTCTGCGGTTTGGTCGGCTCCGTGTGCCCCACCACCTGATTGAGATTTATGTGGCAATTTCTGCCATCCACAAGGATGCATATTGTCACTCAAGCGCCCCCCCACCCCCACCCTGTGCAGCAGAACTAATCGGGTTGAGGGATGGGGGCAGCCACAGCCACACGGCTGCTCGCCCCGTGCGTTTAAAGTTCATCGATGCAAATGCCGCCTCACAGACGTGTCGGTGCATACGACCAGCGGTTGGTGGGTTTGCTTTCCATGCTCTGAGAGTGTGTGCAAGAGATAGGCTGGCCTCCGCAGCTAGAGAACACTCTAAATGGAGCAGAATGAGACCGCCGGGAGAAATTCTACCTCGTCTCATTCTGGACTTGTTCTCTGCCAGTGTCTGTTTGCCATCAGTGAGGGGATCACAGCACGAGCAGCAAAGCCTCGCATGATAAACACGAACGCGCAGCGTTGGCAGTCTTGTAGAGCCACAAGATGACTGCGCTTGCCTGCCGTCGGCAATGCCATTACACGCTGACTTATAACTGAAAGAGTATTTAATAAGCCAATGTTTCGGAGGGGTACGGACGACGCGAGTCTGTTGACATTTTATGCAGCAGTTCACATCTACGTTGTGCTTTAAAGAGACCAAAACATTTAGCGGGGGGTCGGGGTTGGGGTGGGTTAAACTGTCGGTATGTGCATTATTTTCCCTGAGCAGATATTTGTGATCATGATGAACCATTTTGTAACATCACAAAGATAAAAAAAAATTGTATGTAAATTAAAAAACAAAAACACCTTAAATCTATAATGTCCTTGTGTCTGTCAGTGTATTTTTTAAGTACTGGGAGGGTCACAGGTATGGAAATATAAACATAATGATGTTCTAGACTTCCCATCAAACAGACAGTAATGCAGCACTATCTAGCATCGCCACGGTTAATACATGAAAAAATAACATCCCAGTCTTCTTCGTTCGTATGGCAGGATGGAAAAGCAACAACTTTGAAACGTGCTATAGTTGAATGCTAAGTTCCTTCAACCAATCCGACGAGGCAGTCGATGCCGTATGGAGCGGAGTAACCCCGCCAGGATGTTGCACCGATGGCGCATTCGTCGGTGATGCGTTTGTTGGTTTTGACTTTTCCACAGTCGCAGTGCGGTGTTTCTCTGGTCTTCCGTTTGTGGAAGGTGGACGCGCATCTGTCACATTGTGTCCGAGCACGGTCATCGTGGGAGATAGAAGGCTGTTGCTTCCACAGTCTGGGGTTGTTTGTATGGATGTACGTTGAACTTCTTTCTCACCATACGAATCCAACCATGCTAAATGGAGGTGCAGTTAGCACGGTTGCCACATACACAATTTATTAACAGTTTGCCTTTAAAAGCTATAACCCCCTTTTCCTGATGACGGCCGCTTGTGTTGTGATCGAAACGTCGTAGTTTTTTGTTATTTTCTTTGAACCTATCTACGTGACTTTACCGAAAGACCCAAATAATACATACACAATTGTTTTCCACGTCTAAAATCCCAGTGAAAGAATAACTACGTTTGGGCAGGACTTTGAATTTGGTGATATAACATTTCTCTGCGTGCATGTCGCTGTCCACTGACTACTTTGTTAATTCTAACAATTAGCAATTCCTGTTAGGGTCATATAAAGTGATGCAGAGAGAGCATTGGGACAGGCACAAAGTGTCAAGTTACAATCATTACATACATTGAAAGTGCCCATTGCAGTTAAAATGTCAGAAAAAAATCTGCCATGGTCAATCCACTGCTGAATAAAGGTTTTCCCAAATCCGCCATTACACCTTAATCCTGCATTATCATAATCCACCTCGCACCTGCACATGAGCTGATTTCACCACTGCAGCTCCTCAGGGCATGTGCTCTGGGACGGGTCGTATTTTTTGGCTGCCCACTCTATTATTATTTTGACCGTCGGCCATCAGCAAACTTCCCCACTAAAAATGCAATGAATAAAGTTTTTATTACCAAGTGGGATACGGTCGTTTGCATGCCGATATCTGAAAATGTTGTATATAAAATGTTAGCCGGTGGGCTGCCCACTGGATATCAATAGGAGTAGTTATACATGAGTGAACCAGTGATCGTGGCATTTTCTACCAACACATTTCAAACGGCGAAGCAGTGATGTAGAGGTTAGCACATTGCATGATGACCTCGAAGAGGTGAGTCACAGCTAAGAGTGACTCACCTCTTTGAGTGATGTCTGAACTGGCCCTTGGCACTCCTTCACCAACCCGAATGGAACAGTATGGTGAAGTATGGTCAAACAATGCCCACAACCAACATGGTGTGGGAATGCCTTCAGCCATCTATGAATTGATGAAGCAGTAACGAATTGTCACGTTTTGTTTACGTGACAAATCTCACTAATTGGCTGTGTCGGGTGGTGGTGGGTTCACGTCACATTTATATTTACGCGATCAAACTAAAAAAAAACTTTCTTATGGATATTATGATTCATTAAGAGCATTAAGAGTGGCTGTTTGGCAGTTGGTGATGTCGACATGGAGCCCAACATGGGTGTATGTTAGCATCTGCTGCGATGATTGCCAATTATTGCTACTCATCTCCGTTGTTGAGTGTTTTTGATATGAAAACACGAGTTAACATTGGGAGCCTCGGCGCAGTGTACACTACCCCTGAGAGAATGCTTTCCTGGCAAATGGGGCGAATGCATTTGCTCATGAGCCAGTTTGCTTGGAGTTCATGGCTCCTTTAGAGCATCACCAAAGTGTCTCCTCTACTGGGAAGTGCACATTCAAGATCTTGTAATATTTGCAAGAATCAACCATTAAAAGTGATTCAATGTACACGGTCCCAAAACCTAATAACAAAAAACGCATTTGCTCATCCACTGGTCAAGGAAGTTGAAAGCGTATGGGGTTACTCATTATTTACCTCGCCGCAAGCAGTTTGCCAACTGACTTGATGCATTGTATCATAATTTAACTTGAATGAATGTGACAGTTATAGGTGAGGTATAAAACCTTGCCCATTATTTCAGCATCGGACTTAAAGGGGCATAGTTTTGGCCCATATGCCACAGTGGATGAGCCAATTTAATTACATAAGCAGCTTTCTTATGTACGGTGCGGCCTGAAAGTCCACATGTAGATCACACATCCAACAACTTTGTAAGTGACTCTGCATACTTGTGGGATTTACTAATTAAAAATGGCAGTACATCTTACAAATCTTGTTATGGCTCTACTGCCTCTTTAGCATATTTTCATCAACCACTGCTTGATTTTCATTAAAAACTCCAGGATGACTTTATTGACACGTGTAGTTAATACCGTGACATATTCAAGGGATGTTTTGACTGACGGCAAAGCGGTTTTCACTTGAAGAATTAAAAGTGTACCGAATGATCTTCCGTTCCTACTGGGCTTGCGCCGATAAGAGCTGAAAGTAAATTTGCAATGCTTATCGTGTTAGACATGTAGAAAAATTGTGCTTTCAAATTAATATGTACTATTATTAGTTTTTTGCACGTTGAATATTCACCATTGTTGATCTTTGTGATAACACCTTTACACGGGTATAATAATTGGAGCCATTATCTATCATTTGTTGCGAAATAATTACCACGGGCGTACATTACCATCGCAGGCCAACAATTAGTGAAAACAATAGCAGTCCATGAGAAGTCAGAAGATCAAGTTAATATGTTGTATTCAGACGCTGTCTCCCCGACAGACCTGGTCTTCACCTGAGGACGGCTGCTTGCGTTGTGGCCGAAACGTCGTGAGAATTATTTTATTATGTTTTATTTTTATTATTTTATTACTTCCCTTTTTCGTGACTTTACCGAAAGAACCAATAAGAAGATAATATGTTGTAGTCTGTTAAATCCAGCAGCCACCTTCCCACATTGGCCATGTAGCAGCATAATGAAAATTTACTTTCACAGCCGTTCGATGCAGTGTGAGATGGTGCACTTCAAAATAGGTGAGGATGAATCTGGTATGTGCCACTAGTATTTCCCAAAGTATCATCAATACAACCACACCGCCGTCACTTCGACCACACCACCGTCACAACAACTCCACACCGCCGTCGCCACCACTGCCACCTCTACCATCATTCCACCAACACAAATACAATCATCGCCACAAGTACCAGGACTGCTTTCAATCACCACAGTACTCATGTGTTTGTGCAAAATCATAAGAACTTGGTGCTAAACCTCAATAAATTGCTTTTGAAATGGCTTTCCCATTGCTTGTGAACTGCAGAATCATGGCTGCCATAATTGACTTTCGCTTGCACCGAGGAAATATGCATACATTTAACACATGTCAAGCCTCAAAACTAATGGGTATTAATTATCCATGCTTATACCCCCCCCCCCCCCTGCAAAAAAAAATCTTCAACCTAAAACATTGGAAAACTCTCCCATGAAGTACAGGATATAAGTGTTTGAGTTTTAATTGCACATATTCAAAAGAAAGGGATTTTTTTTAACTAGGCCCCTTTAGCTAATATATGAACACCCTCATTGCTCAAATTAATTAAGCTTGCAGGGTTATTTTTTGTGAGGAGGAGTTCTTATAATAGTGCAGAGGCAACTATTTTCTCTAATGAAAGAAAATGGTCCCATAATAATCTATCACTTTAATTATTGTTTTTGCTGAAAAGCACCCTCCCGTAACTAATTTTTGGGCAAATATCCTTCACTCATTGTCAAATTAGATATGGTTTATTACGTAAATTATGGAGCCCCGGGCAGTCATGAGGGCTTCGAATAAGTGCTTATCCTTTAAAGTCCTTGCTGTCGGCTCTATTTCAAATTGCTTTTAAACAGTTGCATCTTAATACATGGAAAGATTGCTCTTTGAAATTGAATATTGCTCAACAACTGTGAATAATATTTGCCAAAATCATTAAACCACATTTCACAGAAGTGTGTACCTGGCATAGGAGATGTGATCTTTGGTAGTCACACCATGAACACAATATTTGTAACCCTTTAATTATTAAACGGTGGATGTTTAGGGAATTAATAAATGAAGCAATTGTAGTACACCATTTAATTGCACGCATGAAGCACGTTAAGATAAATGCTTTGCCTGGGAAAGCATTGCAGGTCGCTACGTTGTGAGATTCAGGGAGGATTTCCCTGCTATGCCAGCAATCGGCCTCTCCACAAGCTCATCTCAGGATATGCAGTTCAGCTTGAGTCATTTATAGGGAGGCCCTCATGGGTACACGGGTCAATTTAAAGTTGTTGCAATTCCTCACTTTTGAAGGTGGGAACTGGCCTGTGCATTGCAATTGCCTCCAGTAATGCACAGAGAGAAGCAATAACAGCAATATAGGCTTTCCAGATGGGTTTATCCATTAACTTGCAGATACCAGGTGTGTGTATGTGATGCAGCATTAACAAAATGCCCATGCTGTGTTGTTTTGTCCCCAAGATACGTCACTTGCAGGGGAGCAGTGGCAAAGTGGTGGGCACACTGCACTATAAGTCCAGTACACACCGAGTTCGATATCGTAAGTGGCGAGCGGTCTCTGAACCACTCTTAACCCCTTCCCCTGTCTGTCACCAGCCCGCACTTCAGCTGCAGCTGAATTTAAGAAAAATTGTTATCTGCAGCTTCCCTCTGCAGTGCAGTGCAAACGGCGAAGCTCATAAGTTCTGGAATGGGGGGGGGGAATAAGGTGGCCATACATTTCGGTGACCCGAACGGGGAATTTCTTTGCGTTAAGATTAAGTGAGTGAGCGAGCAGTGGGCGGTGGCATGGACCAGAGAATGTTTTTTTTTCTACAGTGGAACAAACACCTCATGAGCAGCCCGTACTGAAGGGATGCTCCAACAATCCCCACGAAGGACAAGAAGGCTGATAATTGTTTTTTTTACCCTTCTATCTGGCAACAAAACTGACACGTTTTTTACAAGGAGTCATGTTTGCATAGACCACAATACCTGCAGTCATAATGCAAACAAAAAACATAACTCTGATAATGTATGCACTGTCCTTGAAGTTGATTGGTCCACACCCGAGACAGCTTTCCTTAGAACCTAGTCTCACATGGGTTGAACCAGAAGACTAGGCTCTAAGGAAAGCTGTCTTGGGTGTGGACCAATCAACTTCAAGGACAGTGCATACATTATCAGAGTTATGTTTTTTGTTTGCATTATGACTGCAGGTATTGTGGTCTATGCAAACATGACTCCTTGTAAAAAAGGTGTCAGTTTTGTTGCCAGATAGAAGGGTAAAAAAAACAATTATCATTTTTTTTACTGGCAAATGAGGTTCCAATGGTGACAAGAAGGCTCTTAACTGCAGTACGTTGCATGCTTCTTCCCTGTCATCTAGGACGGCCCACAGGTTTGTTTGCAATCGGAATTCCGTAAACTTTATTGGTAGTGACATGATTAGGTGGCTCGTTGTGCAGAGCCTTGCCCATTATTGTCCTGTTCGTGTGCCGTGAATTAATTTAAATCACGTTATGGTTGAGTAATACAACATCCTAGTTAATGTATTGATATTTTGTTTGGTTAGTTCCACAGTAAAGATCTACGTTTAGCCAAAATTGCCCATTGCATCAACTTGTTAGTTGTAATTGTGAAATAATGAACTCGTGGCGGAGACACAAATATGCAACACTGACGTTGCATTTCACGGCGCCTATGTTAGTGTGACACAGTAGCATTACATTGGGAAAATAATACACCCATTGTACATCTCTCTACATGAGTTGCTAGAGGGGCTTATGGTCAAGAATAATGTTGAAGTGGCAGCCGAGGAACGGAACCGATCTGATAATACGTCCAACGGAGAGATCGAGCGATAAAATCAGCTCGTGTGACGGTCCGAGATGGATAATTATTACATTGGAAGATCATGAGAGATGGTGACAGCGTGGGTAGCCTTCATCCAGCAGTAGAATGAACATTGCTGTTGCAGAGATGCACTCACACATTGTGTGTTCAGGATGGCAAAGACAGATATCACCCGTATAGCCTTAACAGACTGTAGGAGCAAGTGCTGTTAGCGAGCACCTATGAAGATGGGCACGGCACACGAGGGGGTGGGTGGCCAACACCACGCCCGACCGCCTTTGTCTCCCCAGTGGCTAGGTTTCCAGACTGCACCAGGTCGTCATTTCAGGCTGAGTCGACCTATCAGAGGCACATGACCGGTTAAGATAATCGTAACTGGCATTGGCCGTGAGCGGGAGTCCAACTTGGGTCGCCGGGTTCGTAGTGCGGTGTGCTAACTGCTCCGCCAATGCTCCCCACACAGCACACGTGATACATCGGGCTGCCTCTCGCGAAGCTAAATTGAACGCCACTCTGATTAGACTATTAGACCACGCTAGTCCACACATCAGATGCGTCCAATACGGTTAATGAGAATTGAATAGGAAGGTATCGATCAATTAATGACTTGCATTGGCTGCACCTACTGGTGGCGAACAGCAGATAGCCATCAAGATGATTTGGCTAACCAGAGTCGAGTCCAGATTGAGCTTCACCAGAGAGCGGTGTACATCTAAAAGGTACTGTTGTTGTTTCTCCCCGAGTTATTTAAATGGAAATACAAACATTCCATCTTTCACTGGGCTGGACAGCTTACTGCATAGCTTACATCGTGCATCGTTATGTTGGAGAAGCCATGGGCAGGTACAGATTAGTTAAAAATTAGGCACGATTATTTTGATAAATGCTCCACACTTAAGCCGTTGCATGGCCATTAAGGTCAAGGTAAATTGTGTGTACATAGCCTTCTCACACCTATTCATAAATGCAGAATTTTATAATGTATTATTCCCGGCGAGGGCCTGAAATTAATGGCCCTCCGTGCGTCACGTGGCCCGCGATACTCGCTGACACGGGCCCTGCAGTGCTTCTGAATCGTGCAGAGAAAGAAAACCACCTGCCCTGAGAGGAGATTAAGCGCCTACGCATAGTGGCACGTGCTGAACCGGTGTGTGGCCATTGATCAGGTAATCGACAGGTGCCCATCCGGCAGTCCATACTCAACCGTGGTGCCTCCTTAATTTCGGAGTGGTACCTTTTCTGTGTGTTTTTTTTGACACTGTCCTTGAGCATGCAATGTTCCATTATGGCAATTTAAACAGATCCCCTTTCATAATTGGATTGCCCTTTGTAATTGCACTGTGCCCTTTCACGGGGCATTGTTTTATTTGTGTGCCACTGTTACAACCGTGCCAGCGTCATGGCGCCAGCCTCTGTTGCCGTGCACATAACCTTTATCGAACAGTTATCTGCGCTAATGTGCACGTCATTAGTGTTTTTTTTATATTACATAAAACGTGGGTTTAGTAGAATGTATGTACTTTTATAGTGGCGTAATGAATACATTTACATACTTAATGCAGGGCATAATGGGATATGCATGCAAGTTTAGAAATGTCATTGATTTTTTTCTTTCGATCATAGTACCCTACAATGGCATTCGTCAGTTTTATAGTGGTGACGGGTTATGACTCAGAAATCTGTGCCCTTAGCAATGATTGAGGACTGTGCATTTTGATGAAAACAGCTATAACATATCAGTGTAGTGTTGAGGGCACAAGATGTGCTTATGTTTAACTTTTCTTGACACAAAATTGTCTCATTTTGGGAGATGTCAAAGGAAAATTGTTCACTGCTTAAAATCCTGTGCAATCTCTGGCATATCGACTTTTAAGTCTCATAGATTGGCCTCATGAGGGTTTCCTTTGGCCTCTTGAAAACAATAAAATTTGTTTAATTCGCAAAATTAATTCCAGCGAGTTGGCTTTGAGGTTACGCAATCCTTAAGAAATAATAACCACTCACCAGCTCCACTCTCTACTGAGTACACATTCCGTGTCTCTTGCATACTGCCTAAATGCAATGAAATAAATGTATTTGAATTCACAAAACCGTTTTGTTTTATAATGTGATGCAATACATGCAAAGTTATCTCTAGACACCTGACAATCATGCAACCCAAAAAAATAAAGTTCGTTCAAAATATGTTTTTACACGTAATATGTATCTTGTTAAGCAACATAAATGATCATGAAAATGAAACATTAATCACCTGACTGAAGACATGGTGTTGTGTAAATCATACGAGTTCTTCGCTATTCAAGGTAGTATCATCAGTAATGGAGAATTAAACGCGATCACCATTCACGACTCTAGGTCGGATGCCCACGCCATGCTACATGACGGCAGTTTCGGCGCAATCTTGACTTGCAATTACCACCAGAATCACATTTACTACGACCAACTGTGGCTGCTTGGTATTGCATTTGCAGGGAGTTGACGGGCTTCTTTCTTGCCAGTTATAATGAGTTAATTGAAAAGTGTGTTTGAACATTGATTGGTGTATACAACCTCGGGTGGTCATGTGACCTCCCGTCTGTGATGTGATTAGAAGTTGCTATCCCTGTTGCCTATGTTCAGATTTGTCCAGTTTTTGCACCACGAAATATTTTCCAGCAGAAAATGGTGCCGCAGCTATAGCTGGCAACCGTTGCCAGCGATGATTGCACTAAAATGTGTGGAATGTATCGTAACCTTTTGGGGATTGCTTCAGACCTGTGCTGCAGTTTGGCATTTGCCCAGTTGACAGGGTATTTTGCTGAAGAATGCAATGCAGTTCTCCCCTGTTGACATGCAAGTTCCCTTATAGTAATACAATGAATAATAATGTACTTTTTCTTGTCATGGAAAGCCCCACTGAGTCTTTATTTCAAGTTGTATGTCAATTCACAATCGTTTTTTGTGGGATATAGACACACGTACAAGATGCCTTTGTACAGGCACTGCACACTGCCAAACATTTGTGGTAATATTCGGCAGTGTGCAATACTTGCATATATAATATATGGTCACGTGCAAACTTGTGTACAAATAAATGACTTTTTTTGGTTTCGAGGCAATTAAATTATATTGCATTGTGCAAGCTATAAAACAAGTGTGCCATCCGAAAAAAAATCCTCTAGGCAATACAAAATAAGGCATGGGATTTTATTGTTTTTATACACAGCAAGAAGTGAAACATTACCCTTCAAATTTAAATTAGCTCTTGAATTTGTTTCATGGTCAAGATGCACAAACCTGCTTTGCGTTTACAAATAATTTGGATGCATTCTCTTTTAAGTTATTCGAAGGGCACGCCGTCACTGCGCACAGCCGCACGATATCACAAATGGAAGTTTAGAAAACCGCCGCTGTCTGTTTGTGCTGTATACTTCTTTTTTCCTCTTCTTAGCGGTGTATTTTTTATGTCGAATGCGAACTTGTATCTCTTGGCATGAGCAAAGCATTACGATTGCATGCATTTGACCACGATGATGCTGATGGCGCAGACACCACGCAGTGCATTTATTGAGCGTGTTTTTATGCAGGCTGAGAAGCATTATGCTGTAAACCGCTCGTTTACAAGCAGACTATTTTTTTTTAGGGTTTTGTCAATGATGCATCTCTGTCCGCAAATGTGGTCATTACGCCGGCATGTAACGGCTAACTCGAGCAAAGAGCACCATGAGCACCCTAATGCTCGAGAACAGGAACCAAAACAACCCTAACGTCATTCTGTTTTGCCAGCCTCCTCTCCATTCCCAACCACGTGACCCCCTTCGCCCAGAAGATCGCAAAGCTTTGATTATTAGTTATTGGTTTTTATTTCAGCATTGATTCCTTTTAGCGTGCACACACGCAGCGGAAATGGCATCCGGATGCAATGTATACTGAAATAAATGGAATTTTTTTTTACGTGAACTATCTGATGCAAATAAACGTTTTTGGGTTCGATCGCGTTATTTATAAATGTGTCATAACCCTCCACCACCTGACACGGCCAATCAGCAAAAAAGTGTCACGTTGACAAAAGACAAATAGTTCACTACTTTAGCCCACCGGTGTGTTGAAGAATGAAACCACAAATTGTAAATGTTGTGGTTTCACTCTTCAACAAATTGTACATGTTGTGGTTTCACTCTTCAACACACTGGTGGGCTAAAGTAGTGAACTATTTGTCTTTTGTCAACGTGACACTTTTTTGCTGACTGGCCGTGTCGGGTGGTGGAGGGTTACGACACATTTATAAATAACGCGCTCTAACCCAAAAACGTTTATTATGAATAATATTGGTCGCGAAAGGCTATGTGTTAAATTATCTGATGCAAACGCCGGTATAATGCCACCCTGTTGCCAGTGTTTGGAAACAAGTGGGCGAGCAGGATTGTGGTCTAAAAAGAACTCGGCCCCTATCCCTTTGCTTACGTTTGACCATTTATTATTGATAACGTTTCAGTTTTGAGCAGCGTTGTGGTTGAATTTGGGTTCAGCCAAGCATCTTGGCTGCCATTTAGGGCCTCCTTAGGTCTTTGCTGCTCCACTGACCCAAAACCTGTTCCTTTCATTGGGTTTTAAGGTTTTTTTCTCTCTTTTGTAAAAATCTCTTCCAGAGTCACGCATATACTAATTATATAATATGTTTTATATATATAGAAGATGTCGGCAAATGCCACCGGCCATGTCTGATTGAAAAATCAATGGCTGTCAAATATTTCACTCAATACGTCTACAGTATATGCATAAGTATACGTGAAACAATGTGTGCACGTATCACATGTCGCTCCTTAAATAATTAGCGGTCACGTGACATTTGTCAAAAATGCAACCCTGTATTTAATGTACTATAACACTGGTCAACAAAAAAAAATTCTGGCCTGGACTTTTGCAGCTGTTTTAGACTAATTTCAGGGTGCTAATTCCAAATCTGATCTCAGATTTGCTTTATCACATCTTATTTTTATGCTATTGGCATACCCCATTTTCATTGATTTTACCCGAAATTAATTCTGTCACTTATGATTGCAAGTTGTTGCGAGTCGGTGACTGCTTTAGTGTTAAAATATGGTGCTGTATTTTTAGGATTGTGTGTTTATAATATAATTTTATGTAGATATCCACATTTATTTAATATTTTTCTTCTGCAGTTTTTATTGAAAATGCAATATTTGATATCTCAAAAACCTGATGTGATAGACAAAAACTGATGCCAGATTTGGAATCAGCACCCCAAAATTATCTTAAAACCGTTGGAATACCTTATGCCAGCAAAAGTGTGTTGACCAGTGTTATCAACAATCGTGTTTTTCTTTTACACGTGCCTCGCAGTAGAACGTCGGGTCAACTTGCTGCTGTACGGCATTCACGAGTGTACAGGTTAAATGTTATGCTAATGGAACGCACAATTTCTTTGATCTTGTGGTTAGCTTTCGGTACGTTGACTGCACTCGGTTTTGCATTGAACGGGAACTTGTACTTGCCAAACCGTATTTTCATTGTATTTTCTTGCCTTATTGTGCACGAGTAGCATCCACGTCATTTTGTCCTTGGGTGTGTGTGTGTGTATATAAAATGCCTTTTATTATTATTGAACTGCGGTTTACAATAAGCCATGGGAGAGAAAAAAACTACGCATTGAACCACAAAAATAAGATGTTCTCGGCCTCTGATGAACCAGTGAAGGTTATCAATAAAACAACAGCTTAAAAATTAAGAGTTCTGTCGTACATTGGCGGTTGAAGCTCTTCAACCCTACTCGATGTTTTTTTCGGTAAGTCACGTAGGTAAAAAAAAAGATAACTAAATTAAATCACGACGTTTCGGGCGCAACACAAGCGTCTTTCTTCAGGTGGGGACAACGTAGCGAAAGCACAACCGCTTAGGTGTGCCAACCCTGTTAGGCCATTGAGTGAGGAAATTATTCCCTGGCCTTGACCCTGTTTTGTTGGTGTTGTTTCTCAGTTGCATTAATAATTTTTAACAACGGGAGGGAAAACAACAACACACACTTAAAGATGTTTATTTGTCATAATGAGATTTGTTTTTTTATATTCTTGGTTCTTTCGGTAAAGTCACGTAGAAGGGAAATAATAATATAATACAATATAAAACAATAAAAAATTCTCACGACGTTTCGACTGCAACACAAGCAATCATCATCAGGTGTGAAATCCACAGCAAGATTGTTTTTATTTTATTGCTGTGGATTTCACACCTGATGATGATTGCTTGTGTTGCAGTCGAAACGTCGTGAGAAATTTTGATTGTTTTATATTTGTATTATTTTATTATTTCCCTTCTACGTGACTTTACCGAAAGAACCAAGAATATGAATCCCTGCAGTCACGAAAGCTTTAAATCAATATTTGTTTTTGTTTGTGTGCAATAATGGCCAGTTGTTTTTTTACTTTATGTCAAACTTACGGAATATATGAACAAAGCAACTCATTACTAGATTGCTGAATCTGCCTTGCGTGAGGAAGAAAACAACAAAAAGTTTCTATGGTGTCGCATGAAGCACGCAACTTTTTGATCTCAAGTGGTCAAAAAATGCTGCCATTTTATCCTTCATAAATTTCACACTTTTGTGCAACCCTATTCAGTATATATATTTAGTAATAAACTCGATACATGTCCATTACAATGGAGTTATTCTCTACCAGTTTAGGCCTCCTTGGTACTGGGTTTATTATATCTTAATAAAAAAATCCAGACATTGGTAAGGGGGAAATACATTTCAGATGTATTGTCTAAAAAGCATTACATTTTTTACATCCCATATTTGTTTTCTTTAGAATTATTTGCTGCACTTGAAAGGGCCTGGGTCCTCTTTCGAAGGACCTTTGTTGTTGTTGAAATTATATTCCTACAATTCAGCTGATAATATGTAACCTTCAGCTGTTAATTCCAGTCCAGTGTTCATGACAAGCGCTCTCTTCTTCTACAAACTCTATCCCAGGTTTTGGCCATTTGTTCTGTGGCTTGCTGTGTTTTCTTTGCACTGCTCTTCATTGTTCTGCATGATAAAATATAACGACTGAAGAATAATACAATTCTAAAGTCCACCTGCTGATTGTGAAAATTAGATATTTTTTTTATTTGATAGAGCATTCAAATTCGAGAAGTGAAAACAATTTGTGTGCAAGCATGCACGTGTTTTAATTTAAATTGAACACTGCAAGCAGCGATGAGGTGTGCCATGTCACTGTGCAATGTATAGTCCCGTAAATTCACCCCCCCCCCCTTACGGTTCAATGATATGAGGTCACAATTTGATTCAAGAATCAATTCTTGTTTTCAACATTGTGGTGCATTTTAATGCCTATAGTGACAGAAAGGGGTCACAACTAATTCTATACGAGTACAACGTATAGAATGAAAACAATAATGTTTCACACGAACGATTCGATTCGATGTTTGTAGAGTGAGACGAGTCGATGACGCATTATGCACCCAATAATGCACACGTATGTAAACACATACATGCTTACACATTAAACAGTATAATGTGAATGTTATGCAACATGATTAAACAATATAAATTCGAATTTTATTTGCCACTGTACTTTTAGAATATGTCACAGCTTCGAGGAAAGTATAATTGGCTTAGATGGCCCCCTTCAAATTGCGCACGAACCAGTGTGAGGCCTTGACATTGGAACTCGCTCCCTACCACGAAGTGATAACTTTCCACAGCCAAATATGAACCATTGGAGAGGGATTTGTGTACATTTTTCTGTTTTGTCAGATAACTTACACAGTCAATTAGCCTCCACAGCAACAGGGAGTTCCATTAATATTAATAATGAAGAAGGATTTCGGCTCAAACTTTCAGCGTCTCGTAATGGACGCACGGAGGAGGAAAATCAAACATTTACAGTCACTTGAGAATTTAGGCAGTGTACTTTGGAGCATGACTGCGCACCATCAATTACATTTCCATTTGAATTATGAAGATGGCATCTTACAATAGCAGGGAGAAACAACCAATTATTGTAATTTAGCAGTTGTATGCATTCGGTCATGGACAGCATTTTTTAAAGCATTGATATAAATATAGTAGAAACTATAACGTGATCATTTTAATAGCTCCATTGCACTTCCTGTTGTGACGCCACACCTCAAACTCAGAGAAAGGGACACCTGGAATTTTAATTTGAAATCTTGGAAATATTCCAACTATCAGTTATGAAAATTATATATGCATTGTACCAACACATGGACTGTTTATTTATTATAACTAGTAAGAGTCCACTGAAACGCACTCTTAGAGGGCATCTAGGATAAATATAGACCAATCGAGCCCTTGCAAAAAATGTCGACCCGACCTAAACCTGAACAATGTTGGCATATCTTGCTAACGTTCCCTGTCACGGCATTAGTTGTATTTGAATAACATTACCGGTGAAAAAGCGAATTGCTGATGTAAATACCTAAACATGTGTCCAGAGGAAAGGTAATTTAGCGCTGAAGAATAACGATTGCCCCAGAGGTTAAAGCAGCCTGCGGCCAGGTTGTTTGGATTCACTCGAATCGGCGATGTTGAACCGAGAGGGCGGGGGGGGGGAGGCTCTCGTTCACGGATGGATATCTGCCCTGAATAATAATAACAACAACCATTATTTCGTTAAAATCAGCAACAACAACAAAACCTAGCACACGTGTGCGCACACTGCGGTGGGCTCTTAAACCTGCCTCGTGTGTCAGCAGGGCAAAGACTGCTCCAGAATCATGGCTGCTGACCTCCAGTGCATCAGCCACTGGCTGCACCCCAAAGCCAGGCTTGACAGGGCTGTACAGAGCTGTGTCGGCGCTGTGGAATATATTTGGCTGTTTATATTTATTTATGAGCGCTCGTTCGACGGAAGCGTAGAGGCATCCCCCGAATTACAGCAGAGCGCCAGCAGCAACAGCAACTGTGTGGCGTCGAGGGCACAAACAGAACCGGCAGATTAAAACCATAAATTAAGAGCCAAAAAAGTCTGCTTGTGTATGAAACAAGGAGACCTAATAAATAAGGCATAATGCCAGTTGTAATGTCCAAAAAAAGAACCTATTAAACCGGTTATATATTCCGAGGAATAAAAATGCCACTCGCATGGCTCTTTAAAAGGTTTCCTCATAAAGAAATATTCACAGCGAATCTGCTGTGAAGGCCGTGTTGAGAGACACATTTATCGGTGGTAATCACTCAGTGTCACTGCTAAGTCTGGAACATCAGGATGCACGGAGCTGTAGATTCAGACATGTTGTGCTAGCTGCTATACATTGGTAGAAGCTGAAGGATGTATTTTGATCTCTGTTTCTCGAAAATCTGAACTCTGATTGTGCTAGGCCCTTTGATCAATGCACAGTAGACCCCCCTATAATTTTTCTAATTTTAACTTGCGTACAAAGTGCATGCTTGTGTGTAATGGTGCACAGTGTGTCATGTCTGCTTTTATATGACGATGTAAATTTACTTGGCCACTACATTTCATATATACTTGATGCTCTTTGCCTTTTGAGAGGAGTTTTGTGGGCCGTTATTGTGTAAGGGCTACGATAGAAGATTAGTTTATTGTGTTTTCCAACATTCACTTCAAGTGTTTCCCGCCTTTCAGCGGCACAAGGGAAATGCAAAAACAACGACAATTGCTTCTCCTGCGGTACCATCAGAGTGGGTAGCCTCAGACACCATGAGATGTGGCAGACATGAGGTGACAGAACAGATGCCCAATGAGGCCAAGGACAGCAAGGCCATAGGGCTAAGGTCACGGCACCTGGAGGACAAAAACTGATGTGCCAAAAGGGACGCATGCGTAACAAGTCATGGCTCGGAGACGTCAATCTTGAGGCAGAGTGGACAGCTGTGGAGGAGTGAGCAGTGCCGCCACCTTGGGGTTGAATGAATGCTCCGGGGTGGCTGTTTCAATAACAGGTTAGCCACATTATGGGCAGGTTGCTGGAAAGGTGGGATAAGGAACATTTGTTATCACCTACGAACACGGCATCTCTGTTTGAGCACGTGGATGTTTCATCAGATAAAGGTGCTCCGCGAAATCTGCAGCCTGGCCACTCCCGGTGGCTTTGATGCCATCGTTTTTATTCTTGATAAATTGTTCCAAAACGACGATTCCTCCAGACGGGTCAAGGGAATTGAATGGGATCACACGAGAGGATCTCCAGAAATGATGTCTGGGGCTCAAAGCGTGACCTGCAGGCGGCAGGCTCAGGTGGCAGACACTGTGACCTTGTGACGGTGGGAAATGCAAACGAGTGGAATCTCTTTGGGGTGGTGAAACTAAAGACAATGAGGTATTTGAAGACCACAATAAGACCACAATTGGCGTGACCACTTGAGATTCTTTTATATTTGAATAAAACGTACGTTTCATTGCATTTCACCTCCCGATGGCAGGTGCTGAAAGGAGAGCTCCACTGTGTCTTGTTTAGGTGCACAGATATAGTATTTTTTTTATGTAAAAGATTCATATTCGTGTATTGGTTGATGTAATATATTTTTATTTGGGGGAGGAAAATAATACAATGGCTGAAGCTAATAATCCTCACAGTCTCTGTTATTGTTTTAAATATACCCTAAGCTTATATTTACATTTGAAAACTTCAAATTTACAATGTACAATATTCGTACTTAATGAAATCCATAGCTTTAAAACATTTCTAAAAAAAATCTGTGCACACTTTATATGTAATACCTGTCTGCTGCGATAGCGCCAAAGTGAATATGGCTTTTCATTGCGCAATCATTGGTGGATCTTGCCTGAGGGGTCAAAGGTCCTTGGAAATCTCCATGCCAATCGTTAGAGCCGGGCGACAGCCTTAATAAACAGTCTGCAGGGGCAGCTGTGCGCTGCGGTGTGACCCCACGCCTCTACCGTCTCCCCACGCTCTCCTGTTGGGCAAACCTCACCCGACCTCGGGTCACTGCCTAATTGATCTCAGCAGACTGTCTGTGTCAGGTTGGAAATCTCGCTGGCGATAATCTTCCAGTTCTCTGTCTGCGGCAGGTGAAGATAATTAAACTGGAAGCGCACGCGAGAGCAGGCAAGTTGCCTTGCACACTCTATTGACCTTTTGATGTGTACGCTTTGGTCCGCGTGCCCAGTCAGGCCTATCCCAAAGCCATCGATGTGCTCGGAAAAATGATCTCGCCGTCGGTTGGGGAGGGGTGCAGGGGATGGCTCACTCGCCCTTAAAAGTCACAACACGGAGGCTGAATCGGAAGAAGAAAAATTGCTTTGAAATGTGATATTATCCTGCGGGAATGTGCCTGACTGGCACAAATAATAACCTCGTGAACCCGAGCCACTGATTGAATCATTACTACTGCATGTGCATACAACCAGTTCTCCTTTGGTTTATGGAACAGTTTGCAGTTATACGAGGGGTTTGCAAATCGAGGGGTTCGCAGATTTCTGTTTTATGACACGGGTATTAATACATCATAACTTGAATAACTGAGTTTGCATGTTATTAAAAGCTTCACTATCGCGAGCCATATTTTCTCAGCCTCCCTTCAGGCATATTTCCACATTTATCTGATTCTAGCTTTCCTCACCGGCTAATATATTTTTGTTACATATATTCCATTTTCAATTTTCTCTTTTTTATTTTGTATACAGAACTTCCAATCGTGCCATAATACAATTAAATAATTTCATGACAAATGAATTGAATTTCGTTAGAAAAGCACAGCACACCATGTTTGTATTTACATGAAAGTAGCTGTAGAGTAATATTTTTAAATACGCAATTTTAAGGTTGGCCAGTGCCATAAAAGTAACGTTTACGTAAAATGATGATGAAAAAACTTTCTACAAAGGAGGCACTAGGGTGGGACTATTTACGACGCTTCACATTGCAATGGCTTTACAGTGAAATAGAGTAACAGTTGGAATATCTTTCGAAATATTTACAGATATACACTATTTCAAAACATTGCATGGCTTTCTTTATTGTCATTGTCACGGTGTATAAATGGCAGTAAACAGTTTAAACAATTCCACTTTATTTTTTTAAAATGTATATACAAACCTGTGCTACTGTTTACCACTGAATGCAGCCTATTTAATTGTACGGATTGACGGCTCTCACAGTCTTCTTGGTTCTTTCGGTAAAGTCACGTAGAAGGGAAATGATAAAATTATAAAAATAAAGCAGTAAAATATAATTATCACGACGTTTCGGCCACAACGCAAGCAGCCGTCCTCAGGTGAAGAACAGGGCTGTCGGAAAGACAGCGTCTGAATCTGCGTCTGAGTCTTTCCGACAGACCTGTTCTTCACCTGAGGACGGCTGCTTGTGTTGTGGCCGAAACGTCGTAATAATTGCATTTTATTATGTTTTATTTTTATTATTTTATTATTTCCCTTCTACGTGACTTTACCGAAAGAACCAAGAAGGTTGAATCTCTGCAGTCACGAAAGCTTCAAATCGAGGCTGTCACAGTGTTTCTCCATACTCCTTCATCGCGTATTTTTTTTGTCCATCTCTTAATTCTTCCTGGCAGTATGCATACACGTGGAAATTATGCTCTGTCATCGTGGATTTTCTTCATACACGCTGCAGAGTTACAGCCTAGCTGTATTACATGGGCACTGTCATAAATAGAGATGCATTAAAATCTTAAGTATTGATGATGTGATCCAGTGGTTCATGGGTCAGAGCACCGAGCCAACACGGCTGAAGTCTGTGTAACCAATCTCGATTTGAAGTTTTCGTGACTGCAGGGATCCATACTCTTTGGTTCTTTCGGTAAAGTCACGTAAGTAGAAAATAAAATAAATCACGACGTTTCGATCGCAACACAAGCAATCATCATCAGGTGTGCTTGTGTTGCGATCGAAACGTCGCAATTTAATTTATTTTATTTTATACCTCTGTGTGACCACCCATCATCTTCTCCGTCTCTCTCTCTCACTCCTTCTCCCTGTCCCCAATCCTGTTTTCGGCTCTTCTCTCTTCTCGCACCCCTCTCCTGCAATCAACTTATCTTGTATATTAAGCAGTCCCCTCTCCTTAACTTCCTTCCATTCCTCTATTAAAGCCTCACCTTCTCTATTGATAATTCTCTTCACTTCCCTCGGCCCTACACTCCTTCAAGTCCCTCCCCTACCCTATCATAATCCCCTAGTAGCCTCTATCGCTGTTACTTACTCAATCCTTGAGGCACGCCCCTGCCATCCACATCATTCCATTCCGCCACAGTTTTGCAAGCTATTTCAACTGCCTTGAGTGAAGGTGCTCTTATTATGTTTTATTTTATTATTTTATTACTTCCGTTCTACGTGACTTTACCGAAAGAACCAAGAAGATGAATCCCTGCAGTCACGAAAGCTTTAAATCGAAATTTGAAGGTGCTCTCTCTAAATATAATCAGATTAGATTAAACCAGATTCTCTAGTGTAGTCAGCTCATGTTCTCAGCCCCCCGTCACCAATGACTAAGTGAAAAACATCCCCGTTCGATTAAATTAGTACTTTTCTAAATAAAATGTGGCTAAATTGCGGAGAATTAAAAATACTGGCTTGATTGCGACGCGGTGAATATATATATATGGCAGGGCTTGTGGGAATGCGTGTCGATGAAAAAGGTGGCCTGAACGGATCTCAGAAGTTCTGTGATGTCTGCTTCCACGAGCCGTTCTCTACGACACGGAGGGGGGGGGGGATGCGCTACGCCGTGAGAATTCCGGACTAATAGGTCCTCTCAGAACACACGATGCTCACTGCACAATTGTAATATCATTCAAAGACAACTATCTTGCCGTCTTATTTTCTACGGCTGATGTAGACGCAGTGCAACGACTACAATTTCACATTCAGGTGTGTATCGCTGTGAGGTCTACTTTGCATTTGTGGGTCGGCATTGTGTCGTTAAATGTTGCGTAGTCTGTTCTGGATGACAACAGTCGCACACTGGAGAGTTTTTCATTTTACATTTGTGCATCAGGTATCCGCATCTGCCATGGTGTGTGGGGATGCAGTTTAATTTTATTTTTTTTTACCTACGTGACTTTACCGAAAAAACCTAAGAGTATGAATCCTTGCAGTCACGAAAGCTTCAACTCTAGAATTAAGTGAACCATGAGCTTTGTGGAAGATCAAACCCAGGGATTTTCTGTGTTGGATCTTTCACAAGACCCAAGTATAAACGATGCACCCCAACGCGAGTATGTCACAACGATCTTCTGATGAGCAAGTATAAATGTACCATCAATTGTATTAATAATGTAAAAAATAATATGCCTTTGCGTGGATGCTTTGCGATTAAAATCATGGTTATTTGACCACATTCAATAATGCAGATAATAGGTTTTATCATGAAAGTTAACAGCATGTTCTATAATTTTCCATCAATCGTGCATGAACCGCATTGGGCCATGCATGATCCCGGTGTTGTTAGTAGTCCCGTATTAATCACTCATTCTGTTGTGAAATTTCTAAATATATCACAGTCTTAGTCCAATCAAATAATTTGGTTTTTAATCCCGAAATATTGTTTTGGATTATATTAATTGTTCCTCAAACTTTTTCTCCAATACACTTCTCACACTAATTCCCTCACACCATCTCTTTTCCCAAGTTACACATTACTAAACATGTTAACGCGTTCATTGCAAATTTAACTATGGCTCAATCTTGATTTGAAGCTTTCGTGACTGCAGGAATCCATACTCTTTGGTTCTTTTGGTAAAGTCACGTAGGTATAAATGCATCAGCAGCAGACCATGCTTTCCCACCTGATGACGGATGCTTGTGTTGCGCCTGAAACATCGTGATCTATTTTATTTTATACCTACGTGACTTTACTGAAAGAACCAAAGAGTATTAACTATGGCTGTTTGTTGTTGGCCGCCTTGGCATTTAGGGCCTTTGGGCCTCTGCTCGGCAACCGTGATCAACCAAGATAGTTAACATCTCGCCATGGTGGCGAGATGTTACATACCTCGCCTGGTGTACAGGAGGTCGTGGGTTCGTTCCCCGACTCTGACGCCTGCTGTAATATTTGGAGTGTGCATGTTCTCCCTGTGGTCGTGTAGATTTTTTTTCGGGTTCACCGGTTTTTCCCCTCCACATTTAGAAATATGCGTTTAGAGTATTTGGCTGCTATACATTTCCACATGATAAGCCACTTTGTTGAGCTAATATTTGTGGCTAGATAAGGCCAGATAAGGCCCACTGAGTTGTTATATCTCAGTGAGCCTTATCTGGTAAAATAAAAATAGTTTAGTTTATGAATGATTTCAACTTGGATTCGCATGGGCACTGCGATGTTTGCCAACGCAAAATACATTAAGCACTGAGCACTGAAGCCCTCTTGTTTCACTCCATCCGGCACTGCCGTTTTGTCAATTTATTTAAAAAAGCATAAAAAATACTCAACAAAGCAAAATCAACGATGTGAGTTGTGTCGTTGAAACTGACAGGAAAGTGGGGTGAGCAGTGTTTTACGCACGATAAAGCACAAGCTGATGATGTTAGTTATATCATGGGTAGTGTCTGGATATATGTTGTTGTAAGCCCTAGGCTGCGGATGACTTTCAGTCTTATGTGCGTGGGGGTAGAGTCTGTGTGCGTGTGCACTTTTCCATCTGTGTGTATGTCTGCGAGTGCATTTATGCACAGTCTTATGTCTAGAAACAAGCTATTATTCAGTTCTTGAAATATCCTTTGTTCTATACTACTTGCAAATAAAACAATGCTAAATTCACATAGCTATTGGTCAGACACAAATAGCATTAATACGATTAAATTAAGGCAGATGTTGCTATGTTAGTATTCATTAGTTCGACACAGTTTATTTTTGTAATCATTTCTATTTTCCTTTATTGCTTTACTTATTTTTTTTTGGCATTTGTAATTTTCACGACCCAGGTCACACTCGCAAAGGACATTGCCTTTGTCTCTTGAATTCTCACCTGGTTAAACGAAATCAACTTAAAGCTTAAGTAATCATGAACACAAATTATCTTTGAACTTATATTGCAATGTGTTTTCCTAATGGTCTGTTTATTGATTAGTTTATAAAGATCAACTTGAAAATTTGTATTGAGTTTTACTCCAGACAGTCCACCTTTGTATTCTTGGTTCTTTCGGAAGAAGCAATAATATTAATTCCTGCAGTCACGAAAGTTTTAAGTCTAAAAGTACACCTTTGCTTACAACTGTTTACATGTGGATACTGTTTCAATGGAATGTAATTGCACGCTACATTCAATGGTTGCTGCAACCTTTGTTTCATAAGTGCACGCAGCGTGGGAATGATGCATGATGCTCTATCCTGGGCTGACGTTCTCAAAGCTTGGGCCCTCTCTAATTAATGGAGTTCCACTGTGCTATTTTTACACACACGACAGCCACGACTCGTCAAGAAACCGACCTAATTGCAGGGACATCTGAATGTTATGTAGTGGCTTGAACCAGGCTGTCAAATTAATGTTCTGTGTAATATTTTTCAAGAGTTTTTCCTTTTACTTTTCAGCGTCAGCACCCCCCCCCCCCGCCCCCTTAGATGTTTAAAATAATTATAATGACTTATTTGCCCGGGAAGCAACACTGAGTACACTGACTCTTTTTAAGGAGTATCCTGCATTGTATGTTATTATATTAAGATGTATTCAGCCAATGAGTGAGTTGTTTATGCGTCCGATATGAGGAAGCCACTGGAGCGATGTACTTTGAAATCTAGATTGAAAACTCACCTCTTTAGAAATACTTCTTGTGTTTAGTTCATTGTCCTTCACCGCACACCACCGATTAGCACAGTTGGCTACGTACGGTGCAAAAGAAGTTCAACAAACATGCATGTTGGAGGAAACCCACACATACGAGGGGGAAACACTCTATCCCATAGAGATGGGATGGATGATATTGGTCCACCTCCTGACCAGCCCGACGCTGAATGGGGAGGGGAGTTTCACAACATCCGTGTGATCCACCAAGCCCCTCGCTGCCTCGTTGCTGGATTGCGGGCACGTGCCACCACCGCTCGGCTAAACGGGTGGCAGCAGTCTCTCCGCGGTGGAAGCTGCTGTGGTCAGAGAGGGCAGCCCACGAAGGCCAAGTCTCGGCCGGTGCATGCGCCCTGTCATGTGACCTCGCTGCCAGCACCACCCTCTCTCAGAGGTCGCAACCGGGTACCCGATACCCGTACCCTACCCGATACCCGGGTACCCGTACCCGGCCGGGTACGGGTACCCGGGTACCCGTTTGCGACCCTGGTGCGGCCGGGTACGGGTACGGGTAGGCCGTGAGTCACTGGTGAGTAACCGTTTGTCACTCATTTCCCAACGTCTTGTCTCTTCTCACAATTCAAGTTCCTAGAATCAACCCACCCGCGCCTGCAACATGGCTTCATCCCAGAGGTCGCAATCAGATACCCGATACCCGTACCCTACCCGTACCCGGCCGGGCACGGGTAGGGTACGGGTACGGCCGGGTATGGGTACGGGTAAGGAATCAAAACCCGTTTGTGACCTCTGCCCTCTGTACCTGCCGTGGATTGCTGTGGTTGTGCTGAATACCTTTCCAAGATGTTTTTTTATTTTTAGCAGTCGAGCTCATTTTGTATTCACAATCACGTGATTAGATGCTAGTACGTCTATATTTCAGCAGAGGTTCGTCTCCGGTTTGTGGTTGTTGCGCTTTTGCTTACACTAACCTCTGTTCTGTACACTTATCGGTTTCGCTTCCTGTGAGAACAAATAAATCATTGGTTGGCTAATGGATTTGTTATTCCCGAGTGATGGTGGCAGTGAGGTCACGTGATAGGGCCCTGCTGCTGCAGGAAGCGAGTTCGCGGTTTTGTGGTGTCCTCTGCAGGTGGCGGCGACCGCTATGGGCTTACACTTACTGTTTTTGGAATCTATACTTCTCTACGATTGCCAACAATACATCTTTAAAAAACAACTCTTACTCAGGTGTTACATGTTTTACAATTTCCATTACCTTTATTCAGCTTGTTTCTTTTGCATTGCTCCGCTTTCTCCCTCCCCTCGTCTCGATTCCCAACACCTTACAACCTCGCTCTCAAACCGAAGAATCGTTTCAACTCTTTATATTTTACACACTTTAATGGTGCTGTTTGTTGCTGGCTGCTTGGAGTTTTGGGCCTTTGGGACCGCGCTGAGCAACTGTGATTTTTGTACCGGAAGTATTTATTTAATAAAACCAGAAGGTTAAGCTTAATGTTATCATGCGAATAAGCAAGCGATATAGATTTTTCTAAAGTATTTGAATCTTTTCCAGGAAGCATTGCAACATACAATGTCCTTTTAAAATGGGCAATACAAATATTTTATGGGCTGCATTTAAAATTTGCAGGAAGGAAGGAATCGTTGAATTAGATGGGTAGGATCTAAATAGATTATATTAAATATCAATATTTAAATAAAACAAATGTATTCAGGAACCGAGTGGTCTAGTGATGGTGAAAAGCAAAAACGGGCATGTCAGGATGTGTACATATGAAACCCCTTTCTGGGCACAAAAACATCGAAGATTAAGAGAGACTTTAAATCCCCCAGTAAAGTCGTGGAAAATCAAACAATCTTCCAATGACAGCGACGAAAAACAAAACCTCCTGCAATGAACACATCCTATGAGATCAGCCTTCTCAACGGGGTGAGAATATTGATCGGACAGAGCCCTCCCAAGTCATGTGGCGCTGTGGTTAGAGCATTCGGCTTGCAATTTGAAAAAGCGCGAGTTCAAATCTTGGTTGGAGGTCAACTCAGCCCCGTCATCTTTCTGCGGTCATAAAATGAGAAACACTATGGCAAGTCAACAGTGGTTGTCATAGAAGACGTTTCCTTCCACAGGAATATAAAATTCCCAAGGCTTATCTCAGGGCTGCCGAAGGAGATAAGCGCTGACCCACGCTCACTTGAGCAGAGAGAGGCGTGAATTGTCTTTGACAACTTGGAAACGATATGTGCACTTGTAATTCTTCTATTTTGCACAGTGTATATTTGAAAATGTGTCTTATTGCGACTGGGTTTGCAAAAGCAGCAGTGAAATCCCGAATTCTAGTGGTGCGGCGAGAAGCTTAATGTTGGGCAACTCCTTTGCCCCTCCATGTGCAACCAAGCGGGCCTGCGAATAGCCCAATCAATGGACACGGCGCTAAGTGGCACGAAGAAGAAACGCGACAGGACGGCGACGGTGACGGTGATCATGAACGAGTGCCTTCTCGTGCTGATGTGTGAATTTGCGAAGCGGCCAAATGAGCCCCAAGCTCCCCACCCACCCACCCACCACCACCTCCTCCTGCCCCTTGTGGAGTTGTGGCACTGAGGTGGAAAGCGCTCGCCACAGGGTGTTGTCTTTGCGAGGGCAAACGAGCGGAGCCCGGGATGTTACTGGGATGTGAACAGGCGATAAGGACTGCAAATATCAAGTAAATGAGAGTGAAACGAGTCGTCCTGAGGAAAGCGAAAACGTATAAAAAGGAAATTTTAGTGGAGCTGCATTTACATCTGGAGCAAAGCAGTCTGTTTGGTTGAATGTAGCACCAACCTTTAGACCTACACACTCTTAACACTGCACATTTATTTGATAGTCTATTAATGTTGGAATACGATGAATTGTGAGATGAATTTAGTTGTTTTGTTGAAAGTGGGTTATTTATGTGATTCAATACTTTCAGCAAGGTTTTTAGTGGGGCTCTGAGCAACGGTTACATATGTACTCACATCGTCATATGCATTATTACTTTTAAATGCAGCACTGTGGAGACCGAATTAGCTTTTAGACCACTGCATGCTGAACAGACTACCTCGTGTTTGAGTTTTAGCATTTGAGACATTCACTGTAAATCACTGCAATGTACTCACATCTCAAATTCACTTTTAAAATCTGTCAAATATCCACTTTTGTATTGACACACCACTGTCATTGATTGCAGGCGTTGTCAAGTATTGTCGAAACGTTAAAAACGAAGTTAATCGAACTCCCACGCACAGTCCAATCATGAGAGAGACGGGGAGGGGGGTTCTCGTTATTAGACTCGACAGAAATTTATTTTATTTAGTTTGCTCTTCTCTGGCTACTGTTGCAGTGATTGCGTGTTAGAAGGTTCATTGGGTACAACATATTTAACAGCAGGAAGTTTCCAGCTGACTCGATGTGTTTTTTTTTTGTCGGCTGGCTTCTATTGGAAATAAACTGTGTGCATGGGAGATGGGCTTAAAAGTCATTGTCAAGTGGCATTGGGGGTGCACCCTGGTCTGGGCTGCAAATGGAAAAAAAGGGTGGCCTGTATGTTCTCTGTTCCATGGAAATGTACTTTATGCTTTTATTTGTAAAGCCCCATATCCGTCATGCACGCCTCTCTGCATTCGTGGCGGCGAGTGAATGGTGATTGAATGCAGTAATCCAGGCCGGTAATTACCTCGTTTAATACAAAGCCTATTACAATATTTAATACGTAAAGAAATACTTCTGTGTCACTGTTGTACAAGTGAATAAAATGCTTATGAGACTACTGGGGACTAATATTTTACGCGGTCTCTTTCGGTGTAAAAAAATGTGTGTAGCTAAAACCTAAATGGGAATAAAACACGTTATCGCTGTAGCATCATTTAAGCTCAGAGTTCAGTGAGACGTGGCATTTTCATTGTGGCTGCCCATAAATATTGCCAACCTGTAACGGTGTTTCACTGTTATGGGAAATACTTCATTTGCCAATTATTCATTTCCAATTAATAAATATTTGGGTGGAGAGGGTGAAGCAGAGATTTGAGTTTTGATTCCCAGCCACGGCTACCTTTGGTGCCAAGCGATATCTGAACTAGTTCTTGGCCTCCCTCCTTCACAAACCCGCACTGAGCAGTATGATGACAACCCACGATCGAACAAGCCCCTATGATCGACAAGGCAAAGGCGTGGAGAGGCATTCGTCCGGCGGTCATTTGATATCGGGATATAAAAATATATATTATTACTCTTGATACATGTATTCTAGAAAATTATACTACGTTATATCTGTGCGCTGCTGTATATTTTACGCAGCACAATTAGTACATACATAAAAATGAGCAAATTCTGATCCGAATTGTGACGATTCTTCAAGTGATGAATCATTGCACGCCTCCTACCCCCTTCAGGGGTGTCGAGAGTGATGGGGGAAGAGTGTAGCACATTGTGTAGTCATAACATCACTGCCAGAAGGCATTTTTTTTACCTTGAGGATAATAAATGGTAGAATTATTCAATTGTAAAAACAATCTTACATTATTTGAATTTCCATTGCACGAGGGACCCCATCAATTAAGACAATTCTTTAGAACGTTACCATGAGGACCAGTTCAAGCATACTTTCAGAAAATGGAAATACAAATGTCTGTGGGCTTGTGGAAGATAGCCGTAACAATCTCTGTGGCCCTTTGTAAAGCCCCACTTGTTTGTGCTTTCGAATCGCCTCTCCGTTTGGTGCCAGTGTCAATTGTAGCGTACACTTGGACTAAACCCTCACTTAACTCCCCTCCACCGCAGCTCAGAGCTCTGGCAGCAAGGCCAAGGTTAGAAGGTCATCAAACAGAGTATACCTTCACAGGAAATTGTAAAGCGCACCCCCCAGCAAGTGCAGCTGAGAGCTGTAGCAGCTCGGAACAGAGCAGCACAGCCCTTCCTCATTGCACATGCACATGTGATCATTAGGGCTTCTTTGGAAATCTTTTTGAAGATTCTGGCAAAAAAAAACACATGTTAAAACTGAGCTTTCGCACCCTTCCCGTTATTTGTGAAGCCCCCTGATCAAAAGGCAACGACGCTGGGTTCTGTGATTTTGGTGTCCTGACGGAACCAGGGCTTCTTCACCCCGGCCACAGGAACATTATTCTGGGTTTCCTTATGCTGCTGAATTATGCACATGAAGAATGAGCGAGTGTGTGTGTGTATATATTGGCCCCTTTGCATTGTTTATTGCAACTGATGGTTTCTCAAGGCTCATTAATCCTGGCGACGCGCACGGTATCCTGCACCAACCCTCCTATTGCACTGTGAGCTTTTGTGGTGCGGAAACGGGCTTTGAATATTGTTCTGGTAAAACGCTGCACGGTTTAACTGTTGCTCAACGCATTTCTACTAAAGAGGCATTCTGTTAAAGGTGGCAAATGATTGAGGCTGTTGCAAAATAAGAGCTTTTGAATCTGTCTGTCTAAAGTCGCTGCTAATTCTAGTGCAGCTGGACAGTTTTTTGATGTGCTGAACGTAGCAACGTATATAGCACTCTCAATTTCTGTTATACTGGTAGGAATCCACTGATTCCACCAGCCCACAGGGGATTATTGTGTCCGTCCGTCGTGCAGGGAGGGTCTGGGTGGGGAGGGGCTGGGTGGGGAGGGTGGGGAGGTGCTGGGTGGGGAGGGTGGGGAGGTGCTGGGTGGGGAGGGTGGGGAGGGGCTGGATAGGGGGTGGGAGGGGTGGTGCTGGGTGGGGAGGGGCTGGTCACCCCGTGGTGCCCTTATAAAACTCAACGTTTAACCTACTCACGCCGGCTTGTGCCCGCCCTCACAGTCGGGCATATTTGCGGAATCCACCACGCTGCCGTTGACCCTGGCCATTGACCGAGCAACCCAACGTTCCTACCAGCTCCATCCGCAGGAGGAATGTGTTTTTGTTTACTACGCCATGTGGCTGCACAGCACCAACCATGGCAGCGATGACGTAGTGACATCATCACGTTTGGGTACTGATTGGCGGTTGTATAATTGTATTGCTTGTTTTGTGTGGATGACACAGGCGCACAGAGGGCACAAATCCACCTTTTGCAATACACTGCAATACCGTTCGAATTGATGATGCATCTAAAACTGTGCAAATTCATCTCAAGACGTGGTGCAGGCGAAGGGGGAATTGCGTGGGGCGGGGGAAAGGTAAATCAAAAGATGGGAAAGAGGAGAGGGGAGGCATAAGGAAAGGAATAAGTGGGCTACTGCATAACAATGGCGTTGTGTGGGAGATGCCGTGAATGATACGTGAAGGAGGAGGAGAGAGCAACCTTGAATGTAAGATCTTGGAATGGGGAATGAGTAACGCCCAATAAACCTGCCGGAACTCGCCCAACCTCCATGCAGGGCACAAGTGCTTCAAGTTGTCCCATTTGTTCTGTCATCATACGTATTCAGAACGTCATTTTCCCTTTCAGTCTCGCTTTAAAAATATATAAATCCATGACATCTGTGATCCCAATTACCTCACGTAACCCGTTTTCATCTCCCTTTAGGCGCTTGCTGGGTGTGTGCGTGTGTGCCTTATCTGTGCGAATGCACCGAATTGACATAAGTGCCAAAATCTAATGTAGAAAATGCTATTTAATTGAATTTTGACATTTTCCATCTGATTAACATGGTAACCTTCCATAGATCTGTTGACATTTCATGACTGTAGGGCTAATGATGGAGCATTGCTTTGTCCATTAATCTGTAGGAAGTTTTTCTGATGTAGGAATATACATATATAAAACACTGTGGCTACTGCAACTTGAGAACACAAATAATGTACCACCAAAAAAATGTTGTGATTAATCAAATATTAATCATCTCAGCTTCTGGTGTTTATTTACAAAACGGATGACGTGGATGCCCCTCGCATGTCCGTGATGTGTCTGGGCCCGCTGCTCCGTGTCCGTGATGTGCGTGCGTTTCGGAGTCGGCCTGCAGTCAGCAGCCCCCGCTGCAATCTAACCGCCATTAATCCAATCAAGTTTGATGAACACACAACGACGGCCCGCCTGCGCACCCGCTGTGTCAGCCAGGGCATCTTATCCCCTGTCCCTTATCTCCAGTGGTCTTAGCATCGAGCGAGCGGTGTCTTAATGCACCGTTGCCTGTCGGGGTAACGCGCGCACAGCTCGCTGCTCGTTATCGCGGTGCGAGCGCGTGCAAACACACACAAATGCGAGCAGCACCAGGCCTGTTACAATGCGACCGATTTTAGAATAAGAAGTGAGATAAAGCTCGCGATGCGTACGCTGGTTTGCATGAGAAGCGATCGTGCCAATTTCACGTAAATATTTCCTTTAGGATAATGGCTGGAATGGAATGAATGAGACGTGAACAAATTAGACCGACGGCATAGACGAGGTGGAAATCAGGGGCTCTGTTGTTATTGTTGCTGCTGCTGCTGCCGTGTGACATCCCTGCCTGTACAACACATTGGGAATTCCTCTTCTCCTGGCTGTAGCGGACGCTTAACCAAAACACAAAGCCAGAGGCGAGCTCTGAGGGCGACCTTGAGCTCCACGGTTGGAGCCACCCTCTGCTCTTCCTGTGTTGGGGCTTGGCACGTGCTGCCCGGTGGCTTGTCGGGCACTTAAAATAATTACGTGCCAACTGTGCCCCCTGCTTGCGGCTTCACGCGAGGAGCGTGTCGCACTGAGCACTGCCCAGCTGTTCACGCTGGGAGCCGGGATCTGTTGGCTCGGTTTAAAATGACACGTCGCTCGGAGGGGAGGGGGGCAGATCCCACACACGTTGCGTAACATCTAAAATGAGTTCCGAATCTCGTCAGTGGATGGTGTCAATCTTTGATGCGTCAACACGAGTAATACAGGCGGTAAATTGCATATTGCTAAACTTTAAAACCAACTTGCGTACGAAAGCACCCGGTTTCCGCACGTGTAATACATCGTGTATAAACTGTGTGCTTTTGTTCGTAGGTAAGTGCTGGTTTTAACGTTCACATGTGAAGGGCTGACGGTGCAAAACTGTCTTGGCGGTCAACTCGGTCCATCATCTATCTGCGCTCTAAGTAACACTTTGTTCGAGGGCAACAGTGGCCACCCACTGAGGAGACTGATTCTCACTATGGACATGTGGAATTATAGCCACCGGTTCAGAGCCACAAAATAAATTGAGAGCTAATGCAGTTCTCATTTGAGTATGGAGATACTTGGACTCTCTGACTTAAGTTTTTCCCCCATCGGATGTGTGTAGAGCATATATCAATGTAAGCATAATGCTTTTGCGTTCCTTCCCTGCATCGCACACGCAACTAATTGTATCTAATTTGTAAATGAGTGCACTGAATGTTGAATGAGTCTTGTACGCATGTACCGATTCACCTCACTGCTGTCTGATAAGTCATAATTGCCCTCTTGTTTGCACAGTTTGTAATTGCTCGCTCCTGGACTGTGGTGGTTTGTTTCATAAGATGATTACTTTTGACATGAGATCAAGATGACAATGCCATCATGGCCAATGCTGTTGGTGCCACGCTGAGAACACTACATTTTTAAAATGAGTTGCTACAATTTCAATATGCACTATTAAGCCAGGGAAGGCAATTTAAAACAAAAAATTCACTCACATTTTCATGGCACACAAGTAGAGCGGCCAGCGAGATGCAAGCGTTGGAGGTGGCACTTTACACAACATCCACTGTCACGTCATTGTCAGGTCACGGTGTGGTGAGGCTCTCTCACTCAATATGAACTCACTAATGTTGTGTCTGAATGGAGAGGCTGGCCCTTGTAATTGGGATGTGCAATTTCCCCCAACAATCTCAGAAATGGCAGTGGAAATGAGCATCACCCAATATTAATTTTAAACTATTAAACTAAACATGTTTTTTTTATTTTACCAGGTAAGGCCCACTGAGCTATAGAGCTCTTTTTCAGAAGCGACTTGACCACAAATGATAGCTCAACGAAAGTGGCTTTTCATGTAGAAATGTATAGCAGCAAAATACTCAACGCATGTTTCTAAATGTGGAAGGAAAAACCGGAGGACCAGGAAAAAAATCCACGCGGCTTCAGGTGTCAGGGCCAGGATCCATGACCACCTGTATACCAGGCGAGGTAGTTAACATCTCGCCACCATGGCGTCCTTAATATGGGCTATAACTTAAGTATAAGACTTTATATTGAGCTCAACATTTGGCTGGCACATTTCATATCGCCTTGTCTTCTAAAACTTCTGGCTTCGCCCTGTAATACGCGCCCATATTATGCGGCACTTAAATTTTGAATAAGTAATATCCCTGAATAAATGAAACGCTTAGAGGAAATAGCAAAATGGAAAGCCCCAATCTTGCATGAGTAAGCCATGGAAATGGCAGTAATCTAGCAACGTAGCCACACTGTCTTTAACATAATAACCTTCTGGACTATAATCATGGAGCCAAGTATCCTGGACATTACCCATGTGAAATGTAATTGCTTATTGCTGACCGGGTAATCCTTATTTCAGTGTAGTTAAAGCACCACGTCATTCGATTAATGTAACATTTTTCTACCTTCATAATGGCAGTCTATGCACCAGCCCATATGTTTTTTGGGTCCTTTTAAGGATGCTTAACTGATAGATACATTTCAGACTTTTTTTTAACCGTACAAAATGTTTGTAAATGTTGGAATTTTCCACACGAAACCTACGGATTGAAAGTTGGAATCGTTTAAATATCCCAATGCAGGAGGACCCTCTTTAGGCTAACGTGGATAAATAAAGGACGCAATTATGAATATGTAGGTGTATGTATCTATGTTGAACTTCTTTCATACCATACGTGCCAACTGTGCTAATGGGTGTGAAGTAGACATGGTTAATATTACGTTTACCTCATACTCTTTGGTTCTTTCGGTAAAGTAACGTCGATAGAAAATGAATAGATCACGACGTTTCGATCGCAACACAAGCAACCGTCATCAGGTGAGACAAACACAGCAGGAGAACTGCTGACGCAGGAGAAAGCTGCTGACAACACGAGGTTATTTTGGCTTTGAGGGGGGCTCCAACCCAAGGGTAAATGGGGCGGAGTTAGAGATGGAACTTGTATGTAAAATTAAGAGATAAGCATGTCAATGTGAGACGGCTCCAGCAACTTTGTTTTTTTTTAACGTTAAGTCGTTACTTCAAGGATTTTCCCCCCCAAGAAATGTACATTTGCTGTGAGGGATGTATGCCTAATGAAGCTACATTCTTAAAATTCTGGGAATTGTTTTCTTAGAAATCACTCCACCATCACACGACCGCATATTTACCAAATATCTCCTTTCAACGAGCGTATTAAATACATGTTTTCCCTGCAATATTACCCTAATGATCTGTTTCTGCTATGATGTAGTAACCATTAGCAGCTTTCATTCTTTACATATAAATATGGTTGATGATGTATTCTGCAGTTCCTCTTCCGCTGTTCCAGATCAGCCCTCCTGCTGCGTAATCTGGTCCAATAATGAGCCATCTATTTTGATGAGTGGCATTCATGGGTCTCTGGCTTCCATCAATCAGCAAAGCTGCATCCTGTTGCAGACGTATAACAAATAATGAACTCTTACGGGAATAGAAATGAAGCATCAGCAAAAGTGTCTATCGACTGGAGAGTGCATCACGACATCTGGGACCTGTCATTGTTGGGATATTGATTCACCTGTACTTACATTTTTGTTATCAAAATGGCAGCCTGCAGTCAATTGAACTTCCTTTTTAAAAAAATCTGCATCTACTTAAACGTTGTTATTGCTGGACACTACGAGCATGCTAATGGGAAGCAATAGCAGATTGTTAGGCACGCGTTTACCGTACAGCCACGATGTTCAGAACAGAGTGTTTCAGCTGCATAGGACATAATTCCCAGGAATGAATGAGAACAATACAATTGTAATTATCGATCATTAGTTCAACGAATCAACTTTGCTTTAAAGGATAGTCGTGGTTCACATTTCTGCAGTGGCTATCAAGCAATTGGACGTTGTGACGAGGGTACACGCTGTGTACCTGAGTTGACGCAAATGAAAAGCAAACATTTCAAATTTTGTTAGCTTCATGAACTTGGGGAACGTGAAATAAAAATTTGGCTGCACGCTTGTCAAGAGCGGTTTATTCACAATGAAGTATTTTTCAAGGGAAATTGTAATGATGTTTATTAATACCGCGGTGCTACGGCAACATTAAATAACGCGTATTTTAACTTGCGTTATTTGAGCACAATATTGGATGGCGTTTTAATATAGGGGAAGTATGCTGGCCAAGGTTAAAAAAGGCAATATATGAATACAATATTAAAATTGCAGACAACAATTTTGTAGCTCGATTTTCTGAAACCCACATTTACATTTTGTCTTATACGTATATTCAACCCATATTTTATTAACTCCACGTGCTGTTTTGGCAAAAGCTGACCCTGGTTTTTACCCATGCATTATAAGTAAATATTTTTTTTGTTAAGAAAATTCAAATGTTATGCAAACTAAAACCGCATGATAACTATAAACAAGTTTCGATTTAAAGCTTTCGTGACTGCAGGGATTCATCTTCTTGGTTCTTTCGGTAAAGTCACGTAGAATGGAAATAATAAAATAATAAAAATAGAGCATTAAAGAATTCTCACTAATTATTTATTTTATTATGTTTTATTGTTATTATTTTATTATTTCCAATTATACGTGACTTTACCGAAAGAACCAAGAAGATATGAAACAAGTTTCAATCAGTGATTCCTTTTGTGAATTATTGCGTGAAAATTGATCACGAGACTGAGGAAGAACGTTCATCCAAAATACAAATAGTTGACTTTATCTTTTTCATATTAGAATTGAAAGGAAAACCATTGTCAGCATCCCCCTCCTAGACCAATATTAGCTTATTTTAAATTTTAAAAATGTGTGTGTGCAGGTAAATAGGTGGCTCAGGGATCAGGTTACTGAGCTGGGCACTGCTATTTATCCAGGTTTCAAACTCGGCGAGCTACCTGTGATTAAACCAAGATCGCAGGTGTATTCATTGGTGATCAATTTCAACCCAAATGATTGCTTAAAACAAAATCACATTACTGTCGTGTTTTTATTTAACTTATTTCATATCTGAAAATTAAACAGCTAAGGTGTATAACGGGTGTGTCCCTTGTGTGGCATTCACACGTGGTTTGGTGATGCCATCTCCTGAGGCCCTTCTCTGAAACAGGGTGGGGGCATTGCACACCTCGTGGGTTCCACACAAAATACAATTGTCTCGTGACATAACGCCGATAGCACTATCGGGGAATATAATCGGGATAAAAAAGCAACAATAATGTTTACAAAACGAATGCAACTAAAAGTTTGTGAAACTGTAACTTGTACACTATGCGTTATTGCTTTCATGTCAAAGGCCGTCCATGACTTGGATAACCGATGAGGCGGGGGTGATGATAAGGCTTATCTAATTTAAGTTTGACGCCGCTATAAGCAATCATAACCACAGTATCGCGACTGTTGAGCCCTCGGCACCGATCATAGGGGGTTTGAGTTCGTCTAAACCCAACTGCTGACACCACCATTCTGACCACACGCAGTCATCCCTCTTCCGAGCAACGAAGCGGGCTGCCTGGGATGTTGAGCTGTCGTCGTGAGGAGTGGAACAGTGGCGAGTGCGAGGCGCTGCTCTTTGGCGTCGGTGTTAGGCTTTGCTGTTGTTGTTCTCTACTGATGGGGGGGTAACAAAAAAAACCCACCCTGTGTTGGCTGTGGCCACAGAGACGGAGCAGAATTCGTGTTCGAGAAAGTGAGATCACATTACGACGCATTCTGTTTAGCGTTTAACATTTTTTGTTTGTTTAATATTTACTGTGGTGGTGGTGGTGGGTAGCCCACTTCTCCCCCTGGGTTTTGTCTGCCCCCCACTTTAAACAAAGGTCGGGCATCTCTCAGTCTTCACGCGTGGAAAGTCTTCACACTCGGCTCCTCCGGCGAGGGTTTGGCCTCGGAGCGCAGCGAAGTCCGCTTGTTGGGAGGCTTAACAAAAAAATTGGCTTAGGGAGAGTTGTTAAAACAATATTTTTGAGTTTAATGTTTGTTAGGGCAAACATTGCTAGAGCAAACATTAAACTTATGTGTTGGAAATGTAACATGTATCATAATGCTATTCGTTTTTAAAGATAATTTAGGTTCGAAAATTTGAATTGCTCTTCCCAGCGAGCTGTTTTATGAAATGCCACAATTCAAGGTCACAGTTGGAATTGATATCATCAATTCCTTTTTTTACATGGTGTTGAATTGTCGTGCCCCTACAGGCTCCAAGGGGGGGGGGGGGCACCTAGAGCATATAACCTATGACATATAGTATGTACATATGAAAAACAAACTTTAATTTCTATACATGCGATTCAATGCCTGTGTGACGATCTTAAGAAATACATTTTAATTGATAAATCTATGCAAAGTGGTGCTGCTAGCGAGCGCCTGTTAAAGCTAACATGACATATAAGCAAGGTAACATTTAAAATTAGATGCTCACTTCAGCTTGAGTCCACTTACAAGAAGTTCACACGACACTTTACACTGGAGGGCTGGAGATATTTTGGTAACCTCTAAATCACTATTCGTACTTTATTTGGCTTTTTTTACACATAACCAATACATTGTTATTTAAAAATGTGTACATTTTACATAGAGATCTTTATCTATGCCAAACTTCATTTGATCCGTTTGCCACGTGCATCCAAAACATAGGTATGATTAAACATGTTTTAAAGCAGAAAAAAACACGTGACATCCATTTGTCTTTAAAAGAAGAGCCTTCTGGGAAATGATCTCAGTCCGTCTACCTATCTCTGCCAAAATGAATAAAGTAAGTAACTTGTAAGCATTATTCGGCATTAAAATATTTGTTTAGACATTTGTAATGACTATTTGTCTTCGAGCAGTGGTGCAGTGAACGCTGTATTTTGTGTGGACCTGGTGACTGGAGTTCACTTGTTGGCCATGGCTACATATCAGTGGCGCGTGATATTTGCACTATCCCTTCAAGCCACGGTGACCAGCGTGGTCAATTATGGTCAGACAACCCCTCGATGATCGACAGAGCATGGGGAAGCTTTCATCCAGAAGTAGATTGACAAGAGCTATAACGTATTATTCAATTCTCTCCCCTCCATCTGAACAACTGCCACAATCCCTGTCCGTGGTGCTGACGTTAAGAAAAAACTGCCACTTTTTTCAAATTTTCTTGCTGCGTTTTTCACACCTGATGATGATTGCGTGTGTTGCAGTCGAAGCGTCGTGAGAATTTTATTGTTTAATATTTTTATTATTTTATTGTTTCCCTTCTACGTGACTTTACTGAAAGAACCGGAATATGAATCCCTGCAGTCACGAAAGCTTTAAATCAAAATATTAGTGGAGTTCATGTGAGTTGTTTTACCCTAACTCCACCACGCTGCTTCGTTCAGGTTGGTGAAGTCGGGGCCCAGTACTGGTTTCAGATATGATTTGCCTCTAATGTTAGCCATGGCCAGGAGTTCAACTCGGGTCATTGGGTTCATAGGGCAGCGTGCTCACCTTTGTGCTGCCACCACTTCCCACTGTTGTTAATCATGATTGATGCATAGCATATGCATATTAAATGTTGCATACAATTTATTTTAGTACATTATCCATGCATGAGACCAATGAATTGTTTGCATATAGTCACTATTAAATATGTATGTTCATTTTCTACCTAAGTAAAAATAATGAACAGAAATATCATTGTTGATATTCTTTGTTTTGAAATATAATATTGAAATGGCTTGCTATACCTCACTGAGCCTCCTTCCTCTGCTACCTTGTTTAAATAATACCTTGCATGCACATATGAAACCATGAGTGTAATTCCACAACCATACTTGGCTGCAGCTGACATGCATTACACAGCAACCAAAATGGTTGCATTAACACGATAAAACCAGCATTTGGACAATAACGACTAAAGTGCCCGTAAGTGCATCCACGGTAAAAATGTGGTTAACGTGTCGGTAAGATTTATTTTGGGGGGGGTGCTGCATTGCGCTTGCTGTGTTGTTGCCGAGTCTTGCGTTAATTTTCACCGTCGGCAGGAGTCTGTGTCGAAGCCATTTTCACGCGGTGAAGGCTTCAGAATAAGCACCACCATGCCTCACTCTTTCGCGTTAATTCCATTGTCATATTGCGAGGTATTATTCTGCGCTTTGCACATGTATGCCACGTCAACCACACTATTTTAGTGTTACAAAAAATATTTTTTAAATCAGTAGGTAGCAGCAAGTCCTGCTGGATCCAGGCTCTAATCGCAGGACAGATACAAATATATAGATATCATTACAAGAAAGTGGACACCATCTGTCAGTTGTAATATGCAGAGTATTAAAATGAACCCATTATATCGGTTTGGTATATATCTCTTGCACAAGATAAAAATGGACGGACAATCTGTTATTTTATAACAGGTTCGAGCTTATTGTGAACATGTCCACTTCAATGGACGTGTCAAGTATTTCCTTAAACATTCCGGATTATTTTATTGTTGACGCATGGTATAACTTTAAATTCTGACGTTGAGAAAAAACAATTCTGAGAATTGTAACGTGAAAAACTGACACAAACCACTATCAAAACTAAAATGTCCACATAAACCAGGATTTGAACATACAAATAAAATTGTGAGTTTAATCGAAGCTGAGATTGCAAAGTTAATTAAAACTGTCCCGAGCACTGGTGGGGATCGGATGTGCTGATAAACCTGGGGTTTTTTCATCCCACTGCTTGGCAGATATTATGTTTTAAATGTAACAAACTCTCGATTCTGACAAGGGTGCTAATGCTGAGACGTCTTGTGACCTGATTAAAACGCTGTGGATGTCTTGCTCTGAATTCCATCCTGATAAGTGATCTTTACAACTGAAATGCTTCAGGCGAGTGCATACTCTGTTTGGGGTCCTATTATTTCATGCCAAAATGATGCATTTCCCTTATTATTAAAGATTTAAGCTCACATCTAACAGATCTTGCAGTTTAACCAAAGATAAACCAATTCAGAGGATTCCGATTCAGCTTTGGGGAATGTGCATAAGAGCTCTGCAAGCCAATTAAGCTTCAAAACAAGTAGTGGCTGTTAACAATGAGAAAGGCCTTGTGATTAATGATTGATCTGATGTTTTCCAATGTTTTTTTTTAAAGTTCTTCAGCCAATTAATGCATTCATTTCGAGGGGCAGCCACCTTTACTGACGATACATGATGCTCTTTTGCCCCAGCAATCGGTCGGTTTGAAAATTTATGTAAATGCCTTCAGATCAACATTTTCTCACTACGGCGTAGATATTTACAAAAAATATTTTCACGCATCGTTGTCGAATTTTCACCGCAGTTGACCGAGCAGATGTTGTCTGTTTTAGGACGTCATTGTGTTCAGCGCCACTCTTAATTTTTTATTCCACTTGCCAAGCAATAGGCAGACAACTAATGCCGATATCAAATGCATTTGAAATAGAGGCTCCATATAGTTGAACAATAGGTGGCATATCAAGTGTTGTACTTGATTTAATAGATGAATCTTGACTTAAACCTTTCGTGGGTCTTTCGGTAAAGTCACGTAGATAGGTTCAAAGTAAATAACAACTGCCCGATGTTTCAAAACAAAAAAACTACGACGTTTCAATCGAAACGTCGTAGTTTTTTGTTATTTTCTTTGAACCTATCTAAGTGACTTTACCGAAAGAATATTAATAGATGAAGTAATGTAAAAAGTGGACTTGTTATTGTATCAGCTTTGTCAACTTGTCGAACTGATCTTTTGGCTCCTTCTGTACATTTGGTGCCACTGACGGACGCTACAACAGTGGCCGTGTTTAATTAGCCAGTGGCGGCCCCCCCCGGCATAGCGTAAAGGTTTGGTATATATCTCTTGCACAAGATAAAAATGGACGGACAATCTGTTATTTTATAACAGGTTCGAGCTTATTGTGAACATGTCCACTTCAATGGACGTGTCAAGTATTTCCTTAAACATTCCGGATTATTTTATTGTTGACGCATGGTATAACTTTAAATTCTGACGTTGAGAAAAAACAATTCTGAGAATTGTAACGTGAAAAACTGACACAAACCACTATCAAAACTAAAATGTCCACATAAACCAGGATTTGAACATACAAATAAAATTGTGAGTTTAATCGAAGCTGAGATTGCAAAGTTAATTCAAACTGTCCCGAGCACTGGTGGGGATCGGATGTGCTGATAAACCTGGGGTATTTTCATCCCACTGCTTGGCAGATATTATGTTTTAAATGTAACAAACTCTCGATTCTGACAAGGGTGCTAATGCTGAGACGTCTTGTGACCTGATTAAAACGCTGTGGATGTCTTGCTCTGAATTCCATCCTGATAAGTGATCTTTACAACTGAAATGCTTCAGGCGAGTGCATACTCTGTTTGGGGTCCTATTATTTCATGCCAAAATGATGCATTTCCCTTATTATTAAAGATTTAAGCTCACATCTAACAGATCTTGCAGTTTAACCAAAGATAAACCAATTCAGAGGATTCCGATTCAGCTTTGGGGAATGTGCATAAGAGCTCTGCAAGCCAATTAAGCTTCAAAACAAGTAGTGGCTGTTAACAATGAGAAAGGCCTTGTGATTAATGATTGATCTGATGTTTTCCAATGTTTTTTTTTAAAGTTCTTCAGCCAATTAATGCATTCATTTCGAGGGGCAGCCACCTTTACTGACGATACATGATGCTCTTTTGCCCCAGCAATCGGTCGGTTTGAAAATTTATGTAAATGCCTTCAGATCAACATTTTCTCACTACGGCGTAGATATTTACAAAAAATATTTTCACGCATCGTTGTCGAATTTTCACCGCAGTTGACCGAGCAGATGTTGTCTGTTTTAGGACGTCATTGTGTTCAGCGCCACTCTTAATTTTTTATTCCACTTGCCAAGCAATAGGCAGACAACTAATGCCGATATCAAATGCATTTGAAATAGAGGCTCCATATAGTTGAACAATAGGTGGCATATCAAGTGTTGTACTTGATTTAATAGATGAATCTTGACTTAAACCTTTCGTGGGTCTTTCGGTAAAGTCACGTAGATAGGTTCAAAGTAAATAACAACTGCCCGATGTTTCAAAACAAAAAAACTACGACGTTTCAATCGAAACGTCGTAGTTTTTTGTTATTTTCTTTGAACCTATCTAAGTGACTTTACCGAAAGAATATTAATAGATGAAGTAATGTAAAAAGTGGACTTGTTATTGTATCAGCTTTGTCAACTTGTCGAACTGATCTTTTGGCTCCTTCTGTACATTTGGTGCCACTGACGGACGCTACAACAGTGGCCGTGTTTAATTAGCCAGTGGCGGCCCCCCCCGGCATAGCGTAAAGGTGCTTCCCTGCAATGTCGTGTTCAGGCTGAAGCTGGTGGAAGGGCCTCCCCTAGAGGGAGCTCTAGAGAGCCCCCCTCAATTGTATATTGGCCTACTCATCCACACTGACCAGACGTCCTGGAAGAAGTTGGACTACCCACACTTTACTCCACTACAGGCCATCTGCCAAACGACTAATTGTGGTGTGAACCGTTTATATTGCGAGGTGGACAGAGGCTGTGGGGGACGATTTAAGACAGCTGCCCGATGTGTCAACTGCCGCCCTGGGAGATTGAATCAAACTGGCGACCTCTGGATTCTTAGGTTTTTTCGGTAAAGTCACGTAAGTAAAATATTAAAATTAAAATTAATAAAAGTAAAATAAAATAAAAATAAAATAAAAATCACGACGTTTCGGAGGCAACACAAGCTTCCGTCTTCAGGTGGAACCGTCACAGCACGATTGCTGTATCAAGTAAATGAGAAATTCCAAGACATACTACCCCGTATATATACTGGTTGAGGGGGGGATGATTCAGCACAGGCCCCCTTTTTTATTATTATGGTAAGGTTGGTGCGGCGTGAGACTACGGTTAGTCTACATAACAAAGGACTGAGCCTTTGTTATGTAGACTGGCTGAGAGGGGGGGGGGGTGCCAGAGTTGTTAAAGTATAACTGCTGCTAATGGCGACCTCTGGATTGCCCCTCTGGTGTGATGGCCATCACACCGGGGCTGCGTCTTCCCACGGCGGCGGTAGCCTGCTCATCTACACAGAGAGGACGTGTTAGAGGACGTACACGGTGGTCATCCCATCGCAGACGCTTTGCGATCGCAAAAGTTACCTGTGCAAATGATGTGCTCCACAAAGACAATTGGGGACTGTTCATTGTCTGTTTCTTGTGAGTTTTAGGCAACCGGGTGCTGACCCAGTGAAATTCGTCTGAGCCAAACTATTGCCAAGCAGTAAATGTACATGGCAATGTAATGACGGTGGTAATGTTCCCTCTTCTGTTAAATTGAGCACGATTTGTATGTAAAATCAATGTGATCCCATAGACCTGGAAACTACATTGATTTCGCAAACTACCGGACAAGGCTCAATGGGTCTAACATTCTGCTGCATACGTAATCGGTGCTCTTCGCTTGAGTGATTGAAGACGGGCGATCAATCCTCGTCGGAACATTTGCTGGCTGTTCTGCACACTTAAATATCATTTCACGGGTTGCGACGTGTTAAATAATCATTGAATCGTTCTAATGGGAGGGCATGCAAATGTTTGCATCGCATATCCATTGCATCATAGAGTGAAATTAAATATCATCTCTTATTATTGTTCATTGTGTTCAGGCGTGGATATCGATATTTACTGCGAATATCGATATCGATTCAATTCCCTCGTCTGGTGGAGTGGGGGGTGTTTAATTGTTGCCTGTAAATGTGTAATGCTGCACAGTAGCGTCGGGTGGACCACATGGGGACTGAGCCCCCCCCCCCCATCCGCCCCCCTCGGCTAGAGGCTCTCGGGGGCCCTCCTTCTAAATTAATTTCGGTCGTGTCAAAAATATCTACATTGGCACAATTCTTGATAAAGGAGGGCAGAGATGGAGCAGAATTTGTGTTCGATAAACTGAGATCACATTTCTTTAAAGTTCGTTTAACATTTACTGTGGTGGTGGTGGTGGTGGGTGGCCCACCTCTCGCCCTGGGTTTTTGTCTGCTGCCCCCCCCCCCACTTTAAACAAAGGTCGAGCTTCAGGGTTGGGGCACTGTCTTGTGAGATATTAACACCGAGCTGAGCTGCTATTAATGTAGCCTATCAGGAATTACCCTAAGTCTCGAAACCCCAGCCGACAGGGAAAAGGCAGCTTTGTTTGGTATCGCCTATGTGAATGGTTGAGGCAGGAGATAAATTATTGCCAATTTGACGCGCTTTCCTCCAAGATGTGAAGATCATAGCGCCGACTTCTTTCAATAATCCCTAGGTGCACTCTTCCACGCGCAAACACATCGAAAGACACAGCAATATTTTATCGCTTAGCACTAAACCCATGGCACGTGTAGCTAATCACGCTGAAGCATTCTTGATCACAGTGGTTTTCTAAACCAATTAACACGCTGTAATGGAGGTCATTTATCAGTTTTCTGTCGCACGGCATTTGATTTATAAAGCCCAGGTGATGTGGAATATTTACACGAGCTGGGCTACACGGCCTCCCAGTTCAGTTCCGAGCAGTGCGCGCGGTGCAGCAATCGATTGCTGCCTTACATATTGGCTGATGGGTGGTAGTTGGCTGTAATGATGCTGGCCGGAGACCACTCGTTACTCATGCACACCACCCCCCAAGGGAGTCCTTTAGAATTAACCAATGAGTGTTAATCAGAACGGATCCTTGAGCTGCAAATATTGTTTGAGATCTCCTGTGTGTTTCGGCCGTTGGCAAGTGTGCGTGTGTCGTGACGTTTAATCCATTTTCACTGGACACAGTCGAATCGGAGAAAGGCCGGGTGGCATCGTGGGTAGAGCATGATGTGACTTGCAGTGGGAGGGTTTCTGAGTGGAAATCCTCGGCGACGATTGACTCTGCTCTGCATCCCATCGAGACTGATGTAAAGCGTGCCGCTTTGTAGAAATTCCATAGCGCGGTTCTCCTGCGGAGCGTTTATTGCTGACACTCCAGTCCTCACGACTCCCCGCAGTGCACCTTCCCACTATTACCGATCTTTATTGTTCACATGCAAATCAAGCTGCTGCAAGTTGCACGTAAATGATACTACAGCCATGAACCAGTGGTATAAATTCCAAATTTCTAAGGTGCCGAGCGAGTCTCGCCCATAGGACAACTGCTGTTCCGACTTTCCCACAAAGTCTTAGGAATTGTATCAACCCCCGGAGGGATGATGGGCCGAGTCATCCCCGGGACGAGGATGTGAACTCGCAACCTTCCGACTGCGAGCTGCGCGCTCTGCCACCGAGCCATCTCGCCGGCTGTCAAACATAAGGACGTGCAAATAGGATCGTAAAAATTATTACAACTTATGCATAAAATGGCCATGATTGAATAGCGGACCACACGAGCATCGATAGCAATTAACAGTAAATCGCATGCTTTTCAGTTGTGCCTCTTTCTTAGTTTTGTACGCCTGCATTTCCGTTTTGTGCGACAGTTTTTTTTGTTCAACATTTATCCCGAGGGTTGTATCCAATTTGCTGTCACTATCACTCACGCAATCTTCGCTCCAGCAACTGCCCTTACGATAGTTTTCCTGACTGAGCAGAGGATCGTTGAACTCCAATTTTTGTAATCAAGTTCTCTTTCTCCAAACGGATCCGTATCGGGTGGAATGACAGCGTCGTCATTGAGCTGGTTGGTTAAACATCCACCCCATTTAACGCACCGTCAGACGTGAAGGCAAATGCTCGCATGGAGGCACGGACTCTAAAGCCACGCATTAATTCCCGCACCGTTCTTTTCTAATTGTATCAATAGCTTGAATGCTCTTTATAGCTCGTAAAAAAAAAACGTAATACCTTTGTGCAAGAAAAAAACGCGTTGACAATTTTTTTTATATAAATGTCTGTTATTAACTTGCAAAGTTACCGGTGTTTTTAATATAATGCATAATTAAATTTGCAATAATAGAGCCAAGGGGGTTTGGCTGAGGTCGGCACAATAACTCGCAATTATAAATTAATACGATAATAAACTGACGGTAAAGTGCACACCACAACGTTTAAAAAAAACAATTAAATATGCATTATTGGAAAATAAGTGTAACAACTTAATGAATTTGTTTTCACTACTTGCCTGTTGATTCACCCAGCCACTCCGTGTGAGATGATTAATTCCGCCGTGTGATTGGCCGTCCGCCCTTGCGAAAGGCCGTTACGTAGCAGTGCTGTAAAACCAAACGGCACAAATAACCAAAGAGCCTTGATTCACAAAACCCCAGAACAGTCATGCCCAAGATGCTGTCATACAGATGGCATGTTAAAAAAAAAACTTGCTGTGTACCCAACAGTAATGCTTCTACAAAGGCTCATTAGGGCTCGGCATTGGTTATTTTTTTCACGAGAATACAGTTTGCAGATGGGCACAGACTATTCGCTAACGGAATAAACAGCCACGTTTCGCGAGGGCCTTGCCAATGCATGCCGTGCCGCGGGTGCTCTCGATTGATGCGCCCGCCGAGATGCCCTCACTTATTGGAGCGGCGTGCACACCGGCATGGGTGGAGGGGGTCGTGCGACATGATGAGATGTGGATGCTCGCTCACGGATATGACTCAGACGCTAACAACCTCAGCACCGAATTAGAGCCTGCCTTTAAGCGACGGGTTGACGATGTTAACCATGCACGTGCGGCTTCGGGGAGGGAAAGGAGAGAGTGTAGAGAAGATGCTGCCTCTTCTTGGTTCTTTCGGTAAAGTCACGTAGAGGGGAAATAATAAAATAATGAAATTAAAGCATAATAAAATATCATTCTCACGACGTTTCGGCCACAACGCAAGCAGCCGTCCTCAGGTGAAGAATAGGGCTGTCGGAAAGACTCAGACGCTGTCTTCCCGACAGACCTGTTCTTCACCTGAGGACGGCTGCTTGCATTGTGGCCGAAACGTCGTGAGAATAATGTTATTGTTTAATTTTTATTATTTTATTATTTCCCTTCTACGTGACTTTACCGAAAGAACCAAGAAGATGAATCCCTGCAGTCACAAAAGCTTTAAATCGAAAGATGTTGCCTCTCTCTGTGTGGTGCTCGTAATGCATTGATCAAATACATAGCTGGCATTTATTGTGATCAGATGTCACTCGCCACTGACATTAGGGTGGCCACAAATAGCACTCAGGATAATGTCACTGGTTTTATAGTGGTAAATCCCTTTGTGAGCTTATCATATATTTCATGTACAAATATAGTCTAAATAGCAAAGAGGTGTTTTGACATTGCCTATAGCCTTGGCGTGCTGAGACGGATACACGTACAGTTTCATACTAGCTTTGAGGTTTAAGCTCTCATTTGAGATTTTAAAAAATTGTATTAAATAATTATCAGAGAGCATACCCAAAATGAATTAAGCTCATTGATATTTTGGCTAATTCATAAGGCTCAGTCTTAGAACCCTTTAATGTCTGTTTTTTTCTGGTTCAAATCCATACGAAGCTTATTCTGCTCTTTATTGAGCTTTATTAAGTCATGCAGGGCATTGCACAGCCGCTGAAGACACATCTTAGACACGTGCGGTGTTAACATCCCTGTACGTTCAACGTTGCAGTGGTGGTGGTTGCAATGGGTTTTGCGAATTAGAATTTCGGCACAAGCCGAAATTATATAAAATGGAAGGATCCAATAGCTTGTTTTCTAAGCTGACTGGGGCTGATGCGTGCACAGGAGACCTAGGGTTTCCAGGAATCAAGGCGCTGACAGATGGCATGGGATTGCAACAGCTCAGACTTGTGAAGGCTCACATCTGCGGTCAGCAAGCGCCGCATGACTGTGCCACGGCTGCCACAGGTGTAGAAAAACATAGGCGTGGGAAATATGTTTTGAACACATGCACACCAAACTCCATTCTATCTCAAGCAATTTATTTTCAGAAATTTTCAGATGTTGAGAAGGTCACGTGCTGGACATCTTGGGACAGGCAAATGCAAAAGCTGGCTTTGATTGTGCACCAACAGGAAACCATGGTTTAGGCAATTTTTTTTACGTTCATAAATTAATTTTGGACCAATGTCACCTAATTGGAAGAGATGTAGTCAGATTTTTTTTAAAGAAGGCTATCGAGCATGTCCAGATAATTAAATACTTAATTTGATTTTAAAACAAGCAGTGAATTGAGTCCATTGACTCCGTGAAACAGTTTGGTACAGAAACATGTCACTTCACACGGGACTAACACGGGGCTGCTGTCAGGAATATTATAGACTTTGCCTCAAAGGCAATGAAGACATCGTCACACAAAGTGGTACAAATCCATTCGGCAACATACACAACAGCGGATTGCTTATCTCTTATTGGACGCCACGGTTGTGAGATGTTATCTCTCTCTTGCCTGGTTATGCAGGAGGTTGTGGTTTCGATCCCAACTCTGACGATGCCTGTGTATTTCGAGTTTGCATGTTCTCTCTGCCCGTGGTTGCGTGGTTTTTTTCTTCGGGTCTTCGAGTGTTGCCCTCCACCTTTTAGAAACATACGTCGAGATTATTTGGCTGTGGCTATCAATTCCCACGTGATGATGATATTCGCCACTTCGATGAGCTTTCGTCATCATGCGTGGCCAGGTCGCTTCTGCAAATGAGCTCATACCTAAGTGTGCTTTACCTGCTAAATACATATTTTTTTTGCATCTGATGGATCAGAGACCACCGAGTTCCAATATTGTTTTCTGCTGGTTTATATGTTCAGTTAATGCCGTATATTTTTGCAAAAAAAATATCTTATTAAAATGGCTTCGTCCAGATTGGTGCTTTTTCTTTGTTTGGGGTGGGGGAGGAGGGCAGTGGGGGTGGGCGGCTGTTGTCATCAATACGTTTTGTCTGCCCAACAAACACCAATTTTAAAATCACGAATTAACTTGTTGTTGGCACTTTATAACAATGCACTGTACGTAATACGCTCGGTTCACCAGCCTTTATATTTGCATATGCGAGCTATTTGAAAAATTTAATGTTGCTGGTTAACATAGCTTTGGAAGGCTAACAGGCCTAAACACAGAACACCATATTTTATAGCGAAGATACCGAAGGGATTTCGACGTCTTTAATTCCTACAAATAATTTTGCATCGCCTACCTTTTCCCCTGGCAATTTAACCAGCAGTGGTAGACCAAGAAAACGTGTTAAACTGAGGCCCAGATGACTGTTAGGCAATCGTCACGTAGGCTTTATCACGCACAGCCTTGCACAAGGCTCCACAAATGTGAACATTGCACCGGGACCCAATCGAAGATGTCACTCACTGTGGTTAGCAGTCGCTGCAATGTAATATAAAAATTACATTTGTTTGGCGGTTACTTGCGTGGCAGACAATGTAATCAAGCAAACAAGGTAAGGCAAATAAAATGCTGAAATTTAAAGCGGTAGGAATCATTGGATATTTAGAAAAAATATATCTACAAATATAAAGAGAAAGGAAATAGGATGTGTCGATTAATTCAAGATACAGGGAATATAATTAGTGGACGGCAAGAGTGCTTGTTTTTAAATATGCATAACGCATTGAGGTTCCTGCATGAGGCAATGCAGCAAGTAGGTTGTTTGAAAACTAATTTCTTCAGAACTACTTTTTATGTTTAGTTTGTTGTCCTTCCCCCGCACCTCCAATGAGCACGGTTGGCAACATATGGTGCGAAAGAAGTTCTACATACTCGTAATTATCAGTCTGATGTTTTCCCACGCAAGAGTGAAAAGGTGAATCTGGTTCTCCACTCAAATGCACATGGGCAAGAGCTTATCTCTTGTTTTTCACTCCTGAACCAGTGGTGCAAATTCCACATTCCTATGGTAAGGATAAAGTATATCCATAGGACTCCTGCTGTTGACTTCTCATGGAATAGAATCAATTTAATTACCATCAGCCCTCGACTGGGGTTCAAGCTCACAGCCCTCTGATTATGAATCGCACTCTGACCACTGTGCCACTCGGCCACACCGATACTCACAAAGCAGCTGGCTTCCAATCCAAAGCAGAGCCCTTGTGAAAATAATCTTGATACATATTGATGAGCTCCAAAATAAGCAATCAAATTATATTGTTTTGTTCGTGAGAGCGGATAAAAGTAGATTAAACATCCGTTCAGAATACCTTGTTTATTTTTATTTTGGACATGAACCAGTTTCTGTTCCACATGACGCCCGACGTTTTTGCCCCACGAGCTTTTGAACTTTCTCAGAAGAAGCACAACCTTGTGATCCTACGCAGTCGTAGCATCATCACGGCACGAGTCTGCTTGTCCAGGACAGGGCCACGGGTGCAGTTTCCTCGAGGTGCACCAGCCGAGCAGAGCGGCCATTCCCAGCCCCGGGCAGCGAGTCACCTTGGGAAGACCCAACAATGCTCAAGAGGCAGCAGCAACAGCGGAGGCAGCGGCAGCAGCAGCTCCGCCATTCATCAAGGCAGTGGAGCAAAAAAATGGCATGTTTTATGGTGCATTTTCATGCCTCTCCACCAAGGCGCCCCTCTGTGATTGCACTCGCTAAGCGGCAGTGAATTTTGTAGATTTTTTAAAGTTTTTGTATGTAATAATAAGAGACAAACTTTTTTTTGAGGATGCTCAAAATAATGTAGATATGTTAGCTTTTAGGCATTCGTGGTGTGCTTGTTGACACAGTAGTAGTGGTGGTGCGTGCGAGCAATCGAGGAATTAAATTGTAGTGTTTGCACCATGACAAGAATGCACCTTAAAAAAAATTGCATCCACTGCTGAATGAAGTCCTCCCTATGCCGTGTTGGTCCATGGGAGTTGTTTGGTGAAGGTGTGTGCCAGGACCAGTTCAGTTATCGCTCGCCGCTGATGGTAGCCATGGCCGAGAATCGAAACCAGGTCTCCGGCTTTCATCATTTGGTGCACAAACCACTGCTCCACCACTCCGCCCTGCTTGCATTGGTATAAGGCAGGGGTCGGCAACCAAAATAACAAAAAGAGCCATTTCTTTCCAATTCGGTACAAAATTCAGTATTTCAAGAGCCGCAATGCATCTGAGTACATACTGTACATACGTACATATCGTCAAGAAGCAGCCCGTAAAGAGCCGCATGCGGCTCCGGAGCCGTAGGCTGCCGACCCCTGGTATAAGGGAACAAGTTGAGAAGTGCAGAATTTGTTGTATCACCAAATTGCTTCATTCGTTTCAATGAAAGCGAAAAACCCCAACAAGGTTTTCTTGTTCGGATATCACAAAAAATGGTTTATACAAATCCTGTAACGTGTGGAACCAAATTGTAAATGGATATTTCCATATCGGTCATTTCATGTAAGGTGTTGAATGTACATAATATTTTGGTGATTATTAGAAAATGTACCGTGACGTTACATGGGAGTGAAACTGATTCCATCTCCTGGGAGGCAGTAACACTGTAGATTCAACCCACAAAGTCACGTTGTCAGAATAGCCCACTGCCTTCTGGGCTTGCTGCCCTGGGGCAGAGCCAAATATATATTTTTTGGCAAGTCCTACAAGATTAATTTGGTACAAGTGACCCAGCCAGGAACAATGTGATTCCGTGGCATAATTTGAACGCAGCAATTCCCTTGATCAGAGCGAGGTTTGGAAAATTACATATTTTTACACTTTCACTACAGTGTGAAGGCACAGCTGCAGCATCACTAACAGTGATAATGAGGACGCGGGTAAGAAAACAAAAACTGTGCAATATAAACGATGTCGTACGTGCTTGAGGCAATGCTTTGCATGGGTTGCCCAGCCGCCCTTGGTGTGCACGCAGTAATTTAATGTAATGCTTCATTTTTATGGTGGGCACCGTCAGTTCGTAGCTCCACCAGCCAGTTGCCAGCGGCGCTGGGCTACATTTTATCACCGGGACTTGGGTCGCTCCTAGAATTCCCACTCTTACAGCCCCCACACTCTCCAATGACTGTAGCGTTCTGAAACAGCAGGCGGAATGGCAATTAAAACCAAGAGTGTACGAATGGCAGCAGTCGATTGTCTGCTCTGATTTTAAGCCACGTTCAAAATACTGAGGCACATTCAACGGTGATTTGACTCAAAAATATATAATTGTATGTTTCCCCAAGTTTACCTTGATTGTGCTGTCAACATCGTGTCATGAAATGATTCAGAATTGATTTGGATCTCTCCACAGTTGAGTGTACCATCCCCAGTTGAAGAGCAGTTTGTGGAATGAGATCACAGAACAACTTCCGGAATATCTTCAAGTGACCTCGTTATCAATACCAGAGGGCGGCACGCTGCCACCCACCCTGCTGGAATGTATCCGAATTAAGTGCCAAATCTTCACGCAAATATAATACGCTGGATTTTTTTGTGCAGTCAGTGATAACTCGGTTTTTAATCAGGGGTTTTAGCTGCCTGCATTCTCAGCAGGGCCAGCTCAGCGATCAGACCTTTGACCCCTCGGCCACCTCAATGAATACACTTTTAAAAGATACTTCATAATGAGGAATGGAACAATTTATTTCTGACGATACGATGAATTGCAGTGATTTAGAGTCGCAATTTAACTCAATAATCTATTATTTTGCAACGTGGTGAATGGTAGTATACGGAGTGGCTGCCGAACTGACATGAACCTATGATATGCAAAATAAAATCGTCAACCATCATCAATCCACTGCCAGATGAAGTCCTAGAACAATTGCTGTCCCTTGCAATCCAACTGATGTAACAATCCACATAGCGTCTGCACGTGAGCTCATGTCATTACTCTTTCTCCCGGTTGGACGTATTTGCCCCGGTGGACAACATATAAGAATCTAAAAACTTCTAGATTTGAAGCTTTCGTGACTGCAATGCTTCATATTCTTAGGTTTTTTCGGTAAAGTCACGTAGGTAAAAACATAAAAAAGTAAAATAAAATAAAAATCACGACGTTTCGGAGGCAACACAAGCTTCCATCTTCAGGTGGTACCGTCACAGCCACGACAGCTGTATCAAGTAAATGAGAGATTGCAGGAGCTACCACTCCGTTTATATAATGGTTGGAGAAGGTGGTGACTTTACCGAAAAAACCTAAGAATATGAATCTAAAAACATTGATTGCATTGCTCTACCCGTAATTATTACCCCTGAATTTAATCTTACTCTGCGAATTGATTCATTATGGCTTTTTTTGACGAGCAAATATCCAGGCCACGTGGTTGGCTGCTCGCAGCGTAGGCTGCAACGCGAAAAAAAACCCCAGCGGCTCCTTCAGCAGCCCTTGTCAATTTGTGCCCCGGAGGTACAAGAAGACGTCCGTATTTTTGGGAACATCTCTCGTACATCTCCTGAGCATCTTTTGCTTGCGCTGGAGAAAAATGAAAATAAAAAAAACACACACAAATGAATGAATTGCAATCCTTGCGTTACTTCCCCGCGTGCACCGTGATGATCTTTTCACGTGGCCGTGTGCTGACTGGATAATGCAAGCCATCAATTACTGCCTCTCTTATGGTAAGTGCCGAACGAAAAGTGCACAGACAGGCAAGGTGTCAAGCTCCAGATGCTGTTCTAAACAAGCACATCTGGGAATTGAGTGACTGCGGGGTTTTTTCCCCCCTCCCTCCCTTTGTGGTTTTTTCGTATCGCCGTCTTTTTTTCCCCTTTGTTACAAATGACACAGTATTTCGGCAAACTGCTCCGCGTGTCTGATTAGAGGCGGCAGTGATTACGCAGACGAGTAACGCTTCGCGTGCCTGGGCGCGTGCATCGTAGCCTGCGCAACATAGCGTGCGCGCTGCAGTTTGGGGAAGTTATTGCTCCGAGCTACTCAAGCGGGGTTGCAACGAAATGAAATAAATGTAAAAATTGTCTTTGTTTCTTCGTCAATGCAGCCATCCACGGGGACAACTCTTTTTTTTGCTGTTGTTCTTGCTGCATCGTTGCGATTTGCAATTCTTGGCACGGGTCACGGACGTGTCCGGAGAAGGCTAGCAGACGGTTTCGTCGTTATTGCAGGGATGCCAAGTGTAGTCACATCACACCACGAAATAGTTAAACAAAAATCAACCTGTACCACTACGATACGTGTCGCTATTTTTCACTGTGAGTTGCAAGCTGCTGTGGAGGGATGGTAGGGTGATTAAAGCACTGCGTTAGGAACCTAGACATCTTACTGAGTTTAATTCCTGGAAATGGGGGGGACCCCCCCCCTCACCGCCGTTTCCCCAGTCACACTGACGTGGGTGGTAGTCGGTTGACAAAGAGCCGTTAAATATTATTGTTCTTTATAATTATCCAAGCAGCCGCTCATTTAAACATGTTTTAATTGCGCTTCAAGAAAACTCGGCGGCTCAAAATGCCTTTGGAAATGTTTTGCTCTGGCCAGAGGAATGTGAGATTTCTTGTGGCCCAGCTCCTTTATGCCCAGACGTACTTCTACTGTAAATTGCATCATTGCGTGATAATAGAATGTCAGAGTTTCCCTTCTGCAATTTGACGATGTCCCGTTGACACTTATTACATGCGTAGCGACCGGATAGAATATGGGGTGAGCATGAGTGATAGGGAGGTGTGGCAAATCACAGAGAGAGAGAGAGAGGGGTGAGGCGTATGCAACATCGAAGTGTGAGCAGAATGAAGGAAGGTGACCACGAAAGCAGCATTTGTTGATTTCTAGGGAGACGGAATAGATTGAGACTGCGTGGAGACATGTTACCAATTACCAGAGAGGTGCCAGGTGGGAAAAAACAATAGGGACAAGTAATTGGGAGGAATATAAAAATGAGATGATAAGACGGCTGGGGAAGCTCTGGGGTTTGGAAGATGAAGGTATCGTGGAGCCGAGCTGCCACCATAGGTGATCAAGGGAAGAGCAGGGGAGGGCCAGGCAGAGGTCGCAAACGGGTTTTGATTCCTTACCCGTACCCGGCCGCAACCAGGGTCGCAAACGGGTACCTGTACCCATACCCGGCCGTACCCGTACCCTACCCGTGCCCGGCCGGGTACGGGTAGGGTACGGGTATCGGGTACCTGATTGCGACCTTTGGGATGAAGCCACGTTGCAGGCGCGGGTGAGTTGATTCTAGGAACTTGAATTGTGAGAAGAGACAAGACGTTGGGAAATGAGTGACAAACGGTAACTCACCAGTGACTCACGGCCTACCCGTACCCGGCCGCACCAGGGTCGCAAACGGGTACCCGTACCCGTACCCGGCCAGGTACGGGTAGCCGGGTATCGGGTAGGGTACGGGTATCGGGTACCCGGTTGCGACCTCTGGGGCCAGGTAGTGGCAGAGGAGGGCCAGGGAGGGGCAGGGGAAGGCCAGACAGGGGAAGGCCAGGAAGAGGCAGGGGAAGGCCAGAGGTGGGGGGCAGGGGAAGGCCAGGGGGGGCAGGGGAAGGCCAGGGGGGGCAGGGGAAGGCCAGGGGGGGGCAGGGGAAGGCCAGGAAGGGGCAGCGTGTTTGTTGGAACATGTAAAGTGACACAAACACATGCGTCCGGGGCCGGTAACATTGTAACATTGTTTGTTCTATGTGTGTCAAATTATCATACACCTTAGATAATAAAAATTAAAGTAGAGATTTATTCGGCTGCCGAGCGTTCACTTCACATGTGTTTTTGGTGGTAGCTGAATAATAAAAAATACCGTTTGGAAGTAGAGGTGGAAAGCCTCATTAATCAAATAAATTGCTGAGGAGGTTCAAATATGCTCTGTCGGCATAACAAAAGCTATTAAGTGTACCCCACGTAGTTTGCAAAGCAGCTAAGGTTGCATTTTAGCAAAATGTTCCTCAGCTGACCTCCAGCAACTTATAGTTTATCTGATTTAAATCAAAATGTATCTGATTTGTTTAAAGATTCCGAGCATCCATTCACGAACAGCTTTCTACATGGAGTCGCTGCGTCCGAGGTCAGCTGAATGTTGCGTTCGCTCTTCATGCGCGACAACTCTTTTTTTAAATGTATCCGTTGGTGTTGACACCCGCATCGTCCCCATTACGCTCAGCAATGGGGGCACTGACGCCGCCAAGATGCTGCCACTGCAGAAAAAGAGAGTCCACTCGAAGGGGAGAAGCCAGAGGTCGCTACCGGGGACCCGATACCCGTACCCTACCCGATACCCGGCTACCCGTACCCGGCCGGTTACGGGTAGCCGTTTGCGACCCTGGTGCGGCCGTGTACGGGTAGGCCTTGAGTCACTGGTGAGTAACCGTTTGTCACTCATTTCGGGTAGGGTACGGGTACGGGTAGGGAACGGGTACCCGTACCTGGCTGGGAACGGGTACCCGTACCTGGCCGGGTACGGGTACCCATTTGCGACCCTGGTGCGGCCGGGTACGGGTACGGGTAAGGAATCAAAACCCGTTTGCGACCTCTGGGAGAAGCCCCCTCACTGAAGAGGTAGCCGGAGTCGCGTAATCAGCCAGATGGGCTCGCTCGCTCACTTCACTTTTCTGCACCAGCAGCGAAAGAGGGCAGCTGAGTTTGACGTTGTCTGTCGGTGAGCATAACGTTTAGGAACATTGAAAAAAAATATTAAGGTGTGCTCATGAATCTACATGTAAATGAAGGAATGGTTAAATCAATAAATGAAGGAAAGAATTGTTAAAGTAAGATGGTCTAGAAGATATACAGCGAAGAAATCCACAACTTACAACTAGTTGCCTGTGGCCCCTTGATCTGTTTCCTGTTGGTGAGAGCATTCATTACATGAAGCTGTCACTGCACACCTGTTAAATATTAATTCGCCAAATGTCTCAGGAAAATGCTTGTGGTGGTCACATCCGCAGGATTATTTGTCCACAATTCATTTCATTGAGTTGATCTGAAAACATTCCAGGTTATGTTTCATGGCTTGGGGTGGCATGCAGCAGAGTCCCACGTGCGAGTTGTGATTGCAGCACTGGCTAATCTGAGCAAAAAACACCCGTAGATCAACGCTACCTTCCCATAAATCTACATTTGCTCGGAAAGCACGATTTGTTTTTGGAAGCCTTTAAAAAAAAATCACGTTTAAAAAAAATCTCGTGACAACAATACGGTTATAGGTTTGTGCTTGGTTGTACGAATAATTAATTTCAATTTCCAGACCGTGTGGGTCACTCAGATGCTGAATGCAGTGACTGCACCTGTTTGGTTCGTCCCAAACATGAGAAACTGCTGAATTGATTGGCTTAGAGACACGGGCATATTTACAAAGCTTAGCACTTAACACAATAAAGTGCTTCCAACTTTTAAGTGGTTTATTAAACCACAGTCACCGCTAGGCTGAATGTCGCTGTTATGTGGTTGACTGCTCCCACAGGTAAAGAAGCCAATTTTAAAATAAAATTACAGGCTGCTTAATGGACCATAGGTTTTTGAAGATTCAATTGCCACCTAGGCAGTCAACTTTAGGTTTTTAGAGACGTCACTCTGGGGAGACGGGCTTCGGTGTCTTTACTGTGATGGCTTATAATTTGGCCATGATGTGAATACATAATGGGATTGTTTTGTAAGGTAACATAGTATTTTCATTTACCTTGAGTCGCTTCATTGTGTTAATTTAACATAGGTAGATAAATAAATACGTTTGACTTCATAAAATGTTTTGCAATACACTTGGGCCCTTTCCTCCTATTAACATTAGGCGCCTCATAACCTTACTCCAGCCCTGGATGCATGCATCGTTCATGAAGGTTTAATCATATAGATGCGTATTTGTCGGCTCTAATTTAGTCTGCTGCTGCTGGTGTCGTGCAATGGTTAGTACACTGGACTTGCATTCCAGAGTTATCCCAGTGTGGTGGTAAGAGCAAAGGGAAATATCAAAATAAATCCCCCCCCCCCACACCTCGATCCGTGCAGCAGGATCAATAGGCACTCCACAATTAGTCACTCGGAGGTGGAGTCTGCTGTGTTTAGGTACGGTACTGTCACCTCCTCGGATTGTTTGGCTGCTGCTATACATTTCCACATGATAAGTCACTCCGTTGGGTTATTATTTGTGGTGAGGTCGTCTTTGAAATACAAGCCTAAAGCTCGGTGGACTTTACCTTGTAAAATACAAATTTTTATTTTTTGTTGTTTTAGTGATTTGCTTACCTTTGCTATACTTTGCACTCCCATTGTGTTTTTGTTTTGTTTGTTGTTGTAACAATCTGACCCGCCCCTCCCTGACATCCGTGAAAAAGAGTTTTATCGCTCATTGGATTCCTCCGGTATGAATAAAGATTCAAATTCTGAGACATCTGAGCAGCTTGGAGTAGTCCAAAATACCTTCTAGGGGAACCTTCTAGACCTCCCTCTAGTGGAGCCCCTTCCACCATGAGCAGTGTGAGCGAGCAATTGCAGGGCTGCACCTTTACCCAAGTTTAGTCTACCGCTGAAATTTCTGTCATTAAGTTTGCGAATGTAGAGTGTTAAGTTGGAGGCTTCAAGACCTATCACACTATTGAAGACACTTAGATTATATTGCAGGCTGTATGAAATGCCAATGTACTGCCGTACAAAGGCTCATAAAAGGTAATTGCATGAGACACTGGAAATGGGTTCTGACATCGCAACTCTGGGCACAGCCAAGATGCGTGATCTTCTTTTGTGGCAGATTTCACCACAAAGGGGAATAAGTGCTTTCTTTTTTCTGTTTCTGACTTCCATAGCGCACGCATTGTTAGAAAACATTTTTGTTCAAGTCATACAAGTCCCATTTAATATGAATCTATACATGTGATATCTGGACCTGTCACTCTGAAACACACTAATGTAAATTGGTCCATTGAAATGACAAAATACGCTGTCAAAATTGAATTACAGCAAAGAATGCTTTGACTGATTTTTTTGTGTCTATAATGGACATTCATTGGGCCCTAACCTCCAATTATATGAAGGGCAAAGTGCTTTATATCCTTAAAAAACATATATCACTGTTCAGACTATAGTATACACTTTATACATTACACATTATTATTGTAAATCCTTTTGTATATATAAACAATTCGCTATAATGTTTGCCTGTTGAAGATGTCGTGGACTATTTCCCACCTGATGACGGACGCTTGTGTTGCGCCCGAAACGTCGTGATTTAATTTAGCTGTTTTCATTTATTTTATTTTATTTTTTACCTACGTGACTTTACCGAAAAAGCCTAAGAGTATGAATCCTTGCAGTCACGAAAGCTTCAAATCTAGAATTAAGATTGTTTTAATGCCAAAATAATCCTCGGCCAGTACCTTTTCCAAATGTACAACTGTCATACGTTTACCGGAACGCCAACATATTTCTTGTATTGGTGGTCGTCTAAATAGTTTAGAGTGGGCAGGACTTGTCTTGTTGTTGTCTCGAATACCTTTAAATGTCCACACAATGTAATGCAGACACAAGGGTATGATAGTTACATTATGCTGTATTTGTATGAACATATGATTGGCCATATGTGCCTGAGCGTGCACATGTGCCTGAGCGTGCACATGTGCCTGAGCGTGCACATGTGCCTGTGTGCACAGATGCGCAAGGCGTTTAATTGATTAATGAAGCCAGCATCCCATGTACTCGTATTTTGACATTGTATCACATATGTCATTGCAACACATTTCATTATGTTTCATCATCCTTTTACGTCAAAGTATATCGTTTACTATATACACACACACACACACATGTAAATTGAAGGTAAAAACATACGTAATGTAAACAAAATATGGGTATGTTTACACAACTAATTTCACAAATCTCCCTTCCCTGACTGGACAGGGTTCGGAGATTCTTAATGATATGAATCAGATGTCATTTAAATCCCAACGCTTTCGTTGTATGACCTTGTGTCGTCTTGTGCGCACGTCTGTATGTGTGTGGTGTGGGGACTGGCCGCATAATGAGTCGCGCACTGCCACACATCCTTCAAACCTGGGTTCTATTCCCGTTCATGGATATCATCAGGAGCAATTGGTGTATGTGCCTGTCCCGGATCTCTCCCGAGTCCTTAAATGAGTTACCCGAGTTCTGTGTAAACATCAGCCCTTGTGTTGGTACAATGCTGTTTGGGTTATTTGACCATTCTTCATCACTCTCGTCAGTGTGGGGATTGTGAAAGCGCGGAGCAGAAACAGGTCACAGTACAGTACAACAATGGATTTGTCTGCACGGCTTCCTGCTGACAACATTTCAGCCTAGAACTCCTCCGGTTAGACACTTGATGACCGCCCATGTGACAACGTCGGGCAGATTCCCCGGTCGTTCGCTCGTAATTTTCGTGCTCGCGAACAACTCTACCCACCGTGGTCTATAAATCTCAACGGCGGGGGGCCTTTGTTCTCTGCTTGGTTTTGCGTGTAGGAGTTCGCGGCGCTGACGAAAGAGCTGAACTCGTGTCGGGAGCAGCTGCTGGAGCGCGAGGAGGAGATTGCGGAGCTCAAAGCCGAGCGCAACAACACACGGGTGAGCTGCCGACCGACGCCCACGCATCCGCTGGCCACTAATTGCTCCCAATCTCGCTTCAGTGCTCCCCCACCTTGCACCACCCCCCCGCCCTACAACGACAGCAGCCAGTCCACCATCTCCGGCAATGTTCGGAGCAACCCCCTTTGATAACCCAAGCAAGCGGCGGAGGAATCATCGCCAGTGATGGCAATTGCATAGGTGGGCGCATGGCTGAGAAACAGCAGATAGGGGAGGAGGAGGGTTTTGCACGCTGTGAATTGTCAGGGAGGGCGGGCGTGCGAGAGCAGTGGTTCAACGCATTTCTCCACAATTCAATGGGACTGAATGATGGGGTGTTTTTGTGGCTTGCACTGCTGCCTCGATGCTTGCTTTTTCGTTGTTCCTGCTTGTTGCTCTTCACGATGTCCAACGGTTTCGCTCCACGAGCTGGGAGCTTCCATAAAATGACAATCTGTGGTCTGTTGAAATTGTATCAGGCGAGCTTCTGACATGTTGCTGTCACATCCATGAATTATGTTGTTATTAAGCTCATTGATGTTCAAGCAAAGTGGTTGCAGAGGTCTTAAAACAATGCTAAAGTATGTGGCTCAGCAGATTGTTCCTGTACCGATGGAAGAGAGCTGCATCCTGCGAGAGATAGTGTCGTTTCAGTTACCTGAGAAAATACTCACGGAGATCAGTGACGTAGCATAATAAACAAATTCAACACATTCGTCAATAGTTATCGAGCACGGTTGGCATGGTCCTTGGTTAATGGAATAAAATCGGGTCGCCTATCTAATTTTCCCTCCATTTGGAGCCTGGGAGCTGGGCCCATTCAGCCCATGGGCCTCGGTTTCTGTTTCATTTATTAGGTACTAGCTGTACTACCCGGCTTCGCCCGGGACTTGGATTCACCACACCCGGGCCGCCTTTGTCTCCCCAGTGGCGATGTTCACACACCGCACCACTTACTCGTTTGAGGCTGAGTCGACCTAGGGGAGGCCCAGGACCGGTTCAAATAATCGTCACCTGTGGTGGCCGTGAGCGGGAATCGAACTGGGGTCGCCGGGTTCGTAGCGCAGCGCGCTAACCACGACACTGCAATGCGTTACGCTTCCACATGCACGGGTCACGTGACAGATTTGACGTCACAGCTCACTTGTTGTGCAAAAAATAAATGCATTATTGAGCTCCCCACCCCAAAACAAAAGTCGATTTACACAATGGGAACCTCATTTGCCAGTAAAAATATGATAATTGGTTTTTTACCCTTCTATCTGGCTACAAAACTGACACCTTTTTACATCTGGTCCAACCCATGTGAGACTAGGCTCTAAAGAAAGCTGTCTCGGGTGTGGACCAATCAACTTCAAGGACAGTGCACATTATCAGATTTATGTTTTTTGTTTGCATTATGACTGCAGGTATTGTGGTCTATGCAAACATGACTCCTTGTAAAACGGTGTCAGTTTTGTTGCCAGATAGAAGGGTAAAAAAACAATTATCAAAAGTCGATTTTTTAAATTTTTGCATAGTGTACAGTCTGGAAAGTACCCACATGGCAAATTTCCAGTTTGTTGCATGTCGGGAAGTACGCTAAACATTTTGAACAGACACACATAATCATAACTTTGCTTTTTATATCTATGGAGATAGCCCTGTGAGCCATGCGGCTCTTGACTCGGGTGCAACCGCAACAAACCTAAACATGAACAAGGAACATCTTAAAGTGACTACGCGCAACATAAAGATCCAGGAAAAAACAAGCGAGAGGAGGTGCAGTTGAACCGCCTGCATACTCGATAGCTCACACATGATGTGGGTAACATATGGGCACACCATCATCACTAGTACAAGGCCAAGGCAGTGTTAGCTACCTTCATAGTGTAAACTCTATAAACATTAATGAGATAACATATGTTCGAAATAACAGGTTGGGAAATAAATGTATAGCTTGAATAATAAAATTCAAAATGTCACCATTTAAATGTCAAAATTAAAATGTGCTTAATTAGTGTCAATTTAAATGTTAAAAAATGCCCTCCATATGTTGTCAGAATAGGTTTGTGAAACCGAATAAATTTGTTTTAAATCTAATATTTTATATTGATATCATATTGTTAAATATCGCATGCGTTAGTTCAACACTGTGCTAAATGACCTCGCTTTCACGCACGTAATTCCCATTACGTCCCCCTATTCCCTTGCCAAAACTCCTAGGGTACTTATAGAGTCCGCACGATCGCTAATTTACCATTTATTGATTAATAAAGCTGCGGGAGCGATGGTTCGAATTTCCCTCGTGTAATGCGAAATATTTAATATTGTTCTTGTGCAGATAATGCCATTTACCGCTGGTGTCTCTGCAGGTGTCTCATTAGTGTGCGATAATGGCTGGTCCGTGGCAGCGATCGAGTCGGCCACGATGCTTCACATTTGCATTCCTGGAGATGCCGCCTCCTCGTGTGTCGTAAAGCATCGTTATGGCTACGGGAAAATCTGTCGCTGAAAAAAAAACTACGCCGGCCATGGGAATTCAATTGGATGCTGAGAATTAAACAGACGCGGCCCCATGGAGGTAGTTAGCCGTTATTCACCCGGCTCAGTCAAAAAAAAATGTGTAAACACCATCGCAAGCCGTACCGCAGAGGATGGCTGAACCAGGTGCCAGAGGTCCGGATGGAGTTTAGTGAATGACAAACAGCCGGGTTAATATGTAAATTGTACGTGACTTTACAGCACGTCTGAGGTTAATAAGCTCGTACAGCGCCAGGGAAAGAAATCTGTGTTGTTTTAGTATGTTTAATGCAAAGGCTCGCTTAATTCTGGCATTTGTGCAGAATTAACTTGCTCAGAAAAAAGGCCTAGCATGTTCTCAAGGAGAAAGATTGAGGAAATCTCCTCCTTGAGCTGTCGACTGCCCCTGTTGATTGTGCAGGCCATGCGCTCGTATGACCCTGGTGGCTGAAAATCCAGGAGGTCGGAATGCTTATGTGAACCAGGCCAATTTGCACTGAGTTGGTGGTTCACTTCCCTGCCGTAATGATGTCGGACATTATCCAAGCATGCATCTCTACTGTTAATTAAATGTTTGAGCATCTGATAGCATTATAATAGTAAGCTATTCTGTGCCAGTGTCTGGGCTCAAATGCCAAATGTAAAAGTGGCGTTTAGCTTCATGTTAAAATTAAACGAGTCACTTTCCTATATAGTGCCCTGGTCTCTCGTGAAAATTGTCATTTGTATCTCAGTAGATTCCCGCTTGCTTTAAATACATTAGAGTTTCACATATGTATTTTTGCTATAATCAGAGCTGCATTGCTATTTTCTAAATTGCTTCAACTGTTCCTTGGTTTTAAGATTTTTTTTGGGGGGGGGGGGGGGTGTGGAATTAGGTTGCATTAAATGCATCTCATAGTGCTCGAACATTATTTTGCAAAAATAATTGCTTTTATTAAATTCATCTTATGGTCAAGGTTGTGTTGGGCAAGAATATCGAGACAGATTGTTGGCAGATTCCCCAGAAGCAAATAGAACTGGGATCTCTGCCAACGAAGGAATGGGAGCTCAGCCAAGTCCCACTGCGCTCTGTCCCTCCCTCAACACCGGCTGGAGCCCTCCAACGATGGCACTGGTTAGGAATTCCCTGCGTGTCGCACACATTGTCATTGTTTGTATAAATTATAGCGCCATGTGTTTAATTACGACCAATCTGCATGTTTCAGAGGGCACATTTGTTGGAATAATTGAATTTATTTGCAGCTTTAATGAAGATGTACAGCAGTGGTAAAATGAAAAATGTGTATATATATAGGAACAGACGTTTAAAAGTCCTGTCGGTGCAAACTCACTCGGTTGGATTTAAACGTGAATACTACAACCTTCAGCGTGAAGGCCTTTGGGATTCTAAGTATACACAAATACGGACTTCCAAACTAACCCGTTACTCTGTCGTGTTTGTGTAACATTTGTATGAATCTGTTATTAAAACACTTGATAAATCAAGCAGGGCATTTTGGTACATGGACAAGTCCTGAGTATCCAATTTCAATCATTACATTCTCCATTCATGAATAACGTGGTTACCAAGGGGACCTAGACATTGTTTTAAATCAACCTGGATTGCTTACACCCTTTGTTTAAAATGCACACCATATGCACACGTAATGTAATGTTAAATTGAATGAAGATATAAAGCTATGTGCCCAACGTTATGTGTTCCTTGCATCAGAAACTACATTTCAGCCATTGCAAGTGACTTTCATTGGCCATAATTTCTGACATTAAGTCAAGGGTCCTGTTGTATTACCATCAAAGATAAAAATGCATCCCCCGGGTAAATACAAACCCTGCCACAAGCTTTATCTTTTATTTTGCTATATGCATTACATTAAAGCAGCGTTCTGGATCATCTGAATTTATGGCGCGTAACGTTAATTTAGTTTTATTTATTCTTCCGCACGCTGCACATTAATCTTAAGAGGGGTCCTTCTGTCTTTATATTTACGCGTGCAACATTGCGCATCTGTGTCAGCCCTAGAACATCATACCAGGAAGTAAAACTTTGTAACAAGGATATATAGGTGTTGAAGTGACATTCAGATTAACCACCAAACTGTTACCATGGCCCCTTAGAATATGTCATGGATACGTCATAAGTGTCCTGCGTGTGAGCGTGTGATTCATCGCAACATTTGTTAAAGCCATTGACAGGAGGCCAGACAGTAACTTGTGATTTTATTGCATAAAAGTTACGGGAAATTACCCATATAGCACGCTGCACGTTGAATAAAGATGCCCGTGGACATATATTTATTGTGGTGAACACTAACGGGAGGATGTTTTCCAAAACCTTATCCAACACATCCCAAGAAACTTTCAGGATTAAGCTAAGTGTTGTAAAACTGGAATTCCAGTTTTTCTTTTTTTAACATTGATGAACGCTGCTCAATAAATGCCCCTCTCCAAGCCCGTCAGTCCTCATCGCAGGATTCTACGTACCATTCCGTGCCACGTGAAGTTTTGTTAAACGCAATGATAACCTCTGAATAATGGGAGAAAGCATGAAACGTTGGGCCCAAAGTTGGTCCAACGGTTTCAACCACGTGACAATGTTGACCCCCACATTGGGTCCTGGGAAAAAAAAACTACGTTCCCAAAAAAAGAAAGGTGTTAATTGGTTGCATATCACTGGCTTGCACTTGGTTCAGAAACATTGACTTTGACAGCATCTGAACAATGTGCAACGAAAGGTGGATGGGGGTGCGTGCTTTGAATTTCACTGGGAGACTTTGTAGAGGAGCACCGGGATCAGAGAACATGCGCAATTTAGAGTCGTCATATTCACTGACCGGTAAAGAAAAGTAAACGGAGGTGGATAGGGCCCTTCGCCAGAAGGAATGATAGCCCAGCGGACGAGAGAACGATGGAGTGGAAACCGAATGAGAACACACCGAGAAGGCATCTACTGTGTAGATGGTGAGATGAAATTGGCTCGTTTTCAGGTGCTGGTGCCAGATGGATCGCGCTGCAAGGCAAGACCATTAGCGATGGCTACGGCTTGGGATGGCCTTCATTCCGCAGCGGATAGATAATGATGATGACGATAATCGCTGATTACGGGTATGAAGTGATGATGGAGAAGTCATGCGTGATCCATAATTGCAGTGCTTTTGGTCTGCCGTTATTTAATATCCAACTTATTTTCTGCCAAGCACGAGAGCGAGTTTGCCGCAATAGCGTTCCACTGTTTAGCATCGTGTTACGCAATGCATTTGTCGTTTTTAGTTTTTACTGGGAGCAGCATGGTTGGCCACAGAGAGAACACAATTGGGATTTTTTTTTCATGAAAAAGCCATGCTCTGCGATTGTAAATGGCTGAAACGTGGTCAAGAAGATAAGCTGGAGGTGTATTGGCGGTCTGAAGCGTCGCAATGTGTCGTCGTATGGTAGGAAGCAGTGAGCACATTTCTTACGCGATCCAATGACTGCAAAAGTATGAATCAGAGCCTTGCGCATGCATATGCTTTTCAGATACATTGAGTGCGGTAATTGATGATGGGAGGTCTCTTTTATTAGCATAAACTTGTGGGTGACTTTTATATTCACTTTAAATTAAGAAATATCTTGACGTGGGTATATTTATTTTAAAAAATGTGTTTAATTGTTTCCTACGTATAGCTCATCTCCTTTAGTTACCCACTGTTGGCCATTATGCACACACCACATATATGCCTTCGTGTACAGTACTGTATAATCCTCGTGCTAATAATGTATCGGTGTTCTTTTGGTCATAACAAGTTGGTGTTTTTCACGATATCACATATGATGGCATTATTCCCTTTTACTTGCTGTTGAAGGGAGAGAGTAGAACTATTTTCACGCACTAAGAACAGGGTCCAAGGGCACCCCAGGCCCCATAGTGAATGGCACCCTTATCATTGTGGACTTAATTCAATTCACAATATAAGTCGTATTTATACTATTGATGTATCACAATTAAAGCCGAACTGACTCTCACAACTGAATAGTGCATTTGGGAAATATAGGCAATTCATTTTAAAGCCATGTTTTAAATTGGGATGCAGTAGCATTTCTACCATACTTAAATCCAAATTGTGTTGTATAAACTCGAATTAGAAAGTCTATCCTTGTGACATATCCCCACACACTATGACGTACGCAACACATGCTTTAAGTAGAGGTCGTGATCAGGACAGAGGGAGGGTGGTGATCAAGAGTTGAGGAATGGGAAGGAGGGTGTACTTGAAGTGAAAGGGAGACTTCTCAACATAGCGTTATACCCGACTGTGACCAAATCACAGTCGTACTCTGTGGGCATTTCCAATGCAACTGCCTCAAAGGCTGCTGACTGAACTTGAAGCCATCGGTTATATCAGCTTTAGCCCATCTTCTTGGTTCTTTCGGTAAAGTCACGTAGAAGGGAAATAATAAAAATAGAACATTATAAAATACTTCTCACGACGTTTTGGCCACAACGCAAGCAGCCGTTTTTTTTTAAACAATTCTTTTGTCAAGGCGCTCTTCCCCCTCCAACCCAGCTTAAATATACGCTCCAAGCCTGGGGTGTTTCATTCAGACGCTGTCTTCTCGACAGACCTGTTCTTCACCTGAGGACGGCTGCTTGCGTTGTGGCCGAAACGTCGTGAGAATAATTTTATTATGTTTTATTTTTATTATTTTATTATTTCCCTTCTACGTGACTTTAACGAAAGAACCAAGAAGATGAATCCCTGCAGTCACGTAAGCTTTAAATCGAAGCTTTATCCCACTTATGCTGCACTTTTTTACTTCACATTTTGCACTGAAGCCCACAGTTATTGTTGTGAATCTTGTAATTATATTATTAAGCAAAATAGTCAATGTTCGATTTTGGGTTCCTAACTTATTGAATGGTTGTGCGTGGCATTGAATGGCCGCAGTGCATCCCTTGTCTGACGTGATTTTAAACGGCTGTGGCACAGTCACGAATACGTGCTTGAGCCTCTGTCCAAGCAATTCACATTTTATTTCAAAAGCTCTTGCTTAAAAATAAAAATTTGCTTAACATTAAAAAAGATCATGTTGGCTGTGTCTCCAGCAAGGATCATCTTCGGGTGAATCACCCTAGAATACATTTGTGCAAGGCTCTTGGGAGTGCTGAAAGGGCGGCAAGGCATGCTGATGCACTGCCCTGAGTAACAAGTGCTCACTCGTAGCACAGTCCCCGCAGACCTCGAGGGCTTGAAACGAACATGGCCTGCTTAGCAACGGCTGTTTGACTCTGGGGGGCTCGCACCTGCTAGCAGACTTCCGATTCGCCACTGCTGAGCTCCTCTGGGTTTGATTTTTGGAACTATCACTTGAGATAAAACCAAATTCTTACATGCGGCTAATTGAATGGTCTAGCCTGGTTACCAAAGACTACAGACAATCCTCCACTAATTTGAGTGATAGATGCTCAGCCAACACCCGATACAGGGCATGAAGAAATGACATCTGCAGGATGCCTGTAAAAAGTGCTTGTTTTTGGTTGAACATGGGAAATACTTGAGTTCTGTGGTTAAAGTCTTTCATTGTTGCAATGTGCTGTTCCTCCCAAGCGTAGTTTCCGGAACAGGCCACCGCGTTGGTGTTGGTTTTCGCCGTTGTGCTGCTCCTAGGCCCTGTGATGCATTTTCGGGGTTGTGCCGCATTTCGCTCCGCATCACCGCGACAGAGCCCCCGTGCCCAGCAACAAACAGTACGACCCGGACGCACACCGGAGGAGCAAGACCTATCACGATTGGCAGCCTGTTACACGGTCTCCTCTTACCCCTGTGCCCTCCCCTCGCCGGTTGTATCCCACACGCAGCTCCTGCTGGAGCACCTGGAGTGCCTGGTGTCTCGCCACGAGCGCTCGCTCCGCATGACGGTGGTGAAGCGGCAGGCGCAATCTCCGGCAGGCGTCTCCAGCGAGGTGGAGGTGCTCAAGGCCCTCAAGTCACTCTTTGAGCACCACAAGGCTCTCGATGAGAAGGTGCCCTCTCACGACGCGTCTCCTCGATTCCCCCTCCTGTGTGTGTGTGTGTGACGTGGGATTGCCGCGATGCCGTCGCTCACGATGATGCGATATTAGGTTTACGATGACGATTATCGCAGCATCAGTTGACCATAACATTCTAGATTTGAAGCTTTCGTGACTGCAAGGATTCATACTCTCAGTTTTTTCGGTAAAGTCACGTAGGTAAACTTGATACAGCAAATCTGGCTATGACGGTCCCACCTGATGACAGAGACTTGTGTTGCCTCTGAAACGTCGTGATTTTTTATTATTTTATTTTTTATTAATTTCCATTTTTTACCTACGTGACTACCGAAAAAACTAAGAGTATGGACCATAACATTGTTTGCAAGTTTCATAGTGTTTTTGTCATGCTTTGCTGTGTGTATGTTGCACTTATTTCGCACCGTACGTAGCCGACCGTTCTCTTCGGAGGTGCTGTACTTTCCAGCATGAATAACGATGATTTTACTTAAGTTCTTCAGCTCCTGTTAATTCAGCATAAGACTTCTAATCTAGAAAAAAACGGTTACATTTACTCCAGAAATGGTGACGCTATATTACCGCCATGCAGTCAGTTACTCTGAAAAACATTTCAGGAAGCATTATTTGCTGGGTAACCGATACTTATTTAAACGTTCATCGAGTTTGTTATTTCATAAAACATTTGTCAGCATAGAAAATATTTCTGAGAGATTATATGAGCAATAACAATCGCAACGCAACAATCATTTGTGGGATTGACAATACTATTATTGCATTATTGTGGATATCGCATCTTGTGATATCGCGTAGTTTCACCAAATTGCGGCAACCCCAGTGTAAATTGACCTGTACACCCCCCCCCCCCTTTTCTTGTCCAAATCATGGTGAACTAATCCGATGTACATAGAACACACATCGCGCCTTGGCAGTGAAACATTCAAAGTGCATCTGCAAACTTAAACGAAAGCAGGCGACGCTCATCTCAATTGACAGTCTGAAGCCAATGTTGGAAATTTCATATTCGTATGACAGGGATCACTCTCACCGTACGACAAGGACTGGTGACTACCCACAGAGTAGTATCTATTTTATCGACCCCAGATAATCGATGTGCTGAGTTAACACTGAGCCTGAATTTTTTACTCGCAACCCTCCGAATATGACGTTGGCGCTCTGCCAGCGTCGCACAGATGGATAACCATCTGTGGTTGAAGCCGGTAAGGAAATGCATGCGAGGTTTGTCTGTCCGCACATGTGTACGTGTGTGTGTGGGCGTGCTTAAGTGCATGCATGTGTGTGATTATTTCACCAGAAGCCGAACAGGCAACCGAGACAATTTGTTTGACGCTGATAGTAAATTGCTTTTCATTGTGCCTCTTAGAAAAATCAATCTCCTAAAGCCATTATTTTTAAAATACACATGCATACAACTTGCATACATATTCATTAGACTGCTTTTTGTGTTTAGTTTGTTGTCCTTCCCCCGCACTTTTGGCTACATACGGTGCAGAAGTTCTACGTATATATTACGGTCGTCTTTTTAAAAGGCACCGCAGAAAGGATTGCTAGACATAGTTCAAGCAATGCAATGAATCAATGTGTTGCATACATTATTTTGAGGCTTGCATTATCGCTCACAATGTGAGCAGTGGCTGGGGGCCGCTGTGAGTGTAAAACATGCAACAAGCAAGAAATGTGGTCCCACAGTGCAGATAACATCATCTTGCCTTGTTATTCTATGCGGTGTAATTATCATCTGAATCGTGGCTTTTCAATTGAACAAACTTCAGCGGATTGTAATTAATTTTACTTAAAATATTGCCTGGGGGGAAATTAAGTGTTTGGCAGGTGATTATTTTTCATTTTTTATGTGATTAATTATACATTCATTATAAATGAAAGGCAACAATGAAGAGCAGAGTGAGGTGAAGTTTGTGAACTTCAGAATGTATTACTGACCGAAATTGTTTTCCTAAATGCAGACATTTTCCTGGACAAAACGGTGACAGAGATTGCTCACTTAGCCACGTAGTCCGTGCTGCATCACTGACTCCATCAGGCAACCCAGTACCTCACGCCTGTGGTGGTCTCTGTGTTATCACCTGGAGCTCTTCCCAGGTGACACACTTGCAGCACTTGCAGATGCTGAAATCGTCTGCACTTTAGCTCATCAGCAGTAATTCTTTATCTTTATTTGCCATTTTCTGGGACTATGACCTTGCTGCCCCCTTCTCTCGTGGCATTTACCACAGCTAATGCCCAGGTCTGAGCTCTTTAAAGTAATCTGGATTGCTTGATTTCCCAGACTTTTGTCTGTAGATTGGACCAATTGTTTGTTCCATATGTTGGGGTGAGGGCGGGGTGTTCCCAAACGCGTAATTTGCTTTTCCTTTTCCAAACCCTCGTTTTTATTTCGCTGTCACATCTTCCATTGTTTGCGACATTATTATTTTCCAGAAAACAAAACATCATGATTCTGTCCCGTCTCTCTTTCCTTCCACGGAGATAGTCGCGATTGACTCTTCCACATATTCTCGTGTAGGCTGCCCCAATTTGACCATTCGGCTGGACTTATTGTGACAAACCTGCATCAAAGTCTCGAATAGTAAAAGCTGCCACAACTTCCCCCCCCAGGCAAGGGGGGGGGTACTCATTCATAGCTGGCTAATGAGTGATTGCTACGCCTGTGCTCATACTTGTTCGTAGAATTTCTATTTTTTTTTCTTTCAACCCTTTGCAAGCCATAATATTATTTCGCACATTGAAGAACACGAGAGATGGCATTGGTATGGGGATGTTCTCATCCAGCTGTCCGTGGACCAGGACTAATGATGATACAGAGCATTGGGACCCACGTCAAACTATACCTCCATGTGTCATGAATATATGAATAGTTGGTGTGTGGAATTGTGCCCAGCATGCAACCTCATATTGTTGCCTGTGACATATTACCTCAATATTTTGCCTTTTTTTCTTTGCTACATTTGACGTGTTATGCCTTGCCCCTCAATCGTGACATGGCGATGTTTTGACTTTGGACAGGTTACTTGGCTTTGCAATTGAGATGAACGTGCATCCTCTATGACGGTTTTATATGTGTGTGTGTGTGGCGTGCGATGATGCAGCAGTTGGCGCCCTCCGCTACAAACCCAGCGACCTAAGTTTGATCCCAGCCACACCCAGCACCAGCCCTTTGCCCTCACACTGGTTGACTTGGCCATCACAATAACATAATTACTGGGGAGACAAAAATGTCCAGGCGTAGTACTGGCCACACACCACCCCCTCGTGAACCATGCCAGTCTTAATAGGTTATTGCTGACACCACTTGCACCAGCACTCTATGTAGGTCGTCTGGGTGATCTTTGTCTTTGAGTGTACATGCATCTATATGTGCATGTACATGTGTATGTTTCTTCGTGTGTGTTGTTTGTATTTAGAAATGACATGTTTTTAGCATATGCGTGTTTGTATAATAATTGCTCGCACCATGTGGACTTTGACATTGGCCGCCTTGGTACGAGTTGTGGCCTTGATGTTAACACCTGATACAACTGAATCTGAATCTGGCCTGAGCCTCCCATAGGTTAACTCGGCCTAAAATGAGTACCTTGTGCAGTTTTGCGAACATCTGTGTCGGAGATACAAAATAATAATGAATTGTTATAGGCCCAATCACGCCGACGCGCGCCAGCCTTTGATAGATGCTCACTAACAGCACCTGGCCCCAGTGTGTATCAGGATTAATGGGGATCATCGGTGTCTTGGTGTGCGCGTGGGCAGGTGCGGGAAAGGCTGCGGGTGGCTCTGGAGAGAGTGGCAGTCCTGGAGGAGGAGCTGCAGGCCACCAATCAGGAGGTGAGGTTCCTACCCCCCCCCCCCCCCCACTCTACTACCAGCAGCAGGCTTCACCAGAGCTTCACTTACACTTAGCCCTACCACTCGCGCCGCCTTGACTCCGCAAATCGGCACAAACGTGATTCTCAGCCAGCTGTGTTAGTGAGCCACGGTCTTTCCACAGATATCAAAGAGCACTCAGGTCCCCCGCCGCTCGGGCTTTTGCGATCGTGCCAGCTCGCTCTCCGACGTGTTTTCGGGCTGTTACCACTTGCCGTTCGGCCTGATGTCCGACGTTTCAGTGCACATGCCGGGAACCTCTTCAGTTTTAGTTCGGCAAGAAGGTACAACCTGCAGAGCTTGCCATCACTGGAGTCTGGTGAATCGCGGCCCCTTTAGTGCCAGGCTATAATTATAGAGCAAGCAAGATCCTAGCTAGCTTGGAATATTCACACACGTGGCCTGACCTTGAAGTTCAGAAGAGGTCGGGTCACCAAAGATGAGGATATTGTTAGGTCTGGTGTTCGGAATTCTTTTCACATATTTTAGGTCTGGTGTTTGGCATTCTTTTCACGTATGGAACAGATTTAGGATATCCAACTGAAAATTAAAGAATCAATGATGTGTGGTCAAAAGCAGTATTTGACTGTAATTGATTTCACTTTACACCTCTCATATGTGGGCTCCAGTCATGGAGGTGGACTGGGCTGTTTTGGGAAATGGTTTTGTGAGAAGAAAGGTGGTCCACGCTGGCCTACAAAACCTTCAGTTCTATTGATTAAAGCCGTCAATTATAAATATTCTACAAGAATCACATCCACATTGTCCTTACTGTCTCGGTAACCTGGGTCGTGTTTTACATGCCTCAGTTGTGGCACGCTTGCATGCGAGTGTTTTTTTTGTCTTTCACTGCCTCATCGTTTTTCACATATCTCCCGATGTAAAAGGGCTGTTGTATTTTAATGGGCTGTCTTTTGCCTTTACGTGATTGATTAATTGTATAGGAAGGACTGGATTCTGCTCAGCACAGTGAGTCACGTATGTATTCCCTCAGCCTTGGGAGGGGGACCAGCATGAGCTGCAATGAAGGAGAATAGATTTACATGAAGCATTTCAATGAATGCGAGCGGTCTTGCCTGAACGGAATTGTGACGGGCGCACTTGCCAATTTTTAATTAACCGCTTAGCAAGATTGATTATTGATCATTTGTTGTGTGAAATACATTTTGGCAAATGTTGTCTTAGTGGGAAAATGTTCTCTTTCAAGATGACTTGGTAAAAAACGTTTTGAACTCATACCTATTTGAAATGTGGGTAGTGTTGTTACCCTGTTCTTGCTATTTGAGTCTGCTTGGTTAGCAGATTGTCTTAGCTCTCCCTACCGCTGATTCTTTATGACTTTGACTTTGGCTGGCACAACCTTGGCTTTATATGCACATAAAAATTCGTTATTTTTTTTATTTTATTGCTTTTTGCATTACTCCCGGATGATGGTGTATCTCACTGGTGCTTTATTCACAACGAATATAAATATATTCAAGTGTCTAATTAACCAAAAATTAGTAGCGGAATGAAATTGGACGAAAATGTGAATTAAATTAAGAATGGTTATAACGGGGGTATATTTTGTCTGCGAGTGGCTTGCGTTGGGCTTGAAATTGCTCATTGAAACGACATCTTTCCTGTTCAAATATATAACCAGTAACACATTGGAATGAAGATGTCGGCTAACATGTTGCAAGATATTTTAAAGTGGTACTTTAAATGTAACCCGTCAAACGAATGTGTTATTTCTCAAGTGTACTGAGTGTTGTGGCTTGTCAAAGTTGTCACGAGCCATTATGGAACCAAGTGAATGCGGCGTCAAAATATTTAAAGCGTAAAAACTTTGTTTTATTACAAAGATGTTACTACGGTGGCATATTTTTAGCTTCACAGTGTTAATGTGTTTACTTGGGTAATGTTGGGGACGTTGTAAAAAAAAATTACTTTTTAATGTGAATGGTTGATAAATCCAGTGAAGGATGAACCCCTGAGGCGTATTATTCAAATACCTGGCAATTCACCAGTAAAGTAAATCGGAGCGATCTGAAATGTGCACCCACAAAGTCACATACGCATACATAGACACTCCACCACACTGCTTTCCAAGCTCTATGCCTTTTTAAGTGCAATTTGATTGATCTGTATTTACTGTGGGATCATGGCAAGGCCAAAATGTTAATATGGATTTGACTTATGACAAACCAACAGTGGTGTGATCTAGGTTAGGGTTATACCTTGAAAGGATTGGCTTTTAGAGTCAGAATTGAATGGTAATGTTGTGTGCAGTGTTTTGGTTCATATTATTTTTCTTAAACAAATCAGTAGCGAAAACAGCAGCGGGGAAAACTACTTAACGTCTCGGTTATGGTTAAGTTGTCTATTACTAAACAAATACATTGTTGCATTGCTTATGATTGCTTATCCAGATTATTACCGTGAAATTGCTGCATTATGAGCAGATACACAAGCTTTGGGCTATGGCAATAATATGCAACCAATGATGATAATAATTCTACAACAGATGTAACAAATGTTGGAGCATGGTACGGGGGGGAAAAATGAAGGAATTATATTTGAGCCGTTGGCCGTAATTGAAATAATGCAACTATATGTGGCTGGTGTGCAAATATGGCAAGTGGTGCAGTGAACAGTTTTTTCAGGACTGGTCACCGTTATTCACGTTCAATTCCATATAGGGAGAAGCGGCATTGTAAAGATTGTAATTGCATTTTATATATTTAAGTAGATACCTGATTTTATGAGCAGTACAATTTGGTGTTAAAATGTAGCATTGCTGTCAAAAAGTTGTGGTACTCGACAGATATAAGATGCTTCATGCCTCCACCAGAAATACATAAGCAGTGGCATCTCCCATGTAACTTTTCTCTGGTGCATTTAGGGAGTTTAATGCAGCTCACTTGCACACAAGGAATTCCGTAGGTGTATTACACATAAGATATGTAGGGACCTACCTGATGGGCACAGAAAAAAATAAACACTTGCAACACCACTGTGTTCGTGTTCAGCAGCTGTTTAAGACAGCGCACCGATTCATAATAATTGTACCTTGCAATGCACCGTGTAGTATTAGCTCGCTGTCATAGAGAGAGAATGACTCGGAGGCATGAGGAACCACGGACAAGTAGGAAGGCAGCCATGCAGTGAGCAAGTGCCAACATTTGCCCAAGCTCTGGGCTTCTCTGTGTGAAGGTGTTATCGGCCAAATAATAATGAGTGCTTCAATTGGGGAGGAAACCAGAGCGCCCGGAGCAGACCGGCGCTTGCAAAGGGGAAACACTCCGTCACATACAAACGGAACGTGGAGACCATATTTTTGCCCTGCTTTGTTCTCCTGGCAAGCCAGGGATTAAGCTCCCTCATTGATGCCCACTGGAAGGCAGTTTTGTAACATTTGTGCGGTCCACCAACCCTCGCTCCCTCCACAGCGCTGGATTGCAGGTGTGCGCAGCCACCTCTGCCAGGCTGGATTGACATTCAGATTTAAGTGCCGTTTACTTGACTCAGGCCCGTTTTGCTTCATCAGGGACATTTTCTGATGGCTGTTGCTGATTCAGGAAATCCTCGAGTCAAGTTTGCAAGTGTACAGGGGGCAGATTCGTGGTTTAAAGCCACCATGAAGAAGTGTAGGAGAGATCAGTTTGAATGAAGCGGCAGTGAATTTGGCAGCTTCAACAAAACAACGCTTGTCTGACACGAGCAGCACGTCCGGTATATCTCGATCATCGCTTTCCTTCGTGGATAAAATGAGAACAGATGTCGGTGTGCCGTACATCCAATTAAACTGTAGCTGTAAAACCGTCAGCGATCCGTTTAGTATGCAGATTGGGAGGTGATGAATGGATGACAGCTGGAAGCTACAAGGCCATGTGGTTTCTCGGTGGGGGAGTGCTCTGGCCAAAGCCCTCGGTTTATCCCCCATAAAGGGAGTACAAGTCTGTTAAGTACCTTATCAGTTGGGTGTCTGGGGACTACAGAGTAGGGTGTAGAGAGATAGGGTCATACAAGGGGCATTGCTTAATTTCATGGGGTATCCATTGGGAGATACAAGGAACATTTGGTGTTCTCTCGTAGAGAAGAACAGTGGATTGGGAGGGCGAGTGGTGCAGGGGGCGTTCCGAATGATGGGGAATTGGGTTTTGCGCATCGGGTACCAGGGCGGAGCGTAGAGTGTGGGACAATCGGAATAGTTTTGGTCTTGTAATGTGCGCTCTCAATGCGTGTTCTTTCTTATTGAATCGTCATCAGCCATTGTGTGTCCACCGCCGAATGACGTCTCCTCCACACCATCGTTATCCGTTATGGTATTGTGATTGCAACAGTTCACCCAGCTCCTGCACATTAACTGATCTTGTCGCGCCATCGCTGTGGTGTTCGTAAGCATTGGGCAGATTTATTCTTGAACCGCCATTCCATCACCGGTTTCTTGCATTGGCCGTCGTCAGCCTACTTACTTTCCTTAAAAGTCAATAAGGTGCCTCCCGATTTGTGTTTGTTTCTCCTTCTGCCAGTGTAATTCCAAGCGTGCTTTTTTCAGCATTTTTAGCGCACTCTGCAACTTTTGTTTCAGTTTCATCGTCCATGTCCACGGTGTGTTAAAAGTATTTTGAATGCTTCATGTTTATGTAGAATTCAGTGATCCGTTATGGGTTATGTTGTATGTTGTTGAACGCCTTTTGCGCCTTACGTAGCCAACCGTACACATAGGTGCTTTTGTGGTTTAGGAATGGAATGGGCTACTATTTAGAACAAGTTAATAATTTTATTATCAAATGTGCAGGCGATGTTTTGATTGCTTCTCCATCACATTAAATGTAATAAATAATATAAATCTTGAGGAATTTAAGCTTTTGACTGCATCTTTATCCTGCGCTTTTGATTAGACTATGGCAGAAAATGAAACGTTTTTTTCTTGCGAAACCTAACATTGAATGGTAGTGGAATTTTGTTAGCCAATGTTGGCAGTCATCACAGCTGCCTTGTATGTCTTTTAATGCATTTGGAGTGGGTGCATTTGTTTCCACAGACGGCTTTTTAAATCATCTAAAGCCACGGCGCTAATGTGAAACAACCAAGCGTATTCCCTCGCAGGCCCTTTATTTCAGTGGAGAGTGCAGTGATTTTTTAAAAGACAGGAAATGGCATGTTTTGCAAGAAACACATCAGTCGGGACAGGGCATGGAATGTTGCGCCTGGTCCATGACCCATGGGTTAGCAACACTAACGCCCCCTCCACTTCATTCAATCATGCAAACAACAAACACCTATGTTTACTGGATTTGAAATGCAGTGTAACTCCTCTTATCCGTAACCCTATTACACTCGGCTCCTATGATCCCTGGGACCTGTATGGTCTGGGAATAGTCATGTTATGTGCACCCCCTTTTATTCCTAGCTACCCACAAGCCATTCTGCAATTGTTTCTGCACTGCATTGCAGAACGGCTTCCTTACTATCCATGTTTTCTTACGGATTCATCAAGTTCATTGGCAAGTTCATCCTATCTGCAATTGTTCTGTGGATAAATGGAGACAATTCATGAGACAACCTCACAGATAAGATCTGGGGATGTTTGTTCTCCACATCACCACGGATAAGATGGGTTCTACTTAATTGCAGTTCAGAAACTCAATGATTTAAAACACAATTGGTGACACCACTGCGTGAAGGCCGTGGGGGGGAGGGGGGGGCAGTATGAATAGAGTACAAACGATCTGCAGTGACGTGAGATGCAGAATATTTCTCATCGGTGTGGCACATGCAGGTTAAGATGAAGACATTTTTTTTTTATTTGGCCGTGCACAACGTGACCAAAACTAAGTCGTACTGATAGGGTCTCGCTTGAGTGCCGGCAGCCGAAATGATGTAGCTTGACAACCTGACCCTCAAGCAAGGCAGAGAGGTATGCAGTTGGCACATCCGGCGCACTCGCAAAAAAATACACATTTTGCCCGCACAATACATTAATGGCATACCCCCCCTCTGAGCCCGAACTGAATTCGGCTTGAAGAAATTAGCGACATCCTGCGTGAAAGTGTCGCCAAGCTTGTGCGGCGCCGGTGAATGATTCCGTTTATGCCGTGCGTTTCCTCGCCGGTCATTGTGTCATCGTGTCGGGCGGCAAAAGTGGCCAGGCACGATGCTCAGCGCCCCACCCGTTCAGTTCCCGAGCAAGTCTGCAATTACACGCTAACAGCACTTGCATGATCAGCCTAACGGTGGACTGGAAAATAAGCTGAGGCCACAGGGATAACTTTACTTTGATGTTGTTCTTTGGAGGTGAATGAAATGTGCGCGAGTTGTTAAACAAGATACACTTAAACTTTGCGGTTTTACGTACTTTAAATGCTGATAAGCATTACTTAATGCATTATCTCAACAATAGTTATTGTATTGTGTTGCGCTATTCTTGGTATACGCTCACTTGGTCATGAATAATAGTATATACACAATGTCTTGAAATATAATTTCACTGTGTTTCTCATTTAAACCCTGTATCTGAGTGCCCCACACTTCATTGCAAGAATGCCATATATCAAGTGAATGTTAATGAATGAATCGGATGTCTGTACCATATGCTGTTCAGTGTGGATCTAATCGCAAGCATCTGTTCACCTCACAAGTGTCCAAATGCTCCCTATTGCCTGGCATTATAGATGCGTATAAAATATCAACCTCCAATGAGCACGTAACGCTGTTTCACTGGAAATCTTTGAAAATATATAAATTGCATACTTGTCAAATGTTCTGTGAAGTTTACATTGTTTTTGCACTTCAAGTCCGTTGTTTTCAAATCATACCATTTTGTGTGTATGTATTTTGAACGTCTTTCGCACCGTACAGTAGCCGTTTTGCTATAGAGCGGGAAAATATACGAGACTGACATCTTTTTTGCGTTCATGGAAAATTATTTTCGCATGGGAAGCAATTTGATTATCAAGAATCTAGATTGCTCTGACATGATCTAGAACATATCCTGGTCTGGAGATGGCATTTTTTAGACACAGCCCTTTACAACAATTACTTCACAGCGATTACACTTTATTTCAGGGTGCATGGAGAAGACAGCAGAAGCTCTCACGTGGCCCACGACCACACATCATCGTGATCACATCATCGTCATCGCACTGTGTGCATAGACCAGGCCTCGGGGAGCCTGCCTGGTTTGATACGTTGATACTCTTAGTTTTTTCGGTAAAGTCACGTAGGTAAAAAATGAAATAAAAATTAATAAAAATAAAATAATAATAAAAATCACGACGTTTCGGAGGCAACACAAGTCTCCGTCATCAGGTGGGACCGTCACAGCCAGATTTGCTGTATCAAGTGAGGCAGGGATTCCAAGATGCAATTTTTGACCTACGTGACTTTACCGATAAAACGAAGAGTATGAATCCTTGCAGTCACGAAAGCTTCAAATCTAGAATTTGATACGTTGACTCGGCGAATGCAGAGTGCTGTCGTCTATGAAACATCCCTTCCAGTACAGAAGCACGGCTGTCTTGCATTGTTGGTGGTCAGAATGCTGAGGTTTATGAGATTGTTTTGGAGCTGCGTAACATCTTCTCGTTCACATTCAGAGTTGTTGTGTGTGTGCGCGTTTTCATTCACAAGTCCCGCGTTGTTGCCTCGTGCTGTTCTCGGGACGTGCTGTGGTCTTATGAGGGAATATTTAAGCCTCTCGTCCTGTCTGCTTACCCATGCATAAAGATGACATGCCTTGCACAAGTGGGTCATTGTGTGTTGTTGTGGCGTGGCTAAATGAATCATCTGTCTTAAGTAGGTTATATTCAGAATGCAGTGCTTGCACTATGATTCTGCAAATGATCTTTTGAATTACACTTTAACTTGGTCAAGTACAGGATCACATTTGTGAACAACATGCACTGTTGGATTACCGACTGTTCTTTCAATCATGTTAACTGTGAAGTTTATTTGTATATTATTTTATTCTTCAAATTTTATTCAAATTGTACTTTTGTCATCATGCCACTGGACAAAGTATATGTTCAGCTCTCTCTTAATGGGCTGTGCAACCCTGTGTAAGCCCTCGGAAAAAAATATCATAAAACAGCTTCTACGATTCATTGGTGCCTTTTTTTAATATGCAAACAAGTGGGCACATTTTTTTACACATCCAGGTATGCAAAACTATTAATTTGGTTGGGAGCCAGACCAATATTATTTACAAATTTTCAGCGGTTGGAATTTCTCCAAAAGAAGTCAACCAAATGTAATGTGGTGGGTTTTTTTTGCATGTCGTTTTCGGTGACCAGGCTAAGACCATCAACTGGCATCACTTAAGAACCCAGTATAATGACTGGTGGTTTTGCCTCAATTTAAAGCCAGGATCTCAGCAGTAGCTCTGACTTGCTGAGCCACCCAACCACATCTGCAATTTTCTTTGAATTTTTGTATTTTTAAATCCTTTATATTAAGTTCACTTGCTTGCTTGCTTGCGCGCTTACGACCGTGCAAATCTTTTGGTCGTTTTTTAACCCACTTCCCGTGATACAATCGAGCTGACATTTTGCACACAGACTCGTTGTGCGTGACAATTTATTTTCGTGAAATTTTTTTTCAAAAATGTTCCACTTTTTAGGAAAAAAAAAATTCATGTTTTATTTAAAATACCAATGTGATAAAAATGAAACTCTTACTAAAGAAAAACAGAAATGAATAATAAAATAAAACCGATGCCACGCATATAAAGGATTTATCGTGAAAAACTTTGTTTTTACGGGTTAATTTTTTATATGATAGCCCTCCTTCTCATTATATCTCTATCGTTAGCATTACAGTGGAGTGGTGTCGCACTAGTTGGCGTATCGCGATATGGACATGGCAACCTAAGTTGGATTCCCAGCCGAAATTGACCATGAGTGGCAAGTTATAGCTGACTTAGTTTCTGGACTACCTTAACCTGCACTAATGAGCATTGTGACATGGCATGAAGGAGGCCTTCATCCAGAAGTGAATTAACAAATGCCCATTAATTTTAATATAACATTTTATCATTTTGTTATTATGTGTTGTGCTTTACTGTTTTATTTTTAAACCCGGGACTCTATTGGGGAAGATAATTGCTGGCTAAGTTGGTTCCTATTTAATAATAAAAGGTTGTATAACATTTCAACATGTTTATACAGTTGTAAATATTGGATTGACCAGGACAGAATTCACGTGTGTAGCATTGGTGAAATCCCATTCTCCCCCATTCCTCAGTGGTGGATCTAGGGGGGTGGGTGAAGATGACTCCCACCACCCCCTCCCCTTCCCTCGAGACCTCAACAATTTGTATTGTGTTGATATTTATCTGAGAAAATGCATTGAATGTGTCTTTTTTTATTGTTAATTTAGAGCCCTACTTAAAAGTCTTGAAATGCGGGACTGCCCCGATACTCCCCTTGGGAAATGTCTAGATCGATCTCCTCTGCACCGTCACCTACCCAGCCGATGCTATGGCTGGTGGACCCAGAGCTGCTGGGTATTGGGGACAGTGGTTTAGACTTGGTGTCCATTTTCTTGCAACATTTTGATGGTATTGCAGCACCAACATTAAACTTTAATTTAGATTTTGCAATTTTATTATCATCATCCTCATCCTCATCTATGGTCAGCCCACTGCTGGATGAAGGCCTCCCAAAGCTGCCATGACGTCTGATAATATTCCCATTTGCATTTACATTTTAAAGTGATCCTCCAATAATTACAAATCCCGCGTGTCTACCCACTCCAGATAATTAATCCGGACCTGGTAGTATGGAGAAATGTTCACATGACATGTATTGCTTTTCCTGCCTGTATGTGTCAACCAATATGTTAAATACGACAACAGCAGCTGCCATTCACCACTAAATGGTGGTGGCATCATCACAGAGCTTGTTCCAGTTCCCGCTGTACGTCTGCATTGTGCCCTAAAATACTGGGCCAATTTCTCAATGCAACACTTGTGGTCCACCATTCCGACAGCGCTCTGTGCTTTATTTACTTGATGGTCTCTGCTCATTATTGTGCCACCAATATACTTATTAAATATACACACCGTCTACCCTGCAACTGGCTAATGCGGCTTAGCTGGCACTGCACTCGCCATGAATTCAGAAATAAATAAATGTTATTGTGTTTTTTTTAACGAGAGCATTTCCATAAGTCCTATTATGTCAACATTTTCCTATGAGAGCAGAAATTTTCAGTTTAATTGGCTGGGGAAAAAAACATGAATTACAGAGTAAACACGCTGGTAGAAAACACCGCCGCACTGTTGCATTTATTAAAGAAAATACCCATCTGCAACGTCCCCTGTGTGCGGTTTATCGACATTGTCCCGGTAATTGAAATACACGCATAGTGAAGCACATGCCTTTCAAAAAGATGAAGCATGATCTAAGATGGCTGGGGTGCAGTGTGCGATGTTCTTGTGTGTAGGAGTGATGGCAAATATCTGGCACTGTGAAGTTATCGCTTTCAATCGCAGTGCCATGCGCACATGCAGATGCTTGTGTGCATCACGTAGAATTACGAAAAAAAGAGCCACTTTCATCTTCTTGGTTCTTTCGGTAAAGTCACGTAGAAGGGAAATAATAAAATAATAAAAATTAAACATAATAAAATCATTCTCACGACGTTTCGGCCACAACGCAATCAGCCGTCCTCAGGTGAAGACCAGGTCTGTCGGGGAGACAGAGTCTGAACAGACCTGGTCTTCACCTGAGGACGGCTGCTTGCGTTGTGGCAGAAACGTCGTGAGAATGATTTTATGTTTTATTTTTATTATTTTATTACTTCCCTTCTACGTGACTTTACCGAAAGAACCAAGAAAATGAATCCCTGCAGTCACGAAAGCTTTAAATCGAAAAGAGCCACCTCTCAGCCTGATACACTGTTGGAGCAATGACTCTTTATAATCATAATAATTACAGCTCTTTTGTCAATCCACTGCTGGACGAAGGCCTCCCTGATGCTGCGTCGGTTATGGGAGTTGTTTGACCGTACTTCGTCGTGCTGGTCAATGCGGGTTTGTAAAGGGGCGGGGGGGGGGGGTGAGGAACCAAGACCGGTTCAGGTATCAATCGCCACCAATGTTGGCCATGGCCGATCGATTTCTGTTTTGTTTGTGTTCATGCTGTAATTGTCACCTTCTTTACAGTCCAATACTCTGCCCACATGCTGGTGCCTGCTTTACTTCCTTCAATAGGTTGCTGTCTTTGTGGGGACATTTTTTTCTTGCTGTTCTTGATTGGTGTTCTGTGGTGAGTTTTCTGACAGCCTCACATGTCTTTTGGCTGTTGGTGAGAATAATGAATTCATGATCATGGCTTTGAGTTTGGAGACACGCTCTTCCTTTACTTCCCTGAGTGCAGTTCTGACAGCGCTGTGGCCTTTTTTTCTCCGTCACATATCCCTACACTACATCGACTACTCTATTAGATGCCAAGGTCTCTGATCTTCTCGTAGTCACCCATATTTTGCCTCGCCTTCGTTCTCTCGCAAATAACTTTCAACATTTTGACTTACATATATCCTGGTCTGTTCTTATATGAGCACATTAGTCACTCTATATTTGTAAAAATATTATCGTCTAAAGTGATTTGTAATTTCTTATTGTACGATGCCCAGCATAAAAATAATCCGCCCATAGGAATTTATGCTGAAGGGAATTTATTATTTAACATTCAATGATGTTTGCACAATATTTTTAGATTTCTCACTTGAGAGTAGTTTTTGCTCTTGCTTGATTGTTGTGCTTCATTTGATTGGTTTTGGGTTTTGTTATTTTGGTTGATACCGGTCTTTCTTGCAAATGGACTCGGCCTGGTCTCTTGAGTTCTCACCTCCTAGGTTAATCAAAATAAACCTGAAACTTCTGCCACCAATGTAATTTTTTAAAATCTTATTTATACTTGACTGGAAATGTCTTGACGACAGTTTTTATTTAACGCAAAGCAAAACAAAGACAAAGATTTCCCATTGAGGTCTTCACACACTTTTTGGGCAAGTGCTGCTAGCAAGCACACGATGAATGCCGGCATGGTTCACTTGATACAGCAAATCTGGCTGTGACGGTCCCACCTGATGATGGAGACTTGTGTTGCCTCCGAAACGTCGTGATTTTTATTATTCTATTACTTTTATTAATTTAAATTTCATTTTTTACCTACGTGACTTTACCGAAAAAACTAAGAGTATGAGGTGGTGAGTGGCCAGCAGCACGCCCGACCGCCTTTGTCTCCCTAGTGGCAATGTTTAGAAACCACACCAGGTACTCATTTGAGGTTGAGTCGACCTAGGGGAGGCCCAGGACTGGTTTAGATAATCGTCACTGGCGTTGGTCTTCAGCGGGAATCGAACTCAGGTCGCCGGGTTCGTAGCGCAGCGCTCGAACCACTGCATTATCACTCTTCACATGCTCCAACACACACTGGCACATAAACGTGTGTTTGGTGAGCTAAAAATAAAAGGGCATTAAAACACTGCAGAAGACAAAATATACACGTTAATCAATGCCTTCGCCAATTGGCTTTTATCAGACTCGATTGGCTTGACAGTTCTGATGAAGACCTATTGACCGAAACATTGACCGGCTCTGCTTTTTGTTCACATCAACGCATTGTGTTCCCCCATAACAGCAAATACCTGTGAACAAAAAGCCTTTCAGATCCAGTCCAATTGTACTCGGGAAAAAAATAGACATTTATTGGTCTCCCAAGATTATGGGTGACATTTAATAACGACGAAGAGTTGTGATTGAGAAAAAATAATGGGCTGCATTGCTGATTTGGTTATGGTTGATCCAGATCTCCCTGTGGATTGACCCTGACCACTTTAAAAAAAGAGGCTCCTGGTATTGTCTCGATTGGCTCACCATCCTCATCAGGCATGATCTATCCACTGCTGGATAAAGGCCTCTTAAAGTCGTCGCTATCCCTCATATTTTGGCAATGTCACACTTCATCTTCCTCTTGTCCACGAGCTGACGTCATTGCTCCATCACTGGAGTGGCCGTCCTCCTCAGGGCAGTTCTCTCATTTAGCCATTCGACCATCACTTCTTGTGATGAGTCCTACCCACAGCTCACCTCCTCCTCTGAACAGTCGTTCTGATGTCTCAAACTTCTCTTTGCATTTCCCAGCTTGCATCTGCCCATCATTCCCTGCATGCTTTTCAGCTTGGGCTCTTGCCATGGCCATGAATAAAGGTCATCCTCCATGAAGTGCAGTAATAGTTTGAAATATTGTTTTGAGAACGCAAGTATATTTGCAATTGTGTGTTATTGTCCTTTTGTGTGTGTGTGTGTGAACGCGTGAAAATAGTGGCGCAGTGGTCAGTGCACTAAACTCCCTTCCATCTGAGTTTGATTCCTGGCTGCGGCTGATATTCACTGGCAAGTGGTAGTGTAATTTGTCCTGAGCATCCCCGAGGTCAACTCATTCTTAAACAAGAACCCTGTTGCAGTGCATTGTGTAAACATCGACATTGAGAAGACGAAGCTGGTTGGCCGTGGTTGTGGCCACACCGCTGTCACGTGCTCTTCTAGCCAGAATAGCTGCTAGCTGACAGCGCTTTTGTCCCATCAGCCGGTACGAATACATGGGGGATGGCTTCGTCTTTGTGTGCATGGGTGCATCTGAACTCATGCGCGTGCAGGTTATTTCCCATTTTCACGTGTGGTATTTTTAAAAAACTGAGTCAGCTGAGCTCCTTCAAGCTGTTTTGAACTGCAGAGAGTAACATCTTCAAAGGATTGTGCAGCTCTATCCCTGTTTGCCTGCTGCGACTTGTGGTTAAGTTGAGCACTCGGAAACATTTTTGGAGCGAGCAGATGAGTATTAATATAATTGGTGCGTGCGGCGTAGCAGGACTTCACAAGGCAAGCTTAGCACACCATATGAGTCGCTCGTTTACTCTGGGAAAACTGGGTATTTTGTAAATGCCTCTGAATGTTACGGCTGCTACAAAGCTTTTACAAATCAAGGAGATTTAATGTTTATGATTACCAACTGTGTTTACTCAACCAAGGCATGTTTAGTCGCCTATACCCGTTTGGTAAGTTTATTACATCATAGAATATGGCATTTTCAGCTACGTGAAAGCAGAAATAGCGTTTCTCAAAGAAAGTACCAGTACTGTACATGTATTTCCGGTTTTACCTCGTTAAACAAAAAAATGTTTAACGAGGTAAAAACTGGGCTATCCAAAATTTATTATGATGCTTGATTCCTTATAAAAACAAATTTTTGTGACGCTCCATTAATGCAACTGTGATATAGCTACATGATTTAATACAAAATTATTGCAGCAATGTCAAATTAAGTGGCACAATAGAACACCTGCTTTTTGTGTTTAGTTTGTTGTCATTCCCTCACACCTCCGATTATCACGGTTGGCTTCGTACGGTGCGAAAGAAGCTCGACGTACGTATATACCCGACCATGACTTAGTAGTTTTTTGTTATTTGTAAAACGTACTTTCAAATTTGTGTTGGACAGCTCTCGACGCGCACCATAAGTATCTGCATGTTTTAGCGCCTTGAATTTGTGGCTTTTGTCTTCACGCCCCCTTCATATTTCACGCCCCCTTCATATTTCATGCCCCCTCAAGGAGGGAATGAGACATGAGAGTGGCGTCGCCAACGCAACTCCTGACCATCTTTCTCTTCCTCGTGGTGATTGTTCGAACGCCATAACCGGGTGCTCGCATTAGGCCGAGCCAACTTATAGGAGGCCCAGACAGAGCATGGAACACCAATTACCATCGGTGTTGTTCATGGCTAGAAATTGAACTCAGGTTGCCAGGATTGCAGCAAAGTGCACTTACCGCTTATCAGGCTGCACACCACAAACACCACACACCACACCGTGCTGTTTCGCACTCTACATTGCACGTGTAAATGCGCCGGTACCGTAAAAATATTACGCGCGATGCAGCCGCGCATATCGAGGTGCACATGCGCAGCAAGAGGAAAACACGCACATGTACGGACGGATACGCTCAGGGCTCCTCTGAGCCCTTCATTCTGCAAAGTCACATGATTGTCACGATCTTGTCGAGTGTTATCCCTCAAGACGACAAATCACCACGATGGCTGCTGTCACTCAGCAGCCCGTTAAGGCAGCGCGCAATGAATCATCGGCGTCGTTTCGCTTATTAAATAGAACCGCAGTGCAGAGTAAACACTCCTGCTGTTGTTGGTTCTTTCGGTAAAGTCACGTAGAAGGGAAATAATAAAATAATATAGATTTGAAACAAACAAAAATTCTCACGACGTTTCAAATTTTTTCAAATTTTCTTGCTGTGGATTTCGCACCTGATGATGATTGCGTGTGTTGCAGTCGAAACGTCGTGAGAATTTTTTATTGTTTTATATTTATATTATTTTATTATTTCCCTTCTACGTGACTTTACCGAAAGAACCAAGAATATGAATCCCTGCAGTCACGAAAGCTTTAAATCAAAACTCCTGTTGTTCTTAAGGTAATAATAATTTTAACAGTGAATGTTGTTTTATTTTTATTATTGTATTATTTCCCTTCTACGTGACTTTACCGAAAGAAGCAAGAATAATACATATTGTGTTACACTGAGTTTCAGTAGAATTTTGGTGCTTGAAATTGTTGCTATTTTCGTTGTAACGGTGTGCGAGTTGCCCTTGGTTCAACGTGCTTTGCAATGCTTGATGGCAACCTTTCACGTTCACGTTTTCTGCGTCCGGGGAAACTCTTTGTCGCCACTTGTGCAAGGTCGCACGATTATATAGAAGCGTGTTTTAGCGACAATATGGAATGAGTTTAAACAACAACAGCAGCAGAAATGACAAAATCTTCCCCGAATGCAGTCGCTCTCGTTTGATCTCGGAGGCTGAGGGCCTCGGTTCGTGTCTTGATGGATGGGCACCGGTGCACACCAGGTGTTGTAGGTTCATTGCTGCTAAGTACCAGTAGGTAGCATTACAGCCAATGGGTACGGCCACCAGATATGAACGGGCCACTCAGTGGACCGAGTAATTTTTGGCGGATTGTCCGTTGAGTCCATCTGTGTGGAATTTTGTACGGTCATATGCTCGTATTTTTTACTTCATTTTTAAATGTAAATCTTTCCACAATAAGACCGCTTGTATGTTTTTCATTGTTGCATGTGCAATTAATCGGTCGGTGTTTATATTGCACTCTTTACATCAATGAAGGTGTATCAAAGCACTTTGCAGAAAAAAAAATTACTTGAACGCCCCAATACTTAGAAAATGTTAGTTTCAAATAACGAAGCATTTTAACCTAGGCAACATTATGTAGGTTAATATGCACCTATGTCCATAAATATATATTTAGTCCTGTATCGTCATGCACAGCGAGATGTGTATACCCGACCGTGTGCCCCCAATATCACAAACATCTGCGTCGACTTTCCCGCTGCCAGGCCCAACAGAAATAAAATATTAATAACAATATTTGTGCCTACATGCATATTGCATTATGCAGTGGGAGGAAAACACACACGAGTATAAACACTCTTGTTTGCACGTGTTTACTTTCTTCCTTCACGAAAATAAACCTCATTGCGCACGCGTATAAACACAACAGTACGTGAGATTATGACTGCTGGAGTTGCTCACGCCGCTGCAATGCATCTGCCAAAAGCAATGAGAATCTCGCCGTGTGTAGTTCATTAGAACGACTGCGTCGCCTAAATCATGCTCATCGAAGCTCACTGGAGAGGGACACTATACCACCTCCGGCATTACGTGCGCGCATAGATTTTCTTAGCCTTCGTTAATTGTTGCAAAGCAAATTCCTTCACACTCGCGATCGTGTTTTGCCTTTGTGCGTCCCTCTCCTTTGTTGGTGACGAACGCATCTCTTGTTTTTTTTTCCCCTTCAAATGTTTCATTTTTTGCAGTCTGACGGCACAAGTAAATTTTCGTTTGGCGATATGTGGAGTTTGTGTTTTGTTAAACGTGTGCAATGCGTTCAGTGCAGCAGTTCCCTTCGGAGTTAATTTACTCTCCTGATTGGTTTGTTTGGTGTTTGTTTGGTTCCCTGCGTTCAAATGAATCATTTATGATGTTTGATTGCGTTCGATGCTGCTTGTGCACAATTCAGTCTGAAACATGAGTTTATAGTGACAAAATGATTGCGTAGCAAAACAATAATCACCATCATGTATTACTTGATGTCGCACCGTGCACAATTCTAAAACAAGTATTAAGAGAACGGAACGTAGAGCCGTTCGTTTAAAAAAAAAATAATTCGGAATAACTCCTCCGTGTATTTTTTCTAACGTCGAGCAAAATTATATTTTGCAATCTTGATTTGAAGCTTTCGTGACTGCAGGAATCCATACTCTTTGGTTCTTTCAAGTAATACAGATTTGGACATTAACCTGATTTGCATTTCACTGATGGTTGCATTGACTTCTGATTTGCTAGATTAAATTTCATTTTCCTTTCATGTCCGTGGCAGATTGCTACAGAACTACCCTGGGACGTCTGAGCTCTGCAAGCAAATCCCCTCTAAACCGTGCTGCATGAAAGCTAAAGCACTTAAGGCCGTTGTATATGCCGCAGTATTGTCAGGTTATTGAGAGGCATCCTACAATCCAGCAGATTTAGTGTCGCCACTTTGATCAATCTTGCCGGGGTCACATTTGTGTCACCATGCATCAGCCACGATTCCCTGTGAACCGACACGTTAGAGGAAATTAAGTGTAAGGCTTGTGTGACCCACGAATACAGCTGAGGAATAGATATTGCCTGACCGCTGGCTGGGGCAGGGTAGACGCATTTGCTTCTCTGTGTGAGTGAGTTACAGCCCCATGGCTTGAACTGTTCCCGACAAAATTTTTTCTTAACTATGTCTAAGAATATGTCTAAGAAGCCTCCAGACAGGGGGCTGGGTAGCTCCGGGATGGGGGGGGGGCGGTTAATATCTATCATATCAGAGCAGTGAGGCAGCAGTGTTGAGATCTTCGGTTTGAATTTGGAGAGCCACCTTTGTTTAAAACCGTGTTCGTTAAGCACAGTGAGTTGATGGTCTCCGCCACCTGCCCATTAATGGTTGCATTGAAAATAGAAAAAAAATCACGTTTACTTCGGTTTTGCACGTATACATATTTTTTCCGCTCTAAGGAATTAGAAATTGCTTTAGATTGATGGCCAATGAAATCTATCTGCAGGACAATACATAGGACTGCATAAGTAGTTACCCGATGCTGTTTTCTCATGCAGGGGAGTTGCACTTCTAGCTGTGAGTTTGATTGGAAGTTTTGTTGTCTCATTACACATTACTGATTGCATAAGCAACCGTTTTTCATATATATACAAAACCCTACTCGTTTCCGATGGGTTACTCTCCGCAACCTTGTGACCTGGACATAAATATGTACAGTATATACTACAGGAATTTCATTCTAACTACCATTTAGTCCTATCATTGCGACATGTTCAGCAACACAACTACCACTTTGTGGTAATTTTACCCTTTTGGCCCCGCCCCCCTCCCTCCCGATACGTTCCATTCATTGGCTACCACATTCTGATGAGCCTCCCCCCTCTCCTCCCCCCTCAACTCGCTTTTAAGGGATTACATCTTGAATCATTGCCTCACTTGATGCAGCTAATCTGGCTGTGACGATCCCACCTGATGACGGAGACTTGTGTTGCCTCCGAAACGTCGTGATCTTTATTTTATTTTATTTTTATTCATTTTGATGTTTTACCTACGTGACTTTACCGAAAAAACCTAAGAATATGAATCCTTGCAGTCACGAAAGCTTCAAATCTAGAATTAATTTGACAGTGGTTATTATATGGGGAGACTGCCCCAGTTATAGGACTGTGGAATTTAAGCCACTGCCCCCGAGTAAATATATGCAACGTGTCGTGCCTTTTTGAGCAATGGAAACATTTCAATTCTTACTCGTGTAACATTTTAGGTAACGTTAAGTTCCACCCTGACTTTTGCTCGTGACCTTTGAGCTGGATATGAGCCACTGTGACAAATTGAACCCGTGTGACAAAATTCGTACAAACTCAATGACAGCGTTGTATCTGTGACTTTAAAATTAAAATAATACATACAAATTTAAATATAATTATAATATGGACACTGTGCCTGTGTGTGCATGTTGAACCCCTTTCCCACCGTATATAGCCAACTGTGCTAATGGGAGGTGTGCGGGGGAAGACAAGAAACTAAACACAAAAAGCAGTTCTAAAGAAATTAATCGGCCACACCAGAAATACAGTTGCTGTGTTTGCTGTTTTCCTATAACGCCGTAGTTGCGTTTCTGAAGAAAAGAGCATGATGGTAAAATCGCGTTGTTATAATAAAAAAAAGTATAATATAGGGTAAAGCATAGTCCACGATAACGCGTGAGATGCGCCTGCAGGCTGGACAAAGGCTGAGGCACATGGGTCGCATCTAGAAGCATCCAGCAGCATCCAGCAGCATCCCACCTTGTGCGATGCTACGCCGAGGCAGCCGTACAACCTCTTATTCCTACTCACGCGACATAGTTCTGTTCACTCAATCGCGTTATAGCCAATCCGCGTTATAAAAACACGTTTCCACTATATATTCATCGCGGTATATCCAACTCGTGTTACGAAACACACGAGTTAGAGGAGAACAGACGGGTACGTGTGCCTGTCATCGAATCGCCCAGAATATTCCTCATCTCCTCCCATCTCAGAAGCTAAGCAGGCGGAGGGGGGCGGCCTGGATAGTGCTTGGATGTGGCGACCATCGTGTACACCGAGTTGACGTTGGGGTGCTGTGGAGCTGTGCTAGGGCGGTGATCAGCAGAGGGCGATGCAACAAAATGCATTGTTGTACAGGGATTCCATGCTCCCTGCTTCACAAACTTCCACTGATCAGTACGGTGAAGTATACTCCAAATATCTTTATTACTCGCATGGCTTAGGGAGGCTCTCATCCAACGGTGCACTGACAAAACGGCTTCGCCGTAGTAAGTGAGCATGCGTAACAACACCAGCCACCAATCACCACGAAGTGGCGGTGACGTCACCATGGTACCAGGCCACGTGCACCCTGAACCGGTCTTTGGCCTCCCCTAGGTCAACTCAGCCTCAAATGAGTACCTGGTGCGATGTGTAAACATTGCCACTGGGGAGACAAAGGCGGCCGAGCATGGTGCTGGCCACCAACCCCCTCGTGTGCCGTGCCGGCCTTCATAGGTGCTCGCTAACAGCACTTGCCCCTGCAGTCTGTTAAGGCTATACGGGGGATCTTTTGTCTTTGTGTGAGTATGCACACAAACATTCAGCATTATTATTCCTTGGTTCTTCAGCTCTCTGCCCAGATGTATGTGTATGTGTGTTGAACTTCTTTTGCAGCGTACGTAGCCAACCGCGCTAATCGGATGTGCCGAACGACAGAACATCCACGTCAATGTAGAGTGCTGGAAGATAAGAGGGGGGGGGGGGGGGGTGGGAGTTCGAGAAGCGCAAATGCAGTTAGGTGCTGCATAGCCGCGTCTGTATCCACCCCGGCCAGGCGCGGCGATCTGCAACGCTCTTAATGGGAAGAAGCAGGCATTTCCCAGCTGCTGATCGCTATCACGTTGCCAATACGGCGTTGGACACGGCTTGGCACGTAATAAAGTGTAGCGCACCCTGCCTGCTGCTTATCAGCTGTCCCCTGACCCAGCAAAGTCATGTCCTGCACTTCCCCTCGAAGGAGAGGCGAGACGCACAGATTATGGTTTCGCATTTATTCCAGACCAGCATAACCTGTCATGCAGTAGTAATCCCTTTGAAATCAAACCTAAAAAAACCAAACCCTGTCTTCCCTGCATTGGTACGGAAAGCAAGTGACAGTGCAGACGTGGACAAGCCGAGCACCTGAACGCCTTGAAAGTGTGTAATTTAGTAAAGTCGCGTAGAAGGGAAATAATAAAATAAAATAAATAAAACATAATTAAATAATTGTGAGAATTATTTTATAAGGTTTTATTTTTATTCTTTTATTATTTCCCTTCTACGTGACTTTACCGAAAGAACCAAGAAGATGAATCCCTGCAGTCACGAAAGCATTAAATCGAAATTTACGTGTAATTTAGTTTTTGATATGCAGGCGTTTTGGATGGGAATGTTTGGGGAATTTGTTGGTTCGATGCTTGCTGTCCTCGGGAAGCACAGAGTTGCCTGCCCGAGGCAGCTCAAAGGGCCTGCCCTGCTGGAGCATTCGTGTGCGGTACAGGTTTGTCAGAGGTCGCAATCGGGTACCCGATACCCGTTCCCCCCCGATACCCGGCGACCCGTACCCGGCCGGGAATGGGTACGGGTACCCGTTTGCGACCCTGGTGCGGCTGGGTACGGGTAGGCTGTGAATCACTGGTGAGTCACCGTTTGTCACTCATTTCTCAACGTCTTGTCTCTTCTCACAATTCAAGTTCCTAGAATCAACCCACCCGCGCCTGCAACATGGCTTTATCCCAGAGGTCGCAATCAGGTACCCAATACCCGTACCCTACCCGTACCCGGCCGGGTACGGCCGGGTACGGGTACCCGTTAGCGACCCTGATGTGGCCGGGTACGGGTAAGGAATCGGAACCCGTTTGCGACCTTTGAGGTTCGTGCTTCAATTGTCAGCTGCAGCTTGGCAGGAAGCGAATGTCGAGTTTAAATGTCAACAGTCATTTGGCAGCATGTGATTCGCCCTGCTGTGTATATAATTGCGAAGTAAATTCGAGGTGAATGTTTTTAACTTTGATCTTTTGTCTCTTTGTTCAGCGGCGAGTAAAATATCCTCCACCGCAGCCTTTTTTACCCAATGATATCCTGGTCTGGGACTCTAGGAAAATGGTTGGCACTTACATTTGGGTGTTTAAGGGACTGCCGGGTGCATGTGGCCAGATGCCATTTGTTTAAAGGATGTGATATCCTCTCATTAAACCACACCATTTAACACTGATAATTATCACACAATCACAATTAATCACAATGGCTCAAAAGGGTGGCAATGTTGCGTTTCCAACTGTCACAGATTTCCCAGCATCCATTCCACTTTTTAAAGTACGGTAGATGTCTTCCGAAATCTGTCAGTGTTTTCATCACTCAAAGGTGGCAACCCCGGTTGTATACATTGGCAAACCACTGTTAGAACATCACGTGGCCCCAAGAAGATAAAGATTGATTCGAAACGATTTACTGCGCCGACATTTGCTGCATTGCTCTTTATGATGCGCCGTTGACGTTCGGGACGGTACATCCATGGCGGTGTTTGTTTTGTGATGTAATTCATCGCTCGCTCAAAGTGCCGGCACCAGTGAACACAACCATTTTCATACAATAACATAGTTGTGTAATGGACATAATGCCTGCAGGATGGCACCGTGCCTGCCTCGCAATTGAATGGTTGTAATTTTGCGTTCCAGTCGGGGGTCCACTCAGCACCGAGTTAAAATGAAGACCACATCTTCTTGGTTCTTTCGGTAAAGTCACGTAGAAGGGAAGTAATAAAATAATAATAATACTAAAACATAATAATAATACTAAAACATAATATTTAATTATGTTTTATTTTTACATAATATTATATTTTTACATAATATTTTATTATGTTTTATTTTTATTATTTTATTACTTCCCTTCTACGTGACTTTACCGAAAGAACCAAGAAGATGAATCCCTGCAGTCACGAAAGCTTTAAATCGAAGACCACATCGTGAGACGTTCACAGCAGTTGTCGTGCGGATGGACTTGACCTCACCAAGATAAATTTTGAATTTGTACCTCTGTCTCAAAGGTTCCAGCAGGGAAACACCGCATTTGGCTGACAAATAAATATATGGGCAGAGAGATGCATTTACTTGTAAAAAAAAATATTAATCACTAACTCTAATTCGGGTTTTTGTTTTATGGTATTGGTGAAGTGGTTAGCACACGGCACTGAGTCCAACCACCCGAGTTGGGTTGGTGGCCACGGCTAACATCGGTGGCGTGAGACATCCATACCGGTCGTTAGTCCCTCCTTCACCAACCGGCACTGACCAGCAAGGTGAAGTATGGTCAAACAACCCCAACGACCAAGACACACAGGGAGGCCCTCATCCAGCAGTGCATTGACAACGTTTTTTCAATTACGGTCACTTATGTGTTTGTGATATGAAACTACAATTAATTAAGGCTCTAGCGATCATTCGATTATGTGTGGCATCTGTTCAGGAAGTATTGCTTATTACGTGGCAAAAAGTTGGACTGTTTTCACCATCTGGCCAGGCATTATGCGAGATGACTGCAGAGGTAGGCGAAAGAGATGCACATCCGATGTAAACGTTAACAGTGATTGAACAGCTGGTACTGAGATCCAAAACAGCAATACAATTCGCCCGCAGGTGCCTGTGATGCAATTGACATGTGTTGTTTGATCTAATGCTAAGTTTAGCAATGATCTTATCGAATGCTCTTTGTGCGGACATCAATTCGCTCTGTTTGTGTCTCTTCGTCGGTTGAATCACTTCATCGCAAACGAGAGAGCAACGCCTGCATTTAATGTTGTAATTCAGCATTGTTACTGACTTTGCCCACAATAAGAAGGTGTCCAAAAGTGAACGATGTAAACTACCGTGTCGGCGTGTTTCTGATGTATGTCGACTCGGTAAAGTGCCGAAGAAGCCAAACGGTGCCCAGTTGCAGTGCTTCTACTGCTGCTCGTGTTGTTTGCTGTTTAAGGTCACGGCGTGATGCTTTGGTCGCCACTATGTATTCACCGGAGGAAGCAAGCGCAGTGTGGAGACGCTTCGCAGCCATTGTCGCAGCTGGAGAGTTTCCAGTTCAATCGTTTGTCTGCGGAAAGGACATTCTGTTAACCGTTATGCTTGGGCTGGATTGGGCAGACTACCCTAAAAATGAAACTTAGACTTTCACCAAAAGCCACGCAGCATCTCTCCGGCAGCTGGTCATGCGACAACGATTGGCCATTCACTCGGGAAATCTTCCAAGCGTGAGCTGATGTATAAGAATATTTGCTTTGGGCACACCCAGGAGGTGGCCTAGGGCTGCGTGCAGAGTTGTCTGTTGGTAAGACGGCAGCCTCCACCTACGGTTGCGCACAGCGTGACGTAAGCCACCTGCGCAGAGGACCCGGTGTTTGGTAAATTGAGTCTGTGATAAAACCCGTGATTCCACGGAGCGATGGAAGATGAGAGAACATTGAGGCGCATTCTCGCGTCCTAGCGTCCTCGCGTCATGAGTCTCTGTGTGCCCGAGCGCTGTATTGAAGGACCTTAAAGACGATGGCGGCGGTGGAGGAGAATGTGTGATTTTTTTGTTGCTGTTGGCTCAGCGCCGTGGTGCGGCGTCACCTGGAGAAATCTTGTGAACGCGAGCGTGAAACCTTTAGAAGCCCCGGGCCAAAGCATGGGGGGCTCGCGGGTTCCCACTGTGAGGCCCCCCCCTCCCCTCCCTTGGGTCCATTCTGTGCATGGATTGCTCCATGGGAGCGGACCTCATTGTCATTGGGTTGTGGAGCATTGCAGAGCTACTGGCTCATGGGCTGTGGTCGCAGTCGTGCTGACATTGACCTTTATACACACGCCTGCACACACACGCACACGCCTGCGCACACACATACACGCCTGCACACACACGCGCACGCCTGCGCACACACACACGCCTGCGCACACACGCACACAAAGAACATGCGCGCACATGTGCTTGTCATTTTTCTCTCCCTTGTAAAACCACTTGCTATTTGTGTTCATTCTATTGCATTACAAAGTATAATGAAATAATTGGTGCCATTTTTGGATCCACTACCAGATGAAGGCTTTCCGTGTATTGGTCATGGGTTTTGTATTTTATTATTATTATACTTCACCACACTGGTCAATGTGAGTTGGAGAAGTGGGAAGTCAGGGGTAGGGCTAGTTCATGTATGGATTGCGACCGATATTAGCTACGGTCGGGAATTGAACTTAGTTCGCCAGGTTCCCCATTGCAGTGTGTGCTAACCATTGTCCTGCTGGGTGAAATCACGTGTGTAATTTCATATACACCTGTGGAGCCATGTTTCTGGGCAGATATGCAGGATACATGCCTGTTTAGCCATCCGTTCTGACGGCTGAGCAATTGAAATGGGCTGAGTAAACAGCATAATCTGGTGGGTAGTAAGTACCAAAGCGACTTAGGTGATGTTGTAAGCCATGGAGCCAACATAAATTATGACAGTATTATAATTGGAAATAATTTCCTTCAGGTGCCATTGTGAACAGAGGTGCCAAACAGCAAAACGGGCAACACGATCATTAAAATAATGTGAAAGTTTTAACTTTTATTAGTCCATAAAAATGGAACATTAGTGCAGTGTCATCACACGCAATGATAATAAGCGTTAAATAGTTTAACTTTTTTTTCCTGCAGGTATTATGAACAGATTTGTGGGTGTAGGTTTCCTGGATTTCTGAGGCTCAGAGGGGGCGGTGTGTCAGAGTGATGCAGCGATGGTAAAATCAAACCACGGAATGACTTCTATTTGCCGGAATCTTTTTCGCCAGTGCGATGTCGAAACGTTTCAGGATTTCAATCTTTCCCGTTGCTCACGCCCGCTCTCGTGTGCGCTCTGATTATTCTCCCGTCACTCTTATTCCCTCACGCGGTCCTTCATTCTTAGCGGCGGTGGTGCTGTTTTAATAGCCTAGGGCTTGGCACCGGGGTATTTGTCACTGTTTATGGGCATTCGAATTCATTTATTCCAAATAATGGGGAGGGCATTTTAAATGTGATCAGCAGCCATCCCCGGTGTATTATTAAGCATTTCTTTGCTAAATTCCGTACACATTTTAACGGCAGATGTTTAAATGCTCTGACCCGAGCGCTCGTGCCGAACAGCCAAATGGCATGAGAAAATATTGTATGTCAGTGACGATTGCCATTAGTCTCATATTTCTAGCTCGGTTGCTGGAGCAGCAGGACTTTCAATGATGATGATGCTATGAGTATATATCTTAGCTCTGGTAAACTCAGCCCATACTCCCTCCAAGCTGCACTGCTCAGTAAGAAGTCAACATTGGTTGCCTTTTCAACATGCGAGCAGCTGCCATATAAATGTACAATGATCTCCACTGGCTATAGACCACCAATGTAGATAAACACCATCTAAAAACATGTCAGCTCAGCAACACATTTTTATTTTAACAGCCAAAAGCCACAGTGTCTACTTGTTAAAATTTAGTGATGGATTGACGCATATTACCATCGGTAGCCCCAAGCGAGTGATGGAAACTCTACATTTCCATGGAAGTGACCTCTTTTCCTACAGTATGAACACAGTTTTCTTCCCACGAAATGGTACGAATTATTCTGAGCTCAGAAAGAGAATGGGCCTGGTTAAATGGAACCAACACGAGTTTGGTCAGTGACGCGGCCCAGCATTAGCATGTTTGCCACTTTTCGATTTAAAGCTTTCGTGACTGCAGGGCTTCATCTTCTTGGTTCTTTCGGTAAAGTCACGTAGAAGGGAAATAATAAAATAATAAAAATAACTATTTTATTATATTATATTATTTTTGAATGTTATATTTCTTTTATTATTTCCCTTCTACGTGACTTTACCGAAAGAACCAAGAAGATGTTTGCCACTTGTTGCAGAGGCTCGCCATTCAAATCCAGTGGTCACTCTTTTTTAATTATTATTACTACTACTACGGATGTAATAACCACGTATGTATGGTGAACTTTTTTCACACCGTACATGGCCAACCGTGCCAATCAGAGGTGCACAGTTGGCTAATCGTGGTCAACCGTGCTAACCATGATGGACATTAAAGATCCCCTGACGTCATTCGCAAGAGGAGGCCATTGTGTGCCGGTGTCGGTGCACAAATTTGCCACGTTCAAAAATTACACGGCTAATTACTCAGTCGGGGCCATACACAGCAAGCATTGGCCCCGACTGGCAGGCTAATGCCAGTAAATTCTTGCAAATGAGGCCATCCTGGCCTCTTGGGTTCTCACCTGGTTAAACAAACTTGAACGCTCACTCTTAGGGTGCGCGCGGTAGTTTGGCTTGTGTTGTTAACATTGTGCCACTCATTGCTTTGCGTGTGTCCCCACAGCTCATGCTGCTGCGCGAGCAGGCGGCTCACGCCCAGCGCAGGGCCGGGGATGGCTCCGAGGACGCCACGGAGATCGAGACTCCGCCAACGCAGAACTCCGCAGAGCTGCGACCCCTTACCTCGCACGCAAAGGTGGGACGGCCTGGCCGAATGACAAACCTACATTCGGAAACCGCGCTGGAACACAAATTCATTTTACAGGTATCGTTAAATTAATTGCTTGATGCATGGGCATGAAAATATGAAGAACATGGCAGCCAGCTGCTGTCCCCTCCCCCCCCTCCTCCCCCTCCTCCCCACATGCCCCCAACTTTTGAACAGATGGGACAAAGCAATATGCTGCGTCCTTTCAATTAATAGCTCCCTGGCCCCTTGGCTACTTGACATGAGCCCCCATGGCTACTTGCCCCAACAGCTTCCAAATGTGTTCCCGCACGCCTAACATGTCACAGTTTAAAGCGTGTTCCTCGAGTGGTTTTAAATACAAGAGAAACTTAATTCTCGCCGATGACACTTTCATAAGTCTCAAGTGCAAAGTGTGTCAAACGCTGCTTTTAAGATGGGCTGGGGGAAGGGGGGGGAAATATTTTTTTTTGCTTAATGAAAAATCTATTTTTTTTACTTAATGAAAAATCTTTTTTTTTTTACTTAATGAAAAATCTATTTTTTTTTACTTAATGAAAAATCTGTAAGTTTCGTCGCTGTTTTTTCACCAATTTCAAGGTCCATGAAGTGAGAAGAGAAACGCCACTGTTGGTCCGGTATCAGTGCTGATCTGTCCACTCGGGTGCACTTTAAAACTTGGCCATGGTCAATGTGACGAGTGGTTATCCTACAAAACTGGAGGAGGTCTCATTCTGGGTATCGTTCCGTGACGTGCGGATTAATTGCATAATCCAGAAATCGCAGTCATTCCACTTCTGCTGTTGCCACATTGATTTATTTTTCTTGAGCTTTTGATCCCAACTGCCGCTCATTGTAATAACCGCGTGCAATAGACCGCGCGCTTTTAGATGTGCTTCTGCGGCCGTCTGGAACGCTCTTCCTTCCGATATTAGGAATCCACTGGAGCTTGTGTACTTTTAAGTCTAGATTGAAAACTCGTTTCTTTAGAACTGCACTTTGTGTTTAGTTTGTTGTGGGCGAGTAAAGAGAGGGAGGGACTAGGAACAGTTGAGATATTTCTCGTCACTGATGTTAGTCATGACTGCGAATTGACCTCGGGTTGTCGGGTTAATTGCCTGCTGTGCCACCACTCCCTGAGCATCAGATGACATATACAGCATTAAACGGGGAAGTATAGATCCATTGCGCCACTGCTCCTCCCTTTTTCCAGAATGGCAGCACATGACAAAAAAACATTATTTCTACTGCTTGATGAGCTTATAATAACAGGGCAAATAAGGAGAGAACCTGGTTCAATCACGCGTGGCTTTTTGGGATTAAAACCAAAGATCTCAGTCGTGCTGACTCAGATGTTCAACATCCTCTTGATCCCCGATACCTAGACCATCGATTTTAAATGTAAATAGAAACACAACATTGAAAGAAGCACAACACTGTCGCCCTTCATATGCATGAAGGCACTCCTATTTGTAAACATCTATAAAGATCAAATTGAAAGAGCAAAAAGTTGTTTTATTTTGTATCTTATGAACAAGTACGTAGGGTGTATGTCTAATGCTATGCGACACTAATTTGCCGTGACCAAACTAAACCTGAAAGCTACTCCAGTCAAGTGTGTCATTATGTATGTTGAATGTCTTTCGCACCGTTCGTGACCAACCATGTGAATCAGAGGTGTGGGGGAAGGGTAACAAACTAAACTCAAAAATCAGTTCTACAGAATTGAGTTGTCAATCTAGAAGGAAGAGGGTTCCAGACGGCCACAGAAGTGCGTCTGAAAGTGCGTGGTGCAGTGTTCAGTGGCTAGCTTTGTTCAATGGCTAAGCCAAAAGCCCTGTGAGGATGACCAGAGTTCGCGTGAGGGTTTATGCTCCTTGACGAGATCGGCAAGGTATTGTGGTTTATCTTTGGCAAGCACTTTGTGTTTAACGAGTGTGACCTTATAATGTGTTCGTTCAGCAACTGGAAGCCAATGCAGCTCAGCGAGCACTGGACCAATACGGTGGGATCTTGCAGTACCCGTCACGACACGCGGAGTTGCTTTGTCGAGTCTTTTTTTTTACTCACGTGTGCGCCCCTGTGGACTCCAGGCTCGCGTGACCAATGGCACCGCTCTGCGGGACATCGAGGGGCCCGGGCGGCTGCTGGAGCTGCAGGATCTGCTGGACAAGCGGAACGTGGAGGTGGCGCAGATGAAGGAGCGCCTGGGCACGCTGTCGGCGCGCGTCGGAGAGCTGGAGGACGACGTGGACACGGCGAGGAGGGACCTCATCAAGTCCGAGGAGATGAACACCAAGTACCAGCGCGACATCAGGGAGGTCAGCTGATGACAGCTCACGCTCTAGAGGAGTGACATGGCGTACCTTCAGGTCTAGAAGGGCACTTGAGAGCTTGCTATAGCGCAGGGCCCTTCTGTGGAAGTCGTTGCTCGGCTGTAATTTTTTTGTACAATTTTCATCAACGTGGGCAACACTGCCGTGTCATTCAACATTGGCGTCAGTGCCACGTTCGTGTGCATGGACATCAGGACCGTGTAGTCTTTAACGTGCACAGTTCACAAATACGAACTGTTTAAATGTCTTTCTCAGGCTATAACTATGGCTGTAGCTCGTGCTTAACAGGGGTGCCACATCTTCTTGGTTCTTTCGGTAAAGTCACGTAGAAGGGAAGTAATAAAATAATAAAAATAAAACATAATAAAATAATTCTCACGACGTTTCGGCCACAACACAAGCAGCCGTCCTCAGGTGAAGAAGTCGTGAGAATTATTTTATTATGTTTTATTTTTTATTATTTATCACTTCCCTTCTACGTGACTTTACCGAAAGAACCAAGAAGATGAATCCCTGCAGTCACGAAAGCTTTAAATCGAAAAAGGGGTGCCACAATTCTCAAGTTGAAGTCCAGCCCCGGGGGTCACCATTGAACACTCAATGCTGCTCTGTGACCTGCGCAGGCAATGGCCCAGAAGGAGGACATGGAGGAGCGAATCACCACGCTTGAGAAGCGTTACCTGGGGGCCCAGAGAGAGGCCACGTCGCTACACGACCTCAACGACAAGCTGGAGAATGAGCTGGCCAACACAGAGGACCTACTCAAGCAGGTGAGTCATTCAAGCCCCCCACCCCCTCCCCTCTAGGCATTGGGCAGTGTCTGTACGTGACCGGTACGTCTGTGTTTTTTCGTTGTCCTTTCCCCCGCACCCTCCAATTACCACGGTTGGCTACGTATGGTGCGAAAGAAGTTCAACATTTCCAGCATCTCATTTTAATCATTCACAATGGCTTCCAGTGTTGATGGGTTTTGTTTTTAATTCCTGAACCGCTTGTGCTGGCGTTTCAGTTTACGTTGATTTTCAGCGACCAAAATTGTTTTGTTAATTCTCTGTCTCTCTCTCGGCACTTAAACACATGAGGTAATTATAGACCCGATTGTTTTACTTTATAACACATCATATCCCATTTTTTTTTACATTCTAACAACGTATACACGTGTAGTGTTACTAATTTTAATTGAACAACAATTCGGATGTACAGCGTCAATGCACGGTGGTTCTCTCCACAGCAGAGGCTCCGTCACATCGTGAACCTGGCAGCCTGATGTCAAGTTATGTGTCGCTTGACATCCATCAGTAAGTGAGCCATACCTGAACTGGTCCTGGGCGCCTCTTTCACCAATTACACTGGTCAACAAAAAAAAGCATTTTTTTTCTGGCCTGGACTTTTGCAGCTGTTTTAGACTAATTTCAGGGTGCTGATTCCAAATCTGATCTCAGATTTGCTCTATCACATCTCATTTTTATGCTATCGGCATACCCCATTTTCGTTGATTTCACCCGAAATTAACTCTGTCACTTATGATTGCAAGTTGTTGTGAGTCAGTGACTGCTTTAGTGTTAAAATATGGTGCTGTATTTTTAGGATAGTGTGTTTATAATATAATTTTATGTAGATATCCACATTTATTTAATATTTTTCTTCTGCAGTTTTTATTGAAAATGCAATATTTGATTTCTCAAAAACCTGATGTGATAGACAAAAACTGATGCCAGATTTGGAATCAGCTCTCCAAAATTACCTTAAAACCGTTGGAATACCTTATGCCAGAAAAAGTGTGTTGACCAGTGTTATTATTATTGTCCTGTGCTTTAATCCCGATGGGGCAAAGTGATAGGAGTCGTTTAAAGACACCCGAATAGCCTTAACAGACTGTAGGGGCAAGTGCTGTTAGCAAGCACCTATGAAGGCCGGTACGGGACACGAGGGGGTAGGTGGCCAAAACCACACCCGGCCACCTTTGTCTCCCTAGTAACATTGTTTACACACCGCACCAGGTACTTATTTGAGGCCAAGTCGACCTAGGGGAGACCAAGAACCGGCGCAGGTAATAGTCACATGAGCGGGAATCTAACTCACTGGGTTCGTAGCGCAGCATGCTAACTGCTACACTCCTGCTCCCCAGAATAGTATGGGCACACCTAGACACTGCCTGAGTCGTAATGGACCCCAGAGCCAATGATGTTCTGCCGGCAAGAGTCAATTAAGTGGAATTGTTTGCTGCTGGCTGACAGTTCACATGTCATGGTGCACCACATACCTGCAGTGAATACTTAGTCGTAATGATCTGTCACAGCAGCCTTGCTCCAAGGCACTGGTGGATCAACGTCCACATGGCTTACGGATGCCCTCACCGCAGGAGACGTGGCGCCTTGCGTTTTATTATCCTTCCCTTGGCTCTGCCTTCCTTTGTGTGTTGGTTTGTTTAGATGTTTGGAATCTGCTGTCTTTGTATGAGACAGAATTGCGGTATCTTCTCTGCTTTGTCGTCTGAGTGGGGGGAAGTGCATATGCGTTAAAGATTGGCTGGAAGAGGAGCAGTTCTCAATTCCTGTTGACTCACTCCTTGGGCTCCTACTGTCCATATTTACATCGCAGCCTCTTGTCTATTGTACCGTGTCCATTGGATGTCAATTGACATCTGTGAATTTGATACGTCAATTGAATTAGAAAAATCTACTTTTTTTCCTGCTGATGTCTTAGCCCTAATAATTCGTGCCGTCCGGTTCACACAGGGCGTTGAAGACCCTCTGGCGTCATTCACAAGAGTAGGCCACTGTCTGCAGGCAGCATGGTCCAAAGTTGCCAAAATGTTAAAACGTGCCCGCAAATAACTCAATTGGTATCATATACATCGCAGTGAGGCTTCTCTTTTGTAAAACAAGCCTCATAAATCAATGTAGTTATAATAAAATAATTGCACTCTTTTTTTTGTTTCGAAGGAAGCAATGGAGATACAAATAAATGAGACAATTTATACCAGATGTGGTCTCAATCTTCGACTGAATGTTCTATTAGTTGAATAGGTTTATTCAAACAGGTTTAGTGTATCTGCTACATCTCTTTGCTCTTCATTTGGCCCAGACACAGGAGCTAAATCAAGAAGAAAATCACAACGTTGTGGCGATCAAATCGATTGTGACCTTTCACGACTTTTCTCAGCAGGACGGAGAGGTTTTGGTTCCTGTTGTGTGACTTTCTCCACTTTACAGACCAGGTCCGCAGCGCGGATGCGTGAGCGCGTGGAGCACGTCAATATAAAACGAGGGAGATGAGGCAGGACAAAGCATTTATACCCCCCCCCCCGCCGCCCAACTCCAATCCCACCCTGCAGAGCAGGCAGGAAATTCTCCCTTTACCGCTGAATGAAGCCCTGCTGACAGGCATGTCCTGACATCGACCGTGCTGCGTGGTGTATTATCCACGTGTTGCTCTAACAGCGTATACAGCAATCCACTTACGTTTGTTGATCCAAAAATATTTGTGTGTGCGTGCGTGCTTTGTGGCTTCTTCAGGTTCATCTTTTAGCCAAATTACACGGTATATGTTGCCTCCATTGTTGCAGCGGCAGGCCCAATTTATAATAGATGCTGTTGTGTTTTTTTATCACAAGGAGAATTGCGATTAATTTGAATTGGTGGTTTTTCACGCTTGCACATTGTGATGAACAGACTCTGAAGTTGTAAATAAATAAATAACTGGCTTGTCAGAAGTGTATTTCATCTGCGATTTTGTTATCTAATATTGTAGCTTCAGAGTTAAATAAATAAATAAAACCAAAGGGACACAAAAGGGAATTTGATGGAAATATTATAAGCCCCATTAAAAGTGCAGCACGGACAAAAATGCGTTTTATTTATCCTGCCCGGCATTTATTTGCGTTTTTGAGGACTGTTCAATTATGTCAGCCCCTACAAGATTGTAATCATGAATTACTCAATGGAAATATGATTTTGGATGAAATATTTACATTGTTGCTTCTAGGCTAGGTCAGAATGTTAAATGTAATGCACCTCGAAATTACTACAATATTAATGTCAGAATTCAAAATAATACAAATAACTCATACCATCACTGAGAATAAAGAAGAATGGAAGTCAAAATGCATAATCTTTTACAGTTTTTACTGAATTATGGTAAATAATTTGCTTTATTTAATTAGTCACAGTTTGTTTAATTTCCACAATTAAAATAATCAAGAACAATTCTTAAAGATGGATTCTGCTCCAGAAATATGATTAACCTCTAATTGTTTACATGTGTTTGATAACTATTTCGCCAAGGAGTTAATCAATATTTAAATGGTAGTAAGGTAAAAATGTATTGTATTTATTAATTATAAAGATGTTAAATTATAACTCGTATGCAACATGTACATCGGCAATGTCGCTCAACTTTTTAGAATCAATTCAGAAATGACTGTGAAAATGTTTTCTTTGTCATATGTAGCCTTTGTGCCGTAATATCTTGTGATTTTTGAGATAATAAAGAGTTTAATAGAGGATGATTGTGATTCAAAATATCCATTTCTAGCAATAAAAAACTCAAGTTATATATTTTTTAGATGCATGGCTATTGAGACGTGGAAATTTATTCAATGCAGAGTTGTGTTTTATATATTTCATGTTTTATTATTTTTTTATTTGACACATTTACAAGATCATTTACCTTTATCAGCACGAGGCAGGCTAGCAGGTTTAGCTGGTTATTAACGTGCATTGCAAAAATGCGCTTCAGTTTTTGTTTCTCTTCTCGTGCGTCTTCATCACGTGCGCACGCCTGCGGCAAGAAGCAGGCTTGCCCCCCACGAGCTGTAAGGAAAAGTCGAGAGCAAACGAGTTCACGCTAAATCACTCTCGCGGGCTTATACCGAGCCACCGTGCTGATCGCAGAGCCCTGCCCACGACCTGTTGATGTTGACTGTTAGGATGCTTCTCTTAAAGCTTTCGTGACTGCAGGGATTCATCTTCTTGGTTCTTTCGGTAAAGTCACGTAGAAGGGAAGTAATAAAATAATAAAAATATAAAACATAATAAAATAATTCTCACGACGTTTCGGCCACAACGCAAGCAGCCGTCCTCAGGTGAAGAAACAGGTCTGTCGGGAAGACAAACTCTGTTTCTTCACCTGAGGACGGCTGCTTGCGTTGTGGCCGAAACGTCGTGAGAATTATTTTATTATGTTTTATTTTTATATTTTATTACTTCCCTTCTACGTGACTTTACCGAAAGAACCAAGAAGATGTTAGGATGTTGTCACGGCCCATGACGGGTTCTCCTGTGTTCCCGCATCGCCTCTCCGTGTCGGACTGCACGTACAGGCGCCAGGTTCGAGTACGCAGGACACGCTCGCACGAGCGCGTACGGGCGCAAGGATGTGGCGATACCACGATGTGCATTGCACGATACAATCTGTCGTCTGCTTTGATTGTTATGTCGTGATTATCGTTGCTCATTTAATAAATATTAATTTTAAAAAAATCTTAGCAAAATGTCTTCCGAATTATAAACTCAATCGTATCATCAAATGTTTTGCTATTATCTATAAAATGAACGCCTTCTAATATTTTTGCAGAGTAGGTCATGGCATGGAGATCATATGACGTCATTCTTTTCATAGTTCATTTAGTTATTTAAAGTATGATTCGTGTAACTGATAGCATGTGCATTTTATAGCGCTCATAGATATTAATAATCGGAACCTCTTATGGCATGCTTAAGTTGGGTGAAATGAAGTGGAATAACTTTTAAGTACACTTCATGGTTACAAGATAGTGCAGCAAAGTACAGCATCAATAAATAATACATGTGAAATACAAATACCCAGTTATGGGAAACTTATACCGCATTAAACATGTCACGAAACAGCAGGGGGTTGGGTAGGTCTTGTAAAATATTCCACGAGAAATTAATCTGTGATGATGTCAGCCTAAACATCGTGAATGATATTGTGAAATCCCAAGCGTGCACGCACGTGCATCGGCTCTTTTCTCTCCATCTCTTTCTCGGTCTCCCTCCTATTCCCCCATTGCCTGCGGTGTATATCCGTGCTCTGAGACGCTCGTTACGTTGAGGCTGCATTCTAAATGTGTGTGTATACGCCTCTGTGCGTTTCCCCCTTTATGTGGGGAGCGGTAGTGCAGCGGTTAGGGTGCTGGGCTGCGAACCCAGCGACCCGAGTCCGATTCCTGGTTACGGCCAACACCAGTGACGATTATCTGAACCAGTCCTGGGCCTCCCCAAGGTCGACTCCGCCTCAAATGAATACCCGGTGCGGTGTGTAAGCATCGCCACTGTGGAGACAAAGGCGGCCAGGCATGGTGTTGGCCACCCACCCCCTTTCGCGTGTCGGCCTTCATAGGTGCTCGCAAACAGCACTAAAGCAACACGGGGGGGGGGATCTTTGTCTCCCACCTGTATGTGCGTCGCAGAGTGAGGACAAGACGCGGCAGCTGCAGGAGAGGCTGGAGCTCGCCGAGCAGAAGCTTCAGCAGACGATGCGCAAGGCCGAGACGCTGCCCGAGGTGGAGGCCGAGCTCGCACAGCGTGTGGCCGCGCTCACCAAGGTACGGCCGCTGCCTGGGGGGGGGTGGGGGGCTCTCACCGACATTTGTTCCGGACCGTGCATGCCTGACGGCCACCGCCGAGTCATCGTTGCGGATTACTCTTCCGGCATCACCAGTAAGATGCATGTAAACACGAGCAAAGAGAAACGGAGTGTTTTTTTCCAGCTGCCCCCCTCTCCACCCTCCGTCCAAAATGTACATTTTGCAAGTACGTATTTTTTGGTGCTGCGTAGGTGTCCACGTTTGTGCTGCACAGCGGCTCCGGTGTGTTCTCGGGTTCGTGCCATGCGTTGTGTGACACGATGTCCGACGTTTCACTCGGCTGTCTTGGGAGCTTCATTGGCAGTGAAAATGCGGGGGCTGGAAGAAAATCGTCGGACGTGCTGTGTGCAAAGTGTGGTACAAACCAAAAATACATCCGAGAACATTTTAGCGTTGCTCGTCTTTTGATTTCTCACGCTCACAGTTAGGCTGTTTTTAAAGAGTATGATACTCTATAATGTGTGCACGACGTGTTGGTATGTTTCGAGTTCACTTGAATAATATCGCTTCATCTATGAATCCACACTTGTATGCTATAAGAATTAGTTGCGTAGATACAGCAGCCAACAAAATGGAATATCTGTGTTTGGCACGCACTGTTCCTAAACATATAATGCATGCGGGAGTTGTGGAGTAAATGTTCTGTGTAGACAGTTCATTTGATCAAATCGCTTGTGGTCACTCATGCCATGCCCAAAATAAGCATGCTCCATGTCACAGAACTATAGTCCTATTTTTTCATCTCACGTTTGTTCTCTTGTTTAATGCTTTATTTATCCTTCCTCCATACCATCACTTTAACGCAATACCATTATTGCAGTTCGTCGCTCAGACAACCTCAAAATAATACTAACAGTGCCTCTGCTTCAATTACCACGTATACCTGTATATATCACTCAAAGTAGTTAAAACATCCAAACCCTAATGAGGAACATACATGAATGTATTCTGATGAGTGGAAATGCAATTGTTTTTGAAGCGGTTCATTTTTATATATATATATTTTTTTACACACCGTCGCAGGATGTTGCTGTGTGCTGTGTGCTGTGCATGATGTTAAGTTGCACACTGAGGGTCACATGTCCCCCCATGTGCATTAACACTGTGTCATGAAACTGCATGCAGCATGCACCGTGGGGGATTCAGGCTGGGACGTTTGATGTCTCGGAGTTCTTGTTAATTCTCTTCCAGCCTGCTGCACTTGTTTTTCTTTTTCTGTGCTGTCTCTGTGCTTCTCATGACTTGGTAATAGTGCGTCGTACCTTTGAATATGTTTTTTTGAAACCTTGTTCTTTCAGACGAGAACATAATCCATTCTTTAGATGAGCTCTGCCAATGTAATTCACGGATTATTTCAAACGTATGCGTTTCTTTTTTGTGATAGCGCAAATATTGTAATTACATAACGTACCTTCTGCTCACTTTGGCCTTTAGAGATAAAGCGTGGATGAATCATTTACAGGAACAAAATGTTTTGAAGAATTAAACTGCTTTAATGGTTGTGTAATATATATTTGAAGGTTGTAGAAAATATAAGAGTGTTTGGTTTTAAAGACTTTTAGTGAAATTAGCTGTTTTAAAATATCAAAACCTTTTCGATGTTGGGGAAATTTTGTTCAGGCAATCTTTAATAATACTTGTAAAAAACAAACAAACTTCGTACGGTGTTTTACATTTATGAATTTGAAGCATAACTAATTTCTAGTATAAATTTCAATGCTTGGAGAGATTTTCATCTTACTCGATGAGACATTTTATTTGTCGTATTGTCTTAATTGGACTCTGCTTTGCATGCGAGTAATTTGTGCAGGTAAGTGGGATGAGGCTGTTCAGCATTTTTCACGGTGCTGATTGTGCCTCAATAAGTAAAACAATATATTCCCGTAAAGTTGTAATGATGGCTTGCAGCATTATTTGCAATTAGTATGCAAGCTAAATTTAGGACGTTTTACCACCAGCCGCTTTGTCAGTTTTGTGTTTCAACCTGCAGCTGTGATTATGGTCTCACCTCTTTGAGCTGGCGGTGTTAATTTTTCAGAAGAATATGTTGATTGAAGGATGAGCCTTTAAATGAATAGTGCTGATGTGTAATCAGGGGAGCTCACAAATCATATTTTTTTGGTATTTATGAGTCCTATATTTCCCCAAATATTGAATGAATTACCCTTTCTCTTAAAATGCACAGGTAACCTTCACTGGGAGTTAAGTTACAATAACATAGCATTTCTTTTAATGGCCACAAATTATTTAACAAAAAGTACAAATTGCATATCAAACCCTCATATTAGACATGGTGAAACATCTTGACCCGAACTCCGTGAATGATGCCGTTTGTAAAAACAGTTCCAATTGTGTCACAGTCTCTCGTAAAAAATAACAAAGATATTTATTAAAAATAACTGAAATATGGAACTCGAGATGTCAAAAACGAACGCACTGTTTTGGAACATTTATCCGGTGGAAATCAGTGTCGAAGCATCGGCGTTCAAGAGGTGTGACTGTACTTAAGTATTTCATTTTCATTTTGTTCCCTCTTGAATGTGTTTTCTTTCCTATTGTTTCCTCCCCTTTCCTTCTCCTCGCTCTCTCAGTACGATCCCTCCTCTTCACCCGATGACTCCACTATTCTGGAAGTTAAACTGCAAGACATGAGCATCTTGCTTAGGAAGGTAGAGCGTGCCCAGCCTCCTCTCCTCTTCTGTCTCCCTTCACTCCGTCTCCGCGCTCACCGCCACCACCAACGCCGCCTGGCTTTCAAGCAGGGCCAATAGAAATCTGCGGAAGCACTCGAACTTCCTCTTTTGTGCAACGTATCCGTCGATTGCAAGGTTCTTGGAGACCGCCACCTAAACATAACGACTCGGTAGTCTAATCCCATCTATTGCAGGCTTGTTAACAAAAGAAAAAAGCATTCTTAAGAGATATGTATACGTAAAGGGGTTTTTTTTTTAACGAAAATTTACATTGAATGAAGTTGGAGCAACTGTGCATTTCAATTGGCCTTGCATATTTATTGTAGATGTTAAAATGGGAATGTAGCTTTACCACGGAAAGTATGTTAAGTCTTATTAATACTAAAAATGGTTTTCCATTATTAAGATGTGCCAAAGCTATGGCCTTTTGATCAAGTATTATTTTGGAGATTCTTAGACTTGCATTACTTTTCCTTTGGAGAACTTGACATTTCAGCTCTTGGGATGTACTTCATATTCAGCCATTAGAATTGTACAATATGCCTGGGCTGAAAATGGCGGACATTTATTTACATCTTTCCAACGCGATTCTGTTGTCGATGCGCAGTCACTGTGGATAATATGACGCTTTTAATCTTCATGAAATCACGACTTTTCAAAGTGTACGGCCGTCTTAACTTTCTGCACTTTTGATTCAAAGCATAGTGTTGTATGTCACGCTAGGAAATGAGATCTACATTCACTGTTGATCCACTGTATAGTTAATCGTACACTTCAAGATTAGCGGAGAGAGATCATGGAGATGAGCAAATAAAAGTACCGTGACGAACGATGTGAAAGATATTAGTTTTCAGGAAATTATAGAGGCAGAGGGATGACGCAATAACTGAGATGATAAAGTGAGCAGTGCTTATTGGGTTACCTTGGATGATGGAGGCACAAAGAGAACTTAGGGTTGTATTTGTTTGTCTCGGAGAAGAAGAAAATCAATTTGGATCAATTCATAGGGCTCAATGTGACTTTAACATATAGACGTTTTGACACACAACTAAAAAAAATATTGGCAAGATCTGGTTTGTTGTTTTGTCTTGTAATTTCAATTTTACATCGTTCACCGGATCAATTTTGTATGGACAGATCTCTTTGTTAGTGGTGGAGTGGTATCATTAATTCCTTGATTAACTTGGGCAAATTGCAAAGTAGTTTTGGATAAACGCATGGATATCCATCAGTACGCGTCTTTGCATGTGTGTGTGCTGAATATATTCAGCGCAATTTTAACTTATTTTCATTCGTGCATTTAGAGGCTGCTTACATTCGCATGGAAATATGTGTGGATTTAGTTGGTCCTTGCCAACCATTTGCGAATCCAGATTGAGTCCGCTAATCCAGCTTCTGTATGTAAAGTTATTTTATATGACAGCATTCGCTGAACAATAGCCTGCTTTATTTAACGTAATAGTTGCAATTGTTTGATGGGTGTTTAGTGATCCAAGCAAACCGTTGGCAACAAATTAAAGCGAGCAATGGGGAACTTAAAATTAAAAGTTGTAATTGTTATCGCAGTCACTCAAATTATAATGTGCGAGCAATTGTACAATAAAATAGACAATAATTATCTGAGCGGAAATATAAGTACGATCTTTATTTGTTTGATCTATTAGGTCAGACATTCTAAATCTGTGTTTCACATATTTACCTACATGTTTATTAGTCGGATCCTTTTTAACCTACGCGTGTAGTGTCCTCCATCGCAGACTTCGAATCACTCATCTGCATTTGCGCATTAATCCCCAAGAGCCCGTGCCACTTCGGCATGACTCGCGCCCCCCTTCCATGCATCGCGTGCACACCGCTTTGCCGAGCTCTCCAACCTCAACCGCGCGCTCCGACTAACTAGCAGGGGAGAGAGCATCGCACGGCGGGCCTTGACGCTGCCGCTCTTGCCGCGGTCAAGGTTTTCTCGCGGCATTGCCATTCACCCATTGCAACCTTTTCATTCATTGCAGCAAGAGAAATGTCCCTTTAATGCTCCACTCTCTGACTTCTGATTTTTGCTTTTTATCACCACCATTCTCGTTTTGGTTGACAGGCGGAGGAGCGGCACGGGGACATCGAGGAACGTCTACGGCAACTGGAGACCCAGTTGGAGGAGAAGAATCAGGAGGTGTTGAGAGTGAGTTCCCTGTCCCTCCCTCCCCTTGGGCATCACTCAGAGAGCAGAGAGCATCAACTCTCACGGTCACCTGACTTCAAGGGCAGCCACTATCTTGCGAACCGTTTGGCTGGTATTTATTTCACTGCCATGCGTATCCTTTTATTAATCTTCATCATTAACCGTGATCAATCCACCACTTGATGAAGTTCTCCCCAAGCCATCGCCGTAATGTCATGGTTCAGCACGAGCTGGTGTCATCGCTCAAGTTCTTGAATAGATGTCCTCTTGGATGGATTCCATTTCGTTCATTTTGTTATTGTGTTCTTTTCAACTCCTCTGTATGTATTCTATATTTGTTTGTTTCCCTTCTCGGATGCTATCTCATTATTTAGATAATATTCCTTCTGAAGAATTGTCCTGTGAGTGTAAAGCCGCTGGAAATAATTGGTTGGTTGGCCAATCCATTGCGCCCTCTTTGACGATAGGAAAGCGCAACACAAAATTCCTACGGCTCCTTATTTGTAGATACATACCCAGGATGTGCATCCGGAGCTTTCTGACAATGAGCTTAAAGCTTCAACAGCTAGGAGAAAAAATGACTTTGTCTGTAGGTTCATGGCTCTGCAGCGTAATTCCCATGCTTCGTAATGCAATGTCATTGTTGTAAAGTCACTTCAGATGAATCCTTAAAATTACTTCATTTGTTTCCCACGAATGAAGCTGCATGTTCATGATGAGCAGTCGAGAGAACACATAGACTGGGGTGGTACGTATCTGCAAAATATAGGTTGGAGTATTTACAGTTTTTAGTGTTGTTTGTATATATTTTTTTATTGCGCCTTGCATTCAAAACTTTGAAGCAAGGGAGCTTGGGTAGAACACACGACAAGAAGGCATGATGGTCAGCGGTCGAGATTAATGTTAAAGTGGCAGCCAAAGGAGGAAACGTGCTCGAAAGAACGTCCACCACGCAAGATGGAGCGATTAAAATCGGCTCGTGCGAAGGTACTAGAGAGATTGGTGCATCGTGGGACCATCCGTGAAAGATGGCTCTGGCCTGCGGAGGCCTTCATCCAGCAGCAGATCGATGAATGCTGATGATGAGTGGCTTCCTCGAAGTGACTCGTGCAATTTAATTACACAAAGCAGCGTGTGGTAGCTGCCATACAATGGTATCTACAGAGTGCTATCGTGCAAAAAGAAAGGTACTGAAAGAAATCCTTTGAACTCTAGCATACATTAACATGTCTAGGCATTACCTTACCACTAGCAAGCTTAGTAATTATACCAAAGCGAATATTCATTTTGAGGTGACGATATGTTTTCACTATGCTACGGCTATAAATGTTAACATGCAATTAGTATCCGTGGGTCTCTGTGTAATTTAACACCTAATCCTATTACACGGCAAGGCCAGTTACTTGCAGTCACTTCCCACATACACCGATGTTTTGCACTGTGACCATTTAAATAATGTGTGATTTATATGATCATCTCGGGATTCTCTGTGAGTCTCAAGACTCTTTTTTATTTCTGTAAGGCCCTGCTGGAGTTGTTTTGGTGCACAGCACCCGTAAATGAGGGGAAGACTTGTAAACTGCACGCAGTCAGCAACTGAACTGTCATATAGGAACCTTTCTAATTTAGCAAGTGGCTGATTAATGTGTAATTACAGTACTTCCACACTGAATAAAGTCAACTTGACGAATTCATCTTCTTGGTTCTTTCGGTAAAGTCACGTAGAAGGGAAATAATAAAATAATAAAAATAAAACATAATAAAATAATTCTCACGACGTTTCGGCCACAATGCAAGGACGGCTGCTTGCGTTGTGGCCGAAACGTCGTGAGAATTATTTTATTATGTTATATTTTTATTATTTTATTATTTCCCTTCTACGTGACTTTACCGAAAGAACCAAGAAGATGAATCCCTGCAGTCACGAAAGCTTTAAATAGAAATTTGACGGATACATATCGTATTCTTCAGGTCGCTGCTGTGTGGCTCGGGAATAACAAGCAATGAGCTGGCGCTCCTGAGGCCTAGGTTTAATTCCAGGCAGCCACACGTGATTGAACCCGATTCTCAAGTTTTGTGCGTTGATGATCTCAACTAGGTCACCAGTGACTGCACCAGGATACCACAACATTCAGGGAAGCCATTACGTTAATTTAGTTTTTAAAAAAATCTGTAAGTTTTGACACAAATATGTACATTTCATTGACGTCAAATGACTAATTAGGAAGGGCTTTTAAAGGTGTGTGTCTGTTGTCGATATAGGTCTTGTAAAAGAGGCTTGAAGAAATACTTCTGTGATGTCATCCTCTCTGACGCAGGGTGATCCACTGCTTGCTGTAGAATGGAAATGTTTAATTTCATGACATGATGCTGAGATCACAATTGATCAATACAAATGTATGTATATATGTTTAAAACTTGAGGATTTAAAACAAACGTCAGCACACTTAGGAGTCAGCTGATCTCTGGCATTTTATCAGCCAACTTAATTATACTTCTTTTTTAAAGATGCGAAATATGCATAATTATTAGAGAGACAATGCTATATTTCACTGACAATTGCACAGTAACCTAATTGAAATTCACCTACTGGAACATTTTAGCTGTTGGCTGGCCTGGGTAGTGAGGAGATTGAGTGGGCTTGGGTCCAAATCCAAAGTTAGTTTGGTTGAAAGTCTGCAATGCTCCATTAAGCATTATCCTTGATTCAGACGCTCACAGTCTCATGGCAACTCATTGTGGGGGCATTGTCCTCTGTGCTGCTGCTTTGGGCACAACTTATCGAGCCAGTAAATTGCTGATGGCTAATCGAGGTTGAAATCACTCGGGGCATGGGTGAACATGTGACAGTGGCCCCCTCTCTGGGGTCCCGAGGCAGTGGAATGTCTCGCTTCAAATGGACACCAACTGTTGACTCTCCCATGAAGTAGTACAACACACTTTGTGGGCCCAACAGGCTGAACATCTGAGTTGATGCCCGACGAATATTTTCACTCGCAAGCTACTCATTGTAAATATAGTGCATTTTCTAAAGTACTTGCGGACGGCGTAACTGTCATTTTACGTTTACATATCCGACCTTTTCGCTCACACATGTGACCTTACCTCAGTCCCCAACGAGTCGTATATGTGTGTATGTATGCTGAACTTCTTTCGCACTGTACGTGGCCAACTGTGCTAATCGGAGGTGCGGATATGCGACTCTTGTCTTGAAAATTCATACTTTGCAGGATGCCCCAGCGGGGAGGGCAGCTTGGAGAGTGTTTGATGACCTCCCCCCCCATCTCCCCCGGCCGCCGCCACGTGCGTGCGTGTGTGTGTGTGAATGCAGGCGAGGCAGCGAGAGAAGATGAACGAGGAGCACAACAAGCGGCTCTCGGACACGGTAGACAAGCTTCTGTCCGAGTCCAACGAGCGGCTGCAGCTGCACCTCAAGGAGAGGATGTCATCGCTGGAGGAGAAGGTACGTGCCGTCGCCCAGGGTGTGGAAGCCGCCGTGGCCCCGTCGTAGCTGATAAGTACTTTTAATCGCCGCCACAGGACGCAAGGCTTAAAGGCCCGAACTGCCAAGTGGCCACTTGATACAGATATTTTGCTGTGACAGTTTCACCTGAAGACGGAAGCTTGTGTTGCCTCCGAAACGTCGTGATTTTATTGTTTTTATTTTTTATCAATTTTAATTTCATTTTTTACCTACGTGACTTTACCGAAAGAACTAAGAGTATGCCAAGTGGCCGCCAGCTCACTTCTCCCGCTCACCCTGCACCGCGCGAGCGCGAAGGGACGAGCCCGCCGTGTGGGGGTTTACGTCCCATTGTTTCAGCGGGGAGCGACTAACATCGACGTGGTCGCGAGAGAGCGCGTGTCACAGTTTGGTGGGCGAAGGCCAAGTGAATAGTTACGTGTTTGTTTTTTTTTCATTGAAATAAACAAAAAACAAATACATTTCATGCCCTATAAACTGGATTGCATCAACACATCCATAATTTTAATAGTAATCTATTTTAATCTGGCTTTTGACTTCATATGTACCTTACGTTAAGATGATGTTGCTTAACTAAGCGTTGGTTTTGAATGATTTAATTTTGAATGATTTTTCTGGGCTAATCTCATTTCCTTGATTGAAAGCCAATAGTTGTTACAATAATTTTTCAGCTGCAGCTGATTATTTCATAGACATGAGCAAAAATTTGCTTGCACAAATCACAAAATGGCAGGTTTCAAGTCAATGCATTCGCTTGTTCAACGACATTGAATTTTATTTTAATCAGTAACGATTCTCTTCAACTGTCAATTTGTCACTTGCTTATTTCACAGTTGTATGTGTGTGTGTGGCATTTGTAATGATGCATTCTCTTCATGTATTTGTTTAGAATGCACTTACCCATGAACTTGATAATACAAGAAAACAGTTGGAAGAGGCCCACATGGATAAGGTAAACAAAACTCTTATATTTTAGCGGTTTGTATTTTGAGTGTTTATTTCATGGCCAATTTGCGTTATTGTGTCCGTCGTGCAGCTCGTTCAACTGTTGTGATATATGTATATTCTATACTCTCACAGAGCACAATTGCATCCATTGTCAATGAACATTTAAAATCCCACTGATTGCCAGTTAATATTGAAAACTTTGGGGGTGATGTGGACAGTGGCTGACAAACAGACCCCATTTCAAACGTAGTAAGATGTGATTTTAAAAGAATAATAAAAGGCATTAATACAGGAGGTGCTAAGATGTTCAACCACCAAATGCACAGCTATTTGGCCTTCTTTGGTTGAGCAACGGTGAGACAAGGCCATAGAGGAGGCTGCCTCTGGTGCAGGTCAATCAGTTTGAAGGACAATGCATACATTATTAAAGCATATTCGTTTGCATGTTTTACCACAAGTACAGTATATGTGGTCAATGCAGACTTGATGATGCCTTGTAATAGATGTTAATTTGGTGTTTGATCATCTTAACACCTCCTGTATTATTGCCAAATAGGGTTAAACCTCATTTTTTAAAATCATCATAATACCGGCAGAAAGGGTTCTTTAGATCGAGGCATATGTGCAAGATGAAGCGCCGCTGACAAAGTCGCATCGTATTACGCGAGACGTGAATTTGTGCGACATCAATTTCACTCCGGCGGTCTCGCTGCGCTCACTTCGGACAACAAAAGTGAGGCCAAGATGAATCATTAAAGCAAACCGACGCCGTAAAAAAATATTCTTCCTCCGCAACCATCCGGGGCACGGCACGTCCACGCACAGCAAGTTCAATTCGATCGCCGCTTCCCCTTCGTTTGTCGCGTTCCGTTCCATTTTCGTTCGCGTTGTCTATCCGTGCGCAAAACCCTCACCAACAGCATGGGGCGTGGGATCCCTGTGGCTTCCTCATTGGCATCGCAGCCTCTCCTCAAGAACGAGCTGTGCCTGCTCCATCGCACTTGAGTGCGCCGCTGTAACCGGGGCTGCGTCGCGGATGATTCAAAGTCCCTCCCTCAGCCTCTGCTTTGTGCAGAAGTCAAGGTGGGGGTTAGGGGTGCATGGGTTATGCCACCATACGAGAACGGGAGGCACGTCACTCAGAGTTTTACACGAGCACTCCATTAGGGCCTGCAGCCTGCTCAGGTTATGGGGTCAAGGGTTAGGGTTTGTGGCAGACCAAGGTTTCGGCTTCGCCCGTCCGTCGCCTCTTCGTATTCGTGTGGCATCCTCGCTGGGCACCCGGCACAGGGGACGGGCTAGGGTGAAGGGGTGAGTTTGTGTGTGCACCGAGTGTCATCATGCTTGTGATTTGTCTGATGACTATTGCAGATTTATTGATGAACAATTTTATATATGTATATATGTGTAGACAATAAGCCTTTTTTCCAGCATCAGCTAATTTGAAAAGTTATTTTAGCTAAGTAATTTATTTTTGATTCAATCTTCCACAGCTTTATATATTGTGATGTCTCTTTCGTACACACACGTCTGCAACAATGTGTAGTTATCATCTAAACGTTTCACAACAGCAATCATCGTCTCGTGGATTTAATTTGATTGAATCAGGAGCTTGTCTGCCTGGTGTGTCCCCTTTTTGGAGGAACACCTGCGCAGCCCTGATGGCTAGAGGTGTCTCTCTGCTTGCCACACCCACCGTTTGGCTCCACTAGGACCTTCCTCTGCCGTCTATGTCATTGGCGTCCTCTCTACGCCATTCTTTGTTACCGAGGATGGCTCCTCGAGCTCCCATCATGCTTTGCACGAGCAAGGCTCTCACCTTGAGCAGGAGATAGGTCTTGGTTAGATCAGAGGCTTCAGAATGAGTGTTGCACTTATGGTTACCCTCCGATTCTAGATTTGAAGCTTTCGTGACTGCAAGGATTCACACTCCTAGGTTTTTCGGTAAAGTCACGTAGGTAAAAAATAATAAATAATGTAATTGAAAAAATAATAGAAATAAAATAATAAATCACGACGTTTCGGAGGCAACACAAGTCTCCGTCATCAGGTGGGACCGTCACAGCTAAATTTACTGTCTCAAGTGAGGCAAAATTCCAAGAGTCAAGCTCTTAAATACAAGTTAAGGGGGGGAGGAGGGGCTTATCTGAATGTGGTAGCCAGGGAATGGATTAGCACGGTTGGCTACGTACGGTGCGAAAGAAGTGCAATATATATGTATATACCCTGGGTTGGTGGACCAGTACCAAGGGAAGAGGCTCTGTGATGCTGTGCCTCGCCTGTGGAAGGTGATATCCATGCAGAGCCCCTTGAGCCCTTGTGGAATATGAAGTTGTAATTGTCGCTCATTTGGAATTATATTGTGTGAAAGGTGAAACACGTTTGTGTGAATGAACTAAATCCTCCAATGAAAAACTTTTTTTCTGCAGCATTGGGGAAAAAAAAACTATATTCATAGCTTAATTAATATCAAAAGTAATTTTGTGTGTAAATCGTTTTGAAAAAATTCATGAAATGCTGTTTGTTTAAATGTAAGCGTATTATAGTTTTAAAATGTGGTGCAAAATATATAGACCTGTAAAATGTGTTCCCAGTCTCTTTTAAATTACAACTTTAATGAAGCCGTGAACTGAAGGAAGAGAATTGGTGGTTATTGTAATGTGTGAATTTTACATGAAAAGTTAACCGCCTTTGGGTATGATGAATTCCACATTCCCACGCTGGGAACCATTCTATTGATAGGCTGATCACTTTTGACTGCCCACAAAGTTATACATATTTTATTGACCCCCCTAAAGGATGAATGACTGAACTCACAATATTACAATTGTGAGTTGAAGGCCTCCCCAGCAGTAGCACTGTGGACTTATCACGAATTGAGACTCTTGCTGTTTCTGGGGATCCCAGGTCACAGCATAAGGGCTGTGGCTGGGGTCACGTTCTAGAGGGGAGAGCCGTGGTACAGCGGTTAGTGCGTCGTGCTACGAACCTGGCGACCCGATTCCCACTCATGGTGACGATTATCTGAACCGGTCCTGGGCCTCCCATAGGTCGACTCAGCCTCAAATGAGTACCTGCTGTGGTGTGTGAACCTCGCACCACGTACTTGTGTGCTGTGTCGGCCTTCATAGGTGCTCGCTAACAGCACTTGCCTCAACAGTCTGATAAGATACCCTTCCCGCATAACTTGTATGGACCTGTGTCTATCACAGACACACAGTCAACATTCAATGCCTTGGTAAGTTCCAAACAAGGTTTGATTGCCATGATGTACCCACCATATGACAGGACCTATACATTATGAGATGAGATTTATGTCATAATGGATTCAGCCGAGACACGTACACACACTCTGCTACAGCTCTCAGCTCTCTGTATCAAAATGCATGATTAGTTTGAAAAGGGGATTGACCTCTCCCATAGCTTTTTGGGGGGAATTTTGAGGCTCCAATTCAAACAGAAAATTGAAAACGTAATAACCAGCTTACTACATGCTGCTCTGTGCAATAAGATGGTCTGAAAGCATCTCTGTGGAATTTACAAAAAAACTCTTTTTTCTTGCGACAGAATAGAAACAGTGACATGCAATAGTCCCTTGTATTCATTTCATTGCTTTAGGTTTCCCTACCTTTTGTATATCCTTATTAAGAGTGACAAAGGCTTACAAATGCTTGACTGCTTCACCAACCTTGCTGCTGGCTGCATGATGTGAGTGCCATTTTTTCGCTTATTCGGGTCAGCAGGTGCGATTGACTTAAAATGATTTCAAACTACATTTACTCTTTGAGAGACGGCACTTCATGGAGTTCACCTGTTTGCGATGAGCACTGATGATCATCACAGTCGCCTCGCTATGATGCTGAACATTAAATTACTGCAATACAGCTGTAACTCTTTTCTATTCGAACAGTGTTGTATGCAAGTTATACATTGCGTGCTATGGACCTTCGAGAAAGTTATAAAGTTAAATTGGTTCAATGACCTGCCTGCAATTGCTTGACAAAAGGTCACAAGTGGCTGCTGGTCACACCCTTCAAGATGTTACATTTGAGCAAATAAGGCCAGCACAGCACATAGACACGTGATGGGCAGCTAAGTTCCTGGAGCTCATAACTAATCCCGTAGTTCAGGCTCCTCTAAATCTGATATTGAGTGAGGAATTGTTTTCTTTGCAATACCAATTACTGTACTGTATTGCATAGCTCGGGTCACTTGATTGCCTTGATTTTTTTCCAAGGAATATTTGACCGTGAACTCGCAGACTGGACTTCTGCAGTTCACAAGGAGAGCATATCCAGTCAGATGCACGTTATCCACCCTTCCTTCTTAAGAGATGTTCCTATTTCCAGTACCCCCCAACTCAATCCGTGGATGTAAAATCCAGTTTGCCATGCATTCATTCTTCATATTAACCTGCTCTTGTCTGTGATAATGGGAGTGACACACAAGTTGTGGAAAATGTATCATATGAGCTACATTTATATGTGGTTAGCCACATGAATAACGGGAGTAATTTACACAAGTAATTATTGACAATAGGATCTGTTAAGAGGGCCCACCATATCACCACAGATAAGAGGTTTTTGACCGTACTGTGTTCGGACCTAAAACAAAAAGTCTGCTTAACACGTAGGCTTTCGCGACCAATATTCTCCATAATAAAGGTTTTTTGGGTTGGATCGCACAAAACAAAAATCTACTCGCAGGTGCAAGGGTTGAACTCGATTGAATGTTAGCAGTGGTTTTTCGATGGATTCATTTGTCCCTGCCATATCAATGAGGAATTTCCACCACTGGCTGAGGACCACCAGCGGGAGATGAGAAGGGAATCACTGGGCTTGCGATGGACATGCATCCACCAGCAGCCACACCCTCTTTCCCTGGAACCACTGTCTCTCCCTTAACTCCATTACTCACAATATGCACGGCATTATTCCACTTGATTTTGTCTAACCGATTTTTGCAGATCAACAAAAAACAATACTGTACTGCAGTCGTGCCCAAGTATGTAAAATGTAGTATTACCTTTCAGATTCGATTTTAATTGAAAATGTATTTCTTGAGAACTGCTTTTTGTGTTTAGTCTGTTGTCCGTCCCCCGCACCTCCGATTAGCACGGCTGGCTACGTACGGTGCGAACGACGTTCATCACGCATTAAATTTGGTTTAGCAAACAACGTATATATATCTAGATATATGATGAGAACAGATTTCCAAGGAGAGAATTCCATCTTTCAAAACGAGACATTTGAAATGCACGGAAGAGAGACGTGCTTGAATATAAATGGCCACAAGAAAATCGGCGGTGCACTTGTTGAATGAAAACTGGATGATTCGAGCACCTGTGCGCTCTTGGGATAATGAGCTTCACAAATTGTCGCAAATTATTTAGATGGAAAGAAAAGTTACGTGTTTTTTTTTTCCTACCTGACAATGTTATGTTGTTAAGAGCAGCTTGAAATAATACTGAACAATGTGCTCCTTATTACTGGATAGGCTTGGATTCTCTCAACAGTCAGTGATTTGTGATGTCTTTGCCAGTGTCCTGTGATGTTCAACGCACAAGGCAGGCTTTGTAAGCAGTTGATACAGCCGCTTATGAAAAGCCCACTGCCAGAAAGCAGGATTAACCTCAGATATATTAATTGCAACACATAACAGCATGAGATGAAATATATGCATGCATGATTCATGTCGCCATTAGGAAAAGTGTGCAAATATTTACAAGGCATTAACATTTAGCCATTAAGGGGGGTAATAATGTAGAGCCTTTAGAGAAATTATACAAATATATGCATTAATAAGCATAACATTAACGTTCCCACACACCAATTGTTTGCTCTCCTGTTTATATAACCACACATTTCCTTTAGGTGAACTCAGTTAGGGGTAGGAGAGATGGTATGGTCGTTCATGCAGTGTGCCGCGAATCTGGTTATCTGCGTTCGATTCCTGACCGTGGCCAGCGTCCGTGGCGGGTGGTGTCAGAACCATAGCTCCCTTCCACCATTCCCGTTCACCAACCCGAGCTGACCAACGTGGAGAAGGATTTTGGTCAAACATCCTCCGTGACCGACATGGCATTTGAAGGACCTCATCCAGCACGGTGCTATATTTAATAGCTTTCAAGTTTAAAACCTTTTCACTTCTATTTGCTGTACATGCATATACTGGAGTACGTTTTATAAAAAGACTTGCACCAAATAAGCACATGTGAGTGTATGTATTGATTACTCCGATAATGCGGGTGCTGAACCAGCAACTGGTGTCGGTAAGAAAGCTGCCATTGGTAAGCAAGCTGCCATTGGTAAGCCGGTTGCCATTGGCAAGCCGGCCACAGGTGGCAAGCCAACTGCCATTACTGGTAAGCCGGCTGCTGTTAAAAGCCAGCTGCCACTTGTAAGCCGGCCACAGTTGACAAGCCAACCGCCATTGGCAAGCCGGCTGTCGTGATAAGCCAGCCGCTGTTGTTAGGCCCGGGCGCTGTTGGCAAGCCGGCCACAGTTGGCTAGGCGGGTACCATTGGTAAGCCGGCTGTCGGGAAAAGCCAGCTGCCCTTGGTAAGCAGGCTATCATTGGTAAGCCAGTGCCACAGTTTGTGCTATAATAGTTTTGTTTATATCTTCCGGCAGGAGCGTATGGCGGACGAAGTGGAAAAGGTTCGTCTGGAGATGGAGCAGTGGAGGCTTAAAACAAGCTCCATGGTCGACCCGGTCATTCCACGGTACTCACTCGTTGTCGCTTAGACATCGCACTCACGATTTCAACTAAATTAACTGACTCTCTATATAGAGGACCGCAGAGTTTGGGGGGGGGGAGGAATTTTGACGCTGGCTCACTGCCCGGCTGCCTTCCCACTTCTCTATGATTCCTCGTGCCTTCGAGTCGTTCTTACTCTGCGAGAGTGAGCGGAATGCCGTGCGGGGCATTACAAGTTGGAATCATCATTTCCCTGCAGCAGGGCGCGTTATTGGAACATGTGCCTTTTGTGTATGAATAACTCAAGGGTCATTCGAGGGGGAGGGGATTTTTTAAGCAGTTTGGTGATATCACCATTCACAGGGCCATTATCTTACACACGGGGTAATGTAGTATTCCTTCAAGAGTTCTTAATGGATATTTCAATGGCAAGAATTTAATAATGTTTGGGGAAAATCTAAAACCGCAAATTATGCAATTGTCAGTCTCGCTCGGTTGCCATCCTGATCCTTTCTACTTGGTACCAATGGTTCAAATGACATGGTAATAACAGAAAGATTGTGAACAACATTCACAACATTTCTACTGCAAACACAACTAATATTTCTGCCTATGGTGGGAACCTTTGTAAAAAGAAAAAAAAAACACCACGTGAAGAAACCAGTCATAATGATGTCATATATAGTTAATTTAAAACATGTGGTTTTTTTCTTTAATTATAAAACCGTGGTTTGTATAATGAACGAAATTAAAATGTTCAGTTGTTTAATGGCCATCGCCGTAGAAATCTGGAATTTCCACCGCCGCCTCTGAACCGTTAGCGGAGCTTAGCGCCACCCCACACTTTGCCTGCACAGAGATAAACTTTGTGTTTTAATATAAAAGTGTCAGATAGGTTAGGTGTAATATTCGTAGAGGGTGTTAATGGCACTGCATTTTCACACGTTTCACTGTACATTGTGCCAATCCTGTGTACTTCATATACTGTACATGTGCCACCAAGCTGGTCAGTGCGGGTTGGTGAAGGCGGGGAGCATATACCTGAGTGCATAGACGTCCAGTTCAACATTTCTAGTTGATGCACTGCCATCTGCTGCCCCAGGACAGGGCCCCCGTATAGCAGCCTATAACACCTGTTTTGCATGGCATTTACTCACTTGTACAAGTGTAGCGAGTCACTTCAGAGACACTAATAGTAGGAGGCATACACGTTTATTCGACACTTTCCACAGTATAGGAGATAACTATATATGGGTCAGGACAGCCGGCACACTGCCTGACCCAACACCGACGAGGAGGTGAAGACTTGTGAAGACGATGGGTTCCATTCCCAAACCGCAGCAGCCCCGACCTAGCGTCGGGGCCTCCCTTTTATCCTCCCCATCGTGGCCTGGCTCCGCCCCCCACCACGCCCCCTTCTGGAACCTACCAGAAGATTCTGGGCTCTGCCCCACGTGTCCCCTCTTGTCACCTTTACCCTACATCAGTGCCTGTCACGTGCCCTACTGGCAGACCGGCCGCTGTATCCTCAAATGCCCTTCACTGCCAGCAACCGGCGCCGCGCGCTCCAGGGCACACTTCACCTGCCCTGCTGGTAGACCGGACTACTACACCCACGATCCCGCTCTCTACCAGTAACCAGCGCTACGCGCCTGTAGTGACCCATTCTATGTCACTACACAAGTACCATCCACTTTCAACCCTGCTTAGCTTCCGAGATGTAGCCAGATCGGGCACATTGCGGGTAATGTGGTCATTAGGGTTACTTATGGCATTGCCCAATATAAGTCCACATTCATGATGGTTCATGACCAAACGACCAGCCCCGTTCTGTGTACAGCACTCAAGGCACTGCAGACAGAACTTTCCACCACCCAGAGCCTATGCCGACGACTTCGTTCAATTTACAAAATGCATCAGTGCATTATACGAAAAGCCTGTTATTTAACTTGGTGTTGGCGTACAATTTAGATATGCAGTTTTTTTTCCTGTCATAAAAGTGTGCCATTGCTCTGAGCACCATATAATTTCCCGTGCAGCTCCGGTATTATTTATATCAAATTTCTGATCGTATATTCTTCGGCAGCTCTCCTGCCCCTAAACCGCTTAAAGTAATAACATTATCACCTTAACTAAATGCTGTTGCTCTGTTTGGCTCTAAAACTTTCCGATGAATCTCGGTCATTTTTGCAAATGTGCTGTGGGGAGGAGGGGGAGGGAGCGGAGGGGGCAGCTCTACAATAAAGGCAAGATGCATTGTGTAGTGATCGTACGCACCCCTGGGCGTGCTTGTCAAAATGACAGAAAAATGCTTGAAATTGTTTTATGATCGTCTTCCATCGTTAATATTTGAATACATTTGTTAAATTTGTAACCTGCAGCTTACAGGCATCAGATAAGCGATAAGTATTTTCATTGTGTCCAAGAAAAGTGAATTACGCGACATTAGGATTGCGTGCAGTCCAATATAAAATCTGTGATTGGAAAATCCACTCCATTGTTTGGAGGGAAAGCAATCAAATATGTTTGATAACAAGTATGCATCGATTCATAATTATAGCAACATTTTATATTTTCAAATAAGAAGTCAAAAGCATACATTCAGAAAGATAATTTATCAATCTAATTATTTAGTGTGTATTTTATTTGCAAGTTGTAGTTTTTTTGGTCTTGGAGCTTTTTGACTGCCATTTTGAGCTGCTGTCACGACAATTGCATGCAGTTACGACTTTTGCAAATTGTCACAAACCCTTTGTAGCGACGTGCATGCTTTTGTAATGTTCCACGGCATTACCAGATGGATGTGATCGAGTTTGCACCAAGAATCTCATTCCATCTGGCTCCGTGGCGCACGCCCCAACTACAATAGTAGGCTATCCATCTGGCTGCAATGGCGTCCAAGGATAACCTTGTCCAGAAATTAATTCTCATAGAGACCGCATTCCAAATACTCTCAATGTGGGCTTTAGATATGTGAATAGAACGGGAAGAGTCGTAGTGGGCTTGTTTTGTTAATTTTCAAAGCCCGTGCTCGCTCTCAAAGGATGAGTGGCAGACTGCTTTAAAATGAACGTCTACGCTGATGACAGTGACGGTCGATGTGTGCGCCTTTAAAGCTGACCCAATGCCATACGCCAGTTGGGTGGCTACGTCACTTTAAGCATTGTCTAGCCGGTGATGTATGCCCCTTGGTTGAACCCTGCTTTGAAAGGCAGCCTTTGACCTCACTGGTGGTGGGTGAGCGTCCTCTAAGCAGGTCAAGGTCCCACCAATTGTTCTTCAAAATCCTCTTTGAGAATCCGATGTTCTATCCGAATAAGATCCAATGAATAATTTATGTTTATTTTATATATATATATGTTTTTAATATATGAGTATGGTGTTGTTTAGTGATTTTATTCCTTCTGTTCAGTGTCAGGTGTGGAGATTTTTGCCCTCTTTCCTTTGTTTGAAGGTCACATCTTGGTAGCTCGTCAGATATTCGCTACTCGCTGGGCTCATCAGTTATTCTGGAGGCACCAGGAGACCCGTTTGGAAGCTCAGCGGTGCTGCGCCGCCAGAAGGGACGCCTGTCAGCACTCCGAGATGAACCGGGCAAGGTATGCTGGGAGGGGTCAGAGGTCAAATAAGCACGTGGTAGGCACGGGGCGGTAGTGGAAAACAGTTGAGGATGGCCATAAATTCACAGCTAAAGCATGCATCACCACAAGCCAAAGCAAAAAATGTTAAATGTACATCTTGACTAAGTGGTGCATTTATATTCTCACTGCAACGAATGCCGGCGAGAGAAAGAGAGAGAGTTAGGCATAGTATTGCAACATTGAATCATTGTTAAAATTTTCATTAACATGATTAAGTACATACAGCGCTTTGTCAATCCAGTGTTAGATGGAGGCTTTCTCATACGATATCGGTAATGGGGGGTTGTATGACCGTACACCACCTTGCTGGTCAGTGCGGTTTGGTGATGGGGGGCGATGGTGGGGCAGGACCAGGATCAGCACGAGTTCAGATATCTCTCGCCTCTGATGTTAACCATGGCTGGGAATTGAACTTGGGTTGCTTGGTTCAAAGCAGGAGTGTGCAAACCACTGGACCACCACTCCACTCTGTTAACTGTTTTAAAGTGTTTAAAATATTTGAACAAAAAAATAAAATGTTCTCCTTGGTTCTTTCGGTAAAGTCACGTAGAAGGGAAGTAATAAAATAATTATTTTATTATGTTTTATTTTTATTATTTTATTATTTCCCTTCTACGTGACTTTACCGAAAGAACCAAGAAGATTAATTCCTGCAGTCACGAAAGCTTTAAATCGAAAAATAAAATGTTGTTTACTGTTTCCCCAAATTATGTCCTTAAGGCAGGAAATGCAAGGTATTTAATTAAAATAAATGTAAACTTACCAGTATATAAATGTTTAAAATGTTTAAACATATCCTTGTTTCACGTTAGAATACTTTTTGCAAAATAATGCAATATCTGTAATGTTCTTTCGTTGTTGTTCACCAATGTTGTCTCTCTAATGTCTGAATTGCTGACTCTGTCTGGACTCTAACGCTCCTGTAAGTTCATCCCTCTGCTTTGCTATTCTATAATGCTATAACATGCTGCGACAATTGCATAAATTGAGTCATTCATGGATTGCTTGGCTCCAAAAAAGTTTAGGCCGTAATCGTCATCATTTTGTTATACACTAAAATATAACAGAGAGTATTTACAGAGAATAAGCTTTTGTTCAGCACCGATCTCAATACACGTACGAATTATTTAATGACTCTCATAATTCGCTTGTCCCAGGCATGGAGCCATCACTTTCACAATGTCCAATCATCTGTTGAGAATAAAATAGGAGGGGTCATTATAAGTCAGTGGGATACCTAAAATGGGTTGCGCTGTACTGATGAGAATGTGCAGTGCACAACTGAATGTGCAGTTCAATTTGCAGCACCATGGCCAGTTACATCAAACACCTTCGGTGAAAATGTTTCTCTTACAATGACGGAGATTAGAAAATCAAGGATAAATTGTATTAAGCTGTTTCACATCACAAAGTATCGATCTCAATGTGCAACACCCAAAACAAACTTGCAGATGCACGTACATTGAGCCACAAAGATCTTACAAATTTTATCAAATGCGTGAGACTTGTCTGCGCATTATGTAAACCCATGGCCATCCACATATTTCGGCCTCACTTCGCTCCTCCACCTCATGCCCATGTACAGGGCCACATTAATAGAGTGGGTTTAGGGTTTGCAGCCCATGGACTCGTGCATTTTTGAGGGAACCCCAAAAATATATACACAGCTATATAATGGTATAAATGCAGTAATATATGTCTGTGATACGTCACGTAGGTAATTATTTAATGGAGGCCATGCCATCACTACATATATTACGACGAGTTACGTGACAAAATTAAGATAATTTATCCACTTTTACTTTGATTTAGCTTCACAATTCATATGTTACATTTAAAAACGAGAACTGAAATAACCAAAGCAAAGCAAAAAATCGAGTGTTTGCCATTGGGCATTGCTGAAAGTTAAACATCAAAAGGCAGGAAATTGAATATACAAAATAATGGGCCCCTCAAAACTACAACGGCCCTAGGCCCCCATAATGCCTAACATGGCCCTGTCTGTGTGCCCAGGTACAAACGCTGAATGAGCAGGAGTGGCAGCGCATGCAGCAGGCGGGCGTGCTGGCCAGCGTCGCCCAGGCCTTCGAGAGCGAGACGGAGGCGTCCGACCAGGAAGACGACCGCGATACCATCTTTAGCTCGGCCGACCTCCTGTCGCCCAGCGGCCACTCGGACGCGCAGACGCTCGCCCTCATGCTGCAGGAGCAGCTCGACGCGATCAACAACGAGATCAGGTAGCACGGTCCCGCCGAGGCTGCCCGCACGCACTCGCGCTCCCTCGTTCGCTCGTTCGCTCGCTCGCACACGCGTACGTGCATTGTACACGTGGCCCCCTCTGGTCAGAGCACCTGACCCGCATTTAAATCCCGGTTGAAGTTTGACTGAGAACATGAGCACTCAAGGGTGGATAAAATCAATCGTCATAATCAGACTTCATCCCGCCACTGCTGGATTGAAGCCCCATGCCCCAAGTCTTTGTGTTCCCTTACAGTCTCATGAAGCAATAATACATCCATCGATCTTTTGCATGTGAACCAATCTTATCACCCCATCTCCATGGTTGTTGGCTTCTTGGGCATGCTCCCTCCTTTGGTTGCCAATCCGTCTTCAGTTTCGTCCAAGAGCCATCACCCCTTAGCAATACGTGTTGCCCAAGCCAACCTTTCTTAAGTGTCCCTACGATGTCTGGGCTATGCATGATTACTTTGATGCACCAAGCTCGTCTTTCTGTCTCTCAGTGTCATTCTGAGCATGGATTTCTTCCAAAATAAATGGGCACACCAACATTTGTTTTACTGTCAGGTCACGTGTGGTGAGGAAAAATGTGGGTACTCTGACACATTCCTAGATATCTATCCAGTGTGGAAGAGAAAGCCAGTTACCTCGAGGGGAGCTCTCTACAGCTCCCTTCAGCGGAGGCCCTTCTGCCAGTGGTGGCATGAGAATTGAATTTCACGGCTGAACCTTTACCGTTTATTACAAAGCAGGTCTCATACCAAAGGGCCTGCATACATCAGCTACAGATATATATATATAGCTTGCATCAAATTTTCTCACCATGTATTTACATGTTTTGACGTGTTATATCCACCATGCAATCTCATGCACCCATAAAGCAAAAGCATCGGTCAAGACTCGGTGACATTTCACTGGCCCCTGCCGGGGAAAACATTCACGATTGCTTTCACTCACAAATCTGCAAGCAGGGGGGGGCTCCTAATTGTGACATTTTCTCACAAATTGGAGCCAGGGAATAAATGCAACCCTGAATGCGGTTTCCTTGAATGAATTTCCCAGGAGTCGCTGGCCGAGGGATTTTTTTTTTCTCTCCCCAGAGGGGCCGAAGCTGCATGTGGGCAGCCTTCCATGTTGGTCAGAAAAATCTGTGTTTGTTTCTTTGACCTTTGTTTTATATAGATATGAGAAGACTGCCAAGAAGAATATGCCCTATATCCAAGAGCAGTTCTAAATTTAAAGGGCTGTTCAGTCACATCAATTTGTTTGCACGCTTCGTATAACCTGCACAACTCTTCTTTTGTTAAATCAAAAATATTTCAAAAGCAAAGTGACATTGCTTCAGATAAGTTCATAAATATAGTTTAATGTGCCTTCTAAGAACATGCATTTATGGAAAAAATTACGGTCACGTAAAGAGGCCTATGTAACCATGAATCGTGTTCCCTAATTTGATTGCTTAACGTTTCCTGCTACTGTAAGAGTGCAATGTGCAACACATTTTCACTTCGCTTGCAGGCAGATGACAGCAGAGCAGTTACAGAGCATTGAGTGAAGGAGCTCTGTGATTCTACATGAACACCGATTACATCCCGGTTGTCTGAGGTGGTGGCAGCTTTGGCCATGATGACGTCTGAAAGTGTGTTATTCTGAACTGCTTTCACTAACCAGCATTTAAACTATAAACTCTGTAATATTCATAATTGTACATTATTTCAAGCCGGTCTGTGGTGTATCTCAGCTATGAATCATCTGTTCGTATTTTTGGGGTGTGAATTGGAAAGCAATGGTGACTCGCAGGCTATCAAAATGTAGACAAAGGCATGTTTGTAATTCATTATGATCACCACTGTGGCATGTGTTAAAGACATTACACTTAAAATAGATATTTCATTGTTGTTTTTTACAACACTTAAACATAGAGCAGCCGTGTTATGGTTGGCTTGACTGACATCTTTGCATCTTGCGAGACACATCGATAAGGATTTTGCTTCGATCAGAGTGCAATATGTTGTTCCCGAGCTCTGTAAAGAATGCTGGCTCAAGCATGATTGAGGCTTGAAGATGGACTTTCTGTTTTCACTTGTCTTGACGTAGCCATGTGTCAGTGCACACGTGACCATATGAAGTACAGCAGTGTTGGGAGCAGTAGTGTATTGTTTAGTACTCTGCGCTATTAACCCCGCGACCTGGGTTCATTCCTTGCACTCGGCTAACGTTGGTGACGAATGTCTGCAGAGGTTGTGGGCCTCCCATAATTTGACTCTGACATGAGTACCTGGTGCATTGGAAAGTCAAAGGTGGCTGGGTGTGGTGCCACAGTACCCCCTCATGCACCATGCCGGCCTTCACAGGTGCTCGCGGACAGAACTTGCCCCAACAGTCTATTCGAGGCTATACGGGGGATCTTTTTTCTTTCTGGGAAGTACATGATCATTGAACTGATGGGCATGCAGGTGTATTTGAATACGAATGATTATATTATCAATCGCTATTTAGTAGAAGCGCAGATGAGCATATGCCAAGGAAGCATTGTCAATATAATGAGGAAACCGAGCTCACGCTGGGTGGGGCACATGTGCAGGATGTAGAAGAGGATGTTGCTAAGACAGGCATTGGAGTGGTACCCAGAATGCACTGCCCAGGGGGGAAGACCTTAAGCCAGATAGTAGAATACTGCACAGTGACAGTGGACCTTGGTGACCTCTCGACCTTGAACTGCTAATACATTTATTGACATAATTTTAAATTGCTCCAATTAATCATCTTATCGGCCATCATACCTCCCCAAGCTCACTTAATTTCTGAACAGTCTGCAATGGATTAGATCATGGCTGATGTTGATGAAGTGACATAAAAAAAACCCAAGTGGTTTAAGCTTGTAGACGAAATAAGTCAAAACCTGTTGAACAGCGACTAAGAGGATTGTACGGATTGTTGTGATTTTGTGGAGCGAGTTGTAATGCATAGCCGGCGTAATCTCTTGCAGAGGAAACCCTGGATGGGGCTTCTTGCTGCTCACAAGCTGATAGGAATTTGTATCCTGATCCCACTGCAAGACATTGAGACTGCAGTGCTGATGTGCTTGCTAGTGGGAGGGAAATAATGGATTTGTCCTGTGGACATGGCAGCATTTTAAATCTGGCACAACCACAGTGCTGTGTCATTGCAGCAAAGCCACGTCAAAGTTCTTGATCTGCCTGGCATGGGTAGCATGGGGTTGCATTGATGGCGCAGAAATTTACAAAGTTTGAACATATTCAATCATGTTAATACATCATTTGTGTAGAATTATGTTGGCATGATCTTGAAAATATATCTGATCCAGTTCATTTTGTTTCTGTCTTGGATAATGTCAAGAATGGACAATACCCTCTGCAAAGAGCATGTCACAGGGTTCATCTTTTTATATACAGTATATGCAAGATGTTACTCTTTCCACAGGGCAACCACTGTTGACGTCTCACAAAGTAATAGTAATTTAATTTACCCTGGATGGACAATGCGCTGAGTTGACCCCCTGGCCGACATTTAAACACACTAACTGGCAGGCTGACATTGTACTTACTTAGCTTGCCAAGTGATACGGTATCAGGTGGTCAGGGAACTTACTCGCTGACAAACTGACATATCACCTTTTGGCCAGACAAAAAAAGAATGTACAACATCATTATAATTGAGTGAAATTCAAAACTAAGCCAGTATATTTTAAAATCGTGCACGTTTTACACAGCGAAGCATGATTGCTCGTGTTGTTTTAATTTTCCCGCAAACGTGCACCGAACGTTGCAGAGTGATGACGATCCCACGCGTTAATCATGCCGGGCATCTAACACCGGGGATCCACTCGCATGCAGAGCAGCGTCAACCCTCGTCCGCAGCTGTGCCAAACGAGTTTTAGCCCTGATTTAGCGAGGATTTGTGCAATCCCGAAGGAAAAGAAAATGTAAGCATCCGTGGAAGCGCTAACATTGTAAAATTGTGGAAAGCAATTTGAACAATCGTTGATATCTGGAATATAATTACCTAATTATTTTTAAAGTTATTCGCAATGCAAAATTTTGATTGTCATTTATGTACAGGTATTACTAGAAAATCTAACTGTTCTTTTGTGAAATGCAGTTCATTGTGTTCACTCAGTTTTACTGATTCCATTAAAAAGGCCATTTGTTCTGTTGTGCTGATGCTGTGCAAATAATGAATATGATTACACAAGCATTAAAATCTAATCCATTATAGTGGCTGCATGTAAATACATGCATCCATATTAATTTAAAATAAAAAATAATTCTATTGGTGATTAAAGCTGTCAATGTCTACGTATCATCATAGATGTTGGCCCTTCAAAATGACAGATGGAATAGGAAAGCAATTGTTTTAATCCTTGGTACATAAAGGGATTGAAATCTGTTTAGTACACAAAGCAAGGCCAAAGTAATCTTTTGACTCGGGCTCAAGTGCGTAGCTAACAGCTTAGTGCTCAACAAATTAACATTTAAATCAGCGCAGAATCCCCATTTTGCCACCAAGCAATCAGCAATCCCAACCGCCGGGTGGCAAAACGACACCGTTGGTACCGTCTCGTCTAGTGTAACATTTATTCTTTCCGTTTTTAAGAAAATTGTGAATATACCAATCTTACGTATTCTGAGAGGGTCGTTTATGCCCCTGTTTTGGTTCCAGCGGAAATGCCAAGGTTGATTTGTGCGGATAGCATTGTGGACATTCAGACATGACTCATATTGTGTGGTGCAATCCACCATCCAAAGCTTTCACGGACATTGGAGATGGCCCTTGTCTTTTCTCTGGAGCAGTGAGCGAGAGGGAGAGACACGGCAGAAGATTGTGACATTGTCAGAAACGGTATTTTGCAATGCGGCTCCTCGAAGTTCCATAAAATTAAATTAGGATATAATTATTGTTCTATGGTGTTTGATATCAATCAACAAATCAAACCTCAGGGAAACGTGTTCGTTTTCCATTTACATTGTAAGACCCCCTCCCCCCGTCCTCCCAACAGTATCAATGGGTACACAAGCTATCGATCGGCATAGTATCCCAACTCACTAACTAAATAACAAACTATTTTTTATTTCACCAGATAAGGCCCACTCGGCTATATAGCTCTTTTTTAGAAGTGACCTGGGCCACAAACGAGTGTACATTGATAGCTGCCAATTGCACGTTGATTCTAAATGTTATCCTATGGCAGCATTGACGCTCTTCCCGAAACCACGTCGCGCGTTCCCCCAGGCTGATCCAGGAGGAGAAGGAGTCGACGGAGCAGCGCGCGGAGGAGATCGAGTCGCGCGTGGGCAGCGGGAGTCTCGACAGCCTGAGCCTGGCGCGCCTCCGCAACAGCGCGACGGCGGCGGCGGGGGGGACGTCACTGCCCGTGTCGCTCACGGGGTCGTCGCTCGCCAGCTCCTCGCCGCCCGTCAGTGGCCGCTCCACGCCCAAGTTCACGCCGCGCAGCCCCGCGCGCGACGCAGACCGCTCGGGCGCCGGCGCAACCCTGGTACGCTCGTGCCGGTTCCACCCTGGTCCACTCGCGTGCGAGCGTCGTGCTGTCCGCGTTGGGCGCCCCGCGTCGCCGGTCAGCGTTCACAACGTGGGGAACCTGCTCGCAACGCCGGTCTCGAGGGCTGCTGCCGTCACCCGTGGTTTTTGTCGCAAACTGAGCTCTCGATTTCCGAATCGAACTCTCAGTCGAAGTGGTAAATGGGTAAAGGTGCAGTCCTGCAATTGCTTTCTCAGGCCACTATTTGTAGAAGATCCTCCACTGGAGACCGCTCTAGAGATCCTCTCTTAGAGGGTATTTGGCCTGCTCTGCTACATTGGACAGACTCCTTGGAAGAGGTGAGAGTACGCAAACTTAACCTCACCGTACGTGTCCTGCCGATCAAATGATTGTGGAGTACCAATTTTTACTGATGGGTTAACAGAGGCAGGGAATATTTTAAAGAATAATGTCCATTTTTTTTTACTATCGCATCCAGCAAATGAAAGTGAACTGGAGACTCCTGGGTTAAGTGAAGTAAATACTTTGCTTAATTACACCGGGTGTAATGTTGCCCCCCCCCCCTCCTCGTGTGCCTGTGCCAGCCTTAATAGGTGCTCGCTAACGCTAGGCTACATGGGGGATCTTTGTTTTATTATGACTTTGTGCTGGCCTGGGGAGCAGCAGTGTAGTGGTTAGCGCACTGCGCGACGAACCCAGCGACCTCATTTTAATTTTCCTCTCATGACCAATAACAGTCGTGAATATTTTAACCGGTCCTGGGCCTTGCCAAGGTCGACTCAGCCTTAAATTAATTCCTGGGGTGGTGTATAAACATCACCACTGGGGAGACAAAGACGACCCAGCGTGGTGTTGACCACCCACCTATTTGTATGCTGTGCTGGCCTTTAAAGGTGCTCGCGAACAGCACTTCGCCGAACATTTTCTTAAAAGCTACGTGTAGGATCTTTGTCTTTGTATGGCACAGTGCAGGCCACAACACACCATCAACAAATGAGATCTTTGTCTGTGTATGTGTGTGTGAGTGTTCGTGTGTGTAACTGTGTATATGGAACTTCTTTATCACTCGCACACAATACCCCACTCTCATTCCGCTCACAGCATGACTCAATTCTCATGTTTCACCGCACTCGCGCCTAGCCTAGCCCACACCGTTAGCTTAGCGGTTGTGTCAATAGAAGGCGAGCTCAGATGGAAATGCTGGCACTGCACCCGTGGCAGTGTGGCTCATTTAAAAATTAATGGTGTATTTTAAACATTCAATATAAAATAACTCTTAGCTCCCTCTGTATTGAGCTAATACACACACAGAGCCTCGCTTTTGATGGCTGCACGACAGAGTGAATCGGGCATGTGAATGAATAATACAAGTACAGGGGGCAGCCCACGTGACTCTCCACGGTGAAGCGCACGTGGGTGGCTGAAAGGAAAACTGGAGTATTCGCAATTCTTTTTGAAAAAAAAAAAAACCTCACGTGCTGTGCACTCGCAACATTTGCTGGTAGGCCGATGACTAATGCGGACGAATGGTTGTCGAGCATTATAACAGTATCGGCGGCAGGCTTTCTCAAGTTGGCCTGTTTGCTAGATGACCGCATGGGGGTGAGTGCTTTGAAACGTTTTAATTCTAATGGCACGTCATGCATAGGCAATAGTTTCTAAACACGGGGCGAATATCATCATCACCACGATGCCATTTGATGCGCGGGGAGGCCTTTGGTCTCAGTCCAGCGCCGTTTCCGCTGTGGGCATCGTTCAACATGGACCCAGCCGGGTCGCTCAGCGGCAGCGAGAGCAGCTCGCAAATCCGAAAGTTTCCGAGTTCAAAGCCTGCTTTGGGGGTTGACTTGGCGCCTTTCTGCGGAGTCGATAAAACAAGCACCAATTTTGTGGGGGAAGCTTTTAAAGTGGTTGTCCTATGGGATAGCCTTGCCCCCACCAGAGGAATGGGAATTTCTGCCACTTGCTCAGGGCTCTAAATAGATGGGCAACCGCCTCATTGCTCATTTGTGCAAGAAATTACTTTGTCATGTGACCTCCTTTGCCAAGTACCAAATTATTCGAATCGGGTTTCCCCTTTTTCTGCCAACGAAACAGGTGTTAATATGTTAAAACACCAAACTGAAACCTTTTTGTTGCCAGAAGAAAGGGGAAACCCTATTCTCATATTTTGGTACTGGCAAAGGGGAGGTCCCATGATGTAGCTACTCACCCCGAGCTCTCATTACTCTGATAGTGCATTGTCTTTGAGCTGTACGCCTTTTGGACGGCCTCTGGTTTAACACCGTTTTGAGACTAGGCTCAAAAGAAAGGTGTCTCTGGCGTGGACCAATCAGTTTCAAAGACAATGCATATATTATCAGAGTACGTTTTATGTTTGCATTCTGACCACAAGTATTGTGGTTAATGTAGACATGATTCCTTGTAAACGGTTTCAGTTTGGTGTTTTAACATCTTAACACCTGTTTTGTTGCCAGAAAAAAGGGAAAACCTATTCTCAAATTACTTTGTCTTTTATTTTAGAAAAGCTGTAGCAAATTATCAAAATAAATTCGAAACAGTAAACAGTGTTAACTGTCATTCGCCCAATAGCAGACATTGCAGCGTACTTGAATGAGTCATGCCGGAGCAGGTCATCAGTATTCTTTTAATCGGTGGGTCCCAGTCGGAATCCTGCGATTCCTTATGCAAGTTTTATAGTACCGATCAGTGCTCTTGCTTATGCGTAGGCTTTGTACTCTGCAAGGCGTGAGTGCAGGAGCACCGCATGGACATCAAGAGGCATGTGGATCGCCTGGGGGTCAATTTCACTTGCCACTGAACCATGTGCTCGATGGCTCGACTGCAGTGGCCGGCAAAAGCCTTCGCAAAATTCAAGTTAAACACAACTAAATAAATACGTATTTTTTCCCTTCCCCCCCCCCCCCTACAATCCAACCATGGTCATGGGTTCTCATTCTTCACTTGTGGCGCTGAGCAAATTGGCAGAAAATTCTACATTCCTATGCCAGGTCACCAGTTTATTGTTTTGAACAAAAATTCTCAAGGCAAAATAATAAGGCATGGCGGTTTTACATCACATAAATAATCAATTGATGGTAATTACATCAGAATCAGAATCTTAATTTAGACTGGAGGAGAAATCCAATGAGTTATGACGCTATTTTTCACAGATGTCCAGTATGGTCGGGTAAGCAATTTACAAGAAATAACAATCCCCCCAAAAAAAACATGAAGAATATAGACCATTTTAAATGTGTTTACGTGGTTTTGTGTTTGTCTAATGTGGGTTATCATGCTGCTGGTAGGCACGTGTAGATGACGTGCAGAATGAGGGGGGTTAGCGCAATGGATGTAATGGTATGACAGGTGGGAAGGGCACTAAGGTTAGACGAGTACGCAGCGTGCCGGCTCTCCGTCAGGCGAACACGGCCCGAGTATAATTCTTCCTCTCATCGTAAGCATTTACTCTCGACGACGACGACAAAAAACTATTTAAATGAGTGCCCGAGACCATTGCCGAGAAATGAACCAACCAGAGCGCCTCGTGGCCCATGGCCGCCTCCTGTTGGGGGGGGCGGGGGGGGCAGGGGGGGGGCAGGGGGGGGCCCTCGCTATCGACGACAATTACAAAATGCTGCGTTTCAGTCGGTGTTTTCTATTTCTTTCCCCCCCCCTGCTGCCCGCTTTCTATAAATGTAATTTTATCACGTGAATGTTTAACGCCGGTCCCTTTTGAAGACGGACGTGCATCAGCACCGGGTCACGTATTGCGAGGCGGTTTAATTGCCGCCGTAAAAACCTGATCAATTTTCATCTTGGGTCAAGACAGCGTAGGGGGAGGGGAATAATGAATTACCACACATTAGCCTCTTGAATTGAGGTTTTTTTACCCCCCTGCCGTGACCACAATGCCGACCGCGATGATTACCGCTCATAATTAACCATTTTCACCTGTAATGCTCTGAACATGTGGATTTAATGAAATTAATATATGTGGTAGGCTTGCTGGAAGGTCCCCTCCACATGCACATCATCATTAATTGCATGCATTCGTTAATCGCGTGTCCGTGCTCTTGTTAGGTGTGTTGCAAATGGTTTAGTGGTTTGCCGAGGCATTTAGAATATTTAAAATAGATTAGATAATGTAATGGGTGCTCTTTAATTACCTCAGAAAGTGTCACAAATTCTCAAAACTTTTTATTTATTTTCGAGTCGGTTCGTCAATATACTTTATCGAATGAGGAGATTAAACGTTTTGTCTGTTGCATAACAGAACGCTTACACTTTAGATGTTTTTTGTTCCTTCGTAAAGTCAATCCTGCTCCAAAAAATGTTGTTAAATTGTCCACAAGAAAGTTAATCTCTCTTTCATTGTACGTGTTCAAAGTGGTAATTACAAAAAAGTTTACTTTCATAGGGTTTTATAATTGCAAATAATAGTGTGTGGTATTTTTAGAGAGTTTTGTATATTTGTTTTTGGTCAAGGAAATGCATGTTAGCAAAGGTGTTGATAATTACTACACATTCAGCATCTTAAGTGTTCAACAAATATGTTATTTCAAACCGTACCTTTTCGTAAATGTGTTTACTCAGCTTGTAAAAGTAATTATCAAGATACCCTGACGTCAAATATTTCTGGCTACATAGACAATAATGTTTAAATCAAGCATGCAATATCGTGCGCTTTTGTGTAATACAGTATTTGCTTCCTTTAAAAAATCACATTGTTGTCTTGCCATTGTGCCAACGTAGTTTTAATCATTCACCCCGTGACTCGTCGTGCGTTGTCATTCACTTTAGTGGCGACGAACAGTTTATGCTGAGGTTTTTTTTTTGCTTTATGCCTCTCCTCGATCAAGAACCCATTTGAAATTCAAAACGGTGGAGCTCCACACCTTGACAGTTTTGTCACGCTGTGCTCTAAAGCCAAAGGCCCCATCTCCGGTGCTCCGTTTCCATTGCGTATGCTCTGTGCCAGCATGCCCTCTAATCCCTGGCACTCAATACGTAAATAACTGGCGAAAGGAAACAAGCAATGCCATCTCATACTGGGCTCGCAAAATGTAACTCTTTTATTGATGACCCACACATTTAAGGTACACATGGATACCATATTTCTAAAGACGCCATTAGTGCGGGCCACTTATTCCTGAACCAAAACGAATGTTCATTGTTTTTGTGTAAAACATAGCCATCACGTTTCCTAGCTCAGCGTTGTGAACATAACGTGCATTGAACAGTGAATTATCGTGTCGAATAAATATCAATGATGAAACTTGTCGCTTGGAACAAGGGAACCTCATGTGGCGCATGACGTTGGTTTTGGCTGATGTTCCTTCATTTAATATTGTTTCACAAAAATCTAACGGGTTTCTTCTCTCACAGGAGTTGCCGTATCTGGAGATGTTATGTCCGTTGATCCCCCAACACCATCGTTTGCTCTGCTCGTGGCCGCTGTCTCCATGACATGTGCGTGCGCGTTGTGTGTGTGCGTCTCATTCCTGTGTGTAGCCCACCATCCAGTCCGAGTCTTCTCCCCAGCCTACAGTGACCTCATCCTCTTCAGTCTTTCAGTTTCCATCATCTGTGCCTGCAGCTGTCAATGCTCCCTCCCCCCCCAGTCTTCCCTCCACCGCTGTTCCATCGCAGGTATTTCCATGCAGCTTTGCTTTATGTACCTGCTAGGCATTCTCATTTTCCAGTGGTGGTTGAGTGGGTGAGTTGAGGAGCGTTTTTAAAAGGACGCATGCGTCATGGGCGCTTTTCATTTGTAACCATGGTGCAGAAAAGCCTATTGCCTATCACCATGTTTGTATTACTGTTATCATCCACTGGCAACATTGCAGAACTGGTCATAGATATTCTATGGATCATGCAAGGTAATCCATTGGTGCTAAGATTCGAGCGCTTAAAACACAAATGGAATCTTTAAATTCAATCCTGGCCTCGATTGACTTGTTATACCTTTGAGGTCAATAAAATTAGTAGCGCTTTACACGTGTCGTCGTAAAAAGTGAGTGTCAAACGTACGGGCCTATGCTCCTGCCATTGTAACGTTGAATTTCCACCACTGATTCGGCGCTGCTGTTGGAGACAAGGTGCCACCAAACTGCTCACTTGAGGAGGGAGACTCTCTGATTTTGACTTGACGTTCAAATGAAAGTGACACGCCCGCTATGATGAACCGCATCCTTATCTGCCGAACGCTCGCCTGGCATTGCACGTCAGGCGTGGGAATTTGACACGCATCCAGACATCCAAGTCACTTTTGTGACCCGGAAAAAGAGGGCCCCAGCCAGCGCATGCATCCCGGTGCCGCTCTCACTCGTCTCGAGCGGTGATGCGGCAGCGTGCTCGCCGCTCGTGGCAGAGGTTCACAGTTCGAATCTAGCGGCTGCCCTGATTAATACTGTGGTGTGTAAAACCATAATGATACTACGTGCCGTCTGCTCTGCTTCGCAGTGGATGTTAAAGTTCCCTGGACTTAATTTACAAAGAGGAGACCGTTGTGTGCTAGTGACATGGTCAAAGTTTGGCAAGTATGAAAATTACCCGCAAACTAATTAACTGGAGATTTGTACATGCAATCATTGTTGGCAGACATGCCCCAGGTCGCTCTTGAAAATTAGACTGTCCTGGCCTCTTGATTTCCTACCTGGTTCAACAAAACTTGAAACGTCTTCCCCCCCCCCCCCCCCCCCCATTGTATAGTCCTCACGCATCGGGATTCGGTATTCATTCGGTGAAGAAACTTTAGCGAGTGCTTTATGGCCCCCGAGTTTCCTTCTTCTTCACTTGCCCCACACATAAACTCTCGTTGCCGGCAGACCTTGACACTGCGCAGACGTGGCTGGCAGGGAGATAAACGCAACGTCTTGTATTTTATTTTAACACCTTTAAGCTTGCTTGGCTTCTGTGGCTGCCGCCGCCGCCGTTGCCTTGTTTGCAATGACATTTATCTGAATTATGCACACACGCGTGTCAGGAGGCAATTAAAACGGCGATTTTACCCCGAGGGCAGCCACCGTGCATGAATAAAATAGTTACATTTGAGTAAGCTTCATGTTAATAGTGGCTTTTTTGCGTTTGCCTTTATTGAGTTTAACATTCCCTTCACTTGAGCTTTTCTTCATAAATAGGTGCAGTTTTAGCAAAGCCGTGTTTTGGTATTTGCAGCATACATGTGCTATCACAACTACTTCCGCGAACCAGGCAACACATTTTCTTGGTTCTTTCGGTAAAGTCACGTAGAATGGAAATAATAAAATAATAAAAATAAAACATAATAAAATTATTCTCACGACGTTTCGGCCACAACGCAAGCAGCCGTCCTCAGGTGAAGAACAGGTCTGTCGAGAAGACAGAGTCTGAATGACACACCCCAGGCTTGGAGGGTCTATTTAAGCTGGGATGGAGGGGGGAAGAGCACCTTGACAAAATAATTTGCATATCAAGAGGAATTTAGCATATTTATGGGAAATGCAGATATGCGATTAGTACTACACAGACCTGTTCTCCACCTGAGGATGGCTGCTTGCGTTGTGGCCAAAACGTCGTGAGAATAAGTTTATTATGTTTTATTTTTATTATTTTATTGTTTCCATTCTACGTGACTTTACCGAAAGAACCAAGAAGATGAATCCCTGCAGTCACGAAAGCTTTAAATCGAAATTCAGGCAACACATTGTTTGACGTCATATGACACGTGTTGGATGGTTGTATGACTATTAATTTTCTATATAGGAAGATTATGTTTGTTATGAGCAGTAGTTTTTTTCCCAGTTGCTATGTATAGTACAACCCCAAACGTCCAACACGCAATGTAGCCTAGCATGAAATGTCACCATTGAATAGATACGTTAATGCATTTCTTATTGCATTTATTACGATTGTAAGAAGTTGTGAAAGGAGATCATGGGATGGAATTCCCAAGTTAAGCAATAAGGGGAGAAACAGAAAGAGAAGTTACCTGAATTCTGTGAAGTGGTCAGTGTGATAATCACAATTGAATGTTCCATTCCCATAGTTGACACACAATGTTTGTGAATAATTACCAATTCCGGACATTTGCTGCCGTGTGCACCTTAAAGAAGCCATTAGTTTGCAATTAAATTGTAAATGATAGAAATTAAAAATAAAACGGATCACCAATCACCCCAAGTTTCTTAAGAACACCTGAGCAAACACATTTATTCATCTTATTTCACGTTTAACAGTTAATTGACATATATTACAATGAAGAAATTATAAAAAGCACATTCATCATGGAGCATTTTAAGTGTGCGCACCATTACAGTAAATCCTAAATTAGAAACTGCCATTTGTATGAGTTTGTAAATGATTTGTGCAAAAAGTTCCATTACGTTTTTTTTATAAACCTAATTAGTTTGCACACATTAATTATTGAGGAGCCATCCCATCCTCTCAAGAAGACAAATGTTTAAAAAAACACTAAATTCGAATTTAATATATTTACACTGCAACCAATTCCTCATTGGCAAAATGAGTGTCGTTATTTAACGTTTACCACCAGATGCTCCAATTCCATTCCGTTTAGTTACAATTCGCTAAAAAAATTGTTCACAATATTGATTTAATTATGATTAGTTGCTAAATACCTTTTCTCTTAAATGTTTTGAAAAATGTATTGTGAAGGGTTTTAATATCAGTTTTAACCCCATTCAAATATGTATAACTCCCTCTAAATGATCTGTGATGTGTAATTGAAAGTTAATCATCCTCAGGACAATTATACTTTCCGCATGTTTAATTTTCATTCTGGAATGCGTATTTTTGAGCATTTAAAATGTTTGTATTTTTTTACTGCATCTAAATGCTTGTACGTGTAATGACTTGAATTAAATTTGCTAATTTAAAACATATTTTAATTTGTAAAACAAGATATCTGTACATGTTACGAGAGCCTTACTTGTTACTAAAAGTTGAGTATATTTTAATGAGTTGGGGACAAAACGTCACGATAACTTTGGCTGTCAATTTAAATTAGGTGTTTCTTTAGTTGAAAGGGTGTACAGTTGTCGACACAGTCTCATGGTGCTCGTAAAAATTCAAATCACCTCTGTGCCTTCAGAAGGTGTTCTCAACAAGCTCAAAACAAATTATTTTCGAATTATTCGCAGATAGGCGACACGGTGTGTGCCCTGTCAAACGTGAATGCGCCTGAGTGATATATTTCCATAACTGGGGGAGAGAATGTGAAAAAATATTTGTATGCGACCGCTGTTGATTCATCACATTGTTACATTTTTACGGCATTCCGTACGCTTGTGCTGATGATGAATGTATTTTGCAGCAAACAAAATGACTTTGAGAAATACGAAGATAAAAAGAATTTCACAGTAAAATGCACGAAGACAAAATTGAAGGAAAGTAAGAATGAAAACCGATTTAAACTATGATACGAACAAACTTTGAGCCCAACAAAATATGGTTTTCACCACTCCAACAGTTAGCCATTTTATTCCAAACATCTACCTTTACAAGGGCTGAAAAAAAATGTCTATCTTTTTCAAACTGAATATTTCCATTTAAAAGTGAAAATGTTCCAGATAGCATTGAAATGTTTCTACTCCCAAGTTGCAAAAAAATATAATATTCTGTGGGCTTGACAGATTAAAACTGCCGTACAAACTTTCACTTACCAATCCTCTTTTCCATAGAGCGCGAGAATTCTCTTCGGATTATTTAAGTATTTTCACTTGCAGCGGTAATGTCAAATCCATCATTAATATATTTAATATACCCTAAAGGCTGCTGTTTGAAATTTTACTGCGTTAGCTTTAGCCTCCCGGGCAGTTGCATAGAATTTTCTCACTTGGATTGCGTCTGAGGGGCCTACGCATATGACTCTATTTTAATTCTAGGGAAAGAGAAAAAAAATCAAACTAATTACAAAAATAAACACAGCATGCAGGTAGTCACACCGCTAACAAAGGCAGCTATGCCCAGTTTGACTTGCTATGTTCAGCTTATCTCTGCGGCCCAGCGCTCTGGCCCTTCGTGACTCATTTCTAAGCCGTCCCCAGGGATCACGGATGCCTTGCATTACATCAGCAGTGCCTGACAGCTCAGTAATGTACCTTCACGACTGGCCTGTTTTATTGCTTATTGTTTTCTGTTCTCCCCTTTTCCGTTCGCTCACTTGTCTCTGCCAAGCGAGTGATTTAACGAAGTGTCACGGGGAAAAAGGTAGCACGCCCAGCGCTCAAACGGTTGCCCGTGTTGTGTCGCTGCCTCCATTTGAAACCTGGCTGCTGCTGCTGCTGCCAGTGCCGGAGTCGCTGTATATTTGGCTGACGTGTGCCAACAGGGCGATGATAAAGCTGGAATACGTTAACAAAAATGTACCCTCTACTCAAATTAATTCCTTTTGTGTTTCTTGATTTTTTATTATATTCCCTACTCGCGTTATATTAATTTTCTCTTTCAAAATGAATGGACCGAAAAAAAATCTATGAAATGCAAAATATGCTTTTGAAACTCATCAGGAAACTGTACGATTTCTATCTCTGTGGAGCACAATATAGTTAGTTGCATCTTTGGGCCGTCATAAATTTGAGCGTTGTGTGATATTAATGCAAGGGGTTTCTGTGGAATGAAAAAGAGAAGGATGATAGGATAGAATGGAGATGCATAAAGCCTTTTTATATAGGCAAGAGGAACCCGTTCTTTTGTTGGCACACAGCATACTATCCCCTCAATGATTGACAGCTGTTACCAGAACTTTATGAAAGTGCTTATGTCAACTGGCTTACATTTTGTTTAGGTTTTGTGTAGCCTTGCGAATGTGTGCATTAACATTCACCAAGAGCCGGTGACGAGTGACAGTTTCCAAATTGAAATTATTTGCCTGTAGATAGCTCCATTCTAAGATTATGAGGTCAATTGTGTTATGATATTCGGCAATAGTTTCACGTGCAGCTTAGAGAAGTCATGTTTAAAGTTGGGACAATGCACTCCACACCAAATAGAATATTTCTAGATGAATATTTCAAAATGAAACATTCCCAAATTTACATTTCTATCAGGGCCCCATGGTGTCGACAGAAATGCAGTCTCCAACTATCATCCGCTCAAAATGTTTGGGCCCTCTAGCTCTCTGTATAAAGAGGGGGACCATGTCCAGACAAGTTACCTATCATATATGTTTTCTTCGTTAGGGCAAAGTTATTGACAAATTTGTTGCGTTTTTGTCATCTGTGCTTGCGCCTCACCGCCAAAGCAGTATCAAAATCATTTTCTATAATTTTACCCATGTGAGGGATGTTCATAGTCACAGCCTCGCATCTAATACTCCGACCCTCTCTCCGTCCATCCCTCAATCTCCCCCCCCGCCGCACCCCTCCCCCACCACGCCAGCCGGCCGGCTCGCGGGACGATGCGCGGGAGGACAAAGCCACGATAAAGTGCGAGACGTCTCCGCCGCAGACGCCGCGGTCTGGCCGCCTCGACCGCGTGTCGCAAGCTCTGCACTCGGCCAGCCAAGAGGACATCCGAGGGTAAAGGGCAGCGCCGTTAGAAACCCCTCCGAACGCGCCGGCTGCGTTGCAGTGGCGCTTTTGTTTAGGCCGAGGAAGGCATGTAGGCGCTGGTCATCCGCAAGGTGCCCGCTCGGAGTAGGGTTATCCGTTTTGCTGACGGAGGCAAATCGCACTGTCCTGTTGAATTATAGTCCGAACAGTGTCTGGGTGGGAGTGACAGAGCACGGAGCGGGCGACGATCTTCTCCGCCAGTGTACTTGCCTCCGCATCATTAAAACGCATGGAAGCACCCGGCAACCGTTCACATTCCACCGTGATTCCCTTTTACCGTGAGGATGCCATTGGGGTTTGCGTTAGAATGTCTTCCCGTTAGCCAACTGACACAATTGCAATGCATGGGAGACGAATGTTGAATGGGAAACATTAAACCACTAACGAGCGTAAATGGGGCAGACGTGCGGTGGTGGTCGGATGGGGTTTGAGATCACGTTTCAATTTTCCCTTTGCCGTGTGCCCGGAACGTGATTTGCTGTGAGCAGGTCGTCTGGCTTGCAGGACGGAGCCAGCAACCCAAGCTCCAGCAACAGCAGCCAGGACTCCCTGCACAAGGCTAAAAAGAAGGGCATTAAGTCGTCCTTTGGCCGCTTGTTTGGAAAGAAAGAAAAAGGGCGACCTCTCACACCCAGCAAGGAGCTGGCATCACCTGGCCAAGGTGGGCAGAGCTGCTCCTTTATCTTATGGCTGTCCATTGTTTTGGACAAATGCTCTGTCTCTTTCTTTTATGGGTCATCAACTCAACGGCGGGTCTCTGGGGTCTTGGTTATAAAAGCCTGTGGAAAATTTGTGCCGGTCTTGGCATGTGCAAAGAAGGATGCTAAACATTTTAAAATTTAGTTTTGAGATTGTAACATGTTCTGTTGTTGAGCCGTTCGTCTGCACTGTTTACACGCGTGTGTTATTTAACATAGCTACATATTTGGCCGTTGTTATGTTTTGATGTTTAAAATATAAAATACTAAAACTGCATTGATATATAGAACATAAGAGAGAACCCTGTCGTAGTTGTAATTTTGTGTCGTGGTCATAAAAACTATACAGCAATACAATTATTTCCATATTGTGGTAAAATCTATTCGTGTAATGTCATGGTAAATTGTGGTCGAGCGGCACAACCCTCGTAATTTTCTGGCTCACTCCAAAGCACCATTAACCCGTTCCAATTCAGTTCGTTTCATTGCCTCCTGACCAAGATCCATCAGGAATCCCCACTTTATGACTCATGACTGGACACATTTCCAGCTTTAGGGTATTGTGGTGAGTGTAATTAAAAATGGCGAGCCGGGCTTCAACCGCGTTGAGATTATGACAATGGTATACCATGCGTGCCCTCATCACAGAGTACGTGAGAACAACTCAATTGAATAATCGTTTTTTCCTGTGCAGGGTGGCACTGCGGGTAAGAGTGCTAAACGAATAACGGGAAGGATGCGAGTTCAAAACCCGGTCATCAGGGCTCGTCCCTCTCGCATCTCACTAAAATGAGTACCGCTTTGTGAGAATTCAACAGTGATGTTGAGTGGTTTCGAGACTTTCCCTCCACCATCGGAATGTGGGATTTCCACCAGTGGATCGGGGAAACGTGCTGCTGCATGTCAATTTGAGCAGGGAGACAACTAGACTTGACTTTGGTTTTTTTATGAAAAGGAGGGTGGAGAATGCCGCTTATTATAAGTACAAACAAAGCGTAACGGACACGAACATGTGTAGTTGTCATCGATTGTGTAAGAGCCAATTACGTAGCTTTATTATCCGTAGCACGCGACAGTGATGCGGACGTAAGGCAATGGTTGAGAAATCACATTTTTAGCCCCAGAAAATACCAGCGCATGTATGGTTTGTGTCAGACCTTCTGACAGATCTGGCTGTATTTCGATTTAAAGCTTTCGTGACTGCAGGGATTCATATTCTTGGTTCTTTTGGTAAAGTCACGTAGAAGGGAAATAATAAAATAATAAAAATAAAACATAATAAAATAAAATTAGGACGCTGTCTTTCCGACAGCTCTGTTTCTTCACCTGAGGACGGCTGCTTGCATTGTGGCCGAAACGCTGTGAGAATTTTATTTTATGATGTTTTATTTTTATTATTTTATTATTTCCCTTCTATGTGAGTTTACCGAAAGAACCAAGAAGATCTGGCTGTGGCAATGTTTGAATTGTTTTTTTTTACTATGATAGGGGTATATTTTCATGCACCATCACAATACTTTGTAATTCCTTTAGAATTTCTAAAATTATTTCTTTTACACTCATCTTTCTTTTCCCAGATAAATGGATTTGGTAATCCGTTGTCATGGATTCACACGGCAGTGTTAACTATATTGTGTAAGTTTACCCATGTCCTTAAAATATTCGGATAAAAGGATTTTCACTTTATTTTTTATAGTGGTGTTAAGCAGCATAGCATAATCTTAAATTCAACTCTCATTGTACCAAGGGATATGGCAAATAAATACAAACATACCAATACACTTTGGCAACAAGCAGTAAAACAAGATTTGATAATGAGGTGCTTATAGAAATTTGGTATGTGATTATTTATTTGTGTTTATTTATGGGTGTTTTTTTTTTACGTGGCCAAAATATGATCAAAACACGTTAATAGTTTCTCATATACACATACATTGTGTAATACAGAAATGTATATATTTTTTCCTTGTTTACTCAGCAAAGCCTCACTGAGTGTCATGGCTGGCTCTCCCTCCCCCTCCCCCCTGCTCTTCATTAATGTCATCAAGTTCGGACTGACACCCTCCTTATTACACTTATTTACCCAAGAAACCCATCACTGCATCTCAAGACTCATGAGGAAAAAGAAGTTTTTCACAGTGGGGGGGGGGGGGGGGGGGACTGGTGATTGCTTTGTAAAATCGCATTTAATCATTTGCAGTATCATTTTTTGTTTACGTTTTATTAAATAATATTTGGTCTCTGACGCCAGGTGCACAATGGCCCACTCTTGCGAATTGGTGTCACGGGGAATCTTTAATGTCCGCTCGCACGGCGCGTATTTAACGAAACAATAGCCATGTTATTAATCGGGGTGGCCCTCTCGGCTCGAACCACGAGCCCTCCGCGCGAGACCGCTGGGCCGTTTCACACCGCGATTAGAGCCTCGCAACTTTTCAATACTAAAAAAAGGTGATAATTGTACCCACCAAAAACTTCTATTACCTTCGCAGTGAATTTACATAATGTCCCCACTACTTGGGGTGACCTTTTGCAGGTATGATTTCTCCCTTGAGATGAGGCATTGGTCCCTTGAAGCCCAGCCATGGGGTTCACATTTCCAAACCTCATTTAAAATCCAATTTGGTGTTGGCAAGACCAGACTGTGTGCATTCCATGCACTTTCAAAGTTGATTATGCGGTACTGGAGCTCAGCTATCTTTGCCATAGCAGACGTTTTGCTTCTAAACCTCTGAAATGTGCGATGCTTCTCAGCAGCTGTACGCCAATGAGGATACTATGATGGGTGTTATTGTTCGCTTTTGGATGTCGTGGTATTACATGAACAAAATATGATTATAGAGCCCTTGTTTACAGATGCTGTGGAACATTATTTTTTAAACTATTTGCCATGTGAATGCAGATAACAGAATATTGTGTTTATCTGCCCTGAATAACACACTCAGAGATTATTCCAACTTCTTATGTCCAGCTCATATGCTAGATAACTCAACGAATTATGACCAGTGGTTGATTACACATACACGTGTGAGTTCAATTCCCTGTCCTGATTGTGATTCCCAGCCACGGCTACCATCAGTGGTCAGTGATAACTGAGCTCGTTTTGGTCCTCCCCTCCTTCACCAACCTGTACTCACCAGCATGGTAAATTATGGTCAATCAAACCCTATGGCTTGACACGGCATGGGAAATCTTTAATCCAGCAGCGGATCAAAAAGGAGCTGAAAAAAATCGTCCAATAAAGATTGTAAAGTGGCCATCTGCTGAGATGAGCAAAAAGGGGTGGTGCTCGTCCCCATTGGAGGCTATTGGCTAGTGGTGGGAATGCTACGTTTCCATGGTAAGGGATATGTAGGATAACCATGCAAGACTCCTTACAAACTGGTACTTATTTCATCAACCCCAGAGGGATGGTGGACTGAATCAACCACCAACTGCCAGTTGAATATATCTGCCTTCTGATTACGAGTAGAGCTCTCCACCTACAGTGCCACCCAGCCAGAATAATAATGTTAACATAATTAGAGCGATCATGCACGACTTCCCATGATTCAAGGCTCTGCTTCCAAACAAGGCCCCGCAAGTCGTATTTGACGAGCGAGCGATGACGACGCTACGTTAAGCACACATGTAATGCACCGAGATGTTTTATTGCTAAGAGCATCTCTTTGATTGTGTTTTTTATGCAAACAGGCGACTGTGAGTATACGTTTTTAAGGTTACTTGTCATTTGATCCGTGATTAAACGCGGCACTGCATGCTAAGCATTACACAAAAGTAACCGACACATTACTGAACGTTTTGTGCAGAAAGAAACGTGTGCATGAGCGTCCGTGTCGGTTCACAAATGCATTGTGCACGGCTACGTTGCTCCATTATCAACCAGCCTCCCTAAACCTGCTGAACCGGCCTGCCCTAAGCAAGCATGCATGCACCCTGGCCCCCCGTGCTCTGCTTCATCCCCATGCTGACCAAGCTCCGCCGGTCCCACCCACTGGTGCGTTCAGCCACCGCGTGACGGCCACGTCAGATGTGTGTGGCCGAGGCTCTGTCTGCATCATCATCATCATGCTGTCGCCAAGTGCGTGCCGGCAAAACGAGTGCGCATGGCTGCGGTGCTTTGTGTGCAAAATGAGCTTTTCGTCACACTGCCACTAAAAAAGGACAAATGTTTAATATTGGCCAAGGGTCCTTCTGCAATGCAGAGATTTTGAGGGGATTTTTCTTTTTTAGAAGATTATAATCAGTTGTGCTCGTGCATCACAACCAACGCAGGCTCACTTTGTTATTCGCTTCTCTTCATTTGCTCTGCGATTAATATTGCGCAGAATTGCCTTTGTCGCTTGCAGTGGCTGTCTTATTTGGAAGATGTGTCAGTAGATGCCATAACAATTTTGAAAAAACGAATAATTCATCATTTGTTTATTTTCCTCCCTGATAATATGCATTTCTTTCTCAGAAACGTGGTTGTTGTTTTACTATCATGTCTGAATTATGATAAGCATCCTTAACATGTCTTATTTTAAAATAAAAGAACATGCTCGATAAGTCTAACCAATTACAACTTTATTGTTGGAGGGTGGAGCAGTGGCATAATGGTTAGCACACTTCATTGTCAACCCAGTTGATTCCCAGACATGGCTGATATCATTGGTGAAAAGTACCTGAACCTGTCCTGGGTCCCCCCTTCATCAAACGACAATGGCTAATGTGGTCAAGTATGGACATACAACCTCATTAATTAGAGCATCAGAACCCACATCTGCTACACTTAGTGATGCCTCTGTAAGCTGTGTTGTAAGGTGTGTCTCGTTGACGAATACCAAAGTGAACATTTAGCTCGCTGTCATGTTTCTGTGGCTGGGCCTCGTGTTGCCCGACCTGGTGTCCGAAGTTATTGCTCCACCTCCTCCACGTGCCGGCAGTTTTTACTTCCTGAAGACGCTGCTCCGAGCACTCGGAGCAAAACATCAACCCAAACAAACGGCACAACCGCGACAACCTACAGGGGAAAAATGGGGACTCTCTTTCTCTGTCGCAGGGGGTTCGGCTGAAGGTGAGGGAGGCTCTCCGGAGGGTGTTGGCCTCGCAAAGTTGGGCACCCAAGCGGAACGGGACCGGAGACTCAAGAAAAAGTGAGTGGAACCTCACAGGAGCCCTGCCATTCAGTCAGCCAGTTCACATCTTAGTGCCAGCGTTCAGTGTTTATTTAAAAAGTCGCACGTGTCAAAGCGGTTTCCTGTTTTTTTTGACCATCGGCATTAGGCTGTGTTCAGCTTTGTCGTTTTAATCCACATTCTGTTGGTGTGTGCCAGTCCCTACTTAGATTTAACAGTATTGTAGGACAACCACACTAGTTCTCATGACACTTATGTATACATATGTAGAACGTGGTATATGCTACATGGCATTGGTACCAAGTAGTCCAGTGTATACATGCTCTGTGGCAATTTGTATAAAATCGATAGTTTGATTTCCAGGGGAACACCAATGACATTCATTGCCCCCCCCCCCTGCTTTAGTGACCATAAATCACGTGCATAAGATCAGTGCTTCACTGAATGCAGTTCATTTTCAGATTTAGAGTTTGAGATATGACCGAAGCACTCGGTGGCCAAGCCTTGCGAATAATGTGGTTTGTGTCGTTAGCCACTGCGCTGTACAGCCACTTAATTATTAAAATTAAATTATAAATTGTTGTAATTATGCCCGTGGATATTTTCTGCAAATGTAATATATTCCAAATCTTGAATGTTAGTTATATTATGGCACGTGGTTTCTGTTTTATATTCACCGATTTATGTTTAGATGTTTACATATTTGTACCTCCACCCCTTTCTGTAGCATGTCTTGCATTTCCTCCTAGTCTCAGCTGGTAATTAGTATAGGTGGAATATAAAATAAGGTTCAAGTATATGTGTGTATTAGTCTGCCGTGGTATAATGATTAGCACGGTGGACTTGCAATACAGATTGTTTGGTGATGGCAGCAGCGTACAAGCTCAAATAATAACAACAAAATCAATACATTCGCCAATGGCACTGCTGTAAAATATAACAAATATATACATGTTATATTTATGTGTCGGGCAGTGGCCCTTCATAGCACATAAAAGCATGATTACATATATAATAAATATACAATAATATTGAAAATATAATTGGTGAGGTTTCGGGTTAAAAAAAAATCACGATTATAAATTTTTCTATTTTAAGGAAGTGTTTTAGAAAAATGTTTTGAGTTTTTGTTGTAAATCTAGAGGTTACTGTTTCGTTCTCCTGTTGCAACAATTGGGCAAGTTTCTTAAATTCCTCCCCCCCCTCCGTACAGTAAATAGGTTCACAGCACAGTTAGTCAATCGGCAATTGGTGTGTGGTGGGGTAAAGTGTGGCTACTTCCACCCTCTAGAGAGGTTCTCCAGAATTGCTTCTAGTGTAGGCCGTTCTGCCAGCAGTGACGTGAGCAAGGGAGTGCAGGGCTCCGCCTTTATCACGTTACAAAGTAAGGTACAAGTGCATGCGTTTACTCGGAATTAAATTTGTACGTTATTCACTATCCAGTAATTGCTGTTGAGACATTGGAAGTGAAAGTATTTTTGACATGCTTACGTCTGCTTGTCAAGCCTTATTGTGCCCCAGCATCTGTCATCACATCCCATTGTGGACATGAAGATGAACATGATTGCTTGTCTGTCTTTAAAGCAAGTAAAAGCTCGTTGCGAGCAGATGCCTCTTCTTCAAAAGAGACCTGGGTAAAATATAAAGAGACTAAACAGTAAAAAAAACCTATAGAAAGTAACAGGCTCCCGATTGTGGGAAAAAAAAATCGAAACAGCAATTAAATAAATGACGTCAACAATATTTAGAAATATAAAACAGAACAATACACTGAATTCCTAGTGTATTGTTTTTAAGCTTAGGTAATCATATAATAAATTTCGATTTAAAGCTTTCGTGACTGCAGGATTCATCTTCTTGGTTCTTTCGGTAAAGTCACGTAGAAGGGAAGTAATAAAATAATAAAAATAAACATAATAAAGCAATTCTCACGACGTTTCGGCTACAACGCAAGCAGCCGTCTTCAGGTGAAGAATGAGACACTGCCAAGCTAGGAGCTTATATATAAGCTGAGTTGGAGGTGGAAGAGGTGGAAGAAGGCGCTCTTCTTCCACCTCCAACTCAGCTTATATATAAGCTCCTAGCTTGGCAGTGTCTCATTCTTCACCTGAAGACGGCTGCTTGCGTTGTAGCCGAAACGTCGTGAGAATTGTTTTATTATGTTTTATTTTTATTATTTTATTACTTCCCTTCTACGTGACTTTACCGAAAGAACCAAGAAGAAGAATCATATAATAGTTTTTACTCAACTATTGAAGAAGTGAATATTATTGATTTCAGACTAAAGAAAAAAAAGTTCAGGTTAGAGGTCATGGAACAATACGATTTTCAATCGTGCGCGACCAGAAATAAAACTCCCAAAAATCAATTTTATTCCTTGAAATCTGTTCACAGTCACTTGTGAAAAACATTCTGAGAGGTCAGTTTGACATTGCTACTGGTCATTATAACCTTTGGGTGATTTTATACACAGTGGAGGCCTCTATACATATAAAATATGGTTTTCTTTAAATTGGATACAACTCTGCAGAACTGCAATCATCTACCTTTTATGGTATGAACTCATTATGAAATAGAACATCTGTTTAATAATATTTAATTCCGTTTCATGCTTTGATGTTTATTTGTATCACCTGTCAAGTAAGCACCTCTCTGCACTTGGCAATTTTACGAGTTTATATTTTTATCTTTACATTATTTTTAGCTTAGTAGCAAACAAAGACTTGTGAGAATGTAACAAATTTGCTAACAAATACTAATTAAGCAATAGACTTGAGCTGGCAATTAGAGCCCGAATTGATGATTGAACTGCTCCGTCCTAAAGGTTTGATTGCTAAACTATGACGAGCTTAGCAGTAAAGGACACTTATCTGGGCATTAGCACAACACCAACACCGTCTCAACCTCGAACAATATTTTATATGTTTCTGTTAACGTGTAAGCCTCAATGATTTTGTTCGACTTGTTGACCCACCAGTGTGTTTTTGCTGTCTTAATTATCGATTGGCATGAGTGAGGTTCATAGGGTAACACAAAGTCACCCTGTGAATCAACGCCGACATGACTGATAGGGTGCAACAGTGAATCGCATCGGGCTCTTTTGCTAGCCATGTAACGAGATGCTTAGTCGCACGCTTCAGTTTTTGATAAGCCAGGAATTTCCAAAAATAATTCCCTAACATTTTCGCATAACACTACTGTGTTATTAAGCCTCACACATATTTTATCCAGCCATGCCTTTTATGGGCTTTTGTAGCTGCATTTCTATGATTTGGCATTTGATGTGTGGCAGCTATTGAGTTTAAGTACATCCTTTTTTTCTATCCCGCTTCACATTTGCAGCATTCAATCTACTCCTACTTTTAAGAGACACTTAAAGGCCCCACCTCATTCGCCTGGCGTTCAAATGACACGAAGCTTGGCTGTGCGCCTCAGTTACGAACCTTAATATTTGCGAAATATTGTGCGAGTTACAAATTGCCTTCTCGTTGAGGATATACTCATCATACCATAGGAATGTAGAATTTCCACCACTGGCTCGCAGCCACCACTGGAGATGAACATCTCATGCTTTTCTTAGCAGGGAGATACTTACTTTTGATTTCGCATTAAATTCACATGCAGATGCTCTCGGCCGTTGTCAGATTGCGTGTGCTCACGAATGCCTAATATAATTGGCACTAACAGAGTGAAACCATTATTTACATCAGGGTTCTTGAGTAATTTTCAGAGGGCGGCCACTTTCGCCGATTGAGACATCAGTGTGAGGGCCGCTACACATTTGATTGAAAGCATTGGGGTTTGATAGCAGCACGACGGGGGTGTTATCACGTGGTGTGTATCGTCGGGGGCCACACGTCAGGGGCTGCACTAAAGGCCACCAGGGGCTCTCAGTGGCCTGCGGGTCTTGCAATCAAGAAAACTGATTTACATCAATATGGAAAGATTAATCATCGGTAAGCTTCTTCTTGGTTCTTTCGGTAAAGTCACGTAGAAGGGAAATAATAAAATAATAAAAATAAAACATTTAATAATTCTCACGACGTTTCGGCCACAACGCAAGCAGCCGTCCTCAGGTGAAGACCAGGTCTGTCGGGGAGACAGCGTCTGAATGAAACACCACCACGATTGGAGCGTATATTTAAGCTGGGTTGGAAGGGGTGACTTTACCGAAAGAACCAGAAAGATGAATCCCTGCAGTCACGAAAGCTTTAAATCGAAATTCATCGGTAAGCTGTGAGCATCACACATCGAAAAACACAAGAAGCCATAATATCAACAGATGGTACGATGAATCGTTTACAAAACAGTTGGGCATGCCTTATAATTATACACTTTACTTGCTGTGTTTAATGTTAAGTGTATTTACATATCTGCCCCATGTAGATGCTAGGCTACGGCCATGGCTCTACACACATATGTTTATCCGTGTACGGCCCAGGTTTCGCTGCCTTGTGTCTCCCAGTCGTGCCTTTGGCATGGGTGTAAGGACTGTGCCTGGGCCGGCCTCCACTCGGCCATCATAGTTCCACCAGCCCTCCGCTCGTGTTGCCCTCTACACCATGCTGGAATCGAGGTGGAATCATGCCAATTGCTGGCACACAGCTATCAGAAATATGTTTCAACGGTGATTCTGGTCAATGATGGCAGGATTGTATTCACCATGATACCGAGCATGATCACTCTTGAAGCATGCTACATATGCATTTTCTATATGTTTCCATTGGTAATTGCTAAATAAAAAGTTTCAAAGTATTACATTGGCATTGGCCATTTAAATGTATGTCCGATTCCTGTGCAATACATTTCAGTGGCTTATTACATAGGAATTGATTATACGTTTCCACGGTGATAGCATTAAGCCCACCAGCCCCCATGGGTTCTCCATTCTTGCCTGAAAGCCACACCAGGCCCCATGCAGCCAGGGCCTCCCACAAATCAATGATTCCACCTTTCCCATAATATTGTTCGGAATCATATGCGATTTTAAAACCTCAAATTGTGATTCAACACTGCGTACCGCGAGATTTTCCCAGCTCTAGTGACTGCCCCATCTATAAAGACATTCCACACACAATCTGGGCATTTACTAATAAAGTATTCGCGCTTGTGGAATTATTAAATTAAAGTATAATCCTGGAGGTGTGATCGCCTGTGTCTATCGTGTAGAGTGCCTCGTCACTGTGCCTTGAAATAGATATCACTTTCTGGAAACGTGCTTTGGGTGTGTTTTCAGAAATGGAAATAATATGCCACACCAGAATACCCAGCACAATTGTTTTTATTAATTGTTAAAAGTAAAACTTGTGACTGCTCTGTTAATTTACCAAACTAAGAATTTTGTTTCACGCGTAAGCAACCATGTTTGCCACACGCATTTTTATTCCAATGACATGCATTCAAATCGTGTTCTCACAACCTTTATAAAGCAAGTGAAACATTGAAAATCTTTCCAGCTTCTACTTTAGTGCTGCAACGGTGTTCACGCCTGACAAAAAGAAAAGTCAAAGTAACTTGGATTTTTTTTTAATGTTCAGGGCCAAAAATGACGTCGTTAATTTGTTTTATTATTTTATTAATATGTGACCATGAAACATCTCACGGTTCCTATCGTGAATTCCATCTTGTTGCCGCGAAGGAAAGGTTCTTTTCAGATCTACAGACATGGCCTTTCGTTCAACATTAATGCAAAGCAGTCCATTGCTCATAAAAAAAACTATCACATTAAATGGTGGGATCGTTTGGTCTAATTTAGTGGCTGGAATTAAAACTGCAACTTGCTAATGCTCTCTATCATTAACAGAGGTATAGGAAATGCAAATGTCAGCGCCCACCCTAAACCCAAATGCACTGTGCTATAGTGAAGACATTGAGTGCTAATTCCACAATCATTTTCTGTGACCAGGAACTTAACGTTCATTTGCAAACCTAACAATCACTTGTTCTAGCCAATCGCTTGTGGGTTTTTTTTCCCATCGCAGAACCTGTTAGCAATCAAACGTACTGCTTGTTTCGAGCACACTGCGAAACCATGAGGCAGGCAGACGCGCAGACACATTTGCACAAGCATAAAAGACAAAGAAAAAGATCCCCCGTATAGCCTTAGACTGTTGGGGCAAGTATTGTTAGCGAGCACCTATGAAGGCCAACACACACGGCGCCCGTGGGCGTGGGTGGCGAGCAGCACCATGGCCAGGTTTGTCTCCATAGTGGCGATGGTTACATTCTGCACCAGGTACTTATTTGAGGCTGAGTCGACCTAGGGGATACCCAGAACCCTTTCAGATAATCGCCCCCAGTGTTGGCCGTGAGCAGGAATCTAACTCGGGTCGCCAGGTTCGTAGCGCGGCGCGCTAACCTCAACACTTACTGCTCGCCACGCATGTGCACACGCGCGCACACGCACGTATGCACTGAAAATCACAACACAGACACTAATTAATGATTCCAGCCGTGTGGCGAGAGAGGTACGGGCATCAGCGTTTCATTTACTGAGACTGGGCGGGAGGAGCTGCGAGAGTCCATTCTGAATTACGTTTATGGGCCCCCATTTGGCTTTTGATGGACACGAGACTTGTTTAATAATTTGAAAACTTGTGCAGTGTTCTTAACTGCCGCGGGGCTGTTGGCGCTGCCCGTGAGAGTGATGGGTAAATCACTGGACGGATCGCAGCCTCGACTACAAAAAAGATTTCGGGCAGTCTGTTCAATATGGACAGCAGCATAGAGGGTGGGATTTTTTTAATCAATATAACATTACCGGCACTACCTAAGGCCGATAAATCTTTATCTAAAATGAAAGGCCCAGCTGCTTGTCTCATTGCCCTTGCAGGCTGTTATGAAGAACAGTGATCTTACCATTCACTTAATCCCTCGTGATCTAATATGAATGGAGCTTATGGAGGACCCACGTATCAATTTGCAAGGTCAAACGCTTACATAATTAGACTTCTCAATACAGATTTGCCTGTTCTTTCTTTTGCTTGTGTCACCAGATCAAAGAAAGTCGTGCTGATAGTTGTTTGTCTCTGCTGATTGAAAAGCACTGGATGTTACAAGAGAATACATTTCTCAATGTGTAACTCGGAGACGGGAGGGAGAAGTCGGCTTTCAAATTAATATTTCACACATTTAATGAAGTTCAACGACTGCATGATAATGAATACAAACATTCATAAGAGAGCTCACAAGTGAAATAACCTTCACCCGAATATTTAAGCTTCGTGGAAGTGCATATTAAATTTGTGAGAGTGTGCCATGTTTACTTAACGTATTTCTTTTACTGCCTTCATCGATAAAAATTAATGGTTATTTTAAATTAAGCACATTTTTCCAAGGACATAAAAAGAGCAAAAAGTTAAACATTATTATATACGTGTGGTATCAGCAAACAATATCAATCTTGCCGTTTAATTACGTGAGAACACTGTGATGAGATGTTAACTACCTTGCCTGGTATACAGGAGGTCGTGGGTTCGATCCCCACCTTGACACCTGTATATTGTATATTGAGAGTTTGCATGTTCTCCCCGTGGTCGTGTGGTATTTCTCCAGGTCCTCCGTTTTTTTCCTTCGCAAATTTCCACGTGATAAAGCCACTTCATTGGGCTATCATTTGTGGCCAAGTCGCTTCTGAAAAAGAGATGTATAGCCCAGTTGGCCTTGCCCGGTATAATAAAAAATAGTTTATAGCTTAGTAGTTTAGTCGTGTTCTATACACTGCTGGGTCACGTGCTCCTGATGTTGCCTGGTGTCCGTCATGGTTCTGCAAAGGCACACAAGTCATCTTTATCTTGTGCGTAAGCCGATCTCTCCGCTGAAAATGACTCAATTGGGAACGACACTTGGTCAACATCACCTCGACTGTGAAAACTTTGCAGAACACTTTTGATCACGTCTTGAGACTCGGTGAGGCTTTCCTGGGTGGCAGATTTGTGCCAGGAAGGTGTCACGTATTTTGATAAAAAATAACATTCACTGGACCTGACTAAATAGGTATAAGAATCATCAATAATCAAAGTAATAATGGAGATTGCAATGTGCCTGTATTTTAGCAGACGTATGTGCGTATAGTAATAACACGTTCACTCTGAAACATTTGTTTTCACGATTAACAATGCGTTATAATGGAAACTTTACATGCTTAAAAGTTCCAAATAATTGTAATCCTTGTCTTTGTTCTATTCATTAAAAAAACCTTCCACAATCTGTAAGCATATTCTTCGAAAGACTGTGTTTACCAATCTCTATGAAACAATTTACAGAGATTGTGTAAAGATTCGTTTGAATATTATCTAATGTAATAGCAGTCTCATTATTGCGTTGTATATTTCTCATTATGTTATGCACATTGATGAATGACAAAATGTAATTCAATGGTACTTGAGTCTATCTGTATAAAATTGGTTTGGAATGAGATGCCCCGGTATGACGCTAACATGGCAGGGCACTGTCTTGGTTACTTGTTATCGCGTATGCTATCAATTGGGCACAGAAAATTCTACCCCAACATTGGTGTGCATTTTACAGGTCAGAGCCAAACACATTAATGTATTTGCGTCATCCGCCATCAACTGTGCTTCTCTCCTGTATGTTATCATGTGGCTATGACTGGAGTCACCGATTATTTGCACCCATCGCTCACGGCGGAACGATCCTTCACAAGAGGCAGTTCTCTCAATCAAGCATTCGGTCTAGTCTTCCACTATTCTTAGACGAGGTGGAAGTACCCACAATTCTCGACCCCGCCATGGTGACCTGCCCATCGACTCACTGTTGTGGTGTACCCATTTTTATTGCTGGGTGGACCAAGGTTGGGGAGGTGGTGGGGGGGGGATTTATTTTATTTTTATTAATTTTAAATTTATTTTTTTACCTACGTGACTTTACCGAAAGAACTAAGAGTACAAATCCTTGCAGTCACGAAAGCTTCAAATCTAGAAGAAATGCTCACATTCATTTGCCTCGTCAAGATATTGAACCAGTGTGACCTCTTGGATTTGCAAGTCCAGTGTGCTAACCGTGACACCATTGTTGCATCCCGTTGCTCTTACAAATTGTACATCGATCTCTCGCCCTTGTGTTCACTGCGTCCAGGCACGAGTTACTGGAGGAGGCCCGGAGACAGGGCCTGCCCTTTGCCCTCTGGGATGGGCAGACTGTTGTGGCTTGGCTGGAGGTAACACCACCCATTCGCCACGTGAACAAGGACACAAAACCACACACACATGGATTCTATATCACTGTCGAACTTGCCTTTGTCCTCAGATGTATTATTTTAAATTTACAGATTAATATGCAGAGGTGGGACAAAGTCATTGTTATGCAAGTCCAAGTCGAGTCTGAAGTCATCAAATTCATGACTCGAGTCTGACTCGAGTCCAAGTCACATGACTCGAGTCCACACCTCAGAGGTGGGACAAAGTCATTGTTATGCAAGTCCAAGTCGAGTCTGAAGTCATCAAATTCATGACTCGAGTCTGACTCGAGTCCAAGTCACATGACTCGAGTCCACACCTCAGAGGTGGGACAAAGTCATTGTTATGCAAGTCCAAGTCGAGTCTGAAGTCATCAAATTCATGACTCGAGTCTGACTCGAGTCCAAGTCACATGACTCGAGTCCACACCTCAGAGGTGGGACAAAGTCATTGTTATGCAAGTCCAAGTCGAGTATGAAGTCATCAAATTCATGACTCGAGTCTGACTCGAGTCCAAGTCACATGACTCGAGTCCACACCTCAGAGGTGGGACAAAGTCATTGTTATGCAAGTCCAAGTCGAGTCTGAAGTCATCAAATTCATGACTCGAGTCTGACTCGAGTCCAAGTCACATGACTCGAGTCCACACCTCAGAGGTGGGACAAAGTCATTGTTATGCAAGTCCAAGTCGAGTCTGAAGTCATCAAATTCATGACTCGAGTCTGACTCGAGTCCAAGTCACATGACTCGAGTCCACACCTCAGAGGTGGGACAAAGTCATTGTTATGCAAGTCCAAGTCGAGTCTGAAGTCATCAAATTCATGACTCGAGTCTGACTCGAGTCCAAGTCACATGACTCGAGTCCACACCTCAGAGGTGGGACAAAGTCATTGTTATGCAAGTCCAAGTCGAGTCTGAAGTCATCAAATTCATGACTCGAGTCTGACTCGAGTCTGACTCGAGTCCAAGTCACATGACTCGAGTCCACACCTCTGTTAATATGACCTGCTGTGACATGGATATTCACCAATAAAGGAAAGAAAACGTGTTTTTTTAGAAACGTGGAGAGGTGCGCGCTTACAATTACTTTGAGAGACAGGAAGATGAATGTACACATTAGAGAACGCACAGGTTAAATGCATCATTCTAACTCTTGTGAAAAGTGAGTCGGCTTATCCTTACAGACAGAGGATAATGCATTAACACTCTCAACCTTAGTTGAATAGCGTAAAAAAATCACGATGTTGCAATCCCGTTAAAATAGCCTTGCAATTCGGCCTTCTGGAGGTATTGAAGGACTGCATTGGACACACTCAATACACAATGGTATACAAGTACTGATATTTTAATTTTCTTCTCTTGAAACATTGCCTCCTCCCTCTTTGTGCGTGTCTGTGTGTGTATATATATATGTAATGGGGAACAGTAGCACATTGGTTATTGTACTGCACTATGAACCTGGTGATCCGAGTTCGATTCCTGTTCACCAGCCCTGGGCCTCTCCTAGGTCGACTCGGTCTTAAAATTAGTACTTGATCCGAAGTGTTAACACCACCACCAGAGAGACAAAGGTGATTGGGCGTGGTGCTGACCACCCACCCCCTCGTGTGCCGTGCCAGCCTTCATAGGTGCTTGCTCATAGCACTTTCCCCAACTGTCTGTTGAGGCTATACGGGGGTCTTTTTTTAAATATGTAAAAACAGTATATAAACAGCACATTCAAGTCAAATGTCTCCCTGCCCAAACCAGTTTTGGGGATCGCAGTCCCTCTGAGTTGGAGATAGAAATTCCGCTTTTCCGTAGCAGGAGCCAGTGTTTCTTTATCTGGTGACCACTTGGGCATATATAATATGTAAAGTAAATGATAGTTATGCGATAAATAATAGTTATCCGATTAGTGTGGTTGGCTACGTACAGCGTGAAAGACGTTCAACATACATACATTATAAAGTACTTAGTCAGTACAGGATGAAGGTCATTCCACACTTTGTGGGTCGTAGGGGTTATTTGAACATGCTAAACCATGCTGGTCAGTGTGAGTTGGTCAAGGATGGGGTCCCTGGACCGGTGGTTCAGGTACCACTCGCCACTGAAGTTTAGATGGTTGGGATTATAGTGTGGCACTGCGGAATCATTTAGCCCCGTTTACAGTATGTAGTTCAGTGCTTTGTTTATTTCATAAAATCTTGAAAAGGTATTCTGTTGAATAATATTAATGGATTATTGTATTTATGAGTGGAAGTCATATATACAATTCCATAAGGGATACTATAGAATCCTTTAAGAATTTCAATTTTTGGAGGATTCCTGAAAATAATTTCGGTAATCTGATGTGATTTTTCGCAAGTGTAGATAATGGAATAAAAACAGCTCTTGAGTGGTCTATAAGAGCTGTCTGTCAGGATCCCGTCGGTCACCATAACCAGATTACCGGACTAATATTCAGGTGAGGGCCTGGGTAGGCCATTGCTACAACCAATTTTAGATTTGAAGCTTTCGTGACTGCAAGGATTCATATTCTTAGGTTTTTTCAGTAAAGTACCTACGTGACTTTACCGAAAAAACCTAAGAATATGCTACAACCAAGTCTGTTTTTTTATAACAGTCCAATCTTGAATTTCGATTTAAAGGACGGCTGCTTGCGTTGTGGCCGAAACGTCGTGAGAATTATCTTATAATGTTTTATTTTATTATTTTATTATTTCCATTCTACGTGACTTTACCGAAAGAACCAAGAAGATGAGTCCAATCTTGATCAGTATACAATTGATTTGCGTTCACCTATGTATGCGTGGCGCAGTGGTTGGCACACTGCACGATGAACCAAGCTGCCTGTGTTCGATTACCAGCCACGGCTAACATCAGTGGCGATTGATGTTCAAACTGGTCCTGGGTGCACTCCTCCATAAGCAACCGGCACTGATGAGCGTGGTGAGGAATGGAAATCAACGTGACCCAAACGGCCATGGGGAGGCCTTCATCCAGCAGTGGATTATCAATGGGCTGTACATTAAACAAACAGCAAGTGCAACACGGTTTTCCCAAGCACGCTAATGTAAAAATGCTCGGTGAGTTTGCATTTGTTTATTTTACTACAAACCCTTAACATGACTTATTGTACACCTGAGATATTATCAATGTACATTTCGTTATTTTACTGGTTTATTGTATTTTAGGCAGCAAGCAGCAGCAGTAGCGAAGAGATGACAAAAATATTGCTTCACGACTGATCTGTATTTTTATCTCTCCCCTCTGTACAATTAAAGTACTGGCACAGCGTGTCGTAGGGCCCGTAGCTGTGGGATATTCTGTGCAGTACTCGGTGATAAGGCACGATTATATCGGTGCCGATGTTCACAAACAGATATAAAAACAATTTTGCAAGGGAAAAGCAATTGAAGATTTTTTTGGGGCATTCTATTATGGGCAGGAATGTGTTTCTAACCGGCTGTCAGGGGGAACGTTATTGCGATGAGCACACTCCATTTCAAAAATGTTTTTTTTTACACGCGTGTCCAGTGTCATTTTAAAATCACGTAGGATCTCAGTTGAAGTTGAAATGAACCCTTTACTTTTAAGCATGTTTGTGCAATTCTTTTGAAAAGAAAATCGTTTGAGAATGCTGGAATAATGTGTATTGCTCATTCGTTATAGCTGCAGGATTTGTGTAATATGGATGTCGGTAAACTTCTTACGGTCTATGTAAGAAATCTATTTCACATGTCCTCTTGAGGATTTGCAATTATGATAATACATTTTTTATAGTTTTGTTTTCATGGATATTCTCAAATAACGTCTGACATATTTTAATTTATTAGCATTTAGATTTATTGTTTTTCCAATATAACATACTAGGCAATGAAACCCAGGAAATTGAAACTTTAGGACCAAGTGTTATTGAAGCACCAGCAAAAAGTAAATTTTGTTTTGATATGAAGTGGCATTCTATCCCAGGAACGCTTATGAAGAGGTGAATGTAATACGCTCAACTACATTTTTGTGAATATATTTTAATTCTAGAAAATCGACAGCTCGGTGTGCTGCAGATGTAATCTGCACGGGTTCAATTTATAGCTTGGGTGCTTCCCAGCATAATGTATATACCGGCGGCAGGAAAGAAGGAGACATTTGCCCTCTTGGTGTGCCATTACCAGAGGTGACCAGAGCCAAGACCTTTTAAAATATTTATTGTTCCCAAATTATTATTTCGAGTGTGTTATCACTGGAGCCGTGTCAAGACACAAGGGATTCGTTCAGAACTCTTGACAGGGCATCCCCACCCCATGTCACAGAACGGTCTTTTGTAGAAAAATATCGCAGAAATGCTTCTGATCTATATTTTTTAAATGACTTGTCCACGCTAAAGGGGGAAGCACTTTCCTACCCTCCCTGCCACAAAGAGTAATGGTCATCGCACGATCGTCAAACTGATCATTTTTGTTGTCATAGAGCTGGAATTTTTTTTTTATGATGTACAAAATTTAATTGAAAATATGATGCGTTTTTGTGCAGTCACTGGTGTTCAGCCTGAGACCAACAAGTTGCTGCACTTGGTCAGGGGGACACTGCCTTGATTTGAACCCAGGGTCGCAGAATTCCAAGCTCTGCACGTTGACCTCTGAACTAGCCGGCCACCTTGCAGAGCCAAATACATGAGCTCAGGAAACTTTCCTCTTTACCAATTTTGAATCCGGGCACTGCATCCCCCACCCCCACCCCCCACACACCTTGAAGTTAGTGGCAACAACAAACGTAATAATAATGAATTTTAATCTTGCAGATCATTACATTGTTAACAAAAAGGCACACTGTGGCCTGTAGAACATATGAGAACTGCAGTGTCACAACACCCCTAATCCTCTCCACAGTCGGTCCACAATATCACGACGTGTTACCCTCCCCCCACCCCCACCCCCCACCTCTCAATATTCATCCTCTCCTTTCTGTGAGCATGGCGAGGATCCTAACAACAGAGCAAGTGGCTCGGCATCAGGCCAGCAAGGCCGTGGTTATTGTCCCTATGTGTGCGTGTGCACGTGTGTTTCAGCTGTGGGTGGGCATGCCGGCGTGGTACGTGGCCGCGTGCCGTGCCAACGTCAAGAGCGGCGCCATCATGTCGGCGCTGTCGGACACCGAGATCCAGCGCGAGATCGGCATCTCGAACCCGCTGCACCGGCTCAAGCTGCGCCTCGCCATCCAGGAGATGGTGTCGCTCACCAGCCCCTCGGCGCCACCCACCTCACGCACGGTAGCACCGCGCTCGCTTGTCTCCCGTCCCTTCCGAGGGCTCGTTAGCGACGCCGGGGCCTAGTTCGTGTCTCGTTGGTGTCTGCCAAAGTGCTCGGGCACTGCTCCTTGTTGTAGTGCGGGCCCCAGTGCCTCGCGCGCGCTCGCTCGCTCACTGCTCCCGCTCACGAACCAACACACAGACACAACGACCCCGCATTTTGCTTTCAGTGAGCGAGCATCTACTCAGGCCGGCAGAGCACATGCAGGAGGAGGTATAGACCTACGCCATGGCTGGCCACCTGCATCTCCCCAATTCTGATGTTTCTACATCATTGTCATCATTGTCATCTTGAGTCACAGTCAATCCACTCTCGGATGAAGGTCACCTGCACACGAGCTTATTTCATTGCACCATCTCCTCGATTGACATCCTCCTAGACACGTTCAATTCCTTAGCTGCCACTCTATCATGATTCGTCACCATCGGCCGTCATCCCTTCTAGCTGTGATGTGTCCTGCCTCAAGCCCCACTTACTTTTCTTAACAGTTTGAATAATGCCTTTAACCTGCATATTTTCTTTAATCCCTGTGTTGTTCCTCTTTCTCTGTCTCCCTCCTTCTCAATGTTGTACAATGTATCAAATATTAATTGTTGAGGCTGAGTTTGCCTGGGGGATGCCCAGGACAGGCTTAGATATCTCTTGCCACTGATGTCGTGCATGCCTGGAAATCCAAAGTCTGGATGATAAGAGAAGAGTGCATAAACCTCTTGCTTCACGCACCCATATGCAAAGGACTTGTACTATATAATGTGTGTAGTTCCAATTGTGCATTTTTTTCATGTAAATAACATTTTGTGTTTTTTATTTTCAGAGTATCATGAAAAAAATATTTTTTCAGAGTACCATAATAAATAAAACCACTAACCTATTTTAAAGAATCAACTGACTTGATTAAAATTGTAAATAAAAAAAATTGTATCCATTATTATTATGAAGTACGGTTATGAAACGTAATGCTCGACAAAAATGTTTTTTATTCAACACAAGTTTGTAATGTAACCAGGAAGGGCCTCTTATCATTGCGTAATACATCCGTGATTGGTCTGATCAACCGGTACATTGCTGCATCACATGATCTTCACATGTCACCATGGCGTTATGAACTATCACCGTGGTAACATGATTTCACAACATATATATCTGGAAATGCAATCAGAGCAGTCAGTCGCAGTTGTATAACCGTACTTGGCAATTATCGTGTTGCCACGTTACTTGTCAGTGTAAACAATATCATAATTGTTTGTGCTTTGAATCTAGCACCAACTGCGAAATGTAAGGTGTAGATTAGGTATAAATGTGCCAGTGGACTATAAATCAAAAATATCAGACCCCAAGTGGCCGCAGTACATGGCAAAGGATCTCTTGAATGACCTGGGGATTTCTCGTAAAGACGGCGGTTTATAGGGTAGCTTACAGCACACTGCGAGTCTCTAGCAATGCAACACATCTGAGCTCTTAGCACAACAAAGACCTTACCTTGAAGGCCTCAGAAGGTCAAGCTATTTGACTCTTTAGGGTACCATATCAAACCCACTTTGACCTTATTTCTCAACGGCTGTCAGCTTCCCTCACTAGAAATACTTCACGCAAACTGACCATTTAAGAAGAGGTCAAATACTGTCTTGTTTAGGGTTACGTCTGATTATCGACTTGCCCTTTTTGCAGTCTAATGGCTCCCTGACCTTCGGCCATGTAACCCTTGTAATTAGTCAGGGACTTGGTGATTCTCGCGACACATGCTCAGTTCGGTCCTCCTACCTATCCATTTCTCAAACCAGCCCCTGATTACACAGCCAGAGGAAGCATCTGCCTTCCTTATGCCTATTAACCTTTGTGAGGTTTGGGGCTAAAGGTGATCCCATTGAAGCCGTTTGGCAATTAAAATCATTATCTGTGGATTCACCAACGTCACCTGGAACATCACAGTACACAATACAGATGCATTTTAGCCTGTTTACTCACGCGTTCGTGAAGATGGTGTCTTTAGAGAATGTGGCTCACGTCAGCCATTTGACAATTAAATAAAGTCAATCGCTATGAGACATCTCCTTTACCAGTGGCAAAATATAGTGATAGGGTTTTACCCTTTCAACTGGTACAAAAACTGACACCTTTATAAAAGGTATCATGTTTGCAATAACCACAACACAAGCAGTCAAAATGCAAAAAGAAATAAACAACTCTGATGATGATAATGATATGCACTGTCCTTGTAGTTGATTGGTCCACACCCGAGACAGCTTTTCTGGTTATTGCAAACATGATGCCTTGTATAAAGGTGTCAGTTTTTGTACCAGTTGAAAGAGTAAAAACCTATCACTAAAGTCAATCGATCAAGAGGGTTTTTTTTTGTTGTTGTTGCAAGGGGGTGGTGGAGCCATCTACAGACTTCAATTTTTACTGCTTTGCATTCTAGAGAAGGTGGTTACACAACCCTAAGGATGATCCCTACCCTTGGAAAATTCAAATACGTGGGCCGGCTGCTAGAAACTGGGTTGCGCGGTGGTCCAGTTATTTGTACACCGGACTTTGCAGCCAGCAGTCTGAGTTCGACTGCTGGCCATTGCTAACGTCACTTGCAAATAATATCTGTACGCCGCTTCACCGCCCTGCGCCAACCGGTGTGGTGAAGTATGGTTGAACAACCTCCATGTCCAGCTTGCACGGAGAAGCCTTCAAGAAGCAGTGGTGTGACAAAATGATTTAAATTGTTTATTTATGGTAATGTAAACAAGCAAGAATCCTCACGTGGGCAAATTGGCCACACATCTTCACATAGCGAGTAACCAATCAACATTAATACATGCTGCATATACTGTATATTAGGGGTAGAACGATGCATCTATTCATTGATTAATACCGATGCTCAAGCTCACGATGCAAGAATCAAAGTGTGCATGTGAAAATCAATGTTTTGCGATTCATACATTAGGCTCACATGACGCCTTCAGACTCGTATAGAGACCCATAGATTGATATAGAGACCATAGACTCACTAAGAGACCCATTAGCTTGCACTAGACATGAGTTCACACAGACCCATAGGCGTGCAATGGCCATGAGTTCACAATGCGTTCCACTGCTTGTCGTGGTGTGTTAGGTTATTTACATCTGAACACTCGTGGCTCATGGAACATCCAGGAAGGGGAGTAGAGTCGGCGCGAGATGAGCAGGGAAGGGATGTGCGGGACGGACGTACCCCAAGACGGACAAAGAGGCCACGGCTCAAGATGAGCAGCAGGAAGCAAGGAGGATTGCCGGTGCAGGAAGGGAAAGGGGGTGAGAAGGAATGACTTGGCCAAGATGTCAGCGATGGGAGGGGAGGGAAGAGGAGGGAAAGAGTAGGAACGAACAAGCGTGACTGGGCTACGCGGAGCAGCGTTTGTTCTCACAGGGGGCGGGGAGAGGGGAGTGGCCGCACAGAAGTTATGTGAACTACGGGAGGCTAGAGTTGATTTAGTTAGACAGATTTGAACTTACAATTGAACATGCAAATTAACGACCGCTGTGGCATGTGTCTAATGGGGGTGGGGGTGGTGGGAGACTGCTAAATCCCAACAGAAACGCCCAATGCATGGGTTTCATTTTGCACATTACCATTCAGGCTTGTATATGCAGTTTGAGTCTTAGCTCCCTGTTAAAAGGAAGTCACTGAGATATATTGTCAGCCGTTAAAGCCACAGCACACAGGCGCAGGGGCAATAGGATGATCAAACGGGAAATATTCACTGACGTGAGCGGACGGCTGTCGTCAAATAGCGGCGAAGCAATGCGGCTTCTGCCTAGTCATTGGCGACAAGTTCATAATTTTCCCCATGGGTCTCTGTCCATGAACATAATCTGCACGTCTGACCTGCGAGTGCAAAAATTATCATCTTGGCGGTCTCTGAAGTGAAATCTTACAGCCAGTCTAAGCGTAGCTGGGAATTACTGATTCTTCTAAGGGTTAATTGAATTTTATTCCCTCGGACGCGAAAATGAAAATTTCTGCAAATCGATTTCGTGTTCTCGAGGGTGCGTAGCATGTAGTGTTTTACAGGGACAATATTTTAATCCAAAGATGATTTACAAACCGCTGAATTGTGGTGACTCCACATCGGAAAATGTAATTTCCATATAAATAAATAAGTTTTATATGCTTCATCCAAACATAAATAATGCTGTTTGGTCAATGTTAGGCGCCAAAGGAATCAGCCTCGGTTCCCATAGTAGTTATATTTGTATAAGTTATTGTGTATTCGCACCGGTAAAAAACATTTTAATTTTACATTATGGCATGCAAGTTGTCAGCAGTTTTATAGGCAAACATTTCTCATTTGATTTAAAATGTTCCTTTAAAAAACAATGAGTTATTGGTAGCCGTTTGTATTTTTTATATTTTACTGAACTGATAAATCTTGTGGTTTAATAAGTCCTGATGGGTCACCGGTGTAACTGCTGTTGTTAGCTCACTCAGGTGCACTTGTTTAAGGCTCATACCACCCAGCCCGGTCACACGTGCTACATTTCCACGGCTATTGGCCATGCGGAAGCGATCTTAAAATAGTTTCAAAAGCTTGACCTAGACTTGTGTTAGCAGGCTAGGGGTCTCCGAGCTAACATTTCGTTTCTTTTGTAATTCTCACCGCGTGCTTTTAACCAACACGTGGCCTTGAGGTTGGACTAAGTGACCACGCATCCCCTTTCCACAGTGACACTATGTCTGCACGTGTGTATGTTGAACTTCTTTCACACCGTGCATAGCCAACCGTGATAATCGGAGGTGCACTACGATGTCACTACAATGTCACGATGGTCCTGTCAGCCGGGTTAAAATTGTTGCAGCTTCCTTCACGTGACGGTGAGCTCGTGAGCCTGGGTAACCAAGTCCGCTTGTTTTGGGGTTCTCAGGTTGAGTACCAAAGTTGGTACCATTCCCAGTACTCGTTGGTTCTTTCGGTAAAGTCACGTAGAAAGAAAATAAATTAAATAATAGAAGACGACGTTTTGATTGCAACGCATGCAATCGTCATCAGCTAGAACTAAATTTGAGAGAGAGATAAAACACAGACACGGAGACACACAGACAGACACACAAGCAGAGAAAGACAACACAGAGACACACAGAGAGAGACACAACATAGACACACAGAGAGAGACACACAACATAGACACAGAGAGAGACACACAACATAGACACACAGAGACATAACATAGACACACAGAGACACACAGACACAGAGAGACACGCACAACATAGACACACAGAGACCCAATGCCTCTGTGTCGTGGCCTCAAATAGAGAGGAGGGGGGTTGGGTTGGAGCAGAGAGAGAGAGGTGGGTCTGCGAGAGGAGAGACATTAGCATGTCAATGAGAGAGCTGTGTGGAAATCCACCCCGCAGCGGCAGGGGGAGAGAATAACCCAGCAGTCACGAAAGCTTCAAATCAAGTTTGAAGCATTCCCAGTGTTTCGTGGAAACACAGCACCGTCTCTCGCATCATCTCTCACAGCACCTGGTATTACTCACAGTCAGAGACAGATTATCGCTGCTGCTGCTGCTGCAGGAACACCTCACTATGGCCAATGATTGAATTGTTACATTCTGGTCCTGTATGAGAAAGTCTGTTCATAGGCAGTGAGGACAAAGGAATGGGGTGCCCTAATCAACGATCAACACCCGGAGTGTACTATTAACGACTGATGTGAAATGCACAAACTTTGTGCCTCTGGTTGAATTGAATGATGTTGTGTAGGGACACCCACCTACATCATAGCATGGTGCCTGTAGCAAGACATGTGAAGAGTAGGGTGACAACCTGTACAGTAATCTCTCATTTAACACGGGAGATGTGTTCCTGAAAGGTCCCGCGCGAAGCAAAAACCGCGCGATAGGCGTGGAGTTGCCGCGCTGAATGGCATTTGCTCTGTCACTTCAGCCTGCAGTCGTCCCGTGGCGGGACAAAGAACCGAGATGGGGGTACGCCGCCACGTACCGTATCACTCCGCGTACTCTACCGCACTGCTCGGCCGCGGAGCTCAAGAAAGTAGTTAGTCGTCAACAAAAGGCGTTATGCGTTGCGCTGAAAAGCGTTCCTCGAATGGAAGGAGCGCGTTAAAGTGGAAACGCGTTGTGTGAACACACATTAACCGAGGACTTGCCGCATGTGTACAATTTGAAAGGCATTTCCTAACTTGAGTCGCTATTCTTGAGGCAATTTTTCTAAACAGCAAGAACTGGTCAAAGAAGTGACCGAACATCCCAAGCAGTACCCTCTCAAAAAGCCTTGACTCAACGACGCATTCTTTCACGACTATTTATCCCGATTTTCCCCCCTGCCCCCATCTTCCTGCAAGCGTAGCTTTACAGATGTTAAAATGCACACCCGTCAACTTTCCTGATTTAAAAAAAGAATGTGAAAATGAAACTACATCGCTAAACAGTCCATTATTACAGCATTGGAATCGACATCGCAGTCTTCTTATTGATTCTGTCTAAGATTTAGTGAAAGAGATGCCACAGAGTTGAACATCCGTCATATCATTTCGGCATCACCCCCAGGCTAATGCCACAACTGGTCCTTCTGCACACACACACACACACGCCGCCATGGAGCGTCAAGCACGCAGTGCTCCTGCAGCAGACGTTCCGAGTACGCTGACCCCCCGCACCTCTGTCCTCTAGGCCGGCGCTCCGGTGGCTTGCGATGCAACCCGTGTTTTTCGCTTGCGGTGCCCGCTCGACGCCGTGCTAACCCTCTGCTTTGCACTCTGCCCTCTCTCCCCTTGCGGCCTCCGTGTGTCGGTCGGCCGCCTCCCCCTCAGACCACAGGCAATGTGTGGATGACTCACGAGGAGATAGAGACGCTGGCGGCGGCCGCACGAGCGGTCAGTGCTGCGCCGCCGCGTCCTCCTCCTACCCTCGACCGCCACACGCTCCTCCTCCTTGACCACCCCCTCTACGAGGCAACTTGAGCTTTGCCCCTTTTCGCTCGACCGTCCCGTTCACCGTGGCCTTCTCTCTGGCGTGCGCGCGCGCGCGCTCGCCCGGTCGTATGCCGTCGCTCTCCCTCTTCGGCTTATCCACTCTGCTCGACTGCTGTTATCTTGTCTCCTTCTTTGCAACTCCCATGCATTTTTCATTCTCACTTCTCACCCATCTCGCTCTCTCTCTCTCCACTGCCCTCACCACTTCTTGTCCGTCTCCTGTCATCTCGTCACCTCCCACCACTATCCAGATTCTATTTTTTTTCACTTTCAGTCTTTTTACTTGCTTATGTTTTAAACTTCGTGGTTACATACACCGCTTTTATGTAACACACGTTTCATTCCACTTTGTTTAGTTGAACGACTTCTTGGCGTGAGAATTTACCAGAGAAAGCGTTTTGTGCCTAATTCGAAGCACCACTACTGCTGGGCTGCCTTGAAAAGTTATACTTGGTGGATTCCTGTCATTTCAGTAACTCATCGTGCCAAGGTGCCAGGCACTCAATCGCTCGTCACATTCTAACTTTCTAGAGCTCTTGCTTAAATCCGATTCTCGTTGGGTTCTTCTTCAAGCGGCTTGTACGCGCTTCGTTGCTCTGAACCTGACTTGGTAATCTCTGTGATATTCTCCTGCCGATTGTATTCACGATTGTCTCGGCTGCGATGTCGTGCGTCCGATTTTTAAACTGCATGCCCTCTAAAGCTGCCTTTGCCTGCTGCAATGGGGTCCCCCTTTTGTTCGCAGGAGCACGCTGCCTGTGCCGTGCTCCGTGGTGCATGCTCTGTGTGTGCTGCACGAGTGTTTTGTTTTACCAGTAAGCAGCATTGTGTTGTTTGAAATGTGTTTAAACACAAGCATGTTTTCCGTTATACTCTATATGCATAGTTTCCTCTCTCCCACACCGATTAGGAATGTTGTATCGCACACCTTTGGGAACAAGCAAACATTTTCAAATATCTGTGCATAGCAAATGCTGCACTTAAAAGTCCAACGTTCTAAACAATGTAGAATCAAAACGTCCAATGTCCTTAAAGCATCGTCATGTTGAGGCTGTGTTGCCAGGGTATTAATCATTCCAATTTTCCCGCTGAAACGTTAAAATAATGAAACCATCAATAGTTTAGAATGTTCAGCTTAATCGATGGCATTCACGTCCTCTGATTAGTTATCCCACACAAGTAAATTGACATTCTACTCCCCCCACCGGGTACCGGTCTCACAGTGTGGCAGTAGAAACAATTGAAACAATGGGGCAAGTTACAAGAATAGGTTTTACCCTTTCTGGCAATAAATCAGGTGTTAAAATGTAATTTTTTGATATTGGCGAGGGAGGTCCCAAAATGGGACAGGTTTCTTTGAAAAAACTCCACCACCTTACTCCCCCCTGCAGTGTAAATGGGTTCACCACAGATAGTCGATTGAGAGGTGATGCGAGGTGGGGTAAAGTGTGAGTACTCTCGCCTCTTCCAAGAATTGGATGCTATTTGCCAAATTACCCTCCGGCGTTACCCTCTCGTGCTCCTCCTGGAGGAAGCGATTCTGTCAGCAATGAACTAAACAAATATTGACACCATTGGAACCTCATTTGCCAGTAGCAACATAAGATAATTGTTTCTTTTACCCTTTTATCTGGCAACAATACTGACACCTTTTTTACAAGGAGTCATGTTTGCATAGACCACAATACCTGCAGTCGGAATGCAAACAAAAAAATGAGGTACCAATGGTGTAAATGCTTACCCCGAGCTCTCATACTCTGATGGTGCATTGTCTTTGGGTTGTGCGCCTTTTGGCGTCATCTGGTCCAACACCATGTGAGACTAGGCTCTAAAGAAAGCTGTCTCGGTTGTGGACCAATCAATTTCAAGGACAGTGCATATATTATCAGAGTTGTGTTTTTTGTTTGAATTTCAACTACAGGTATTGTGGTCAATGCAAACATGATTCCTTGTAAAAAAGGTGTCAGTTTTTTTGCCAGATTAAAGGGTAAAAAAACAATTATTATAAACAAATATTGTTTTTTATTTCCGTCTACCATTCTTAAAAAAACACATGGATGAGTGCATCATGCATGAAAACGTTACACAAAGGCATCTGGAAAGAAAAGAACATGGATTTTACATATATCTTTTTTTTTACAAATCCTACGGGAATTTCAAAATCTAATTTGTGAAATATTCAAATAGGATATTGATGTTGACTGTAGTCTGGCCAATATTCATTGCAGATGGAAATGGTGCCAAGACTTGTGTGTGGGCCCTACCATTTTAAGCATCCAATCAATCGCTCTAAGCCATAAACAGTGAGATGTAGTTCAATTGCAGCTTTGAAAGGGAGTGATGATTTCGAGGCAATGTACCAAGAAATGTGCAGTCATAAAAACCCACATTTCTCCGCATTATTTTGCCCATAGTTATTTTTCTTGCTCCGAGACAAAAACGGCAACTTTGTTTTCTTCATACCAGATTCGTTTTGACGTTATTTTGTACGAACATTGTATCTGAATATACTGTTTTCCATCTGATCATTATTCAGTGCTGGTGGGGGAACCAATTAAGCGGGGAAATGATGTGTCCTCCCTAAGGATAAGGGAATTAAACTTTTGTGTTATTCTCATATATATAAATAAAGCCCTTCACCGAAACACTCTTAAACCTCCTTTGCAAGAACATCTTCATCTAAGAATTTGCAAATGAATCTTACATGGTCCTGATGGAATTACAGTATTTATATTCACAGCCCTTTAGGAAGATTACATGATTTGTTTCAATTCCACAATTTATTTTTTACCTATAGGACGTTCTATACCATTCCATGCTCTGTAAAATGAATCAATGCCGTAATTATAATATATAATCAAATATGCTCAAAATGTCCCCCCCAATATTTGTTTTTAAATGTGCTATGCTATTTAAATAAAAACAACAATTTGCTAAACCTTGGCCACAATATCTGGACTTGTCTTCATATAACAATGCATAGATTTCTGTTCATATGATTGTGGTTTTGGTTGTACTTTATTAATCCCTCATCTCTGCCATTACATGCAATGAAACAAGAAAAGGTCAAAAAGAAAAAAAACAGAGCCATGTAATACAATACACCATTAGACATTATTGTTAAATATAAATAAAAAGTCAATCCTATGTGTTAGTGCATTTTAAAATATTTTAGGCAGGAAATTCGTTTTAAAAATTATATTATTTTTTCTGGGGGGGGACCCCAGACCCCCTGGAAGATTTGGTCCCCCCCAATGTTGACTCCATGGCTACGGCCTTGCAAGGAATACGTACGCTTAAAGATCGGCGATGAATATTAACACAGACTGAGTTAACAATCGGTGCCGGCATCGGTTTCTTTCATGAAACAACAACAGTCAACTTTCAAATGTCAACTTTTATACTTTTCCCACGAGATTCAAATGCTCGTGTGAATTTCAGGCCTCTGCTGCTGCTTTATCGCAAAAACTCTTATAAGAGGCCAATAGTTTCAGTGTTTTGTGTTTGATTGTATCAGGCTGCAGCATTTGGCATGAACTGAGATGGCATTAGAACCACGTAATATTGCTGTTGCACATGCGTTCTTCCATGAGTACGTGCATTTATCAAAAGTATTAAAATACAGTCATTTGGCGTGACAAATACTAACCACAGCAATGTTATTTGTAAGTGTTATTTTACAGTCATTTGGCGTGACAAATACTAACCACAGCAATGTTATTTGTGTTATTTGTCTCTAAGCTATCTTATCCTTCCTAGTATATTTAAATTGCATAAAGCCAAGTATAGCTATTTTAATTATAAGGGTAATTTTCTGCCCTGGAAACTAATTTGAGATAGCAATTGTCACTTAGTCAAGTTATGTAAGGCTCCTTTATAGAGAGTTGTACTGACTGTAGTCATAAAATTCCGCGATTATGTGCGTGCGTCTAGAAATAAGCTGGACTGACCAATTCCTCTGATCTAATTTAAACACCTGTTCGTGGTGCCAATTTATTTTGTGATAATATCACGTGTCACTGAAATCTTGCTCTGAGTTTCAGAATTCATTTGCGATGTTGTCGTCTTGCAGAGCCACGCAAGATCTCGCTTGAAAATGCATGACACTGGTACCTTGTGCACTCAATCGGTCTGCCTAACAGTGGATGTAATGAGCATGCGTTGATTGTATTTCATCCGCTGCTAGGCGAAAGGGTTTAACGAGCGGCATGCCAATTCCTAAACGAACGTATATGCGCTGGCAGTGCGAGGGTTGCCACCCCATCATGGTTTTCCGAGGATTGTCCTCGGTTTGAGGTAGCTCTCCTAAGAAATCTTACGTAACAATACACCACTCCAGTCAGTGCATATGAATGCAGTACTCCCCTATTCCGATATTGTGGGATATTCTTCTTTCCATGATACGCCCTGGTTTGTTTTGTACCTCGGAGGTGGCAACCCCCCAACTCCGTGTGTTTTCAAATGAGCTCTTCGACTCTGGCAACTGTGGGTGACCAGCTTCTGCCTTCCAGCCCTCTCACGCCTTTCTGTCGCTCTTCCCCGCCCGCACTAATCGCTGCCTCGGTAATGTCAGGAGGATGAGGAGGGCAGCTGGGCACAGGTAGGCTCACTTTAACGCACACATCGTATGTATGTGTGTTGATCTTCTTTCGCGCCGTACGTAGCGCACCGCGCTCATCAAAGTGAACGTTTCCTTCGTGAGGCCAGGCTGTGTGGGCCTGTCCTCCGTGGTCAAATGCACAGTGCTTGGAGGTGTGTATTCGGCAGGGATTTGGGTAGGCTGCTTTGAAAGTAGTCATCCGAATTGCCTTTGAAGGTAATGCAGAACTTGCCGAGACGGTTTAATAATGGAAATTTTCTATAACGTTTGAACATTTGGTGATCCAATTACAACATTCTTAAGGGGTAGTTAATTCATTTGTCCCACTGCAATGTTTCAGCACCTTCAAGCTAAGGGCTTGGTAGAATTGGGCCCACCGGCAATCAATACAATAGCTTTGAAAGAGTGTGTTTTAAGATTAGAGTATATCAATGATTTAAAAAATGTAAGCGCCGTTTAAAAGAGAATAACCGTATGCCGGTTTGAATTTTTAGTGTAAATTCCACTACCACAAGATGTGTGGTTATTTCCACCTGCAAGCCACTGTTCGCTAAGTGCTGTGAACGAGGACTTTAACATTCCTAGATGTTTTACATTTTATTTGAGTTTCTATGTCAGATTCCTTTTTATTATTATTAGTTTTTGTTGTGAAGAATCACTGCCAAGAAACGCATTTGTGTATTGCTTTTAAAGTTTCAGGAGGTATGCCTGCATGAATACACATGTGGTATAACACGTAGGCTTTCGCGACCAATGTCATCCATAATAGAGGTTTTTGGGGATAGATCGCGTAAATATATGCATTCTCTCTTGTATTATGAAAGCAATTTTGTAATGTTCAATCTTGTTTGACCTCGTACCATGAAACGTAAATTAATATCAGGTCTTGAAAATAAAATCTAGAAATACTGTTTGAACAAAAAAAAGTGTATTTTTTAAATAAATCATAGGGCCTGACATTATACTGTAGTTTAAAAATATAAATTAAAATAAATTGTTGCAAAAGGTTCCTAAAATGTATTCATGCTCTTACAAATATGCATATGAATATGTGCATATTGGTTTGGGCACTCGAGTTTCAGTTGTAGTTGGAAAAATAAATCTGCTTCGACTGGTAACCAGAGGCAGGTAATAGCAATTACATGGTCATGCTGCGTTGGTATTGGGTGCACAACCACCATTTAGAACAACAACAAAAACTCAAACGCAAGCGTCAAACAAGAGGATTTCTCCACTACTCTGGCTGTCGCCTGATGATGCTGGCTGTTTTAATTGCCGGCGAAACGTCGCGGTACTCGAATTGTAATTGTTGTGGGTTTACTCTGCAACATGCCCATGTGCTGTAATAGTAACGAATTGGCATGTTTTGTCTACGTGACAAACCCTACTAATTGGCTGTGTTGGGTGGTGGCGGGTTCAACAACAAATTTATATTTACAAAAAACTAACCCAAAAACCTATATATTGGTCAATAACACTATGCCCCTGAAAGAGAAAATATATAAACGGGCAACGATTTGGGCAATGGCTCTTATTCATAGCACGTGAAATGTGCCGTTGCTTGAAACGTCGCCAAATTAATATATATTCCATTTTAAGACACTGCTTTTGGTTTTAATTGTTTTTGTTATTTGGCAAGAGCCCGGTACAGAATGCGAGCAATGAAAAGGGAAGGGGGAAACAGAAATTTCCGCGGGCAGAATCCCCGAACGCAGAGCTCACGGGTTGGAGTGGGAAAGGGAGAGAAATGGGCTCCTCACCATGCCCGACTTGCGTAGGTCACTGAGAGCGGTGGCGACGCGGACTCATTTTAAGACACCGTTATTGACGAAGATGGTCGGAAGTAATTTTTTCTCGGGTTTTTTTTTTCTTTTCCCCGGTTAACGATGGTCCCGTTTGTGTTTGCTAAAGAGTTGTGGTGTGCGCGCACACATGCATTCATGTCACTGTGGAGCTGTAACTCCCGGAGCGCGGGTGTGTAATATTATATGCATTGACAATCGAGCCTGGAACCAAAAAAAATGCCTTCAGGGCCAATTAATTATGTTACACGTGACCAAAAAAAAAACCAATTGCTTTCAACTTGTCATTGTGGTTTTAGAGTTGAGACTCCAAAATTAATGCGCATCTTGTTAGACTGGGAAATAATTTTGCATTTAAAATTTCCAAAGCGCAATCACCGCTTTCAATTCAGAAATGGTGTTGGGTTTCTAGTTTATTTCCCACCGTGCTTTATTGCATTAATAAATTGTGCCCCAAACTTTTTAGACTTGTCAACGGCAGACCTGGTTATTGTTGGGAGCGCTGCGCATGCATGACGCAAACAATTTTAAATTACATTAGCATCTTAATGAGATGAGGACATGATGAACCTCCCTAATAAATAGGCTTTTTCGAAGATGTGTGTGTGTGTTTGTGTGTATATATTTATTATTTACATCCAGGTTATTGCTTTATCTTGGCTCTATAGGAATGAGGAGCCAACTACATGTGAAAATATTTACGATATTTATGCAGGCATTTAAACGATGTCTACATGTTTTAATTTTGGAAAAAAAATGAAGGATGGGTTTAATGGTGTGTGTGTGTGTGCGTGCATGTGTGTACGTGTGTGCTTGTGTACGTGTGCGTGTTGCTTCTCTGTACATTTCACGCTTCCTGTTGCTCTGCTTTCTCAACTCGACACGCGTGACATCGCTTGTGCACGTGCGGCTGCGTATCTTGGCGCGTGCCCATCCACGTCCGTCCCCTGCCACCTCTGCTCCTGCGCGTGCTGTGTGTGTCGTGCGTACTTGTTTCGCTCGGTGCGTGCTTGCGTGCTGGCATGCCTCTTCGCCCAGACGCTGGCGTACGGAGACATGAACCACGAGTGGATCGGCAACGAGTGGCTGCCCAGCCTGGGCCTCCCCCAGTACCGCAGCTACTTCATGGAGTGCCTGGTGGACGCACGCATGCTCGACCACCTCACCAAGAAGGACCTGCGGGGCCAGCTCAAGATGGTCGACAGCTTCCACCGGTGAGCGAGAGACCATGGGACGGGCAAGGCACTCGCCTGCCTTGCCTCGCACTCTAAAGCGGCTGGATATCTGAAGAGTCGGCAGCGCCCGCCTTGAGCCAGTTCACTTGCTTGAGAATGGAAATCTGGCGACAGCTGTCCAGGCATTAACGACGTTCACTGTCCGCCATAAAGGCAGGCCTAAGTGTCTCCCTGCTCAAGCGAGCAATGGGGCGATGCTCGTCCCTTGTGTGTCGGTATTCACGTTTGTGCTGTATAGCTGTCTGGTGTATCCTCGTTTGTTTGCCGTGTGTTGCTCGAAAAACTCTGAGGTTTTACTCCTGCAGAAGCTCCCAGCACCGTGGTATAACGCGAAAACGCAATGGAGAGTGACGCTCATCTCAGTTTCTGTGGTCCTGAGCCAGTCGAGGATATTTCACATTCTCATGATGGGAGCCGGTCTCTTTACAGTCCGGACCACCACCATTGAATTCCCACAAAGTGGTGCGCATTTTTCCTCCAAAAAGTGGACATTCACATGGAATTGTCATTGAGCGCAACAGTCATCACCCTGAGAGCAAAATACCCTCAGTAATTATTTTGTTAATTCAATGCTTTATCAACCCACCAACCTTGAATTCCATTTCTTGCCATGTCATTATGGGAGTGATAACCTTAACAGGTCCTGGCCCCACTTCCTGCGCTTCAACTTGCACTGACCAGTGCGGTGAAGTATGGTCAAACAACCCCAACAACCGACACGGCATGGGGAGGCCTTCTTCCCACAGATTGATAAAGGACTAAAACATATTTTTACTTAATTCTTACCATGAAATACACTTTCAGTGGCAGCCCATGAACAAATGTGTGTTAACAACAGGTGGCAACATATATCGCCTTCATATGCATCACATTCTCTTGCATTGGCATAGCTCTCCAATGTTCAGGACTGATGTTTGTTAAGTTGGTTGAAGTTTATAGTGAGCAGAATGAAGGCCCCTACTTCACTGATCGACTGTCGGTCCACACCACATGGATGCTAAATCACAGTGCAGCTGCGGGAGATTTTAGTTGCCCCTCTCCATGGGGGAAGAAAAGGTCCCTTTTGTAAAAGGTAGCGAGTATAAAGCTGCAGCCCTGCCACTGCTTGCTCTCACGTCACTTCTGGCGGAAGGTCCAGCAATAGGAGGAGCACAGTAGAGCCCCCTGCAGGGTACTTTGGCCTACTTTTTCCACGTTGGCCAAACGACTTAGAAGAGGTGTAACCCCCATCACGTGCGACCTGCTGGTCCAGTCAAATAACGGTGGTGTTACATTTCGATTTAGAGCTTTCGTGACTGCAGGGATTCATATTCCTGGTTCTTTCGGTAGAGTCACGTAGAAGGGGAATAATAAAAAGATGTATTATTTTATTATTTTATTATTTCCCTTCTACGTGACTTTACCGAAAGAACCAAGAAGATGAATCCTTGAAGTCACGAAAGCTTTATATCGAAATTTAAGTTCTTATTCATGTTAAGTCTAACTTGTCAGCCTCCTTTGTTAACTTCTGGTTTAATGAAGTGTCCCATGAGGATGATGGGCAGAGTCAACCACCAACCCGAGCCCACCTAGAAACATCGTGGGACCTCCCCTTTGCCAGTACCAAGATATGATAATAGGTTAAATTTCGATTTAAAGCTTTCGTGACTGCAGGGATTCATATTCCTGGTTCTTTCGGTAGAGTCACGTAGAAGGGGAATAATAAAAAAGATGTATTATTTTATTATTTTATTATTTCCCTTCTACGTGACTTTACCGAAAGAACCAAGAAGATGAATCCTTGAAGTCACGAAAGCTTTATATCGAAATTTAAGTTCTTATTCATGTTAAGTCTAACTTGTCAGCCTCCTTTGTTAACTTCTGGTTTAATGAAGTGTCCCATGAGGATGATGGGCAGAGTCAACCACCAACCCGAGCCCACCTAGAAACATCGTGGGACCTCCCCTTTGCCAGTACCAAGATATGATAATAGGTTAAATTTCGATTTAAAGCTTTCGTGACTGCAGGGATTCATATTCCTGGTTCTTTCGGTAGAGTCACGTAGAAGGGGAATAATAAAAAAGATGTATTATTTTATTATTTTATTATTTCCCTTCTACGTGACTTTACCGAAAGAACCAAGAAGATGAATCCTTGAAGTCACGAAAGCTTTATATCGAAATTTAAGTTCTTATTCATGTTAAGTCTAACTTGTCAGCCTCCTTTGTTAACTTCTGGTTTAATGAAGTGTCCCATGAGGATGATGGGCAGAGTCAACCACCAACCCGAGCCCACCTAGAAACATCGTGGGACCTCCCCTTTGCCAGTACCAAGATATGATAATAGGTTAAATTTCGATTTAAAGCTTTCGTGACTGCAGGGATTCATATTCCTGGTTCTTTCGGTAGAGTCACGTAGAAGGGGAATAATAAAAAAGATGTATTATTTTATTATTTTATTATTTCCCTTCTACGTGACTTTACCGAAAGAACCAAGAAGATGAATCCTTGAAGTCACGAAAGCTTTATATCGAAATTTAAGTTCTTATTCATGTTAAGTCTAACTTGTCAGCCTCCTTTGTTAACTTCTGGTTTAATGAAGTGTCCCATGAGGATGATGGGCAGAGTCAACCACCAACCCGAGCCCACCTAGAAACATCGTGGGACCTCCCCTTTGCCAGTACCAAGATATGATAATAGGTTAAATTTCGATTTAAAGCTTTCGTGACTGCAGGGATTCATATTCCTGGTTCTTTCGGTAGAGTCACGTAGAAGGGGAATAATAAAAAGATGTATTATTTTATTATTTTATTATTTCCCTTCTACGTGACTTTACCGAAAGAACTGTGGTGTTCACAACTTGTACTGCTGAGCAGACAGAGGCAGGGGGACTTAAGGAACTTGCATCATTGTTTCAACTCCCGTTCTGGCAGATTAAACTGGTGACCTCTGGATTGCAAGTCCAGTGTGCTAACCATGGGAACATCCCTACATTGAGTGGGTGATTGAATGAGATGGTGAATGAGTGAATGATTAAGATGAGTGAGCGAGCAAGTTCAAGTTTTCAGTAGATTTTTTTTGTTTACCAGGTGGTAACTCAAGAGAGCAACAGGATAGTCTCAGTATAAGATTGACCTTGGTGATGATCGAGTTGGGTGGGTGTTTGGGTGAGTGAGGAAGTAAATGGTTGTGTGTTTGCTTACAGATGCATTTGCATACAATAATACTAATAATATGGAGGATACAATTTTTTTCCTGTATTGGCATTGCAGTGTACATTTGCCAAGTTTGCGTTCACAAACGCAGGTGCATGACGCTTGTGCCGAAAGGGACTCTGTCCAAAAACATTACTCTTAGGAGAGGGCCCAGTTCCGAGTGGCCACCAACCCCTGCCCGCTGCTTAGCAGCAATTAGAATGCATCTCGCGGTGAATTATTAATTTACATCCCACCTTTTTTCCCACCGATGCATCTCGTTAATTCATCCCCAGGGCACAATTTCCATTGAGTTTCCATGGGCTAACTGAGCACATAAAGGAAATTCTGATGAAGGTGATAATTTTAGAGGGGCGGGGGGGGGGGGTGTGTAAGGGAGGAGGGGGAGAGAACGTAATTACGGACAAAGCTCCCCTCCTCGGCGTTCCCAGCCGTTTTCAAACACCGGGCCACTCGAAACAATTAATTCTCACCTTTCACACGCATCGAGACATCTCTTTGTGCCGTTGAACACTGGCGAAGGGCCCCTTTCACACCGTCATCTGCTCACTGTCTTAAATTATAATTATTTAATAAATCATGATTTGTTAAGCACAGGTCTAAAGGCTCCCTGCATACGTGAACTTGGGTGGAAAATTACCATGGTGCCGAATTCCAAAGTGTGAAGCGGTGGATGGGGGAAAAGCAGAGAAAGAAGCTTGATTTTACCTCCGATGTTGGTAGTGGTGGTGGAACACAGGTGGTGCATCGGCCAGTCATCTCAGTCAGTCGACCCTGCCACCGGGCGTTCAACACTTCACATGGCCTCAACGTGCACATCGCCTGGCACAAGCACCGTGGGTGACATTACCGCCACTTAGTGGCGAATGGCGGTCGTTGTTGTTGTTGGTGGTGGAACACATGGTAGATGGGCCAGCTTTGAAAGTCTGGTGAACAGAGTCCATCACCTGGGTAGAGAAATCAACGAGCGAAGTTCACGAGAATGACAATCATGTTAATAGCTCGAGAAGAGTGGTATGAAGGTGGGTTGTGATCTCTCGCATGTGCATAGCATTCGAGCGGACAGTGTATACCCGTTGCAACCGGTGTGTGTAAATTAATGATTTCTTAAACCAGGAACGATGCAAGACGATACAGGAGCGCGTAGACTTAATTTCAATTGTGCAACTAAGCCAGCCACGTGAGTTTTGTTAAGATTGTGGTCCCATAGGTTCCTAGACAGTAAATATATCATAGCTTATGTTATAGCCTGGACCCAAGATATTTCGTTTACGTGCAAAGTGAATAGCACATTTGCGTGCAATAAAACTGTGCCGTAAAAACAACGTTTGCATTGGAATAGTCTCAGCCTTTTAATGCATAATACATGCGCACGGCGCAGCGTTTGTTTTAGCCTCGTGCAGAGGTCATGTTTTTAGTTTAAAATAATCTTGTGCACACATCTTGCTTTTACCGCACAGTAGACTGTCCTGAGAATTTATGAATTTGAAATTTGGAAAACATTACACATGGTTACGTAGCATATATGTAAAAAAAAAATCAGGACATGTAAGACAAACCGTTTGTCCCACGTAAATGGAAGTAAAAGCCTGCTAAAATTGCACACAACTTGCAGCATTGAGTGGCACAGTGGTAGTACTTGTACCTCACAGCAACAAGGCCCCGAGTTCGGCTCCCAACTAGGGCGCCTTTCTGAGTGGAGTTTGATTGTTCTCCCCTTGTTCTGCATGAGTTTCCTCCAAGTTTTCGGTTTTCAGAATCAGAATCTTTATTTATCCTCTCATCGGAGAAATCGATGAGCTTATAAAACTCTGTTTCACAGATGTCCAGCAGAGGCGGGTCAGAAAGTTGAAACAAATAGTAAAAAACACGATATGAGTGCAAAGTATAGAAAAGGTAAGCAAATCACTAAAAACAAATAAACAAAAACTATTATATTTTAGTAGCTAAAACCCACTTAGCTGTTAGTTCTCTTTCAGTAGGGACCTGGCTACAATGAATCGCTCAATGAAGTGGCTTATCATCGGTTGGAAATTTATAATTCTTGGAATTTCTCTCACTTGATACAGCTATCGTGCTGTGACGGTTCCACCTGAAGACGGAAGCTTGTGTTGCCTCCGAAACGTCGTGATTTTTATTTTATTTTTATTAATTTTAATAGTTTTACCTACGTGACTTTACCGAAAAAACCTAAGAATATGAATCCTTGCAGTCACGAAAGCTTCAAATCTAAAATTATAATGGGAGTCGCGCCATCTAAAATAAATTAAAATAACTCATATTGGCCAAACGTCGGACTGCTGAAAATATACCTTCAAATGACTCAGTTGGGTTTACACAAAGCAGCAACATCACCCCCAATGTGAGAACTTGGTAAGACCCTCCAGGAAAAGTTTTGAGACTCGGTGAGGCATTTCTGGGGTAAACAAGTGAAACAATGACACGAAAAAAATTATCTCGCTCTTACATTCCGAGGAGCTGCCAGGCGATTGTTGTTGATTTTCAATAAATTTTACTTTTTTGCCTTAATAAAAAGTGGTTACATTCAGACCAAAGCAATAGGGCCTGTGTGTTTTTAATCAAATACTAATAATAGGACTGTTTTTCAACTGCCGCTATTCTTTCTTAATGTGCACATCTCAGGAAGAATATATCCGACTTGCACATTTTTTTGGCGGAAATGTTTTTAAATTATTTCAGCACACTGTACATCACTGTCGGGTGTGATTTAAAAATATATATTAATTTTATTTGCGTGTGTTACTGTGTGTGGGTGCATATGGCCTTGATTTTAAATGCACATTTGAATGCAGTTTATGCTGGGGAAATTAATAATTTACCAAACGACAGCTTCTAGGCATGTGCAATATTCATGTGCATAGGGCAATTCAGATTTTCCTCCGCCTTGAGTGAATCACTTTATAATGATTATATACATATGTTCAGGCTATAGTACAATGTAATTCTATTAAAAGTATATTCATATTTAAACATTTAATATTTATTAGTGTATTCATATTTTTAAAAAGCACAAGACAGAGGATATAATTAATTGTATTTAATAGATAGGATCCTTGCCAATAAACATCAAACAGTTCACCAGAGTTGGTTTAAGCATAGCAATGCTATTTAAAACATATAACTCCCAGAAGGTCATGGGGGCTATGGGTTGTGTAAAAATACTTATTTTTATGTATTTGGAGGGACAGATTTGGGAGGAGGCGTTTTGTCTGCTTATTTATTTTATTCTAGGCAGGATTGCTGAAGAACAAAGAGCAATATAACGGCAGTAGTGCAAGTGTCATGACGACTTCGACGCACTTGTCTTGAGATGGTTTCTCTATTTAAGGAGCCACGTGCTCGCACTCGAACAGGCGGAGACTCTACTGCTCCAGCCCCGAGTCTCCCGCACATCTCCCTTATATACGGTCCGAGGCCAAGCCCCCATTCCCGTACCTTCTCGCTGGTTCTAGACCGCTCGCTCTACCAGCAGACTCCACCTTCCTCTTCCGTCACCTGGCCACACTCCTATTCTCGATCATTCCCGTGGCCACCAGTCCATTCGTACTGCAGGCTGACTCCCCTGTCATTACCTCCTGTGGCCACTAGTCCATTCATACTGCAGGCCGACTCCCCTGCCATTACCTCCTGTGGCCACCAGTCCATTCGTACTGCAGGCCGACTCCCCTGCCATTACCTCCCGTGGCCACTAGTCCATTCGTACTGCAGGCCGACTCCCCTGTCATTACCTCCTGTGGCCACTAGTCCACTCATACCGTAGGTTGACTCTACTGTCATTACACAAGGACAAAGATGAGACGGTGCATTGGTTAAGCTGTGATCCAGGCAGTGTTTTTATCCCCATGCATTGGGCTGGCTTTAGACTTGCCCTTGGATTAATACGTAAAAATAACATGTAATATTCTGTTAAATGTGACCTATTTTACCACGATCGTGTCATGCCCTAAATGAAACGCACGTGTCTTAAAAGCTAAATATTTCATAGTATATTCAACTAATTAATTAATGGATTTATATTGACGGTTGAAACTAAATGTATCACTCCGTAATGTATTATGGGCATCGTATAACAAGTTTGGTCCTTGCTGTAGTATTGGGGAATGTTCACTTTGGCTCAGGGCTGGCAAGTGTAGATGACCACTGACCACCCAGTGCCCATATAAGCATGTCTGACGTCTTAAACTTCACCAAAAAAACAAACAAAAAAGACATAACGAAACTGGATTTCATAAACTTTGTGTACATATGCTCACATGTGTGTGTATGCGCACACGCACACCACACACACGCACACTCCCCATACAGGACAAGTCTGCAGTATGGCATCATGTGCCTCAAGAGATTAAATTACGACCGGAAAGATCTGGAAAGGAAACGGGAAGAGAGTCAACACGAGATGAAAGGTGAGCCTTCCTTGCTCATCACGCGTCGTTTGTCCAAAGCAATTTTCCTGATTCTCTCTATTTTTTTTGCAGACATTTTTAAGTAACGAGATGCACGTAATTTTTCACGGGTTAATGAGCCGTGTACATTTCCCTTTTATCTACGTGACAATAATCACATTCACGTCTCCCCACCGATGGTCGCGATAGAATTTCAGGTATGCTCGGCAGTGCATATTGAGTGTTCACGACTACCCCATGCTACGATAAGCCACCAGGGTACGCTAGCTTGCCTCACGCAAGTGGACCCTAAACATGTGTGCAATGGTCTGCATTGACTGGCAATTAATCAAGCTATACTCTTAGGTTTTTTTCGGTAAAGTCACGTAGGGGAAAAAAAAATCAACATAAATAATAATAAAATTCCGATTTAAAGCTTTCGTGACTGCAGGGATTCATCTTCTTGGTTCTTTCCAAGAAGAATAATAAAATTGTAGAAATAAAATAATTAAAAAAGATTATTTTTCCTTTTATTTTTTCTTATTTCTTTTTATGATTTATTTTTTACCTACGTGACTTTACTGGAAAAAAACCTAAGAGTATGAATTCTTGCAGTCACGAAAGCTTCAAATCTAGAATCTCCAAAATCAATTAATCGAGTGTTTCGCTAAGTTTGGTGTGAAGAATGGTAGAATGGATTGATGCCCCGGCTTCAGCTTATGCCGGTGTGGATGTTTAGACTTACCCAACGACTCACATCTAAAGCAGCAAACAGCTCTGTGGAGTGATTCATGCAGCTCGTTTTGTGTGCCAGCTCAAACCTCTTGACCTGATTTTTAAAGACAGATTCAGGTGCCATCCAGTCTGTGCACAAGACCACGACAAACTTTATTCCCCAGTGGAACTACGTGCACTCATCTTTTCACTGTTATGAGCAGTAGCATTACTTATTAACATCATCGTACCATCATCATTTGTCACGTTTGAAAAATATGCTACCGAGATCTTGCGACAGATTTTTCAGTCTGGTTGGGCCTTTAATTTGCACTTCCCTCAACGTTAAGTTCGTCGTTCCTTGCGTTCAAGCAACTGGGTTTAGAGTTTGTATATTTTTCGCAAGTTGTGTACGGGGAAGGGAAAAAGATGAAGGTTTTTTTTTATGATGATGATGAAAAAAACTATGGAAGATTCTTTTCACTGCGTGGGCGATGTAAATTTCCAAATTCAGGTCACGGGCCGGGTCCTGGTGCATCCAGTGCGCATCTGAGAACACAAGTGCCACCCTTCCATCGCCTGTGATGAAAGTTTTTTTCGGAGATGGAGAGAGGTGACATCGTCCTGACAGCAAACACGTCAAAGTTTACGGCCGTGTTGCTTTCCCCTTACCCAGCGAGCGCCTATCCACTCACGCCCGCAGCTGTACGACTGCACCTAACCCAAGCCCAGCATCAAAGCTTCCGAGTGTGTCATCAAAGGAAATGAGCACTGTTTTTTTTAAAGTGCGGGAGCGAAATTTGTGCATGCGCCGGCACAGAGGCTGCGGATGCTGTTGAGATGAAAGCGACGTGTTGTTGGCTACGTTTATTGCTGCTGCGTTGTTTTTCTTACCAAAGCCGGGGACATTGCCATTGAAGATCACAAAAGCAAGTGGCCTCGTGTAGAGAGCAGCAAAAGCTGCACTCGAGCACATGCACACAGGGCTCCCGAGCTTTAGATGGAGAAAAACAAATGCTAATTGAGATCTCCCTAATAAGTTCACAAGCCGTTTGTGTTTGGAGACACGGTGTGTGCGTGCGTTTCATTGTTGTCACGCGGCTTGCTCCTGTTAGTTGTGGACGTGTGTCAAATCATCACGTGCCCTTTTTCTTTTGTTTTAATCCGATCAAAAAACATTCATGAATGCCATGGTTTTCTATATGCCAGTAATTTGAACATTGGAATTTTAATTCTAAATGCAATTGACACGTCTAGCACACAGAATACAATGTAAAGCGCTGCAAATGATTGGTTACAATGATGCACAAATTAACAGGGCATTTAATACCAAAACCAATTCAAATAACAAGAGCATTGAAACTGCCCAAGTAATTAAAACGATCAAAATACCGTACATTGCGGGAGTAACTGATAAACTAGCCAGATGTTTGTCAAACCAAAACATCCGAGTCAGATTTGGCACGGTACATAAAATACATAATTTAATATCTGGTACAAAGATGTATTACCGAAGCTATCAACAGAAGGTGTGTACAGGATTAGCTGCACGTGTGGTAAATGTTATGTTGGGCAAACAGGACGATTGGTCAGCACGAGACTAAAAGAACTTCAGAAAAATATTAAATGCTCCCAAATGCAAATGTCAGCAGTAGCAGAACACTCGTGCCAACAAGGACACTCAATTGATTTTGATAATGTTGAAGTTTTGATAATGTTGAAGACTAATAAGAGAATCTTTCGAAATTGAAAGAAATCTAAATAACTGTAACCGTTCGGATAGCTACCGTCTTAGTGCTGCATGGAAGCGATCATCAAACAATACATTATTTAGATGCATGCCTACAAAGGGCAGCGTACTTCAATAGGGATTACTATTGGTAGGGCTATTTTAATAAACAAAATAGACAGCAAGGACAAGTTCAAAGGGCTCGCATAATGCACATGCATAATGTACGTTGCCTCAGTAATCCCCCTCCCACATTGTGCAAGAGCGCAGAAGGGAGGTCAACACATCTACGCCTCGATATAAGGAACGAAACAGGTGGACTTCTCCACGAATCTGGCTGTCGCCGATGAAGCTAGTTGTAATTACTGGCGAAACGTCGAACTCAGATTCTAAATGTTGTGGCTTGGCTCTCCAACACACCGGTGTGCTGTACTAGTGACGAATTGGCCACGTTCTAACTTGATTTGAAGCTTTCGCGACTGCAGGAATTACTCTCTGGTTCTTTCAGGTAAAGTCACGTAGAAAGAAAATAAATTAAATAATAGAAGACGACGTTTCGATTGCAACACAAGCAACCGTCATCAGGTAGAACTAAATTTGAGAGAGAGACAAAACACAGACACGGAGACACACAGACAGACACACAAGCAGAGAGAGACAACACAGACACAGAGAGAGAGACACAACATAGACACACAGAGAGAGACACACAACATAGACACACAGAGACACACAGGCATACACACAGACAGACACACAAGCAGAGAGAGACAACACAGACACACAAAGACAGAGACACACAACATAGATACACAGAGACCCAATGCCTCTGTGTCGAGGCCTTAAATACAGGGGGAGGCAGAGAGAGAGGTGGGTCTGCTGGGGCAGCTGCTGGAGCAGAGAAATTAGCATGTCAATGAATCCACCCTGAAGTGACCGAGGGAAAGAATATCTAATGACCCTACGAGAGCGTCTTCATCAGGCGGAGATGATGAAGACTGCTTGTGTTGCGATCGAAACGTCGTGGGTTTTTCGCTTTTGTTCCAGATTTTTTGTTTTTATTTACGTGACTTCACCGAAAGAACCAAGAATATAATCATCAACAATCAACAAATCAACAGCGGTTGTCGTAATGATAGTCGCGTCCCCGAACATAGTAATGTGGATGATCCAACACCAACTTAAGCTCGGTTGACCGAGAACAGCCCACGCACTGGCTCGAGCACGGGGACGTCGTTGCCTCTGAACGAAAAAGTCACAGCGGCGGCGGCGCGGCATCAGCGTCACGTGGATGCGGGGGTGGCGCTCGTGACGTGTGTTTCAGACGTGATGGTGTGGAGCAACGAGCGCGTGATCCGCTGGATCCAGTCGATCGGCCTGCGCGACTACGCCAACAGCCTGGTGGAGAGCGGCGTGCACGGGGCGCTCATCGCCCTGGACGACACTTTCGACCACATCGCGCTGGCTCTCTCGCTGCAGATCCCCACGCAGAACACGCAGGTGCAGGAGGCGCGGCACGGCCTCGCGGCCCCGGGATCGGTTCGGCACAGGAGGGCTTCACGTGCCGCTCGTTTTTCAGATTTCGGAATCTTTGTTGAGACTCGAGGAGGAATGCAGTGATCCGGAGTGGTTGGGCTGCGCGTTGTGACCGCGAGCTTTTGCCACTCACTACTGGGGGCATCTTTAACTCCTCAGGGTCGTAGTTTTTGGAGTAGCTGCTTCTGTGACCTTACACATTAAAACGCCATATTTATATACATATATAAAAACAATGTACTTATTGATTTTGCATTTGAATGCCTAATTCCCACCTAAGATTAAACCTGGGTCTCAAGCAGACAGGTTACTACTGGCCTTGGTATATTGTATTTACCAACAGCTGCTTCTAAAAAGCATCGTATAAATGTTGAATTCGTTGAATTCAGCCAAGCCTATTTCAGATAGATATTTGACGATGACTGTCAATAGACCACACGATATTAAATGGCTTATGTTGTAGCTGTGGTGAGAAAGCACTCCTGAAGAGACACTGGATGTAGTTTTTTGTTGTTGCGATGCCCTGCAGTCGGGAGGGAGTTCACAGAACGAGTGTCTCTTCACTTGGTGTGTCTGCACTCCGAGTTACAATAATTGGTGATATATATTCGGCATGTAAGGGTACAACAATTCATCTTTTGAAATGTATTGAATGCTCATCATATTAAGCTGGCGACCTGAGTTCCATTCCCAGCCACGAGTAAGCCAATGGTTAGTGCCAGTGCTGAGTCATGTCTCATCTGGTCTTGGGATCATCCTTTTCAACAAGCCACGTGGTGAAGTATGGTCAATCAGCCCCCATGATCCAAAGTCATAATGAGGCCTTTATTGAGCAACAGTCGATGAAGGGATATAACTTTATGTAATTTGTGCACATAGCCCATGTAGCCACTAGATGGCGAAACATTTAGCACAATGCTGAAAATATAAAATGTCTTCTTGAACCGTGACAATTCATTCAATCGCAAGGGGTTAGTGATTATATGCCATAGATATATATATAAACACACACACAGTGGATGAATGAGCATGTTTCAGATAAGGGTTCTATTACCTTCACGGAAAAACAAACACAACTCTGATGCACACTCAAATCCTTTCAGCGATACCAGCATCAGCACCACTGTTTTCCAACCCTGGAACATTTTGAACGCAACCAGACGCCTGCGACGTGGCCTGCCCGCTGTCCCTGCGTGCCCTCAAAGTGCACCCCAGACACAGGCACCAGCGTGACATCACCACCACTTAGTGGTGAATAGCCGGCGGTATCGATGCCGGTGCGCGGCGCGCACGCGCGCACGGACGCTGTGTCGGATACGCGGGTGACACTCGTCCGTTTGTGCTGCAGGCTCGGCAAGTGCTGGAGAGGGAGTTTAATAATCTCCTGGCACTGGGCACCGAGCGTCGGCTGGAAGAGGTAAGAGGAGGCATCTCGAGGAAATCGCTCATCGTGTTTTAGTTTCTTCCGCCGAGAGATGCGACTGCCACTGATCACAGCCGATGTCTGTCTCGATGGTTTCCGTCACTGCTGGGCCAGCCGCTATCAACGTGCCATGAAACGGCCACCCACATCGTGTTTTAGTATCTTCCGCCGGGAAATGCGACTGCCACTGATCACAGCCGATGTCCGTCTCGATGGTTCCGTCACTGCTGGGCCAGCCGCCATCAACGTGCCACCAAACGGCCACCCACGAGTGACTAATTGGAACTCATGGAAAATGTGAACTTGTCACTCTTGTATCGTCGCAACTACCATGGCCACTGTTCTCATGAACTTCACTGGTTTACTCCTCCAAACGTTGAGAGGACTCTGGAACCCAGTCGCTGACTGCTTTGCCTCCTCCGTCTCTTTTTGCCAAGCTCTTATAATCACCTTTCCCAATTAAAGAACCTTGTTCACTCTTCACTTTTTTTTACAACTTGGCAAGTGCTGTTTGTTGCTGGCCACGTGACAATTTGGGCCTTTGGGCCTGTGCTCAGATACTGTTTAAAATAAAATAAAAACAAGGTCATGAACATCTCAAAACTTATTTTTCATTAAAAATCACGCCAACGTGTCTTGATATAAATAATAAACTCAGTGGTTAAGATCGCGTGATCACATAGCCGCCTTTTTATCGTGAATGTTTTTGTTGGAAGCATGGGGAAATCGGTTCATAATTGGGAAAGCGGACGTATAAAACGTGGGGAAACTGCTAAACGCGATCGGAAGTCACATGTCAAACTTTGTGGGAAACAGTGTTGTTGTGAACCTGGTGATCCGAGTTCAAGTCTGGATCCACGGCTAACATCAGTGGCAAGTTGTATCGGAACCAGTTTGAGGCCCACCCCTTACCAACCCGTACTAACCAGTGTGGTCAAGTATGGTTAAATAACTCCCACCACCAACACAGCATCCAGTAGTCGATTGATGAAGGGCTGTAAATTATTATAAAGTTGTATTATTATTATCATTTAAAAGCAGGATGATACTTTGTTTAAAACTCTCTCCATTTCCATTTTAGAAAATAACAATCCTTACAAGCACCTAAAACCTACATTCATTACTTTTCGCAGCACATGTGAAGAGGACGCAATGCGATGGGCAGTATATTTGTCTTTATTCAGTCAATACGTATTGGCACTGGCAGCAATGACTAATCTTACGGCCCTTTTGCACGACCACATCTCAGCCGTGGCAGCTCAGAGTCCTCACAGGACAGGTACATTTTTTCCATTGGCTATTTGCCGAGCCGTGCCCAAACCAAACCATGAAACTCTATCCTGACAACACATCTGCCATCTGGCTTGGGGGCAAGCAGAGCGAGGCGTCGGTTTAAACGTTTTAGTCGTATTTTGCGTCAGTCAGTTGCACTTGAACATGTGACGCTGACGTCACGCACGCGTTGACCGTGTGTGTGACGTTTGTGGGACGGCTCGGGTTCTACGGTGGAAAAAGTGCCCGGTGCCTCCTAAGCCGCACGCCGGCTTAGCAAGGCCCTGGCTCGGTCGCACGGTAGAAAAAGAAGTTTCGTTGTCCTCGAGCAGTGCTGTCCTGTACGTATGTATGTAGTTATTTCGCACCGTACGTAGCCAACTGTGCGAATTAGAGGTGCGGGGGGAAGGACAACAAACCAAACACAAAAAGCAATACAAAAATGTTCATTCGAGATGAAAAAAAATGCCCAATTGCGAGGTCTTTAAAGCTACACTATAAAGTTTTGTTTGCTCACATGACAGCTCTTCCTGTGTGCACGTCCGGCAGCTTCAAGACGGTTTCCCCCTTGTGTTTTTTTTTGTCCTCTTCTCCCCAAAAGGACGCCCTCTTTCAAAACGAAGACAAGAATTTCCAGCGCGGCCCGTCCTGGCGGAAGCGCTTCCACCCGCAGGAGGCGTCGGGCGTGGGCGTCATGGTGCCCGGCTCGGCCGAGACACTGCCCGCGGGCTTCCGCGTCAACGCCACGGCCGCAGCGTCCCCCACCGCCCTACCCAAGAAAGCGCAGCCAGACGGTCCGACCGGGGTTCACGGGGTCGCACCAGTTGTTATCTTCCTCGGCCAGTTAGCAGAAGGTCGGTGGGTTCGATCCCGACCTTGACGCGTGTATTTTTGGAGTTTTCGTGTTGTCTCTCTCCACGTGGTGGTTGTGTGGATTTATCTCCAGGTCCTTTCGTGGTTTGTCCTCCATGTTTAGAATCGTGCGTTTAGATTAGTTGGCTGCTCCTATTAATCAATTAGCTATCACGTGTGGCCAGATCGCCTATGCAGAACAGCTAATAGCTCAGTGCACTTTACCTGCTAACTGAAATATTTTAGTTTAGTTTGATGAGTCTCTACTTATATATACAGCTTTCTAATGGCTGAAATTCCAGACGAGTACTCCTATACACCCTATAAGTTATTTCGTAATTATAGCTGGAGCATCACTATATGTATGACCGATTATGGGCTAAAATTGACAGTTATGTTCCTTTTAATTTTCACTGAGCTTTATAGTGAATATCACATTTAAAAACTATAACTGAAACTATAAGTAATTAACAATGCTCCTTTTTAAGAGAGCCATTAGCCAAAGGGTCACCGATTTACGTCCGTATTTTCCATTTAAGGCACAGTCATCGATGAATGCGTTGAGTTTCTAAATAACAACAGTGTGTTTTGCATAGGGCATGGGTGGAGGTTAAACCATTAAAGAGGAGCGTATTGAATTCACGAACACAAGCCCTCAAAACTCTTTGACTGCCCCCATCAAATTTAATCCGGCCCTGGGCAAGACAGCCACCCCGCGTGACTCAAGCATGCCGCTCTGCGCAGGTGTGGACAATGCACCGCATGTGATCCACCTGATTTGTGAGATATTTGCTTTGTTAAGACAAAAAAGCCACTGCTGGGTTGCATTGATCGCAGAGGCCTGGTTTGTGAGTAGATTAGATGATATAGTGGACGCAACTTCTGTGGAGTAGCTCTTTGGAGGCAAGGATTGGTGGTGAATCTCATCGATTTGTGAGGCCAGGAGATTGCAGAGCAGCAAACGGGTTGTAAACACGTCAGTGGAGACCTTGGACTTTTTATTTGCTCAATGTGTGTTTTGCGGGTTTTTCCCGTAACATGAAAGACACTGCATAATGGCAGTGGCTAAACAGGTACCTATGAAACAAGAGTCTTGAGACTCAGCGAGGCCTTATTGTTACATTATCTTATAATATACTAGCTGTACTACCCGGCTTCGCCCGGGACTTGGATCCACCACGCCCGGCCGCCTTTGTCTCCCAAGTGCCGATGTTAATACGCCACACCAGTTACTCGTTTGAGGCTGAGTCGACCTAGGGGAGGTTCAAATAATCGTCACCGGTGGTGGCCGTGAGCGGGAATCGAACTCGGTTCGCCGGGTTGGTAGCGCAGCGTAGCGTTAAGCACTACACCCACCGCTCCTCACACACCACACACGCACAGACACACACACAGACACACGCAGACACACACAGACACACACAGACAGACACAGACAGACACACACAGACACACAGACAGCACGCTAAGCACTACACTACCGCTCCCCACACACCACACACGCACACACACAGACACACACACAGACACACACACAGACACAGACAGCACGCTAAGCACTACACTACCGTTCCCCCTACACAACACACGCGCGCGCGTCCATAGGTACACATACACGCGCTTGCTGCAGACACACACGACTTTCAGGGTGCGTAAGGCAGTAAACGACTGAAATAATAAAGCGGCAATGCTGTGCGAGGAACGCCTTAGACCAGCAACACATTTGTGTAATGCGAGCGTAAACACACAAACACATACAAACACATACACACACATACATACACACACATACACACAAACACATACACACATACACACACATACAAACACACAGACATACACATACACACAAACACACACATACATGCACACAAACACATACACAATACACACACACATACATGCAGACACACAGACAGACACGTAACACACATACATACACACACATACATACACAGAAACACATACACACACATACATACATAGACACACACATACATACACACAAACACATGCACACACGTACATACACACATACATAGAGACACGCAGACATACACATAAAGACATAAAAAAAACCCACATACATACACACACACATACACACAAACACATACATACAAAGACAAAGATCCCCCGTATAGCCTTAACAGACTGTAGGGGCAAGTGCTGTTAGCGAGCACCTACATACACATACATACACACATACATAGAGACACACAGACATACACATAAACACAAACACACATACACATGACCCGGCTTCGCCCGGGACTTGGATCCACGATGCCCCGCCGCCTTTGTCTCCCCAGTGACGATGTTCACACACGACAGCAGTTACGCTTTTGAGGCTGAGTGGACCTAGGGGAGGGCCAGGTCCGTTTCAAATAATCGTCAGCGGGGGTGGGCGTGAGTTGGAATCGAACTGGGGTCGCTCAAGCAGCTTAATGACTGTTTGTACAAAGAACATATAAAGAATCGATTATAATAACCAGGCAAGAGTCCACATTATAGACTGCCAGTACACGCACTCAGCTTCATAAGCAGGCTAGAGTGTACATGATAGAGTGGCAGTACGCTCACCGAGCTCAATAAGCAGGCTACAGTGTACATGATAGACTGGCAGTACGCTCACCCAGCTTAATGAGTATTTGTACAGTGAACATTAAAGTAATCGATTGTTGGCGCGTTGGGTTTAAAAGTAATATTAATAGCACACATTGTGGTGGGGGTGTAGTGAAGAGTAGGAAAAACTTTGATGAATTTACCTCAGAGTGGCCTGGTGGGTGTCGAGGCCTAGTAGCGTGCAAAGCCTGCGGCCTCGCCTAAAATTGTCGGCTTGGAAAAGGCAGGGTACGGGTGGCGTTCCTTCCCCCCCCCCCCTAGCGCTCCAACAATACTGTGTAATGGCTATTATTTAATTAAATACGGAGCTTATGAAAGTGGCGAAGGCGTGGCTAGCCGTTGGCAGGGGCAACCGCCGTCCAATGAAACTGCAGCCCTTGGCGAAGGCGTGGCTAGCCGTTGCCAGGTCCAATGAAAGCGGCGAAGGCGTGGCTAGCCGTTGCCAGGGGCAACCGCCGTCCAATGAAAGTGCGTATGGGCCAAAGTCCACACACACACACACAGACAGACAGACATGAACGATTTTATATATATAGATGAATACATTTTATTAGATCGACACTGCAATAGATATTTTCCAACGGCACTTGTCCCCTGAGAAAGCGTGTATGAAGGATCAGTTCCTTAAGTATATGTACAGCATGAATGATAATATTTAAACGTGCACTATATACACATATAAAAACAATATACAGTAAGAAATCGGGGTCGGCCTCATCACTTCCTATATCCATCGCTCGTAACACCGTGCAGATTAATGGCAGCTTTAAAAAGTGTGCGGAGCTAATTTTGCACGGCTCGTTCTGAGACGAACGCTCTCAATCTGCCATGCACAGCGCCTCCGAGGCCCCATGTGTGCCGCCTTAGCCCCCGCTGTGTTTGCATAGGCACTGCTGCTCCAAGCTGATTAGAGGATAATGAAGCGGTGATCTGGGTCTGCACGCAAGAGGTCCCCCCCCCGCTGCCCTTCTCTAAGTCCCGGCAGGTCTCGGATAACGCTTTAGTAGAGGAGGGCTCCGCTGGGCAAAAATTATTTGGTGTGCGGACATCTTCAGCGCCTTTGTTGATACGAGCGGTCGAACCTGCATCCTGAATAGAAGCTTGAGCATGCGACTGCAATCGTCCGATTGTCATTTGGTACCTCAAAGGGCACTCGGCGAGGTCATGGAGATGCGTTGGCGCAATCTTCCGACACACCATTCAACAGTCCATTCAAACACGGCAAATCGCTCATGCTGGATGATTGTGTTGGTCCGTATATAACCTCTTGTGTTCTGGTATGGTTTAACGAAAAATAACAACAACAAGGAATGAAAGAAATAGGCAAAACAAATTCAAAATACATGTTATCATAGTTCTATCAGGTTTCTGCGATTGCTCAAAGGCATGGAGCGGCATGCAGGAGAGAGCGTTTCAAAGTAGCACTCTCTCCTCTCATCCCCCCCCTCACCACGGCAACCTCCTCTCCCCACTCACTGCCTCCGCGTCTGCGCTGTGATTTTCTGCTCCATCCAAGTGCAGCTGTGAAGTGCAAACATGCCCCCTGTAGAATGGCGACAGATATTCATTCCCATTTAAAATTCAAAACGAATGGCCTGTATGAATGACGCACGGGTGTACCTTAGCGGTAGTGTAGCGGTTAGCGCACACAGCATGAGCAACCCGGCGGCCCGAGTCGGATCCCTGCTTGTGGCCAAAACCAGTGCCATTTATCTGAACTGGTCCTGGGCCTCCACTAGGTGGACTCAGCCTCGAATGAGGACCTGGTGTGGTGGATAAACATCATCACTGGGGAGACAAAGGTGGTCAGGTGTTGTCCTGGCCACCCACCCCATCGTGTACCGTGCCAGCCTTTATGGGTGTTCGCTAATGGCACTTGCCCCAAAAGTCTGTTAAGGCTATACAGGGAATCTTTGGTTATTTTTACATGAATGTGTATGTCTGTGCGGAGCGGCTGTGCAGTGGTTAGCTTAATTTACTACAAACCCGGCTAAATGGGTTACATTTACAGCAACAGATAAAATCAATGGGAAATATCTGAATTAATTCTGCACTTCCCCTCGGCTGACTTGGCTTTAAATGAGTACCGCATGTGTAAACATCAACACTGGGGAGATGAAGGCGGCTGGAAAAGGTGCTAGACACACCCACCCCCTCAAGTGTCGTGTTTACCGTTATAGGTTCTTTTATCAGGCTTGCCCCAGCATTCCCAACAGCAGGATCGTTGTCTTTTTACACTATTATAAACTATTTTTTATTTCACCAAGTAAGGTCTAACTGAGCAATATAGATCTTTTCAGAAACGACCTGGCCACAAATGATCGCTCAACGAAGTGGCTTATCACGTGGAAATTTAAAGCAGCCAAATACCCTTAACGCATGTTGCAAAATGCGGAGGGAGAAAAGCCGGAGAACCCGGAGAAAAATCCACGCGACCACGGGGAGAAAATGCAAACTCCAAATATTGAGGTGTCCGGGTTGGGATTGAACCCGCGGCCTCCTGCATACCAGGCGAGGGAGATAACATTTCGCCACCCCTGGCGCTTCACGTGTGCACACCATGCACGTGTATTGGGCACGTGGTGGTTCGTTTGCTGTGCTCCAATCCTGTGTTGGCTCCGGCTCGACTCCTGGACACCAAGGCCTGATTCCACACCAGTGGCAGTGGACATCTGAACATGGTATGGGCCTTGCCTGTGTGCATTCAGCCTAAAATCCAATATAGTGCAGTCAACATCAACATCGGTACTGGGGATAACAAAGGCGACTGAGCATGGTGTTGCCTACACCACATCCTCGTGTGGCATGCCTTGGAGTTAAATAGGTGCTCGATAACAGCCGTAAGCCTGGCAGTCTGTAAGGGCCATCTTTGTGTTTGTTCTGTAAATAATAATAAAAACATAATTTATAGCCCCTTAGTAGTAGGTTTTTACCCTTTAAACTGATACAAAACTCACACCTTTGTACAAGGCATCATATTAGTAGGTTTTTACCCATTTAAACTGATACAAAACTGACACCTTTATTCAAGGCATCATGTTTGCAATAACCACAACACAAGTAGTCAAAAAAGCAAACAAAAAGAAGCAACTCTGATAATAATGATAATAATATGCTCTGTCCTTGAAGTTGATTGGTCCACACCCGAGACGGCTTTCTTTAGAGCCTAGTCCCCATTGGTGTTGGACCAGATGACACCAGAAGGCGTACAACTCAAACACAGTGCAATATCAGAGTATTGAGAGCTCGGGGTAAGCATTTACACTGAGATCTCTTTTACCAGTGGCAAAATATAGTAGTAGGTTTTTACCCTTTCAAACTGGTACAAAACTGACACCTTTTTTCAAGGCATCATGTTTGCAATAACCACAACACAAGTAGTCAAAAAGCAAACAAAAAAAAGCAACTCTGGTAATGATAATAATATGCTCTGTCCTTGAAGTTGATGTTGCACTGTGTTTGAGTTGTACGCCTTCTAGTGTCATCTGGTCCAACACCAATGGGGACTAGGCTCTAAAGAAAGCCGTCTCGGGTGTGGACCAATCAACTTCAAGGACAGAGCATATTATTATCATTATTATCAGAGTTGTTTCTTTTTGTTTGCTTTTTTGACTACTTGTGTTGTGGTTATTGCAAACATGATGCCTTGAATAAAGGTGTCAGTTTTGTACCAGTTTAAAGGGTAAAAACCTACTACTATATTTTGCCACTGGTAAAGGAGGTCTCATAGTGTTATAGCCCCTTGTCAATCAACGGCTGGATAAAGACCCTCCATGCAGTGTCCGTTACATTGGTTGTTTGACCATACTTCACCACTTTGGTTTGTGTATGTTGGCAAAGGGTGCAGAGGGTTGGGCAGAACCGGTTTAAAGAAACCTCGCAGCTAATGCCAGCCATGGCCAGGAATCAAACTCAGGTCACCGGGTTGATATGGCAGTGGCACTTACCACTGCACCAACACTCCCCACCCCCTTCCTCTCGTTGTGTGTGCGAGCGTACCAGCCTCATACGATCTACTAGTTTGCACTTGAATCATTCAAAACTATAGAGAGTGTCGACAGCCTTCTGTTTTAGTGTCATCAGGGGGCTTTGATGCATTTGTCTCTTGATAGTCAGACGGGGTTTCGTGTGAGTCTGCTGTTCAGCGGAGTACATAAGTGCTTCGAAGTGCTGTCACTAGAATAAATGTCCAAAGTGTTCGGCGCAAGGAAGGATCTATCGTACAACGTGTACTTTAGCATTGTTAATTTCATCTGAACAAAACGCATTATTTTAATTACGCGTACTGTATCCATAACAGGGAGGGGGGGGGGTGTTTGTGGAAGAGCATTTTAAATGAGTCGATAAGCATCTAAACTAATTGAGAATTCAATGTGCAGGTTTTTTTCTGCCAATATTCGTACTGTAATTGATTGTTGAGTTCGACCACTAGATGTCATTGTGACCTGTCCCAAAAATAATGTATTTAGTGATGTTATTTATTTGCAGTAGAGAAAGTCGGTGTCTCCTGACTCAAATACGCTTGGGGTTGTACTCCTCTTCGTTTTACAATCCTGAGCCGATGTTTGAAATCCCACATTCCTATGGCGGGCGCCAGTCTCATTGACTTCCCCCAAAGTCGTAAGAATTTTTTGAATACAGAGATGATAGGCGAGGTTTATGGGAAATTTTGAAGAATTAATTTACTGGGTTTTGAAACTTAATTTAAAAAAACAAGTATCACCCAGCAAAGCCATTGAAAATGCATTCGCATGTTAAATGATCTGACAAATTGGATTTTGTATTTCTCTAATCTCAATAACGTATACCAACTCATTAATGTTGCAGGTCAAGCCAGCGTGCATTGCTGTGCCGCTAAAAAATCCTATTACATACGTTCCTAGAAATCTGCACGCGAGATGCAGCAACGCATTGTCCAATTCCCACTGTCCGTAGCAGCCCAGCTCTTAATGGCTCTGAGCCCCAGGGCTGCTTGCAGATCCCACACGCGGACTACGTTGAGTGCACGGATGCGTTCATGGATCATGCTGGCTTTCTGGAAGTCATCACTTTGTGTTTAATTGGCCTAAAGTGGAGCACTAATGTGATCGCTTCAGAACAAACGGCATTAATGCCTGATCTCTGGCTATGTTGCCCGTGCGGAGCGGTAGCGTGTGGCGGTTATGCACACTGCCTTACAAACCATGTGACCTGAGCTCTGCTGCGTGGCAAGTGAAATCGGAATCCACACTGGCTCTCACTTAGGTCAACTTGACCTTAAATGTGTGTACAGAGTGCACAAAAGCGGGCTCTGTGTAGTGCTGGCCAAACAAGCACCGCATGTGCCCATGTCATCCTTAACAGGAGTTCGCCAAGACCACTTGCCCCAGTCGTCTATTAACAGCTATTTGGGGGATCTTTGTCTTTGTACCAGTGCAGTGTTTACATATGAGCACTGTTTTCTAGAAGCTAATTTATTGGAAAAAATAAATAGGGCCACTTTTCAAATGTAAATAAATGCCAGTTCTCTTTTTAAATAGTAACATTTGTCATCTTTCGGAGACTTTGTTTTAAGTTGCACAAGTGTTTGGAGAAGATAACAAATATGGTCATTAAACATTTTACTCGCAGCATGATGTTAAATGCTCATCACACATTGCTGAGAACAAACTTGTGGGTTTATTTATTAAATGCAATTTTTTAATACGCTAAAATTCTATAAAAATGCAAATATAGATCAACATTTCCATCATTTGTGGAGATTTTTGACGAAACTGGAATTATACATAACCCAATCCTGTCTTTATGTATCGCATCGATGACCAATGCACGTATAATTCATTGATTCTTTCCAAAACTTTCCTGCACGGAACTTCAAGTACACACGTCCCAACGTCCCACTGAGATAACAGTTGTGCTGCAAAAGTAACATCGCGCAAGTGCAACATATTTAAAATATTGATACCAACAGCCTCACGAGTTTCTGTTCACAAGAATAACTTCTCAGGGTACACCAGAGTGCCGGGTTTGTTGCTGAAACGTGGAAACTTATGCCACAAAGCAGAGGGGCGCGCCGTAGTGGCAGGATGTTGACTACCTTGCCTGGTATGCAGGAGTGCGTGGGTTTGATCCCAACTCTGACGCTTGTCTATTTGGAGTTTCCATGTTTCTCTCTACGTGTTGGTGTGGATTTTTCTCCGCGTCCTCCAGTTTTTCCCTGAAAATTTAGAAACGCACATTTAGAGTATTTGGCTGCTATCAATTTCCACATGATTAACCGCTTCATTGAGCTATCATTTGTGGCCAGGTCGCTTCTGAAAAAGAGCTATATAGCTCAGTGGGCTTTGCCGGGTAAAATAAAAAAAATAGTTTAATAGACCTCGGGCAAAGATGTTTCTCCAACGCTGCCGCAAAACACCGGCGAAATTACGCGATGCCAAAAGATGTCGTTGCAGTCGGGGGTGAGGTCCGAAGGAGCTGAAACTATTTCTGTGAATCTTAACGGCAGTCTCCTGCCGACAGTCGTTTATTGATGAGGCAGGTGACCTTTCAGCATGCGTGGGATGCAGATGTACCGCGCTCCATTAATTGTCAAGCTGCCTAACATGTGTTTATGTTGTTTGGTGCATTGTTTCCTTACCACGGATGGCTTTTGCCAGCATGATGAATGGCAGTGTGGCAGCGCATACTAACAGAGAGCTCTGTGTGCTTGTGTTGTGTGTCTATGGGCACGTGCGCGTGCATGTGCGCCTGCGTTCAGAGTTTTTGGACGTGTAAATTATTTTACGTGCTCTTAAAGTTTGTGTTTACGGCCTGCCGTGGTTATAGTTGAATGCGCGTGTGTGGTTTTGTCTTCGAAACTATTTGGTTTATTATGCTTGTCTGCTTATGGGTTTGTGTGTGCGCATTCATGTCTGAGTGTGCGTGTATATGTTTTATATATATAGATCGACTCGTGCGAGTACCTGGTGCGGCGTGTAAACATCGCCACTGGGGAGACAAAGACGGCCAGGCATGGTGTTCACCACCCACCGCCTTGTGTGCCGTGCCGGCCTTCATAAGTGCTCACTAACAGCACTTGCTCCAAAAGTCTATTAAGGCTGAGAGATGTTTGTCTGTATAGGGTAAATCCTCGCTTAATTCGTGGTATTCACACTACAACTCGTTTTCACTATATCGCGACTCTTCCGTGATTGACCACGCCATCATAACGCGGAGTGCAGCACCGTTATAACGCGGTTTCTAAACGGTCAATGACAAACTACTTTCTGGAGCTGCGCAGATGAGCGATGTGATACAGTACATTGAATGATACATGACAATCCCGTCAGTTTTTAGTCCCGCCATCTTACTGTGTGTGCGTACATCGTTTCTCGCCAAACTTTATCGTTATATTATTTGTAGGGGAATAGTTTTCGCTTAACGCGTTTTTCGTTTCACGCTGCACTCTTCACGAATGCATCTACTTCGTTAAACGAGTACTCGCTGTGTGTCCAATTCTTGCCTATATAGTCTACAAGGTTACATGGGTGGTTTAATTTGTGTGTGTACATGAGTGTCTCTTTGTCTGTCTGCTTGCATATGTGTTGTGTATGGGGAGCGGTGGCAATGATGGCCAGCGGTCAAGACTAACAACAGAATTGCAGCCATGGGTGGGAACATTCCCGGGAAAGACGTCCACACTGCCGAGATGGAGGGATGAGATTGGCTCCTGCAGGAATGAGGTGGATTGTTGGGCCCGCAGAACTCTGGGGAGTAAAGAACGTAGGAAGGATTTCATCCGGCATTAGATTAAACATGAGCGGTGATAACGGTGTGTGGACATCGCCAATGGAGATGCAAAAGCGGTCGAGCATCGTACCCTACTGACAGGTGCTGCATCTGCCAGTCGTCTCAGTCGGTCAACTCACGGCACCTGAGTTTGTCCTGTGACTTCCTGCCAACGGGGCGTTCGACACATCACGTGGCCTTAAAGTGCACATAGCCTGCCACAAGCGCCGTGGTGACATCAGCACCACTTAGTGGCACATGGTGGTTGTTGTACTGACCACACCGCTCATTACGTCGTCGTCTAGTAGCACGAGGTAATCGTAGCGCTTGTTGCCACGATGCTCTCTCAGGCTATATGTGAAATATGTGTATGTATGTGCGTGCGTGTGTCTGAGTTTGTGTGGTAGTGTAGCGATTAGTACGCTGCGCTGCGATATGAACCCAGCGGCCCGAGTTCGATCGGCGCTCACGGCCAACACCAGTGATGATTATCTGAACCAGTCCTGGACCGCTCCTAGGTCAACTCAGTCTCAAATGAGTACCTGGTGCGATGTGTAAACATCGCCACTAGGGAGACAAAGGCGGCCGGGCGTGGTGTTGGCCACCCACCCCCTCGTGTGCCGTGCCGCCCTTCATAGGTGTTCGCTAACAGCACTTGCCCCTACACTCTGTTAAGGCTATACGGGGGATCTTTGTTTTTATCTTTTATATACGTGTGTGCGTGTGTGCGTGTGTGTGCTGGTATCCCCAGGTGCAACGGCGGGGACGCAGCGGGCTGACCCATCCTCGGTCGTGCGGACGTACTCGTGCTGATACCCGAGACGTGCCACGGTCCCTCGCGCCATCCAAGTGAGTGTCGGCCTAGCCGAGGCTACGGCCCCCCCCCCCCCCCCCCCGCAACGTTCACAACACGTGACAGTGTAACATCGCTGCACGATGGGTGCGGCTGCGTCCCGCATGTCGCTTGTCCGTCTGTGCGTTCACCCTCGTGGTTGAGACGCAGCTCCCCGACGTGTTTGCCGGGTTGTACCGCGCGTTGTCCGGCACGATGTCCGCCGACGTTTCACTTGCTGGGACTGAATTTTGAAATCGGCCAGGCCGGGGATCCCGGCGCGTGTGGGAGCGAAACGTCGGACATCCTGCCGGACACATCGGAGAGCTCTCCAGCAAAAGCCGTGAAAATCTACACGGTGGTTAAACGTTTCGAAAATATTTCGAAAATAGTGATTTTGCAACAATGTTAGAGTCGCATTGAGCGCCAATCAGAATGCACGAATTAAAATAGGTGGACCAATGAATCGATTCCATGATTAATATAAATGATTAAGCTCATGGTACATGATAATTGGTTTTTTACCCTTCTATCTGGCAACAAAACTGACACCTTTTTTACGAGGAGTCATGTTTGCATAGACCACAATACCTGCAGTCAGAATGCAAACAAAAAACATAACTCTGATAATGTATGCACCGTCCTTGAAGTTGATTGGTCCACACCCGAGACAGCTTTCCTTAGAGCCTAGTCTCACATGGTGTTGGACCAGATGACACAAAAAAACACAACTTTGATAATGTATGAACTGTCCTTGAAGTTGATTGGTCCACACCCGAGACAGCTTTCCTTAGAGCCTAGTCTCACATGGGTTGGACCAGATGACGCCAAAAGTCGTGGTACGTGCCTCGATTCGTAGATGTTGTATGTCATGGGTTCTTTTTACCCTTGCAGCTACTCGAGGTGCTACATTTACCAATTTTTTTGTGATCAATTCTTGAATCAGAACGTGATCTTAAATCGTGGGATTGAATCACTGGTGGGAGAGGTGTCACAGCGCTATTAATGATATAAAATAATACACTAAAATATATCATAATCATACAAGGCACTATTCTGCATTGCCCCATATCCCAAAGTAGTCTGATGTTAAACAAGAGTGGCATTAAGGTTGTATGTAATTTCAGAGGGGGCTGGGTGACTCAGTGGCACTGAGCTGGCATTGCTAGATTCGAATCTAGGCAGCCACTTAAAGCAGGTTCACGAGTGTAGTGAGTTGATGGTTCTCCGCCCAGTAACCAATGACTCCACTAAAAAAAACTTACATTAAGTTTGGTTCTGCTCCTAGTTTTTGCATTTATATCAACTGAGAACGTGTAATATACTCTGGTTCTTTCGGTAAAGTCACGTAGGTGAAATTTTTTATTAAAAATAAGAATAAAAACAATAGAAATAAATAAATTTAATCACGACGTTTCGGAAGCAACACAAGCTTCCGTCATCAGGTGGGACAACCACAGCAAGAAACAAAATTACTGTAGTGGGCAAAGAGAGCTACTTGTCACGGAAGCTTGTGTTGCTTCCGAAACGTCGTGACTTAATTTTTTTATTTCTAAAAAAAAATACTCTTATTTTTTTCACCTACATGACTTTACAGAAAGAACCAGAGAATATAGATTCTTGCAGTCACGAAAACTTCAAATCTAGAACGTGTAATATCTGTTTCAGTGTCATGTGAACTGCAAACCTCTCAGTGGCAGAGCAGTTGGGAAAGGGGCCACCTCATTCTGTGGATCAGAGATCACGTCAGGCAATTTCAGAGATAGTTCTGCGATATCGGCTTCCATGGGCCATTGTTTCACGTGAAGAGTTGCACTGAGAGAGATTCTAATCAATAACCTGTCTCGTGACATGACACTGATAACACAATTGTAATTTAATACAACTGGCGGGAAAAGACAAGCTATTTAGTACATTTGCCAGGGAGCGCGTATTGCAGTGTGAAATCTTGTTTGCGAGGAGGTAATGGGTAGCTGGGAGGTGAAATCCCCTTATAGATTGTTTCAGCATTGCATTAGTTTGGAAGTAGTCTTTTCTCATTCCATTTTGAGTGTAAAGCTGAATGTTTTCTCAGCAGCACCCCACAGTTGAAATGTCCCAAGCGATTTGAGAGTTCTTAATTACTTGTCACTTCTTTCCCCCTTGTACCATGTGCCCGCAAGTTCATTTTTTCAGTCTCGGTTTAAAGCTTTCGTGACTGCAGGGATTCATCTTCTTGGTTCTTTCGGTAAAGTCACGTAGAAGGGAAGTAATAAAATAATAATGACTTTAAACCCCTCGCCAAACCTCTTACGCATTTCACAAGTAATGCTAATCGCATATCTGCATTTCCCATAAATATGCTAAATTTCTCTTGATATGCAAATTATTTTGTCAAGGCGCTCTTCGCCCCTCCATCCCAGCATAAATAGTCGCTCCAAGCCTGCAGCGTGCCATTCAGACTCTGTCTACTTGACGGACCTGTTCTCCACCTGAGGACGGCTGCTTGCGTTGTGGCCGAAACGTCGTGAGAATTATTTTATTATGTTTTATTTTTATTATTTTATTACTTCCCTTCTACGTGACTTTACCGAAAGAACCAAGAAGGCATTTATTCAGTCGTTTGGTCATTTGTCCAGAACGGTGCTCCTTATCACAGCGCTGAACTTCACGGACCTGTGTAAGAGATGGCATTCACCTGCAGTACCCACTCATTATGTTAAAACTATTAACTATTTTTTTTATTTTACCAAGTAAGGCCCACTGAGCTATGTCGCTACTTTTTCAGAAGTGACCTGTCCACAAATGATAGCTCAACAAAGTGGCTTGTCATGTTGAAATGTATAGCAGCCTACTACTCTAAACACATGATTCTAAATGTGGAGAGAAGAACCAGAGGACCCGGAGAAAAATCCACGCGACCACTGCGAGAACACTGCCGACTCCAAATATAGAGGAGTGAGGGTTGGGATTGAACCCACACCCTCCTGTATACCAGGCGAGGTAGTTACTCAAACAACAAGAACAACAACAACACGTGATAGTGCATTGGCAGTGCTGTAGAAGCTAAAATAACAAAAACACAGTCCATCTGTCTCAAGTCCTGCACTATTTTTTTCTTTTTTATTGGTATTAGTTTATTTTATTATTTTATTTATATTTTCTATCCACGTGATTTTACCGAAAGAACCAAGAATATTAAAATAAATTATTATATTATAAATCATTAATATTACAGGTGACGTTTCAGGCAATGGCCCTTCTTGACGGCAGACGAAATGTGTTGATTTATTGTCACGCAGAGAGCACTTCTCAGCTAATTGTGCGCTATTGCCTGCCGTTGGTTGATTGGCGGATGTATCTGCTCGTGTTGCTGTCATTGTTGCTGCAGTGAGCGCCCTTTACCTCCGCTGATTGTGGAGTTCCACTTGACGACAGCGGTCGGTGACCTGGCATCACCGCCATGAAGTGGGGCCTTGCCAAGTCAAGGACATCCCTCTATGCCTCCCGGGAGGACCTCTCACACGCGGCATGGACCAAGCGCGCTCCTTGTACAATCTTTTGAAAGATCAATTGTCTTTCATTTTGTAATTTCTCTTCATATTTATATTGCCATCGATCCAGACCTTACGATGACTGTATTGTGTAAAATTCTTCACTTTCGGTAAAAAGAACCTTTTACTGTCTGCTCTTGCATATCATGTACACAATGACATTAATCTGCTTGGAAATTTATTTATCGTTTTACGTTTTTTTTTGCTGGCGACGGCTGCCTTTTTTCGTGCTGTTCCACAGGTTGTGTACGATACTAATGTATGTATATGTACCTAAAAGGTCGAATTGTGCTTTGAGGATGTTTTGTAAATTTATCGGGAAAATGTAATTACCAGGTAATATGCAGATTTTCTTTTTGTAAAGCTGCACAGGTGTGTGTGTGTATGAGAGAGAGAGATGTCGGGAAATGTCAACAGCACAAAGAGTGCTGCACCCTCGCTGCGGTCAGGTCTACGCGGCTACGTTACGTTTGTTTTTTTCCCGCGACGAGAATAGTCACGCGTGTTGGCGGGCGTTTTGAGCGAGCGTGGTCTACTTTATGAGCGAGGACGTCACTCTTGAACCTATACCCCCCCCCCCCCCCCCGGCACGGCTGTCGGGCTCACTGCATTCGCCAACCTCATGCGTATACGTATTTTTCTTTTTGTCGAGAAATGTCTATACCTCTCCTGAACAGTGGCTGGCAAGATTTTGCGATATTTACCCACCTCACGTTTGAGTCGCGCATTCACTCGCACGCAAATGTGCTTATGTTTTGATTGGTGTTGAGTTCCCTATCAAATGGATCCCTGGATTTCACACTGGCAAATATGTAAATCCTCGTTTTTTTTGTTTTGCGGTTGACCAAATGGTGTGTTGCTATGACTGCTACCGATGATTTATTTTAGAATCATTGCTTGTTCGCATTGTTTGATTTGAAGCAACATGTATTCTCTGGGAATGCACTCCAACAATAAGGTGTTTTAATTAAATAAAAGTAATATATTTTAGGTATGCTGTTATCATACATCATACACACCAGCCTGTCTCCGATTTACAATGTGGAATCCAATTTTGCAGGCATAGGCCAAATTGATCGGCTTTTAAGATGGGGCAATGTTTGTCAGTCGGGCGAATTAGACAACACCAAACCTGCATTCTGGGTACGTGGAGCTGTAAGCCAAAATAAATCCTTCCCGCTAAACCTCGTTGGCTGGCTGGACACAACTCTACTCCACTGCAAATGCCACGGTTCTACAGCCACAGAGAACCAGGTTTTGCGAGCCCAGTGGCCCACTCCACGTGGTCACGTTCCCACGAGCCTCGAGTCTCTGTGGACACATCGCCCACTGCTGCTACTCCCCCCTAAACCCATGCCTCCCTCTCCGATACTCCCCCCATTCTCGAAGGTGGCGGTCTGAAAGTAGTCTTAAAACGTTGGTTTTACACAAAGTTGAATACAGGCGTCGGTTAGGTTCGGCAGAGTCAGAGGTCGTCAATCTCGCGGCCAGGGAGTCGCATGCGGCTTGCGTCGTGACGTTATTCACGTGCATTCCGGCTCTTGAAATATTGCTGGGATTTTTTTTTGTTACCGCACTCGAAAAAAATGCCTCTTGTTATTTTGATTGCTGACCCCTCCTGGGTTCGGCTGAGTGAAGCTTGAGTCCACTCTTTGTGTTTATTTCACCATGTGCTTTTAATGTAACAGGCCTGGCAAGACGATCAAGTGATGTTCACGTTGACCCCACGATGATGATGTCGTCACGCCAGGTTACGGGGTCGGCCCAGATAAAAAGGGTGCGGCACGGGCTGGCACTGCCTGATAACCCATGCCCGAAGATAGGATGCCAAGCTTTTGCTCTAGGATTAGTTCAGTTAAGGAGGACTGCCATGGGGATTACGTTGCAGAGATCCAGGCCGGTTCCCACTGACCATGGACACGACGAATGAGATCTCCCGAGGAAGCAGGAGGAAGGTAAATGTGGCTGCAGGGAGTAAAATAAACAATGCGACAGTCATGTGGTGAATTACTCTCTTGAGGGAGGATTCACAGGCAGATCATGCAGGCTCAGCTCAACAAAGCAATTTCTACACGCAGGTTTTTTGTGAGTGTAATTGGGTAATGCATGCTGGTCGAGGTACGTAGCGTCCATTTCACGGTGCCAAGTAACAGCAGTTTATTTAAAACCCCCACTGACAGTCTCCTCCTCTTGCGCAATTATGTGTTCTCGTGTGCAATTACACGTTCAATTGTGCAATTACATTCTATGATGACATTCTATGAAAGCACAGTGTGTCCGGCTTGTGTTTCCGTATTTTTGGAAACGCGGGGCAGTATTCCCAGAGAATTTTCTCCTTTTTGACCGCAGTACAATCGTGTTCCTGCAAAACACGGCAATGCATTTTAACATCCACGTCTCACCCCTGCAATGCATGGGACAGCTCCGAGCTGAGCTCGCTCACCGGGAGAGAACGCGACGGTGTGACCGGTTGGATCTTAGCGCGTGCAGTGGGGGTTCACGGTTGAATCTCGAACCCCGTGTGGGTTGACAAGACTTGGCACGTTTTCATGGGACCCTGATATGGTTGTACCCGCTAGTCGCACTGCCAAAGCACAAGTGCTGCACTGCCGTGCAACTCGACGTTGGGACTCTGGGCGGTCAAGTCGAGCAGCGCCGGAATTTAAAGTTACGGACGGTTTCTTTGGAAACTTGCCTAGAAAGGGGTTCGGCGATGCATCGAGTCATCGATTGGTAGCGATTCTTGAGGTGTATACGACGCACGCATCGCACCGCGTGCGTCATCAATGTTTTTCACTTCATACATGTTGTACGTAAAAGGTTCAAGTGGATCCCTACAGGGCAGGGCTGCCCAGAGTTGGGGGGGAAGGGGGGGGGCTAGGCCTCGCACAACAGAGGGGGGCCCACAGTGGGCCTATGGATGGTGGAATAATGGGGGCCTCAAGTGACATTTTATCCCGGGCTATTATTGAACCTCTGGGCAGCCTGCCCTACAGTCGCCAAAGGCTGCTGCTACATTCACCACGATGTAAAAACAAATATTAAAGTGAATAATTTCTTAAATCTGATCGTCGCAATTCATTATCGAATTATGAGAGCGGTGAATTGTTACACCTCTGCTAATGAGGCACGGAGTGTGCAATCTTTTTAATATTTACTTTACCATCTGTAATGAAAACTTGCCAAGCAATTGATTAACTTTATTTAAAGAAGGACCAAAATATACTTGCATGTGTTCTATTCTGCCAAGGTGTTAACCCTACAGGTGTGTTAGATATTTTATTGAATAATCCTCGCACCAAAAGAAAATATTTATATGTAATCAACGGTCATCATTGTCATCGTTGGCCTGATCATGCGCATCGCCATAATTAGTATCTGGCACGGTCATTGTCATTTGCATCATCACCTGCATTAGAAGTTGTGAATCAAGAAAAATATTATTATGATGCCATCTTTTTTTTATGCCACAAGACCTCGGAATTCACCCGACCTGGGCTCCAATATTGTCTGGGTCGCTGGTGGACTGCGGTAGGTGGCACGCGCGACTCGTAGCCACAGCCATAGCGAGGGGTAATGCTGAGATGTGTTTGTTTTTGCCTGCCCTGAGAAGAACAACAAAAACCCGGGTCACTGATCCAGATAGACCCCAGGTTTAAGTTTTTAGCCCGACTGAACCACCCCCCCCCCCCCCCCGTTAAACCCACAGCGATGCCACGCAGTCATATAAAAAACTAGGAAAACATTAGGATGGGGAAAAGACAACATGTATGTTTATTCTACGGTTAACATAGTCTCTGCCCTTGCTTTTCTGGCCATCCAGCAAGGAATGAAAGTGTCCCAACTAACAGCAACAAAACGGTAATCCTCCTGCGTGGTAAAACCAGTTTTTTCTATTTGCCCGACTTTTGTAATGGGTTTTTTTGTGCTGTGGCCAAGCCCAGGTGCTGTTTCTCACGGCAGCACGAAGGCGGCCAAATGACTGCAGCAAAGCCACTCGCCCCCCTCCTCCCCCCCCCCATGCCTGCACCCAGCTTTGTAAGCAAGTCAACGGCAGGTTTTGTACAGTGTATGTGTCCTATTCATGCTCCAAAAGCTGATCTGGAACAGTGTTATTTCATTTTAAGAGGTAATTGCTTCTCTGGTCAATGCCACTGCCAATAAAAAAGAGGATGAAGGTTCAACAATGTCTCGTGTGATTATTTAATTAACTATATGAATTGCGGTTGATTGCCTCGTCTTTCAGCATGTTATGCCTCGACCCAAGATGCTGCTAGGGAAGATCTTCGAGGTATATTGTCTACGGTGCAGCAGTAGTAGGATCGGGGAGAGGGTAGAAAGTGTTGGTGAGGTTGGGTGCTATCGGTGGCTTTGGCCATGATGAGATCTTGACCCAAGACTCTAAGAAGAGACTGGAACAATACAAAGTAAATGTGTCTTGACTAGCCACTGTTTGAGTACATGGCCTGCTAAGAGAAATGCTGATATGAAAGGAACCGTACAAGATTGCTGGAGTGGCACAATTATTTTTGGTCCCTAGACCTGTCTGCGCAAACGATTGCCCTGACTTTAGTGGGCATCCAAAGATTTGGAGATACAGAAGAGGTCGTTTAATGATCATATTTTCTGTACTATGTGGTTGCTTTTGCTATTGTGGTAAAACATCGAGTTATTTTATTTTAAACCATGTCATTTGGTTTTCTGTATTACATCACATGCCGTCTGTGTGCTTCAAGATTCGAGCTTCGCAGATCATAGCGGTGCTTTGAGAAACAGCCTTGGGAAGACCTCTCGAGACATGAGTGTCGGAGCATCCGCCGAGAGAACAACGTAGGATCATTCACCCTCCGGTATCAACCCCCAGGGTCCCTTCTGGAAAAACCACCAAGCGAGTTTGGTATCTCCAGGTGTTAAGAGCAAAGGTTGATCTGATGCAGCCATGAGGCCTGTGACCATCTCTCGGCCTCCACCTATGAGGTACAGCAGAACTATGAGAGGCACGTAGTTCAGTGATACTGGTAGGAACCACGTGGTTCCACCAGCCCACAGGGGATTATTGTGTCCGTCCGTCGTGCATCCAAAAATGGGAGTGGTGGGGCTGGGTGGAGAGGGGAGGGTGGGGAGGGGCTGGGTGGGGAGGGGAGGGTGGGGAGGGGCTGGGTGGGGAGGGGCTGGTCACCCCGTGGTGCCCTTATAAAACTCAACATTTAACCTACTCACGCCGGCTTGTGCCCGCCCTCACAGTCGGGCATATTTGTGGAATACACCACGCCGCCGTTGACCCTGGCCATTAACCGAACAACCCAATGTTCATACCAGCTCCCTCCGCAGGAATGTATTTAAGTCTTTGGATTCTACCACAGAAAATATTTCATAATTGTACAAAACTCGTATAATTATTCTACTTAGAATAAATATTGACTTGTGGAAATATAAGCTTGGAACGAGTATATTTAAATGTAATAGTCGCAGGTCAACAAGCAGAGTAGGGTTAATGTCTTTGGACATTAATCTTTCAAAAGTAGTTTTCACTTAACATCTCTTCATACTAAAAAACATTTCTTAAGTTGCTGTCAAGAAAACGTAATCGGCCACGTTTTGGACGACGGCCCTTCCTCACAGCTCATTTCTCTTTTTCAGGCCACAGTGTAATTGATGAACGAGTGTTGTTGATTTTGCCTGTGCATCACTGCCCATGCAGCATCACCAAAATTGTCAGACTATCTCACGTGATAAGGTCATTTCATGCAGCAATAAAATAATCCGATGGCACCTAGAATGTTGGATATACACCATTGTTTATTTGTCACAGATGTACATATGAATCAGTTTCATTTCAGTAATGCCCTTAAATAACATGGCGATTTTAACTGTGCAAATTTGTATTGTCAACATCATTCCATGACTGTCTTGCATATATTTTTAAATACATGTTTGGTTACTTGGCATGGCCTGTAAATAACAATGAGAGCATGGTGTGATCATTGGTCTGGGTCATTTTCACAGAGCAGGCTAAAATGCATTGTAGAGTACGATAAAAACGTGTAATATCTAACGCGGTATAGTGTCTCGTTTTCATATGTATAATATCGAAAATAGTGGATACATTCCAGTAACATTGAAGAATGTCAAGACAATGTAAGTGTTTTCACATTACATTATTAAATTACAGATTTCCACCTTCCCTAGGCACTTTATCGACTACATTTTGGTCACGTCATTTTTGTTGGTCAAAAACCGTTATTGTACACGAGTGGATTAATGGCCTCTGTGCAATTCATCACCATTTGCATCCAGTGGATAAAAAAAACACGGCCATTGATGTATGCACACTCCACAGAGGGTGTCAAATTGTATCGCGATTAACACAGATAAGCAGCGATGCCACCAATTGTCGCTGCTAATTGACTTGCAAGTAGAAGACCCTGTAATCCAGACTTCTTTCAAGAGGTATTCCAATCAGTGCATTCTACGAAAAGCATTTTCTAAACTTGCACACGATTTTCTCGTGAGTGCATATGTAATACAACGTGCTCTTCAGAGCAGTATCATTATCTGCAATGTCAAGTGGTAAACGATCACTGACAATACTCAAATGTACACCGCAAATATTTATATTTTCAATGGCTTTAGGCAGAGTGTTGTTGGTGAGTGGTACGAGTACATGGCCTGTTTTACATCAGCATCCTCTGTAAAACTATAGTATATATTGTGGAATTAAAAAAATAAACCATCTAATCCCAGACATTTGCTGCTGTGTTTGATTGCACGCTCTCTGACTAGTTGTAAGACAGTCAGCAAGGTGCCTGGGAATGTAATTTGGAAACTCGAAGTTTCTAAAGGCAATGTATTCAAACAAGACGAGGATAAAGAATGACCAAACTTTGAGACTAATTTAAACGAGTGTGAGTGCACGTTCAAAGGGTGTAAATCCATTACATTTGGCAAAAGATGTTTGTTTTAAAGCATTTGAGGTATCAATATGTATTAACACTTTAGGCCATGCAGACAACAATGGTTTTAAAACAACTTAACTTATTGCAATCTTATTCGACCAAAATACCTGCCTCCCAAGATAGGGAAACTGATTTTTTAAAGAGTTTGTCGAACTTAAATGTAATTTATCTAAAGTTAAATGTTATCTCTTTTCTTATAATTTAGGCAAATAAGGCCTTTTGCCAACCACTGTCTGTTTACACTGTAGTGACACCAAAAATGTATTCTATGCGTTGCTTGCCTTTAGGTATCTTATTGTTTAAAATATATATATACAGGAAAGGGTAAAAAATAGGTTTGTTTAAAGAATACCTCTTGCATCTGTCAGAAAATGAAGTATTTCAGTTGTGTAGCCCAGCACCAAATTGGCCACTTACAATGCCCGTGTGTGTGTGTGTCAATCTAAGGTAACTGCCCTTCCACAGGCTACGACTGCTCTACAACGCGAGACCCCAGTGCACAGGTCCCGGTTTGGTTTGTGGCATTTCACAGCGTTCACTTCACATTTTTCATGGCCTCCTCCAGCTCTTTAAACACGAGCGGCTCTTCGATGGTGGAGGTGATCTGGGGGGTAAAAACCAAAGCAGAACACATCCGGAAGCGTCAGTACCGGTCGGGTATTAAGTCATGCACCTAATGAATCACGCTGGCCAATGTATTTTCTTGTATTAGCACAGTCATACAATCCATTTTTATGCATGTTCACATTGGATAAGATCACATTTCTTTAGCTGTGCATTCGTCATCATCGTAAACAGCCATGTTCTATTCGCTGCTGGATGGCGACCTCCCCATGTTGTTGCCAATCCTCATTGTCTTGCAAAGCAATAATCCATTTCACTCCTTGCACATGAGCTGATTTCACTGCCCGATCCCGATCTCTGTGGCGATCGTCCTCTTGGTGTGTTCCCTCCTTCGGCTGCGATTCCATCACTCTGTCCATCAACCTTCAAGCAATGCGCCGTTGGAAAGCCTGTTTACTTTTCTAAAAGTTAATGCGATTTCTCCAATTTGCATGTATTGTCAGTTCCGTGTGTTTCTCTCTTCACCTCTTATTGAAATTTCCATATTGTACCCGTCCATGATTCTTTGTGTACATTTTCAGTTTATGATCCATTTTATTTAGTGCCTATCTTACTGATGCATATGCCGTAACAGAATGTAATTTTCTTGTTAAAATTTTCAAAATGTAACTTTCTAAAATAACTTTAGCCTACTCTCACTCACCCCTTTATTTCACTATTTTAATGCCAGCAACATGCTGTGCATTACTCATCACGTAAATAAATGCATTAATGCTACATCACAGTAAACTCGTGCACACCCAGAGCATAGCGAAATGTGAAATTAGAATAAACCATGTGTGTGGAATGTTGCTATTTTACAGTAAAACAGTGTGCACATGCAACGACATGTCAAGAGAGTCGTAAATAAATGATCGATACCAGCGCTGAACTCAAACCATCTCTCCCTGGTATGATCAGCTACATCGCATGGCAGATGCACGAGCTACCTCCTACATCAATAATGGACAATTAAGAACAACCCACAGTGCAACTGCAGCCATCAATCTCAAACCGTGGATCACAATTTTGATTTAAAGCTTTCGTGACTGCAGGGATTCATCTTCTTGGTTCTTTCGGTAAAGTCACGTAGAAGGGAAATAATAAAATAATAAAAATAAAACATAATAAAACAATTCTCACGACGTTTCGGCCACAACGTCTGAATGACGCTGTCGCCTCGACAGACCTGGTTTTCACCTGAGGACGGCTGCTTGCGTTGTGGCCGAAACGTCGTGAGAATTGTTTTATTATGTTTTATTTTTATGATTTTATTACTTCCCTTCTACGTGACTTTACCGAAAGAACCAAGAAAACGTGGATCAAAAATTGACAGCAGTTCCCGCTTCTATCATTATTCGCAATTCTAATCCTGAAGCCATCCACCAGCTCTGCACTCTCGATATGAACAAATAAATGTTGCTGATCAACTCCCCGACATACGAAATAACCAGCTACTTGCATGGGCCACATTTTACAAAACTAAGCACATTGCACATTTACCATCATGAGAATTATCATACAAGTGGTTGTCAGTCTATCGCTGGATGAAGGCCTCTGCATGTTGGGAACATGCTCTGGTCCTGTGTGATTATATTCCCATATGTGTAATCGCAAACTCATTCTACCTATATCCATACATAATTCGTGTAATAATTTTATCGTTTCAGAAATAGTTTGCACATTAAATAAGATGTTTAATAAAAAAAAACTAGTGGCAATAATTACGACGTAGCGAAATTTTGCAAAACAGATGATACGATTATCGCGGGCATTACAGCGCACGTTGTATCGTAACATCGCCATATCGCGGCAACCGCAATTGTGAGCGAGCGCTATCAAGGCGTCAGGGCTTGCGCGTCCGTGGGAGCGAGGGCCTCACCGTGTAGGGCTTGCGGTTGACCAGCGCGGCGATGGTGGAGCGGGGAACCTTGCCGGAACGCGTGCGCGGCAGCCGCTGCACGAAGATGGCGCGCCGGAAGGCGGCAACGGGGCCAACGCTGTTACGCACGAGGTCCACGACCTCCCGGAGCAGCTCGTCGTGCTTCTTGGTCACACCTGCTCGCGCGCAGACACAGACCCACACCCCGCGTCGCCTTTAGCCGACTGCTGGTCACTGGTTTATGGACGGAGCGGTACGTGAGGGGGTGATTCGTCACACTCCGACCAGTTGTCCCCTTTTCAACTCGTTTTGCGCCGGCGCTTGGGAATTCCCTCGCCATGCACGCTTGGACTTTGCGCAGCTGCTCGGCAGACATCTCGCCATCTTAACGATAAACGAAGTGACACTCTTGTGCCAAATAGCGCCGCAAAACCTTTTGCATTAACCTAATGCAAGCAAGCGTGCAAATGACAAACGCGCGAGCCCGTGCATTCATCATGGGTGTTCTCCGCTCACAAAGCAGAAGGCAATAAATAGATGGCGCGTGTTTTTAAATTGTAAATGATTTAATCCACCACGGGTGGTTAACTGCTACACTCGTCGCATATTACACGCTGTTTATTACACAGGGCTGTACTTAATTATCGCCATATTTCTTTTACGAGAGTGCTGAGATGTGGATAGGGAGCGGGGAAGAGAAACCGCAACGTGCGTTCTCGCTTGAGCCTGCAAAAGTGGCGGTGACTGCAGATGGAAACAAATATCCGCGACTGGCAGCTTGATTAAGGGAGTAGGGGAAGAGTGGAGAGATGCTTAGCCGACGTTAAATAGCGCAACTTTCCCCGCCGCAGTGTTATTGATAACATCGCAATTGAAAGTTGCACCGCTCAACGTCAGCGAGTGTGCCGTGCCGCGCGTGTGGCTTTACCGCTCTTGAGGACACACAGCGCGAAGGGCACGAGGCCCTTCACGGAGTCCTCCAGCCCCACCACGGCGCAGTCCACCACCGCCGAGTGTTGCAGGATGGCCTGGAGGGGTCAAGCGAGCGTGGGTGAGCCACACGTGGCAGTGATGATCAAGAGACGATCAAGTTTAAACTTTTTTTTTCCACCAGGTAAGGCCCACTGAGCTGTCTAGCTCTTTTTCAGAAGCGACCTGGTCACAAATGACAGCTCAACCAAGTGGCTTATCACGGGGAAATTATAGCAGCCAAAAACTCTAAATGCATGCTGTTGCTAGATTTTGTAGAGAAACATCCCCGCGACCACAGGCAGCACATGCAAACTCCAAATAAACAGGCGTCAGTGTTGGGATAGAACCCACGACATCCTTCTGTACCAAGCGAGGCCGTTAACATCTCGCCACTGCGACCAGTAGCACGTGGAGGGACGCAGGCTAGGCAGAGGTAGGCAGTGAAAGACAAGGCCAAGGGAACGTGAGAGCAACCAATGACAGGCAGGGCACGACAAGGGCAGACGAGGCAAAGCAAGGTCAAGTAAGGCCAGATGAGGTTCAGGTACACAGTGGCTGGTCAGGGTAATGAAAGAGTGCAGGTGAAGACCGGTAACGTGAAGAGAGGACCAGCAACTAGAGGCAAGGTGAGGCAAACGACAAGCAGGGACCGCTATGGACAGGAAAACAAAGCCAAGAGAGACAATTGTACCGCAGGCACAGACCAGGATCGCTGGACAGGACATTGTAATCAAGATACACGAAGGGAAAATCAGAATATGTAGACACTGGAGGAGGAATCCGATGAGCTATAAAGCTCTTTTCCAAAGATGTCCAGCAGGGACGGGTCATCAAGTGACAACAACACGCAATAAAAAACATCGTAGTGTAGGCAAGTCATAAAAATAAATTAATAAAGTACATAAGTACAAATTGCACAAGTACATACATTTCTGCCGATGTTTCAATACCAAATGCAAGCTTTAGCAGGGCAGCAAACAACAACAACAACAGTCCCAGAACACACCAAGAAATCGCACAGTCTCTCAATGAAACTGCACATTAGCATTGAACTATCGATACATGGACACGGATCAAAGTTACAAATCGCGTTTACAATTGTGGTTGTATCCAGCACCAATATTCTGCTTCGCGATATGTTGTGAAGGAAGATTTACGACGTTAAGGGAGGAAACAAGGTCAGGGAAGCCGTGGGTCTCCAGAGGCAGCGTTACAGGAGGGGGTGGGGGAAAGGTGAAGTAAGAAACAGAAGACGTGGACAGCAGCCACTGAAGATCAACAGCAAGCGGGAGGGTTACACGAGGACAGGAATTAATAGTCGCAGAGGTTTTTGCAACAACAACAACGACGACTAAACAAGCCAATGAGTGGCAAGCTGGCAGGCACAATCAGGGCCAGTGAGGTTTGGATAAAAGCGGATGGATGTGAGCAGGCGGAAGAGCCGAAGAAAGAGAAGACCTGTAGAGCAGGGACGGAGGAGGGGAGGTCGTACGAGGGCGGCCTTCAATAGGCACGGGGAAACCAGGAGGGTCACGGGGAGATCAGAGAGGAACAGGTGAGGGTGGACCTGGTCGAACGGAACTCGGGTAGAAGGAACCAGATGAGTTCTTACGAGGCAGCAGTTGTGACAAAATAAGGAAGGGAAATCCGACCTTAACTTCAAAGAAAACATGGCCATGTGCCTGGGACTGATGAAAGAGACAGATTTAGAGACCTGCTCCAGCCACCCTTTGCCTGCATGGATTTGATGTTTGTGAACAAGCTGTTACCCATGAGGTCAGGCACGTGAATGCTACTTGAAGAAAATGCGAGCGCTGCGATGTAATCCTCGGCGTGACAGCAACCGCTGTACACGTGCTGTTATTGCCACATGCTGGTACGTTTGTTGATTGCTAAATTATTTCACAAAGGTTGTGTCACCGAGCCGTAAGATAATAATCAGTACATTTCTGTTGTGGTGCTATACAAAAATAGGCGGGCATGAATACGGATAGAAAATATGACACAAAGCACACTCAAAATAGGACGCACTTGTGCAATATTCATTACAAAACTCCTTTGACATGGATGAAACTCAGGGCACACAAAATCAGTTGGCAGATTCTTGACAATGGCGAGGAAGTCAATTGCCATGTAAATTAAGTTATGCGACAACCAAGCCGGATGTTGAGAACCTGACAGTTGTTTTTGAAGTTATTTATTTACCTTCATTGGACTTAATTCCAAAGTGCATTCAACATTCGTGCACGTTTTAAGCATCACACACAATCAAATACATCTTAGCTTCAGTAAAAAAAATGGATATTACTGAGCCGGGTCTATGAGTTTGCAGGTGCTCACAGGGTGATTGATTTATAGGAGTCCTACTGATTTATCATGACCCTCTTACTTTAATCTCGACAGGCAATGAAATATTGTGAAAGCAATGGTGCCATCATTTACAGAGGAGAGTGTTAACAGATTCAATAAGTGTGTTGTAATTGGTGGTGCCTTGCTGCCGTGGTGTCACGGATAGCACACTCGTGATGAGTCGCTTCCAAACCAGAGCTCGCTTGTTCGATCTCCCAGCATGGCAAGTGAAATGAAAGGCAAGATTTAATAATCCCGCACCCCCCCCCCACCCCCCCACAAGGCCCCTGTCCACCCAGCTGTATAAATGGGTTCACCACACCATTGGAACCTCATTTGGCAGTAAAAAATATGATAATTGGTTTTTTACCCTTCTATCTGGCAACAAAACTGACACCTTTTTTTTTACAAGGAGTCATGTTTGCATAGACCACAATACCTGCAGTCATAATGCAAACAAAAAACATAACTCTAAGGAAAGCTGTCTCGGGTGTGGACCAATCAACTTCAAGGAGAGTGCACATTATCAGAGTTATGTTTTTTGTTTGCATTATGACTGCAGGTATTGTGGTCTATGCAAACATGACTCCTTGTAAAAAAAGGTGTCAGTTTTGTTGCCAGATAGAAGGGTAAAAACCCAATTATCATGGGTTCGCCACAGTTAGTCAATCGGCAGGTCGCACGCGGTGGGGATAAAGTGTGGGTACTTCCACCTCTTCCACAGCGCCTGGTTAGCTCAAATAACCCTCGAGAGGGGCTCTCAAGTGGAGCCCCGACTGTCAGTAGTGGATTGTGCCAGCGATGCACCTTTACCACGTATTGAGGATGGTGGGATAAAATTCTGTTTTCTCAAAAACATGTCCCCATGACGGCTTAGTAGGCTGTCTATAAATGGATCACCCTGCAATGTGCTTTTGTCGCACCATCAGTAGCCAACAGTGCGCTAATCGGCTGCACACAACACACCGGCCGCGTTTACTTCGACAGCGCCGCGTCACGCGGAGCGCCTCCTCGCCGTGCGACGGCGCGTCAGGGCATCGTCTCGGGTTGGGGCGCCGCACCGCGCCGTTGCCGCGTACCTCCTCGATGGCGCCCGACGACAGCCTGTGACCAGCCACGTTGATGACATCGTCGACACGCGCCATCACGTACACGTAGCCATCCTCGTCCATCTTGCCGGCGTCCATCGTGTCATAGTATCCCTGCGGTGCGTGCGTGCAGGGAAAGAGAGCAGGAACAAATAGCATTGTTGCGGGATTCAACGCACGTATAATGAGCGTACGAATCAATATTTATCAATGTCTCATTGCGCTCGTACCAGATTGCATTCATTTATAAGCACGCGATGCAAGACCGTGTGTTCTCTGACTATGCACTAAGGCAGGTAAATCTGCCCAGGTCGCCGTGTGTACGTACGGGGAATGACTTGAAGTACGTGTCTTCATACTTCTGGTTGTTTTCCCAAAGCGTGGCCATGCAACCAGGCGCCAGGGGCAACCTAAACAGCAGCACGTAGACATTAATCACCACCACCGCCACTGTCATCATCACTATTATCATCTCGTAATTACTATGCAAATAGGTTTGTGCAAGACATGACCTAATTCTCAACACGGTGATATCCTCACCAGTAATAATAAAGTCGTGACTGTTTTTTTTTCTATTTTCGAATTAACTTTGTAATCAACTTTGGGGCCAGGTGATGGGCAGTAAATGTCAGTGCAGGGAAATTAATTGTTGTACTGTGCTTCTATGCTTCCGAGTCTGTGCTCCTGCCTTCGCCAGCCTGCACTGACCAACGTGGTGGACTATGGTCAAATATTACTCACAAATAATTCACAAGGCATGGGCAGGGCCCTCATTCAGCAGGAGATTGACAAAGGGACTGTACGTGAGGAATGCTAAACACCATCAATACCAACACAGCACCCATTACTGCCACCTCATTAATCCCCATCAACGACAGTGAGTGATTATTAAGATTATAATGATCGAGTCTGTTGTAATTATCCTCATGTTTAGCATAATAATAATAATAATTGTATCATGGCATTGTGGTCAATTGGGAACAGTGATTTGTGGATTCCTTGTATTAAATAATTTACATTTATATGTGAGAAATAACTAAAATAGAGCAACTAGAATGCGAAAACACCAACAATGAATGGTCATATCTTGTGAATAACATTTTTTAATTTGTTGTAACTTCATTTCAAACAGAAAACATGTGCGGAAGGAGGAGCAACGTGGGACACTAGCCACTTGCAGAAGAGCCAGTCTAGAGTACTCCCGGCATGCTCCCGCAGATTTCTAAATTCAAACTCCACATGCAACCGGCGCTGCGTGACCACCGTGTGTATCCTGTCTCTACTCTTTGGTTCTTTCGGTAAAGTCACGTATAAAGATAAAATAATCAATTAAATACTAGCATACGACGTTTCGATTGCAACACGAGCAATCATCATCAGGTATAAATGAAATAGAAACACAAATCTAGTATACTTAGAAATGTAATGTAATACAACAGAGAGTCGGATAACATAACATCCTGTCTCTCTCGGTCATATGTAGATGTTTGTATCTGGCTCTTAGCAGTGACGATGTGGAGTAATCGCCTACCCCAAACGCCAAGCATCGAGTGGACTATAAGATCCTGCTGCTGGCCTATGTGTTAGCCCCACAACATTCACAGGAACTTATCCATTTTCAAACTCGAACGATGTCCCTGAGAAATCTAGATTTGAAGTTTTCGTGACTGCAGGGATCCATACTCTTTGGTTCTTTCTGAGTACTCCAAGGTCAAGGTTCTGTTCCTGGGGTAATCGGGGAGTTACCAGTTGCAGTTCCCAGACTATTTAACGCGTTGTCTTTGGCCATAACTGCAATCAAGAGTCGTTAGAGCTATTTAAGTCTTGTCTTGAAAACTCAACCTCTTTAAATTGGCATTCATCCGCTAGTTCTGACCATTTACACTGGCCCTGTTGATTTCCTGCTTTCCATACATGCCGTATCGGGATCTACGGATGGAACGCACCGTACAAATTATTACAATAATAAAAAGAATTGGTATTTTATTTATATAAATCAGAGGAAAAAAAGACATGCACTTATATGTTTAAAATGCCACGTTTCTGTAACCGCTTCTGGGGTGTAAGGTCAGCACAGGCAGTCCCCGACTTACGAGTGGGTACCGTTCCCGAGACCCGCTCGTAAGTCCAACGTTTCACAAGTGGGAACACAATAATGTGCTGTATTTAAATGCACATACGGTCAGTTTTATGAAACATGTTACGGTTCAACAATAAATGGGGAAGCATTTTTAAACTCATAAATAGGAGGTAATATTGTAGATTTTCACGTGACACTGCAAAATAGTTCCGCGGTTCGGTTCACAAAGCGCGAGTTCGCGTTTGCAAGTCGGACTGGTTAAATAAGTATAACCCGTAAAAACAAAGTTGTTCACTCTAAATCCTTTATATGCGTGGCGGCTAGAGTCCTCTCGTCCTCTGGCTTGAGATGGCTGCCACCTATGGGTCAGATGATTGTCTGCCACCATTAAGCAATTGGTAATTAAATATTTAAAAAAATTCCTAAAAAGTGTAAAGTTATGGAAACAAATTTTTATTGTCTCGCACAACGAGTCTGTGTGCAAAATATCAGCTCGATTGGATCACGGGAAGTGGGTTAAAAAACGACCGAAAGATTTGCACGGTCGTAAGCGCGCAAGCGCGCGAACTTAATATAAAGGATTTAAAAACAATCTTACGGAAGCTCATTCGTAAGTGCGGCTGTTCGTAAGTCGGTGTTCGTAAGTCGGGGACCGCCTGTAATGTGGCCGCTCGTGCAACGTCGCCGCTGCGTGTGATGGTGACAGCCGGCAGAGGGCAGGACACCCAACGCTCACCTCGTCCCGATCGTTTGCGCAGCACCATCATCATAAGCTTCCAAGATTTATTTTTAATCAGCAGTTAATCAACGTTCCGATGCATTGCTACCACAGATTTCAGTGAAGGTGCTATGATACAAATTCAATATGTCAATGAATTCGTGGCTCAATGGAGATTGTATATATGCGTGTAAGCGCAGGCTTATGCGGAGAATATATAACAGATCAGTGCCTTGCGGGCATAAATATTCTATTGAGGCACTGGGCTGTAATGCTTGATACAAGTTTATACAGCAGGAATATAATAAATCCAGAAGCTTATTAAATTGGCGGTTGTACGAAAAGACAGTGCATTAATGAGCTCTTATTAAATACCAATGAAAGGAGGCACATGCATTGAACTGTTGACCGCATTTGTTTTAACAGTAAAGGAAAAGTTTTTACTGTCATTTGCAAGCATTGTGTAAAACGGATATGCATGCCAGCTAAAAATGCACGCACAAATATTGTTCTTCATTGGTATGTATGGCGCGTTGGAGAGATAAGCAACTGATTTCTAGAACAGCAACAGAAGTTATACACTGATGTCTCGATTCATTAGCTATTCCAGGGCACAGGTTGTAAGCTGATGCATTACATAAGATACACGTTGTATTCCACGCTAGGTATACATCATAACTGATACCATTGCCAGGGCAGAACAAATGCGGGTATACAGCCTCTTTCGTCTGAACGTCGGTCAAACAAGCAGCCAAAGACAATGATTGTTCATAACCTCGTATTCTAGATTTGAAGTTTTCGTGACTGCAAGGGTCCATACTCGTTGTTTTTTTCGGTAAAGTCACGTAGGTAAAAATAAAATTAAAATAAATTAAATCACGACGTTTCGGAGGCAACACAAGCTTCCGTCTTCAGGTGGCACCGTCACAGCAAAATTGCTGTGATACAGCAATTTTTTTCTTTTTACCTACGTGACTTTACCGAAAAAACAAAGAGTATGAACCTCGTGTTCGTTCAGTGTTAGGGATTCTCTGGAATGGACTTACTTGACGACAATGTTTCCCAGGTTGCCTCTCTTTGACTCCTGGTTATTGCTGTCCACCACTTTCACTGTGGAGATGACGGCACATCAAGGCACCATACTTAAACCTCCATGCAGTGGACACTTACTGCAATGCGGTATTTAACGGAACATGAGCATGCAATTGTCTCTAACTTTTTTGACGAGTGATAATACCAACTCTTTTGATAATACACTGAAAGTACAGACAGTCCAACATTTATTACCGTACTTTTAAACATCTACACCAGTGGGGGGGGGGGGGGTGACACGTGCCCCCCCAATGATCCGATCGAAATCCCTAATTTCGATAAATCGGCATTTTGCGACCCCCACTGCCACTGTGTAGCATATTATTACGTGCTATGGACTCTTATGAGATTATAAGACAATAGTCTGAGTCCATAATTGTCAATAAGTAACGGCAAAGCAAAGCAATTAAAGTGACTCAGAATTGTGCGCAGTTGTGTATACAGTACACGACTTCCCTGAAGGCAAACACCTTCAGCGAGCGCGATGCCGATCACACACGGTTCGAATTCGAACCTCGATTGTCGAATAAAAAGCAAGGGACAAGTCCTTACTTACTACAACTCCTATCATTTTTCATTGCTGGAGGGGTTGCCCACCCTCCCTGAAAATCCTGGCTCCGCCATTGTCTATAATCACATTCAACATAATTAATTTAACTTAATGCATTGTGATGACCATAATTATGAAAAATAGTTAAACACACAATGCTTTGTTTCAGTATCAAAACTTTGAATAACAATTTGGGCCATAAGCCATCTTTAGGACCCATGTTGTCCAGCATGAATGTGGAAATAAAACCCTGAAAACTCCACAACATCAGGGGTCATGTAGTAAAGATGCCAATGCTGATTAATAGTCGATGATCTCAATGAAAAACAGAAATAAACACGTGAACAAAAGAAACGTTTTGAATATCCATCTGTACAAGCCAGGCATAATGGTATCTAATATTAGTTTGCTTTTTTTTCCTCTAGGATATGATTCATAGTAATTATGTGGTCAATACAAAACAAAACTTTCCACATCCACGTTGCTCACGTGGTCGGTAGGCCTCTGTGAAGTCTATTATGTTCATGAATGTTGTTGTGTTCAGGTGCTAGGAGGCTAAAGTTCCTGATTTCTTGAATCAGTGTTGTCTGCATTTTTGAATAGAAAACTAACTCGGGTACCATTCCTCAATTGAGGCATTTTATTTAAACGTAAACTGTTACCAGCACGTCATTTTGTAAACTAGCTTAATCAGAGCTCAAATTTAGCATTCCCAAGAGTTCAGTTAAGTAAAGGATGACCATTGTTATGCAATTGGCTATTAGCTTAATAATAATTCCCCCCTACTGGCAGGCTGCAGTCCAACTTCAGGCCAGGCGCTGAGTCACCATGTTACCACGGACAGGTGCCACTCGTGGGATGCCCTTCAAAGAGAAAAAAGTCATAAATGAGATGCGATGCAAGTCGCCTTTCTTGAATAAAGCGCTCCGTGACGTTCCAGCGTAAAAAAACCGTCACGTAAAAAAAAAATTCTTTATCGTAACCCTATGGAACAGTCAACATGGTTGTGTTATCATGGCTCGCTTTCACGTGATCTGGGGCTGGGCACCTCAATGTCACATCTGAAGGGTCACTTACCGTCGTATCCCGGCACGGCTTTTCCACACTGCCCTGCTGGCGGGTACAGAGATCCGCCGAGTCCTACGCAGGTGGCCGTTATGGCCGAGCCCGTCTCTGCAAGCGCCCAGTAAGGGCAGGACGACACAAGCAATCGTAAGTCGCCAGCCGAGCGCTTCAAAAGGCAGGCGACAGCGCTGCCCGCGGTGTAGCCTGTCGTCGGTGTAGCCTGTCGGCGATGATTTGCGTCGGGCCTCACCTGTCTGCCACCAGTGGTCTAGCAAGGGGACATTGAAGGTAGCCTTTCCCCAGTTGAGAGTCTCCTTGTCGCAGATCTCACCGGCAACAAACATCGAGCGGAACCTGGGACCGCAAGGAGTTTTTGATATACAGATGGTTAAATATACAGGTACAAGATTATTTGTTGAACCGGAAGTATGGTACAGCTTTATCCATACGCCATGACGTTATACACTGAATAGTGCCTTGCAATCATCATTGTCATCATTATCATAAGTAATCGATTTATTTAACCAAAAACGCGTCATCTAAGCTCAAGGCATCTTTCATGATTGCCCTTGATATATTTGGTACATTTCTGCAGGAAGTGTGCTGCATTGGATTAGAGATGACAGTTGCCAGAATGGGTGCATGCAGGCTTTCCACAAACATTGCATGAAGAGTACTCATTATACAGTGGCATATCAGTACTCTTGATTATGCATTTGAGGATGATGATGATGATGATAATCTTGGGGGCAGTGGCCAAAACCCGGACTGAGAATGCCAAGTGACGATGCTGACGATGGGCACATGGCTGAGCTGGAGAGGCGGTAGGGGGGTGAGCCTCACCGGCTTATGTCGTACTGGCGGCCGAGCGAAGCTGTCGGGTCGTGCTGGTTGATGACGCGCAGCGCTGTGGGCGACGTGAACATGGAGACGACTTTGTGCTGCGAGATCACGCGGAAGAAGGCTCCGCTGTCCGGCGTGCCCACGGGCTTGCCCTGCCCAAGCACACAAAGACAAAGATCCCCCGTATAGCCTTAACAGATTGTTGGGGAAAGTGCTGTTAGCGTGCACCTATAAAGAGCGCAACGGCACACGAGGGGGTGGGTGGCCAGCACCACGGCTGACCGCCTTTATCTCCCCAGTGGCGATGTTTACACACTGCATCAGGTACTAATTTGAGGCTGAGTCGACCTAGGGGAGGTGGCCCAGGACCAGTTCAGATAATTGTCACCGGTGTTAGCCATGAGCGGGAATTGAACTCACTGCACTACCGCTCTCATACAAAGACAAAGATCCCCCATCTCGCCTTTAACAGACTGTTGGGGCAATTGCTGTTAGCGAGCATATACACATATACACACGTGTAATCAACTGTATCCCCAACTATAACTCTAGCCCTAACCCCAGCCTTAACTCTAACCCTAGGTCTAACCTTAACTCTAACCCTAACCCCAAACCTTACTCAAACCCCAACCCTATGTGAAGTTCATAGTGCAAGACTGCCACAGTGTAGAAATGTAAAATATAAATTCTAATTCCACACCTGTCTACCCGTTATCAGTGCCGATCTTATTACAGACCAATTCAGACATTAATGGTCACCCCGTGCCCTTATAAATCTCAACGTTCATCCTACAAAATCCCATCGCAAGGGAGAAACACAAACAAATTGACCATTTAAAACGGCATCATGTCGTACGGACCTGAAAACTCAATATCCCTATACAAGAATACAGGTAAACCGTTTGGGTTGACATGTATGTAATTCATACAACCTCTATACATTGCTGGAACAAGTGTCATTCGTAAACACCTATTAGGGGTAGCATGGCACGAAAGTGGGGCTGGGATATTTGCACAGGGTTGGTGTACGGTGATTTTTCTGCAATATTTTGCTGTCTTTTCTTGGATTTTCTGTTTGCACATAGTCACTTTAAGATGTTTTCTTGTTCATGTTTTTGTTTTTTGATTGTTGCGGTTGCACCCGATTCAAGAGCCGAACGGCTCACAGGGCTATACCTAATAAATGAAACTTTGAACTTTGATGTGGTCACCGCTGCACCTGTTCCCCATCTCACCTCGTACAGAACGGTGGTGTTCCCGTGCAGCAGTGGACCGTAGCAGATGTAGGAGTGTCCCACCACCCAGCCCAGGTCAGAGGCAGCCCACCACACCTGCAGGCCCGAGCACGCACGCCCAACTCCACACTCAATTCATCACAACATTGGCTAAATACACTGTGCTACCAATTCACCGTTTGCAAACACTTCACGGTGATATTCGGAGAGCAAAACCACAGAGTGGCAACATTTACAGATATTTTAATTGGGGTCAAGGATTCGATTTTTGTACTACACATAATCGAGCTTGTTCCTTTAGAAAATGGATGTTTACCAATACAATCATTCCCCTACATATCAAAAATCATTAAATGCACTGAGCTAATGAACGAAACGTATATTTTTAATGAGGTGAGAAAACGTTTCTTAAATTTGCAAGCCAGACACATAGATTGTCTCGTCTCGTGACATTATTAAAATAAAAATACCATTGTGCTGCATTTATTAATTTGAAGTCTACAACTTTTAAAACCCCAATTTATGTAGATGTATGTCTTTGGATATTATTTGTTTAATTGTTTAAAAAAAAATTCTGTCTGAACTTTCATATACTTACGACTGAGGACTAAAGGAGACATACAGAATGCAGCAAAGTATATTTACCTAAATAATTGGACAACGCTTTGATGAATTCCTCTTCCAAACAGGGTTTGATATGGGAGAGTATCACTTGAGTTGGGATTTATAATTAAATTGTTAAATTACATAACGTATACCCTACATAACCTCGCCCTTTAATGAGAAAAATATTAACGAGTAACTTTAGAAACATTTCACTGATCAATGTTAATAGTGCAACATTCAGACCATAATTTTTTCCTGAGCGTTTCAGCAAAAATAACTTTTTGATAGAATAATAATCTTATAATTCCATCGCTTACAACCGTGTATGTCAGAAGAACAAAACTGAAAATATATATTAACATTTCATGAATTCTATATTTTCTAAAACTTACTATGACTCTTGACTTAAGGCTTTCGTATTACTGCAGGAATTCATACTCTTTGGGTCTTTCAGTAAAGTCACGTAGATAGAAAAATAATAAAATTATACAAAATCACGACGTCTTCACCTGCAGACGATTTTAATATTCCTCGTTAAAAAAAATCTGCCATGAGGGGCATGTCAGACTGAATTTTTCCTTAAAACACATTTACTGTGGCTGAATATTATTATACTGCCACTATTTACAATGCAGTTACATGTATTAATAGCAAAAGCTGTTTCAAGGCTCGCTCTCTCTACCCTCATATTTTATGGCACAGTACTGCTATCTTTGTGTTGAACAATGCTGATAGTAGAAACATTCACTTTGATCTCCTGTGAAGAGAGCACTGTTTATTTGTGTTTGAAAAACCACAAGCAATTACCTGCCCTGCAATTGGCATACGCCCTCCTTTAATTGTTTTTTTTTTATACATTGCAATGCACGATTTATTTTCCACGACTATTTCGTCCGCGTTGTTGGTTCAGTTTACCAACAGTTTGTCGGTGCTTCATTTAAATAATCAAACACGCCAATTGTTTGTATCGTATAGTAAAGATTATTCCTATATTTGTTTGCATGAAAACGTGGGTTATGAATTGTACGTGCCTGACAATACAGGCAGTGTCTTTTAAACGGACGTTACAAAAATACATTAAACTATTGTAAAGTGGGCAAACAAACCACAGCATCGATGTGTGTCTAATTAGGATAGGGATGCCACTGTAGCACCATCACCGATCACGCACGGTGAGCACGTGACATCTCAAAGGTGACAGCAAAATGGCTGTAAAACTGGAATGTTGACTTACATTTTCCTCCTCCTCCACGGCCCCTCAGTGTAAAAATATGAACACTTCCTGCGAATAATTGCTTCAGCATGCGGTTCATAAATAAATAAATAATTGCGCCTTCAGAGGCAACAAAAATATTACTTGAGTGTCTTGCTCAACTTGCTTATCAGTGCCCTTGTAAAATGCAATAGAATCTTTCTTCTGGACACTCTCCTTTATGGGGGTTGGGAATCCTTGTCAGGGTAGGAAGGTCAAAGGGCCAAGGTTTTAAACCGTCACCAATAAAGCTGCTAGCCAGTACAGTACTATGGAATCATGGAAGTAGCAATTCCCTTGCATTAAATGCCGGTGTGAGTATTATTACGACAGCTGAAAGGATCTTCTTGTTGTAACCTCACACTTTGATCGGACAGTGCTGTTGCCTGTAAACTAACTTGTGGTGATGTGGAACTCTTGCATGTAGCCTCAGATGACTGGGCAAAACATAATGCTATACTATTGTTATCACGGCACTCAGGAGGTGAATTTGTCAATATACCGCATTTATATTCTTGCCAAAGTGTAATTTGGTCAAATAATGTTGCCACTTATATTATACATTTAAGCCTGAAAGTGTGTTGATTGGCAGCAGTCCATAAAATTAAAATACAGTACTGAAATTGGGAAGATGGCTACGCCTCGCTAAAGATACTCAAAATTTGAATGAATTGGTCCATGATTTCGATGTTGGAGTAAATGCAATGTTTGGAAATATGTTTGTGCAGTCAAAAAAAAATTATTACGTAGTTCAGGTCTGTGTAAACAGGCGCTATACAGATACGCAACGGGTTGCCTTTATAACCTCACCTCGCCAGGCTTTAGGCCATAGATGGACGACATGCTCCAGTTCAACATGACAGCATGGCCTCCAGTAGGCCTCACAACGCCCTGCCATTACCAGACACACGAAACAACAATCGTTCACACACCGCCAGCGCATTTCAGTATCAATTATTGATACTTCGACTTGAAGTCCACGTTATTTTCAGATGTCAAGCAAATGAAATTGCATTTTATATATATGTGTAAAATGTGTGAATGCATGTTACTGTTGATATCGTTGATGATATTTAGGCCATATTAGCACTCACAATTAGCTATTTTAAAATGTTACTTCTGGACAACAGAATTGAGAGAAGATAAAAGAGGAGTTGCTAGTGTTTTCACAGATGTCTACTGGAGAGATGTCTACTGGACATCTGTAAAAAAAAGCTTTATAGCTCATAAGATTCCTCTGATATAAATAAAGATTCTGAATCTGTGTTTGTGGCTATTAGGAATTGGTCACAGATTTAGGCATGTAATATTATAAAAAAGTTATCTAAGAACACAAAATCTTCCTATAAACTTAACCGCACCATTATTACATTGCTAAGATCGAAATCTGAAAACAAAAGTAATATTGCTTTCTGGGTGATATCATTACCTCATTAACAATGGAATCTAATGGACACTTTATCTTAATGTCTGTGTGTCCTCCCATATAAGTTAAGGTCTCATCATCATCTACAGAAGTGATTTATCGCCTTCTGCATGAAGGCATGTCCAATTCATTATCATCTCTCATGGATCTTACGTACGTATATTGAACTTCTTTCACATCGTACGTAGCCAACCGTGCTAATTGGAGGTGCGGAGGAAGAACAACAAACTAAAACAATCTATCTAGCTCCTGCGCATGAACTGATTTTATTGCTCCATCTCCGTTGTGGATGTCCTGTCAGGCATGCTCCCTCCTTTACCTTCCACTCCCTCATTAACCTTGACCAGTGGCCATCACACATTCGAGCGATGCGTCCTGCCCAAGCCCAGTTATTTTTATTAACAGTGAATGTGATGTCTCTGAATTCTGTACGTTCTCTGATCCATGTGTTCATCAGTCCCTCCAGAAAAACGCGGAGTTTTTTGGTGATTGTTGCGGGCAAAAATCGTTGATTATGCGGCACGTTTTCTTAAAAAATGCGATGGAATATGCGGGATATTTATGCAATTTTATGCGATTAAATTGCGGGAACTTGCAAAAACTGCGGTTTGATGAAAAAGAGAAAAAAAAGTGATTCCCCCAACACCCTATTCACTCGGCTACTACTTTAATGTAAAGAGTCATTTCTTATTACTTCCTATGATAGGCAAGCATACTACATCACAGAAAGTGCTGGGAATATTTAAGTTCTCATCTTGTTTTATTTCAGACCTTAACAAACAGATGGCTCAAACTTACAAAACATTGAGTCGAACAAGTTCTGTAGCTTTACAAAATGAATATGCTACAACTTCTGTAAAAATGAATAAATAAAATATTAAAAAATAAAATGTGTGCTTCCTGTTTTACAGAGGTAGCTATACAAAACAGACATCTTCTGTTAAAATAAGTGTTTTCAGTGCACAGTAACGTAAGCAATACAGTAACAGTACAGTCTTACAGTAATGTAAATTTACATACTACTAACAAAAAGGTGCAATCTTACAACTGTAATGAGTGACGTCACTTCATAACGTTCCCATGGCAACAGGGGAAATGGCTGCGCTTGTGTGAAGTAAACGCAACATTTTTCAACTTTCTGCTAAGATATATGTGACTTTTTGCAACGAAAATGCGGGGATTATGAAATCATGCAAGCCCGCATATTTTGCGCGCGGAAATCTGCAATTTATGCGGCGAAAGTGCGGCGTATTTGAAAAAACGCGCCCCCCGCATAAATATGCGGACTTTGGCTGATTTTGCGTGGAAACTTGCGATCGCATAATCGCGTTTTTCTGGAGGGACTGGTTCATCATTATACCCCTCAGTGTAGGTTTTATGTAAGCGTAATTACTTTATAAGACATTTTAATAAGCAATTATTGAATGAGTATATTTAGGTAAGCAATTAACGATATTTTGGCTGTCAAAAAAAGTGGTCATTTACATGTGTAATGTATATTTGTGTGTCCGTTACCATGGCCCACATAATGACATTCATGGCTTCATCACACGTGCTATGCGCGCCCCATGGCAGGCGCCTCATCTGCGATATGAAGCAGTTGTGTGTTGGAGGCAGGACAGTGTCTGAGGCCAATCCTGATCCACCCATCGTTCTTGCATAGCGGGAGGCACCGTCGTGCTCGCACCTTGGGGGCTCCAGTTGTGCCGGACGTGTAGAGGATGTAGAGGGGGTGGTCCGACGATACGGGTACGCAGTCGTGGGGCTTGGCAGCCGAGACCTCCTCCTGCCAGCACATGTCCCGGCCAGGAACCAGCGATGCCCGCGCCTGTCACCGCACAGTCAAGGAAGAGCAAATGTCAGGAACATCTTGACAGGCACAATAATCGTTTTTGCCTTTTTTTTTCTTTACATTTCCAAAACGTCACGGAAGATTTTTGCTCGCTGTATTTTATTGCAACCGTGCTTCGCTGGTGGTTAGCAGCATGGCATAGTAATGCAGTGCAACACGGTACGGGAGTGGTACAGAATGTTGTTGCCAGACGTGGCGTGGTGTTCGGGAGAGCTTGAAGCATGGGAATGAGCTGCTCGTCCAATGTTCCTGCTCAACAGTATGAAACGGCAAGCAGCTGCTGTGCGGAGGAGTGGCATGGTGTGGCCAGGAGGGCACGTGTTCATGATACCATGCCAGGCCGGCTGTAGACAAGGACTTTCTCAGGCTTGTGCGTGGCGATGTCAAGCGCTGCCTCCAGGAGCGGCTTGTATGCAACCTGACGGCCTGGTTCAATCCCAAACGAAGCACTCAGCACCATCTTGGGCTGTAGACAAAAGACAAAGATCCCCCATGTAGCCATACCAAGCTTTTGGGGCAAGTTCTGTTAGCGAGCACCTATGAAGGCTGGCACGACACACAAGGGGGTGGGTGGATAGCACCACACCCGCCGCCTTTGTCTCCCTCGTGGCGATGTTTACCACACACCGAACCAGGTACTCATTTGAGGCTGAGTCGACCTAGGACAGGCTCAGGACCGGTTCAGATCATTGTCACTGGTGTTGGCTGTGAGAGGGAATCGAACTTGGTTTGCCAAGTTTGTAGTTCGGCATGCTAACCACTGTGCCACTGCTGTACAAACACAGCCACACTAAACAATGGGTTAAACAATGGGCTAAACAATGGGTTAAACATGGATGCCTGGATTGCTACACCAGAGGCTTCATATTGAAAGATAATGACTATACTGCAATTCTAAAAGTACAATGTTAAAGGATATCATGCTGATGTAATCCCAAACTATTGATTTAATTTTTATTGATTTAATGTTCAAGGCTCGAATGTGCTAAGCTACAGCCTTAATGTCGGAGTAAGTGATGCTAATCTGTAATCTGAATGTTAAATGCTGAAATACAATACTAAAGGCACAATGCTGCAAAGTGCCAAAGATTTATGGAAAAAAATATAAAACCAGAAATACATCTATCATCCTTAATCTTGCAAGGTACAATGAAAGACATCAATGGAGACATAATAACCAACATATTGAGTACTTAAGTGGATATATATAATGAATGGCAATCAGACAGGGAAATCGATATTTGTGGAAAAAAGTGGATTACTTGACCTTGAATATTTACAATTACACTATATGGTTACTATTTAATGTGGGAATTGCAAATCTCCAGTAAATGAGACATATTCAGATAGTTATTAATAAGTAGGTCATATCTATCGTAAGCCTATTCATCCCATCATCACTTTGTGGGAGGTCAGAGGTGGTGAAGCTATTGAGAGAATGAGCCTGGGACCAGGCAAACAAGATTTGTACTGTCCTGGTGATGTTGCAATTATATACCAACAAGTCGGTTACGGAGGAATTTGATTCATGAATGTTTAGCCAGTTAAGGTGCTTCACAATTATAATCGACTATTTTTGACATAGATTGAAAATAGCAGATGCCCCAATAACCTGCCTGCCGAAGGCAGGAAACCCCCAAAGATCCACGCCCAGCATGATGCGGCTTGCAATGCCTATGACCTCAGTAAGAAAACCCTGCCCATCACCTCCCGTCCAGCGGCAAGCGTGAGAACAAAAGTTAGACTAATTTTCCAAATATTTTTGTCCGATCTGATAACACAATCTAACCGTTATCGGTAGAAAAATGGATTTATATAAAAAACGAGACAGCCCACATCTAAGAGAACGTTTTTGACGCCCGGACACCTTGGCGTGGTTGATGCGGACGGCCAGCTCCTTGGAGGCAAAGCCTCCAAAGATGAGGCTGTGGATGGCTCCAATGCGAGCACAGGCCAGCATGGCAAACATGGCCTGGGGGATCATGGGCATGTAGATGACCACACGGTCGCCCTTCTGCACTCCGTTCTTCACCAGGACGCTGGCAAGACGAGACACCTGCACACAGGCGCGTGCGCACACACACACACACACATGCGTACGCTCAGACACGGGGTCACCAAACAGAATGGTGCTGCCCTGTACTAGCCTGACCAGATACTTTGGCATTGATATATAGCATAGTAGGCTCGCACTGTGGACAATGACATCTATTCAGATCAAAGAGTGCCACACTGCTTTTGAAAAGAGCCAGGTAGCATTAATGATGGTAGCAATAATGTGATTTCTGTCGGTACTCAAACACCACCACCAATAGAAGTCGTTATTATTCATTTAGCACTGAAGTGAATATATGTAATTTACCATCACGAGGATTTAAAAAAATAAGATATATATAGTTAGGTATAATGATTGGAGGCATTTGTTTGCAAAATATATATGAACAAATTATACAAGCACATGCATGCATGCAACCCACATCCTTCACTCAGTCATTATAGTAGTCAGTTTATGTAAATAGGACCTTTAACACAACATTGCACACGCACACAGCCATAACAAGGACAACACAAGAGCACAACATTCTTAGGTGTGATTGCACAGCCATGCGTCCACATGCATGCACACGTATACATGGACAAACATGAACGTGCACGCACAACAATGTGGTCGAGCAGGTTGCACATCATTTATCACCGCGTTGAGACCCGGTGTTATGTATCTGGGTCAGATGTACAGCTTGCAGAGCTGACGTTTCACTGCCCTCTGCTCAGCTGGTGATTTGTGCACTGGTGTATTGTGATGCCAGTGCTACTTTTTTATGGGAGTCTAATATTTAATGATGGATATGGTCTCATAGCTGATAGACCACATCTTTAAGTTAATCCAGTCCATGGGTAAAACCGCTCCATGTTTGCGGAGGGCAATTAAGCCTGGCGGATATCGCTGTCTTTGTGGAACCAATGGAAAAATGCCCAAAGTGCTTTCGTGGAATTAAAAGGCCCTCTGCCAACATATGAATTGGCCCCATCTCTTTAAATCTGATCATTTAAATTTAGATTTGATACATTTCATTGTGCAAGAGTCCACAATGTGCTGCGCCTGACGATGGTCGGCGAGGTTGGCTTTCGAGAAATGTTTCTCAACTCCAGTCGATAACAACCTCACCACGATCCTCTTTTTTTATGACCAACATATTTATATTCATGTGTAAATTAACCCATTAACACACCGCGCACTGTGTGCGAAATGCAGTTGAGAAACACGGTTTTTGAGAGCAGTGACTAAATAGTTGACTTTCATTTTTTTGTGTTCAAGGTGAAGGGGGCCCCTTTTACCTCGCTTAGAGCCTGGCGGTATGTGATGGTTTGAACGATGCCTGTGACGGGGCTGTCGTGGATGATGGCAGCCTGGTCTCCGCGGCCAGCCTCCACGTGCCGGTCCAGTGCATTGTAGCACATGTTCAACTGCCCGTCCACGAACCTAGCAGGGCCCACACACCGCACCGCCGTTGGCACCAGCATGTCTCCTTAATAATAGCACCAGCGCGCAGTGCTGGCACGAGGCACCAACTCAGCAAAAGTTGAAGGTGCCAAGCAGCTCAAAGGGGGCCCATGGGTTCATGCAAAAAAAAAAATGGAGGGCACGAAATATCAGCTCAAACAAGAGATGCTTATTAAAATAAAAAAAAGCTCAAATATAATCACGCTTGCTAAACTAATCAGAAGTATTTCATTAATGTAATGATTTCACCCAACCGTGATTTACAGTGGTTAAGTTACGCAGCTTGTCCACTCTATGTTTATCGTCACGTGATGCAAACATAAGTAATGTATGCTTTTGGGCCCCCAATGACCCAGCACCACCACCACCAATGCCAGTGCTCTGCCATGAAATACAGCCTTCAGTTACAAAGCACCACAACCACATTGGTACACCAACATACTAAAACACGCTGCACCAACGGGTAAATGAATTGATGTCAACCCTTGCACACATTCAACACGGCATCATAAGTAGCACAACCACACCAGCACGTCAACATGTCTATGAACCGCACTAAAACGTACTGCTAATAGTTGCACACAACGCAGAACACTTATTGATGCGTCATGTTTTAATGGATTTTGAGTCACCAGAGCAAGCATCTAAACCTTTTATACATACAGAGCTTGAGCATAAACAGCCATGCAGTGTTAAATGAACATACATATTGCCTGTTTATGTATTGTCTACTTTAAGGTAATGTGGCTCTGATGTTATTTAAACCTATAATTATCTAAATTAAATTCCAAAGAATACAAATTGGTAAAAGCTAATTTTTTTATTGGATGATTTCTTGAAAATGGAAAATAGAACGTGTCATTTGTCACGCATTAAAGTTAGACTACATTAAAGCTTAAACCAATTAGACTGAGGAAAACACCACAAAAAATATCCTGCATACCACTTTCAATGTAAAAAAAAATCCATTCAGGACAAAAAATACAAGGCCATTGTTTATCATTTAATCACCATTTAAGTTCTTGCAAATTCAGATTCGGAATCAGAATATGTATTTACACTGGAGGAATCCAATGTCAGTCATGGGGGTTGTTTGACCGTGCTTTTCCATGCTGGTCTGTGTGGGTAGCAGTGAAAGGGGATGCCCAGAAATAGTCCAGAAATTGCTTGCGATTGATGTTAGCCATATCTGGGAATCGAACGTCAGTTTCTGGATCCATAGAGTGCACTAAGCACTGGCACCACTATACCCCAAGGTTACTCTTAACACCCTATAAAACACATTCCTGCGGAGGGAGCTGGTATGGAACGTTGGGTTGCTCGGTCAATGGCCAGGGTCAACGGCGGCGTGGTGTATTCCGCAAATATGGCCGACTGTGAGGGCGGGCACAAGCCGGCGTGAGTAGGTTAAACGTTGAGTTTTATAAGGGCACCACGGGGTGAGCAGCCCCTCCCCACCCAGCCCCACCCCTCCCACCCTCCACCCAGCCCCACCCTCCCCTCCCCACCCAGCCCCTCCCCACCCTCCCCACCCAGCCCCTCCCCACCCTCCCCTATACCCACCCAGCCCCACCCTCTCCACCCAGCCCCTCCCCACCCTCCCCTCCTCACCCAGCCCCTCCCTCCCCACCCGGCCCCTCCCCGCACAACGGACGGACGGACACAATAATCCCCTGTGGGCTGGTGTAACCAGGAGGTCCCTACCAGTATCATTTTAATGGCAACAGTACAACTTTGAATAAAATACATGTTGCAAAATAAAACGTAACTTTGGGACACGATTTTTGTATAACTATCACAAGTGATACCAGAGAACAGCTGAGTGTAGACTACCAGTTGTTAACAATTAACTTTCTCAACGCTCACAATGAAACATCGCAGCACCAGTTGGACTTTGCCCATATGCAATATTAGAGCTTGCAGATGCAACATTAAGCCGTCCAGCATTTGCCCAGTGTTGCCATTTAAACGTCACGAGGCAAGAATGCATTTCTGCAATGGTGATCACACTGGACTTGCAATCCAGATGTCGCTGGTTCGATCTCCCAGCGGGGCAGCTGAAACAATGGGACAGGTTCCTTAACATCCTATCGATTTTCCAAATTGTTTATATGTGACAATTATTCCAATATAAAAGTTAACTAGAAACCTGGTAACACTAGTTAGTGTTGACTTTGATTGTAATGTCCATGTCTGTACTACAGTATACACATTGAGTGGCTGGACAGCCTGGTGGTCAGTGTGAATAGCACTTGAAGCAGCTTAACGCTGCGCAATTGTCCAATTCCCACCGTTACTCTGAAACATTTTTCCAGGTTATCAGACCACATCACGCTATGGAGAGTAAAGTCGATAGGAAAGACCTTGTGTCAGTATCACAGGCTAAATAATACAATTAATTACTACTATACTCTCATGTATTATCTCTCAAGCCTCCTTTGCCTAATTGATCATACATTTCAATGGACTTGCCTGATTAAATAACAGCCAACCTAACTGTTATCATGCTGATCAGTGTGGGTTGGTGAAAGTATCACTTGTCACTGATGTTAGCCATGTCTGGGAATTGAACATTGGACACCGGGTTCAGAGTTCAGTGCACAAACGACTGCACCCTGGCCTTTATAGAATTTCAGTTCGGCTCAAATGTTTGATGAAATCTGTTTGGCTCAATATGCATAACAATTATGAGTAATGCATCGACATACAACAGTACATTGTGGTGCATTAAACATACAGCACTGTAATTGGATAAAAGCGTGATGCTGTGATGGCCAACATTAATAATGATCGTATGCGCCAAGCTATTACTTTGGCAGTCCAGCGTGGGTGTTGGTGAGAATGAACACGTTTTGCTGGTAGATGTTGATATTTAATTTGTTAAATTGTATTCACTTACTCACACAAAAAGCTCCCTTGATGGGCATAATCTCATTTCAACGGTGGAAATTTTAAAAGAGGCATATGAACCTTATGGCGGGACCCCGGCTCTCGCATAAACAGCGATGCGACATCATTTTACGTCTGTTTAAGGCGAACGATACGGCAATCTACTCCTCTTGACGAGCTCTACACGATGCGCCCATCAAAGTTTCTATGACTACGGCAATTTCGGCAACGACATGACAACAGAATGATCCGCGCCAGGTGGGTCGCGGCGTTTATGTGCGCGATGTGAAGGAATCGCCAAAAGTAAATAAATTAATTGCGATATTGACTTCCGTTTATTCGGGACCCATGGGTCCTGCCATAAGGTTCATATGCTGTATAATCTTAAATATCTCACCACACATTCGCATATATACAATACTGTACAATGCATCACATGCAATTACTTAATAGAACATAGTAGCAGACTCACATCCTGACGAAATAGCCAAAAACTTTGCCCCATTAATAGACCACAGCTGGCAAACAATATATATAAATCAAACCTGGGTCCTACATTCACCAACTCGCACTGACCCCCGTGGTGAAGGTCAAACAATCCTCGGGGACAAAAAAGAACATTCACCATCACACGATTTGGATTGCATAAAACCTTCAACCAGTTTTCAAATTCTTTTCAAAATCTTTGAAAACTCTGGTTACGTGGTGTGTAGATTTCTTTTTTGGTCAATATAACCAGAATTGTTTAAGTTCAAACCCACCAATCCGGTCAGCAACAAGTCACCCACTACAGAATTCTTGTACTAATCTAGTCATCCACCAGTTGTGAGCCACCAGTTGCCACCTGTTGCACAACCATGCAACACCCCCCCCCCCCCGCTTGCACACCAAACTCACCAGGCCAACACTGAATCTTTCTCCTCCATATCTGGACGTCGCCGGCTTACACGCTGACTCAGCCGCTCTTTGTCTGAACTTTACAAAAGTGGTGTGAGCCGAGTTCAATGTCGCATGTCAGTTGTGAGGAATGCTTCGGTGTCCTCAGTACACCTCAATGCCACCTCACAGTGTATTACCCCATTGATGAATTAGCCACAACTTCGTAGTGTTTAAGTATTGCAACCTCTCACATTCTGCTTTATCTGTGCAATTTGCATCCGTATCGTTATGCTGTGGTTTCTGTGGTTTCTGTGGGCTCGTGTCATATGAAGGCCATATTTGACTCTGCGGTTAGATGGTGTGGAATGTTGACCTTTTTAAGGTCAGGCCTTTTTGTTAATGTGAAGTTATTTTTGGTTACGAACTGGATTTTTCTTAAAAGCACAAATAAAACAATTCTACATTATTTTTTGAGAAACTTTTCTTAATTGTATTAATTTTGAACCTATCTGCGTGACTTTACCGAAAGACCCAACGAATATGAATTCCTGCAGTCACGAAAGCTTTAAGTCAAGAATTATTAATTGGTTTCATATTTTAAAAATAGTTCATGTAAGGTAAAGAAATACAAGGCATATCCACTGTAACAATGTATAGTACAGTACATTTGTAAAGCTGTATTCAATTTGCAATCGAATAAGCTCATTAGTTAAACGTACTCTGCATGTGCTTTCTGAACGTGTACTTGTTTAGCATAGTACTTGTTACTGAGCATATTACTTAAAATATATACAATATATGAATGCTGTTAGTAAACACTTACAATATCGCATCATGGGTACCAATTACCGTATTGCATATTCATTACTTTCATGCATTCACTGCCACGTTGGACACAAGCATCAATCGTTCCGCATGTGCGCAATGGTGCTTCATGTGCAGGCAGCTTCAAATCTGTAATGTGCTTGTGATGTATCCTGTGTCACTGCTCGCGTGCGTTCGTGCTTGGAAACGTCTGCCTCTGCCAGCACCTCTCACCAAGTAAGCAAAGAGTGAACTCGTGGGGAACAAGCGCTTGGCAAAGCAGCTGTTTTTGTAAAGCAACGAACAGTATGTTCTCGCATTGACAATTGAGGCCAGAGAAGTCAACAGCGATCCAGTGCTCAAATAACGTCATTTGAATGGCATGCATTGAAACGGGTTAATAAATGCTCATTACTCTTGGGTTCTTTCGGTAAAGCCACGTAGGTAGAAAAATAAACAGAAGCGGTCGTCCTCATGCGGAAAAAATAATCCAGCAATGGAACTGCTGAACCAGCGAGAGAGCTGTTACTACAAGGTTATATATGTGGCGAAGGGCAAGCAGACGGGGTCTCAGTTGGAAAGGCATTCCATCCCCGAACGCAAGCACGTCAGTTGTGTTAATGGGGGAGGTTAGGGAGAGAGAGATTAGGGAGAAAGATTAGCATGAAATGAGCTTCCGTCCCCGCACAAGAGCACCGTCCCCGCATATGCGCACAACAGCAGTGTTCATGGGAGATTAGCACTATGTTGATGGGAGAGATTAGGCAGAGAGATTAGGGGGATTAGCAAGTTAATGTCATGTCCATGTGTAACACAAGCTGTGGCACTGCCAACTGCGCTGTGAGAGGCAAGCGCGTCCACGCAAGAGAACCACCGCAACGGTGGTCACGCCAGCGAGACACACAGCCCATCACACAGCCAGAACCATCGATACATCGAGGCTAAGGGAGCAGAGGTGGCCATGTTAGTGAGAACCCAGCCCGTTAATGCAGAGGCACTTAACAGGGTAATGCAACTCAGAGGCGGAAATAACAGCCAAACGGCAGGGAAGAATGGAAGCACCGCAGCAAGTTACAACTTTGCTTGGTTAATAACGTCCTTCCAATGATTGCTCAGCTTATACCCATCTTCTCGGTTGAAATTGTCTCTGTGTTTATATATCTGGATGTCTTCATGGACAAATCTTTGATGGTAGCCCGAAGGTTTGCAGAGTACCTTGGTCTCGGAAAAAAACAATATGGTGTGAGCCCACTGCGTTATAACAATGATCAGACACGGCAGAGGTATTGGTTCTGCCGTGTTTCAAATCTGCCTTGTGTTTGCGAACACGGTCCGTGACATGTCATTTCGTTTCCCCAATGTAACTGATGCCGCAGACACAACTTAGTTTGTAGACACCAGGGTATTGCATGTCAGGAATGATATCCTTCAGAGATGGGATCAAATGACGGATTTTGTGTACTGTATTGAATCGGACCTGGATCTTGTGTTTGTTTACGATTTGGGAAATATTTTTGGAAACACCTGCTATGTATGGCAAGGTGATGGTTTTGATTGGGTCCTCAGATGGTTGTCTCCCTATGGTTGGGGATACAGCTTTGCGGATTGTGCGGTCTAAGTATCCATTCATCTTGAATGCTTGGTGTACGTGCTCCAGTTCACTGGCTAGGTGGCGCTGGTCGGAGATGCAGTGCGCCCTATGGTGTAGTGTTTTGATGAGGGAGTTCTTCTGGGCCGTGTGGGTGGCTTTCCTGTAGACGGAATGTCCCAACGAGCCATCAGGCCTCTTCTCGATCAAAAATGCTCATTCTTTGCGGCATAAAATATATACTAAAAAGGAGGCATACAGTTCTTGTCTGCATTCTGACCACAAGAATCGTGGTCAATGCAAACATGAATCCTTGTAAAAGGTTTCAGTTTGGTGTTTTAACATCTGATTTGTTGCCAGAAAAAAGGGGAAAACCTATTATCATATTTTGGTACTGGCAAAAGGAGGTCCCATGATGTAGCTGCTCACCCCGAGCTCTCATTACTCTGATAGTGTGTTGTCTTTGTGCTGTACGCCTTTTGGTGTCCTCTGGTCTCACACCGTTTTGAAACTAGGCTCAAAAGAAAGCTGTCTCTGGTGTGGACCAATCAGTTAAAAAAAACTATGCATATATTATCAGAGTATTTTTTTTGCATTCTCACCACAAGTATTGTGATTAATGCAGACATGATTGCTTGTAAAAGGTTTCAATTTGGTGTTTTAACATCTGTTTTGTTGCCAGAAAAAAGGGGAAAACCTATTCTCAGTTCTTAAAAAGTTGTAATTCCGACTTCAGCTTCATATAAAATTGCATGCTCAAAAGCAGACTCGTGTAAATTGGTTTGCCTGGATGCGTCGAGTTTAATGTTGAAGATGGATCTGTCATAATTCGTGAAAGGTGGGAAAAAAAGTTGGTATTAAATTCCCTCTTTTCACAATGGCCACGGTTTGATTGACATGTACACTTGTCTGATTATGGACTTGGCAACTCTGTGCAAGATTTCAGAAAGGGCAACTTAAGAAGAGACAAAGTCACACTTGCAGGGTATCCCAACAGCAGCGCCCAAGGTCACATACGCCTCAATAAACAATTTGTGAAAATCATCTTCCACCTTGACAGACCTTAATAGTAATATTATATGAATAGGCACAATAGGATTCAGGTCTCTATTATAGCATTGATGCACGGGAGGAAGTAACCGTATCAGACTGATGATTACTTAATCTTCTAAAGGACCTAAAGCTTCAGGAGCGAAAAATAATTACTCACCACGCTATTGAACTTTTCAGCAATTACCCAGTAGTGTTTAAAGTGAAGTCAGTCCGTTGATTTGGCTAAAACCTCTGATGTCAAGCTTGATTGGTAAAACTTGTTTTTTTGTCTAGTTTTTCACCTGAGATATGTAATGCCACTCAAGCAGCAGTTGTTGTAACCTGTATAGCTACTGGAAAAAATACCAGACGTATGGTTTAACCCGACTATAACGGTGAATGCTTATAGCCACTTAATCTCGCATGACATAATGGTCAATTGTGATGTTGTAGCACTAACAAAATTCAAGTATAAAAATAACTACAACAAGCGATGGTCTTGTTTATACAGTATTGTATTGTTGTTTTTAAAAGCAGAACTTCCAAAGTGGCTTCCAAGAGGAACTATCAAACGGGAGGTTCAATAAACATATTTGCACGTGATAGAGAGGCAAAGAACAATTGCACAAAGCACATCGGCAAACACATTACATTGTCAGGGGCTTATCAAGCACTCCCCCGGTACTGTAGCGGTGTTCACAATCAATGATTAAAATGTGAGATAAGTGAGAGGATCAAGTACCATCTTTGTATAGTTCAAAAATCACGTTGTAGGAATAGAATGATAAGCATCACAAAGCAGTCTGTTATGCAAATTACTTGATCAGCATTCGGAATTTCAATCAGTGCCAGAAGGTAAGTGTACAGGTGGGGTGGTGTAAAACACTGGCAATGTACTACATAAGTATTAAGCATGTCAGCTACATGATCACTTACCATATACATCAGTATAGGCTTACAATACGGTACATATGTTGTTGTTTACCTGTACACAATACGTATGTGATGGTCTATGCCAAAATTACCGAGTACTCTCCCAACCTCGTCAGGTCTCTGAAGCTAAGTGGTATTTGAGCCTGCAACATACCATGCATAAAGCAAATTTTGTCGGCTCTTACGGGGGCTATGTAGTCAGCAGAGTGCAGCGCAGCAAACATCTACAGTTGTACTCTACTATGCCCCAACGCGCACTGACCAGCGTGGTGAAGTATAGTCAAGTAGCTTATAAGGCGTGAAAGGAGGTCTTCATCATGCAGTGGATTGACAAAAGTGATTCATAGTGGGTGCATCACGAGTTCCATACCAACATGGTTGTATGAATGTACAGGACTTTGTTGAACTTCTTTCGCACCGTACGAAGCCAACCGTACTAATCCGAGCTGCTCACTAACAAGCACTCGGCCCTGACATTCTACACACACGGTGGATGGATGACGTTGTACATGTAAGAGTTATTTGCAGGACTTACATGAGCGGGCATGTCATGGATTATCTCCCGAATACAAAAAACTAAAATTGAGCCTTGGTGAAGTTGCATCTCTGGCAGCGCAGTGGTGGAAACTCCACCTTCCTTTGGTCGAGGTCATGTTATGCAAGGTTTTATAGAAGTCGACAAACCACGTCTGTCAACCACAACCAATGAGTTTCATGAGAGAGCAAAGACAAAGATCACTCCCCATCCCAGTGTAGCCTGTAACAGACTGTTTGGGGAGAAGTGCTGTTCGCGAGCACCTACGAAGGCCGGCACTGTGGCGACGTTTACCACACAACCGCACCAGGTACTCATTTGAGGCCGAGTCGACCTAGGAGGGAGGATGCCCCGTTGACCGGTTCAATGACTCGCCACTGACGTTAGCCGTGAGAGGGCTCGCACACAGACAACAACAGCACACGCACAACACCCAACCGAGGAGCCGGAGCCAAAGGCAACGAACAAACTTTTAAACTTGATTTGGGGCTTTCGTGACTGCAGGAATTACTCTTTGGTTCTTTCGGTAAAGTCACGTAGAAAGAAAATAAATTAAATAATAGAATACGACGTTTCGATTGCAACACAAGCAATCGTCATCAGGTACGAATGAATGAGAGAGAGAAATTAGCACTCTTTGGAAGAACGATAATCAACCAGGTAGGTTGTTGACTGTCAACCAGGTAGGGTGTTGACTGTTGTGTTAGCCGACTCTCTGTGTTGTATTGCATTATATTTCTAAGTTTACTAGCTTTGTTTTTCTTTTGTTGTTTCTTTCGTGGCTTTACCGAAAGAACCAAGAAGATGAATCCCCGCAGTCACGAAAGCTTTAAATCGAAATTAGTTTTTCTCATTAATTCGTACCTGATGATGATCGCTCGCGTTGCAATCGAAACGTCGTATTCTACTATTCAATGTATTCTCTTTCTACGTGGCTTTACCGAAAGAACCAAAGAACAAACGTGTGTTTACCAGCGCGTGTAGGGGCTCTTGGAGTCATCCAGCACCCGATCGAAGCTCTTGGTCCACGTCACCCCCTTGGCAGCTTCTGCCCAGAAGTGCTCCGGCTCAGACTTGGCCGACTTGAAAGCGGCATCGTAGTTGCTGCCGCTGGAGGATGATGAGCTGGCACGGGACTGCTGATGCTGCTGCTGAAGGTGAAGCTGATGATGGTGAAGCTGATGATGGTGCACCAGCGACAGCTGCGAGACGGCGGGCAGGTGGCAGCGCTGGAAGGGGGAGCGGGGAAACCAGGCAACTGCGGTGCAACCTGCGCGGATCATCTTTGATGGTGATGTTCAGGGGGGCAAAGAGAGATGATGATGATTGCAGGAGGCTCTGGCTACCGAGGACTGCCTTGAGTCAACTCGTGGACACACGGCGCAAGTGTCCGAGCGCGTTTTGCCGAGGTCGGAGATGGGTCGGGTCCCTTTTTATTGAGTGCGGAGCTGCAGGCTGAGTGCGGGTGTGCAGAAGAGGAACGTGGAGTTTGGAGCCATTTGGTTGGTTGGTGGTTGATGATGGCGATGAGTTTCTGCGTCCCTGGACTCGATCAATGCGGATTTTGCTCGGATGCGCACGAAGGCATGGGCCATGTGGGACCACCACCAGCAGCACCAGCAGGGACGCGACTACAATTCCGCCGGTGGCCACCACCAACCAACCCACCCACCCCACCACCACCAACCAACCCACCCACCCCAACACCAACCAACCCACCCCACCACCACCAACCAACCCACCCACACCACCACCACCAACCAACCCACCCACCCCACCACCACCACCACCAACCAACCCACCCACCCCACCACCACCACCAACCAACCCACCCACCCCACCACCACCAACCAACCCACCCACACCACCACCACCAACCAACCCACCCACCCCACCACCACCAAACAACCCACCCACCCCACCACCACCAACCAACCCACCTACCCCACCACCACCAACCAACCCACCCACCCCACCACCACCACTCCTACCAAGCAGTGCTGATACCACTACAACGGAGCATACCCAGCACACGCCTGCACAAAGCCACTACCGCCATGTACCAACCTCCACGTTTCTCCCCCAGCCCCCCTATACATGTTTCCCCAGCCCCCCAAATCTACCACCACTTTTCTTCACCGCCCTGCCAAGTTATTCCAGCTACGCGCCCCCTCTCGTTTACAATGGGGGCATTGCTCTCGACGCGTTCGCGTGTAAAGTTAAGAAAATCGATGTGGATATACAAACTAACAACAAAAAAACCCACGTGTGTTTTTAAACTTTCTCTAGCTTGCAAACCACAAAGCTAAGGCGTCGCTTCTTCTCTTCCCTCTCATCTGCGCTCTTGCCACAACAGCAACAGCAGTAATCATAAACGAAAGGCGACGAAGCGAGTGGCGCAATGTTGGAAAGCTGACATCCACCCCCACCACACACCCCTTCCCCCCGTGGTGGTGACGTGTTCACGAAAAGCTTTGTGGTCGTGCTAAGTACTACGACAAATATCCACCACCACTACCTCCCCCATCCCCCGTGTCAACTAAAACTTTAGGGGCAATTCTAGATTTGAAGCTTTCGTGACTGCAAGGATTCATATTCTTAGGTTTTCGGCAAAGTCACGTAGGTAAAAATTTTAATTAATAAAAGTAAAATAAAAATAAAATTAATAAAATAAAAATAAAATTTTCTTTTTAAAAATAAAATTGTATTTTTATTTTACTTTCATTAATTTAAATTTTTACCTACGTGACTTTACTGAAAACCTAAGAATATATACTTTAGGGGCAAGTTGCTGTTGAAGGGCGGCACGGCACAACTACTGAGCGGGTTGTCAAGCACCACGCGCGACCGCCTTTGTCTCCCGAGGGGCCGTCCATAAATGACGTCACGCACCTGTGGGGGGAAGGGGGGTCAGACATTGTGACGATGTGTGACGAGGGGGGGGGGAGGTGAGAAATGTGACGTCACATCAAAATGCGCAACTTTAAATAAATATAGACAACACGTTCTACTTAATTAAATAGACTTTTTAATAAATGTTTTCTACTACGACATCAGACTGCAGCGCCACATTAAATACGCACTACAATGACAATAGTTTAAAGCGATTTGAAGCATGTTTTATTTTGGGGGGTGGGGGGAGGCAGAGCTTTGTGACGTCATATTTGAGGGGGGGGGGGTGTCTGACTTATTGTGACGTCGCGTGACGAAGGTGGGGGGGGGGGTCAAAAATAGTCCAAAATCGCGTGACGTCATTTATGGACGGCCCCATACTCTAAACTCTAAAGGCTTCTTGTCCTCGAAACGTGGAGGGAAATAAATCGGAGGACCCAGAGATAAAATCCACGAGAGAGATACGCAAACTACAAATATACAGCAGCAGGCGTCAAGGGTCGAACCCACGACCACCTGCATACCAGGCGAGAGAGTTAACATTTCGCCACCGCGGCACTCAAACCCTGTACATTTAAATACACCACGGCGGCGTGGTGTATTCCGCAAATATGCCGACTGTGAGGGCGGGCACAAGCCGGCGTGAGTAGGTTAAACGTTGAGTTTTATAAGGGCACCACGGGGTGACCAGCCCCTCCCCACCCAGCCCCACCCTCCCCACCCAGCCCCACCCATCCCACCCCCCACCCAGCCCCTCCCCACCCAGCCCCTCCCCACCCCCTCCCCCCTCCCCTCCCACCCAGCCCCACCCAGCCCCTCCCCACCCTCTCCACCCAGCCCTCCCTGCACGACGAACCAGTGGGTTCCTACCAGTATAATGTCCCAGTAATCTAGATTTGAAGTTTTCGTGACTGCAGGGATCCATACACGTTGGTTCTTTCGGAAAGAACTAAAAAGTATGAATGTCCCAGAAATAAAAGATTTAATTGCCTCGACCAGTTTGTATCATTTGGTACACCGGGGTACCGCCATAAGGATCATATACTGATTGTGATATTGGCCATGCCCAACACCAACAAACTCTCAACTCGCATGAATATTAAGCAGGTTATGAATATATATTTTTGGTTCTTTCGGTAAAGTCACGTAGAAGGGAAATAAAAAAAATGTTATTATTTATTATTATTTTATTATTTCCCTTCTACGTGACTTTACCGAAAGAACCAAGCATATGAATCCCTGCAGTCACGAAAGCTTTAAATAAAAATGCAGGTTGTGAATATTAAGCAGTCTATGAATATTAAGCAGCCTATGAATATTAAGTAGCAACGCGTCTTCCGGGAAAATTTCCATATCGTGCCACGCCCATAAGCTAACGTTGACCAATCACAACGCCTTCAGCTCTGTTGGACCGTCCAGGTCAAACTCTGCTCTCAGCCAATGAGCGCGGAGCGAAGGCGAAAGAGGCGGGGCGGTTGGGGGAGGAGGCGTGACCAAGCGAAGCCAATAAGAGGACGCCGCGGAGGGCACGTGGTGCAGCCGGGAGCCAATAGGCTGTCTCGCTGAGGCAGTGGGAGGGGCGAGGAGGCCCTCTCCTCCTCCCCGCACCCCGCGACTCGCAGGGCGACTATGGCGACGGTGCCAATGGAGCCGCTCCGCCTCGAGAGAGGTGAGCGCCGTCTTCGTGTGGCGACATCGCCGCCACAGCCACCGACGTTAGCACGGGGCTCCTACTACTACTACAGCAGCAGCAGCAGCTCGTAGTTACTCTCTGGCGTGTTGAGTACTCTCCGCGGTCATCTCTGTGTGTGATGTTGTGTTGCGATGATTGAGTGGCCGGGCAGTGTTAAGTTGCGGTGTGAAACAAAAAATACCCGCGCAGATTCGATGTCTGGTTCCGGATAACGTCAGTGGCGAGCAGCCGGTGGTGGTGGGGTGGTTGTGGTGGTGGTGGGGTGGTTGTGGTGGTGGGGTGGTTGTGGTGGTGGGGTGGTTGTGGTGGTGGTGGTGGTGGGGTGGTTGTGGTGGGGTGGTTGTGGTGGTGGTGGTGGGGTGGTTGTGGTGGTGGTGGTGGTGGGGTGGTTGTGGTGGTGGTGGGGTGGTTGTGGTGGTGGGGTGGTTGTGGTGGTGGGGGTGGTTGTGTGGGGGTGGTTGTGTGGTGGTGGTGGGGTGGTGGTCGTGGTGGTGGTTGTGGTGGTGGGGTGGTTGTGGTGGTGGTGGGTGGCGGGGTGGTTGTGGGCTGGTTGTGGTGGTGGTGGTGGGGTGGTTGTGGTGGTGGTGGGTGGCGGGGTGGTTGTGGGCTGGTTGTGGTGGTGGTGGTGGGCTGGTTGTGGTGGTGTGGTGGTGTAGTGGTGGTCGTGGTTTGGTGGTGGTCGTGGTTTGGTGGTGGTCGTGGTGTGGTGTGGTGGTGGTGGTGTGGTGGTAGTGTTGTGGTGGTGTGGTTGTGGTGGTTGTGTGGTGGTGGTGGGCACACCACATCGAGTATCCAACGCACGATGCCGGCGACTCTGGAAATGTATCCCACAATTCGGCACACCGCAGAGTCCAGGATTATTGCCCCCTGTCGCTACGTCCGTGGCCCACTATCCTTAGCAAGTCACCTGCCGTCACCTTCAGTCTGTTAACGACCCGGATAAATAATGAAACAATGTAACCCCTGGTGACAAGTTCCATCTGAATCTGTCTCGAATGTCTCTCCCCTCTCAGTCGGCTCAGCCCGGTGGCTGCGATGCTGATAGACATCAGATCTGGGAAGATAAAGGCGGCCGGTGTGTCGTGCTGTTCTCTTAATAGGCGTTAGCTATAAATATAACTTGTGTGCCCCCCACCCCTAAACCCTCTGTTAAAGGTTGTTATATTGTGGGTGCATGTAACTCTAACCTGGTTGATAGTTAGCAGGGAGTGTATACATGGATAGGCTGCGAGTATGCGAGTTGAAATCCCTATCTTATAAATCCCTTATAATATAAATCCCTTATAATATAAATCCCTTATAATATAAATCCCTTATATTATAAATTCCCCACGGGGTCCGTCTCCCTTTTATCGGCCCATCGGGGTCAATAAAAACCCAGTTGAGGGTAGGCAACAGAAGGTGGCCGGGTGGCCTTTAGGGTTGCCTATCCAATGTCATTGAGAGTCCTAGACACTTAGTTCCTGGGTTCATTCACTGGGTTATGGGTGTCTCTTGGCCCACAGAAAGGCACCTTGGTGAGATTCGAATGTGGGTTTCAGCCATCCGTGCTTAAACTGGCTTCTTTCAGGTGTAGTGATTTGTTCAAACATTGTATATTTTTTGTAACTCTTAAGCTTAATCCAACTCCTAGAATGAGTAGTTTGGGTTTACCAATAAGCGACACACGCCTTTTTGTGGTTTTATAAAAAGGTGTGTCGCTAAATGGGCAAAACATTCCTTTGAAGTGACTTTCCAAGGAATTCTGATGCCATCATCATCATCCAGGGCTGTTCTTGACACACGGTGGTGCAACGCTCACTGTGAAAGTTCCCACATGGTCATCATGTCTTCGTGTAATGGACAAGAAACTGATATAATTGAACCAGGTGGATACATATATATCCATATGGTTGTAGTATAAATTCACGAAACCCCCCTCGTATAAATGTGGACTTTCCATCATTGGCTCAGAGCTATCAGAAATGATTGGCACCACCCAATTTAGTGGTTGAATGGGGGGCACTGTGACTTGGTAATATACATTACTGCAGTTTTTAAACTGTAAAACACACTACGTCCATATATTCTCATTACGGTGTGTATACCATGTGGTGTACATGAAGAATACTCTTAAATGTACGCTTACAATTATCTGTCTTGTAAGGCATATACTGTAACAACTTACCATGACGTGAGTTTGTAATATAAAACGTATTTATGGTGTACAGTATTGGAAAAGACTGATCGATACATTACGTTAAACTTCTTTCGCTCCGTACGTAGCCAACCGTGCTAATCTGTATTTGTACCATCTGTATATTTGTTCTACTTTGTGTATTATTGTAATGAGCCACGTTCTTCAAACTTAGAGTGCCCTAGGTTTCACCCTCTCGCCTATCCTTGCCGGAGGTCGTGGGTTCGATCCCGAACCTGACGCCTGCTTTATATTTGGAGTTTGCATGTTCTCCCATGGTTGCGTGGATTGTTCTCCTGGTCCTCCGGTTTTCCCTCCACATTTAAAATGAACATGCCTTTAGAGAGTATATGGCTACTGCTATACATTTCCTACATGTTAAGCCACTTCGTTGAGCTGTCATTTGTGTCCAGGTCGCTTCTGAAAAAATATTTTTTTTGCTCAGTGGGCCTTACCAGGTAAAATTAAAAAAAAGTTAGTTTTTGTTGTAGTTCAGTTTCTGTAGGGTTCTGGATGCTTTGAATTCCTCAAGATGTTGGACAACTTTAAAAAGGCGCGATGCCCTTGAGTCAAAGTTACTGGGCTGGCTTTTCTCACTCTTCATCTCGTTGGGTAACACGTCGACACTGTTAATTATTTGACGTGACCATACCTTGATAGAGGAGGAGAATGCCTGCTTTTAAGTGACTATGCTCTTAAAGATGGCAAAGCTTAAGTGAAAGCCCATAAACAATGTTATATTCGTTGGTTAAGGCAATATCTGTCAAATACTGCATTGGAGGGTGCATGGAATTATCCACGCGAGTAATATGATTACGCATGCATCACATTTTAATTCAGGGTCTACAATTTCCGACAGATTAATCTGTCATTTTCTTATAATTAGATTTTCCTCAGAAGTGTACCACTTGTGCTGATCTGTGTGTTTTTAGCTTTGTGCTTTCCTGGTGTCTTTATGTTCATGTGTTTTTAGACCCTTCTCATTTTGTTATCATAAGCAAGACCACTGGTCCTGTAATACATTTAACTTTCATTGAGTACTGTATATCAAACTTGATTTGAAGCTTTCGTGGCTGTAGGAATTACTCTTTGGTTCTTTCGGTAAAGTCACGTAGAAAGAAAATAAATTAAATAATAGAATACGACGTTTCGATTGCAACACAAGCAATCGTCATCAGGTAGGACTAAATTTGAGAGAGAGACAAAACACAGACACAGAGACACACAAGCAGAGAGAGAGACACACAACATAGACACACAGACAGACACACAAGCAGAGAGAGACAACACAGACACGGAGACACAGACAGACACAGAAAGAGACAACACAGAGACACACAGACGCACAACATATGTCTACACATGTCTATGATGTGTGTGTCTCTCTCTGTGTGTCTCTGTGTTGTCTCTCTCTGCTTGCCTGTCTGTGTGTCTCGTGTCTGTGTTTTGGCTCTCTCTCAAATGTAGTTCTACCTGATGACGATTGCTTGTGTTGCAATAGAAACGTCGTATTCTATTATTTAATTTATTATCTTTCTACGTGACTTTACGGAAAGACGCAACGAGTACTGTATATCAGTTTTATATGGCTTGGTAATGCTTTCATTTCAGTACTCGACCTCACAATCATAAAATTGTGAGTTTTAAGCCCAGGACTGGAGCCGACTCACCTACGCTATTTGTCCCTTTGGGGTGAATACAATGAGCACCACATGATAGGATGTCAGTATTAGCTCTTGTTCCATAAGGCCTGTGTGAATAAGAATGGGAGACAAGCCCCCACCATCATTAGTGTACCAGTTTCCAACACTAGTTCAGGAGCACAGAGATGAACACTAGTCAGTTCTCATTGGAGCATGGATATGCTGAATATGTTTTGTTATATTGATGGTCGTCGTGTAAAAAAATAATGCTGATGGTTATGATGAATGTTTTTTTAAAGAACATGGTCATGATGATGTTAATGGCGATGATTGTGCTTTTGAATTATGCATATAATGTGAGTTTTGATTTGTGAGCTTTTCTTACAATTGGATTTTAATGGGGCCTATAAAACAGAATTCGGTGATTAAGTGTGTGTGAGCGCTGAGCCTGCAATTACTGAAGCTGTCTGCACCCTTCCATCAGATTAATTGATTGCTGGAAAAGGATGCTTCAGTAACCAAAGCCAATAAATGATTTCCTGGGATTGTAGACCATTCCTTTAAATGATACAAAGTCGATTAATTGTCTCTAATGCTATAATCTCGAAAAAAATGTTTACCTATTATTTATCTTGTATTTAAGCAACGTGCATGTCTAAACTTTTTTGTAAACACTTGCGGGCTTGAATCACAAAGCTCATTTGCTGCGTGTGCTGCAAAGGCTTGTGGACTTGGCATGGGTGTTGGTGAACTGTGGCTTTGTCTGTAAGGCCCTGCTAAGGAATTATATATGATTGTGCCAAATTATTGTTCAATTGGTGCTCCCTCAATGTCGACCCTGAGTAATTCCGACAAATGTCCATTCTGAACCTTGACACAAATTGAATGAAATTGAAAATGTGCAATTTTTTTTACCAGCAGTTCAAGAACTTGCAACTTTGTGATTTCCTTTTTAGTATTTCTTGAGCTTCATGTCACATAGACTTCACATCAATGTTTGTCATTTGGGAAAATTGACTTGCGCTGGACACTTTGCACAGTGTGTAACAATCCTTTATCTTTTACTGCATTGGAGCAAGGTTCTGTTCCATAACAGGAATATTTAATGATTTTCTAGCACCTTGTTATTGAGCCCCACTGCATTGTGCATCTTACAAGGAAGGGCATTGATTTTCGTCACCGATTTCCCGTGGTGTCTCTGCCTCTGCATGCTTGTAATAATGCTAATGATAATATTTCTTCCCTACAGACATTGCGCGAGCAATAGAGCTTTTGGAAAAGTTACAGCGGAGTGGCGAGGTGCCTTCAGAGAAGCTGCAGGCACTTCAAAGGGTTCTGCAGAGCGAGTTTTGTACTGCCATACGAGAGGTGAGCATTGCAGACTGTTGCCTGCGTCATCATGCAAAGGACCATACCTTGTTACACATTTTTCACGTTTTAATTCTCTGGGGGCAGATAAGCCGAAAAATAGATTATAAGCATATTGCTTGAGGTCTGCCGCAGTGTGCGCACAGACCTATCATTTGAATACACTCTGCTGTTCAGGTGTATACTTAATATTTGGGCTCATGCTTAATTTGGTAGATGTAATGTTGCAAGGTTATAGAGGGATGTAGATTCCAGTTTTTATACCCGAAAATTCAACACTTAAAATTGATTCAGATATTCAACAATGGATTAACATGTTCTCAGCTTCGAAGCTGAGAAGCATCACAGCTGACATTCCTAACATTATAATCAGGCAGTTGGTAACATTGGATTTTTGCCATGCAGGGAGTAAAAAACAAATACTTAATAGGGTTATATTCTTGACCTTGTCTTAAATGGTTGTTTTTTACATAATGTGTCATTAACTTTGTAATCTCTTTGTTTGATTAAGAATAGACTGCGGTTTGTCGTAAATGTACATTTTGTTAATTGCAGGATTATTTCTGTGAATGCTATAATAATGCACTTCCCCACATACTTTTGGCAGTCTAAGATACCACCACTACATGACTCCACATGGTCTAAAATAGAAGGGAGTAAGCACAAAGCAGCTACGTACTCATTAAAGTTACGCTTTAAACTGCATGCCGCTCTGCAGCTATGTATCACAATCTATAGTTTTTATTTCTAAACAGTAGCAGACAATGGAAATTACCACCATGTTGGACTTCATCATATTCGTTCTCTCTTGTTCTCTCTTGTTCTCTCTTGTATACCGAGTTGGCAAACACCATCACCTCCGCAGCTATGTATCACAATCTATTGTTTTTATTTCTAAACAGTAGCAGACAATGGAAATTACCACCGCTGGACTTCGTCATATTCGTTCTCTCCTGAATACCGAGATGGCAAACACCATCACCTCCGCAGCTATGTATCACAATCTATTGTTTTTATTTCTAAACAGTAGCAGACAATGGACATTACCACTGCTGGACTTCGTCATATTCGTTCTCTCCTGAATACCGAGATGGCAAACACCATCACCTCCGTAGCTATGTATCACACTCTATTGTTTTTATTTCTAAACAGTAGCAGACAATGGACATTACCACTGCTGGACTTCGTCATATTCGTTCTCTCCTGAATACTGAGTTGGCAAACACCATCACCTGCTCTATCGTCAGAGCCAGAATGGACTCTATTGCAACGCTGTCTTCTCCAGCATGTCCACAAAAACATCTCAAGCGTCAGCAGTGCATCCAAAATTGCCTCGCCCACACAGTGCTCGGCACTGGACATGACCCATGAGTTTATCCGTTCCACAGACGTTCTAATTGTTCTTCACTGGCTTCCAGTTCAACAACACATCTTGTACAACGTCGCTGCCCATAGCACATGTATTGGGTCAAATGGCCTAGTAAGTATATTCTTGGTTCTTTCGGTAAAGCCACGTAGAAGGGAAATAATAAAATAATAAAAAGAAAGCATTATTTTTATTTTATTATGTTTTATTTTCATTATTTTATTATTTCCCTTCTACGTGACTTTACCGAAAGAACCAAGAATATGAATCCCTGCAGTCGCAAAAGCTTTCAACTGGCCTAGTAAGTGCTTGTCGTCTCATCGTACGCTCCATCTCACAGCCTCTGATCTGTGAAAAGTGGCCTCCTTGTCCGAACCCCAACGTCTCTCGAACTGGACGAGGCAAAGGTCGCTGCTGCTGTCACAGCTTTAGTCGCCTGGAATTCAATCCCTCGTTCACTGTGCAACATTGGCGTTGGTGTCGACCTTCTATCTGAATGTGAAGACTTTTCTTTAATATATTCACCCACGCCTCTCTGCTTTTTAAGGTCAATTTGTGCTTGTTATGAATATAACAATGAATTAATTGGCGAATATGCAGGCTAGATGTTACCGGTGATGTTTACAGAGTGAGTCACAATGAGCTGTTTTTTTACCTGCACCCATGGGAGGCTAGCTGCACGTGGAGCCTGTGTCCCCATTAGCACAACTGGCCAACAGCTTGCTTTATATTGGCCTCTGTCTTATCTCTGAGGGTTCACATTTACAACTGCAGCACGGTTGACAAACAATGGGCCTGTTCAGTAAACCTGCAGCCATGTTGTAGCTCATACCCTTGTAGCTTTGTTATCATTCCTGTTGGAATTTAAAAAACAGAACTAGGTTGGAGGAAAAAATGTGTAGCTTTTTTGGATTAAATAATATAGCGTGTAAATCCAAATGCTAAGCATGTTGTCAGCAGTGCCTGTGTTTGTGAAAGACATCCACATTTTGTGTTTCTGACCGCCAACGGCATAATGTGTTGTGTAGCTGATCGTGCAATTCAGGTGCATCTTACGGCAGTCAATTGGAGTTCATTCATTTCAAAACAATGATAATTATATACTGAATATAATGCAAGTCTTCCCTCCTACCACACATCATTTAGGTGGATATCAAAGTGTCCTATACGCGGTTCATTAGTAATATTGGACTCGAATTTGGACATCTCAACAGTGTTAGTACACACACCAGTACAGTTAAAATTGAGCAACTCTGGATATTGATTACCTCACCATGAGCTGTGTTTGATCAATTAGTGTAATTGCATTGATGCTGTTCATTATACTGTATGACGTTGCTTGCTATATTGATCATCACTAGGAATCCCGGCTTATTTGAGCATTGAGGCCAATTAATGAAATCTACACTTCTACTCTGTGCCCTCAAACTCGACAAATCACCAAAGTAGTGATCTTTCCTAAACAGAGATGACAGCAATGGCCTTTCCATATCTTCTGACTCTTTGAGTTTTGACAGCGACGTGCAAACTTGCAATGATTGCCCTGCCTTTTTCCCGATGCGTAGCAAGCGCGAGTTTGTTGTTGTTGTGCGTGCACATGTGTGCGTGTTGTCAGGTCTATGAACATGTGTACGAGACAGTCGGCATCAGTGGCAGTGCAGAGGTCAGAGCAAGTGCCACCGCAAAGGTAAAACTGAAACCCATAATCCGACAGCCCGTAGCAAATCTACAATCATCATTAGACCTCCTTTGCCACTATCAAAATATAATAATAGGGGTTTTCCCCTTTTTTCTGGCAACAAAACTGAAACCTTTTTACGAGGATTCATGTCTGCATTAACCACAATACTTGCAGTCAAAATGCAAACAAAAACACACTATGATAATATATGAAAGCCGTCCCTTGGTGTGGACCAATCAGTTTCAAGGACAATGCATTTATTATCATAGTGTGTTTTTTTTGCATTTAGACTGCAAGTATTGTGGTTAATGCAGACATGAATCCTTGTAAAAGGTTTCAGTTTTGTTGCCAGAAAAAAGGGGGAAAAACCCTATTATTAAATCTACAATCTTCATTAATGGTCGCTTGCTGTAGAGGTGACGATTGATGTCCCTACTAAGACTAATGGATTGGATGCTACTGTTTCCAGCTCTTTAAGATCGTAACTGATTCCATGCACAAAAATATGGTTGCGTGTGTGATTTGTAACACACTTTTCATGAAAATGTTTCAATATACATCTTAGGGAATTTACGATTTGCACATTTTAATGCATACAATTTTAAAGTAAAGATACTGATATATTAATATTTAAATATTTAGGTTTATACAAAATGTGTTTTACTCTGGTCTATTGTTGTTCTGTATAAATGTCATTCAATATGTATTGAAATGCAAGTTGAAACCTATTTATTACTTACTCTGGCTTGAGTAACCATCAGGCTAGATATCATGCTAGTTTATTGAATGTAGATTTGATTAAAATGTGTACAGCAATGCAGTTTTACGATGCCATTGCAATATACAACATGCTGTGCTTCATAAGTTGCATTACGTGAAAAAGATCATTACAGATGGCAAATATACTTAGCGGTAAGGAGCAATACACATTCAGTTGATGCGTTATGTAAATATGAAGAGGTTTTTCTTCATGTCTTTGTTCTTCCATGGGCAAGGATATAATGAGTGCAGTAATGTAATTTATTTTTATGCTGCATACCATTATACATCGTATCCCTTCACTCATTCCAATGCAGTAGAACCCTCATTAAAATGGGCTTCATGAAAGCATGTTTGTTTATTCGGAAGGAAAAAAACATGAAAATGAATTCCTCCATAAATAATTGGTGCATGTAAAATTAGTTTTGTTGAAGATTTTGGCAGTTGCTGCTTTTTATAATGGCTCTTGCTCTATCGTGCACTTGCTTACATCATCAAGTTCTCGTGGCACTGCAATGCCAAAGAAAAATGACACTGCTTGCACTCGGAATGGGCATCATTGTGCCTCAACTGTCAATGTGTGTCTGCACCAAAGAGTGGTATTTCAACAGAGGATCCTACCACTAACCCTTCACCCCTGTCCATCAAACCTGTGGCTACATAGGCAGTCCCATATAATGTTGGCCACACCACTCCCTCTTGTAGCTCGCTGGGTTCATTGAGTACTCGTTTAAAAATCCTACACTGAGTGGACAATCATTTCTTTACATAATCATGGCACCCACTGCTTGAGGCTTGAATGAGGTTACAGCGGTAGGCAATTGGAAAGTTGTACGTTAAAATCTCGGTTCGTGATCTTCGCATGGCTGGGAAAGCAGTTGTAGTTTCATGTCGAGATTAGCGATTCATTCAACGGCTTCAAATGAGGTGGAGCGAGTGGTCGCGATACCACAATGGATCTCTCTCAGGCCAAGGAGTTCAGTATGTGGGGAAATCGTCTGACTTGAGTGGTGGCCACAGTCACAATTTAGGCTGCTCCTCACGTTCCACTTGTGGAGCAAGTGGCTTCATCTTCCCTGGCCCTATCCTCAAGTGGTTGAGGGTTGTCCACTTCGGCCTATTACACCTGGGGTTTAACAAATGTAACGATGTGGTTGGTCAACGGTGGTCATGCTGTGGAGATCCTGGCTCCCACCATGGAAATTGTGGAATTTACATCGCTGGCTCAGGCTGCCAATGGAGATGACCACTTGGCCATTACTGATTTTATCAGAAAGACACTGCCTGTTGAGTGGCCCCGAAAATTCTCAGACTTTACCTCTTGCCATTAATGGCAACTAGATGTGTAATTTATCATGATTTCAACGTATGCGCTGCATAATATTTTTGCACGCTGTCGTAGCGAGAGAATGACTCGGAGGCACGATGAGGAACCACAGACAAGCAGGAAGGCAACCACGTGACGAGTCTGTGCCAATAATTACCCAAGCTCTGCGATGAAAGTGTTATCAGCCAATTAATGACAGTTTATATATGGGGGAATAACCAGGGCACCCAGAAAAAAAATCCATGCATGCTTGGGGGAAACACTATCCCATACAGACAGAACAGGTGGAGTGTGCTTTTTTGCTGTATTGCCTTCTGGCAAACCAGAGTATGACCCCTCAATGCCCAATTTTTTATGATCTGGTTTAGAGGCATTGGGATTGCACCATGTATGTTGAACGTCCTTTCGCACCGTACGTAGCCAACCGTGCTAATCGGAGGTGCCGGGTGAAGGACAACCATGGGGTCCGCTTGCTGTGCACATGCAGTCGCATCCTGTGCCCTCTGGAAGTCTGGAGTGGCAGAGCAGATTAACTGTTGTGTGTGCGGGGGCCGTGCAGGCCACCGTGGCGGCATTTGCGGCAAGCGAAGGACACGCGCACCCTCGCGTGGTGGAACTTCCCAAGACCGACGAGGGCCTGGGCTTCAACATCATGGGTGGAAAAGAGCAAAACTCACCCATATACATCTCCCGCATCATCCCCGGCGGCGTGGCCGACCGGCAGGGTGGCCTCAAGCGCGGGGACCAGCTTCTCTCCGTCAACGGCGTGGTGAGGACAGGGAGCTCGTTCACCACTGCCATGACTTTGAGTTGTAAACTTTCACCTGCGCTGAAATGATGACACTCGTATAATGCAATTGGCCTCGAAATGACGTTTTCATCAGGATACCCATGTCACAATTTGAACAAGTATGGGGCATGATGCTTTGTTGGTGATTCTGAGCCAGTGGGAGAAGTTCCACATCCCTATGGAAGAGGCCTCTCAATACAACAACCGCTCTTGAGTAGTATCGCTTGGTGAGAAGTCACCAGTGGTGCAAACACATTGCTGGTTGGTGAAGGAACAATTCACGTTTGGTGTAACGGTTACCTCCGGTGTTAACGCCTTAATGGGATTTTCACCATGAGCTCAGGGATGAGAGGGGAGATGACTACTTAGGCCAATGCTCAGTTGAGCAGAAAGACACTTTGGGAAAGAACGACTGGCAATTGGCAAATCACAAATGCCTCAGGGCTGCAGACAGTAAGTTAGGGAACTTTTAACAAGGGATCTTAAGGTAGAGTGGGGATAACAGTGGTCAGTTTTTGGTAGCTTGAATTTTAACAAACTATTTGGTGGTGCTTCGTGACAGTGGTGCACAAGCATAATTAGCACACATTCTCGCATTCGTCAGTGCCACTGCCTTGTAAGAACAAACAAAATATATAATCGGCGATGTTTTGGGCAATTACCCTTTGTCATGTTGTGTGCTCTGAAGTAGGGCCTTTGATATGTTTTTATTTGAAGGCAGTGCCATTGGCGAATTCCTTTTTTTTGCTTAAATTATTGCTTCCAAGGGAAATGACAACACTAATGACACGTGTTCTAATTTTAATGTACAGTATTCTCCCCTGTGCTCAATAGTGATATTTGTATGTACAGTAATCTCTTAAGCGTCTTATATAAACAAGACACACAATTGCCTCTTTAATCTAGTCTCTCCCAATCCAACGCTCACCACTGAATGACAGAACATTCTAGGCACAGATGGTTCATAGTTGGATCTTTACATTAAACCTATGAAAGACCCCATGAGGTCAGCCGTGTTATACACAGCATATAATAACGGCAGTGATTGCCTTGGTGGTTTTGTAATGGGTGCTTGCATCTGGCCTGGCAGTACAATCTGATTCTGAATCTTTGCTTTTAATAGTGTCATTATTGTATGTTCACAGTTAAATATTCTTTAACCATATTTTAACCACCGCCATATTAAACCTTCTTTTCTCACCATGCAACATGGTGCATTGACAATGCTTTTTCCACAATTTACACGCATGTGAATCCATTGTATCGCATGGTATAGTATGACCATGACACTAGCTATACCGTCTTGACTGTGTTACAGGGACCGTGTTGTGCTTGTCTGTAATAATATACGTCGGTGCACCAGCGTTGAAATCACCTGGAGTTTGTCCGGCTATGCGTGCGTGCCATGCTAATGTGTTCCACACGATGTGCTCACTGGGTCCGAGAACAGATGATGGGCTATTGCAGCTGGCGACATTCACCCTTCTTCATGTGCACGTTCTCCGCTAATAACTTTTAGTTTTTTGTGCATTTAATCTGCATTCGGAAGAAAAACGGCCCCCCGACTGTGACGCATGCGCCTTGGAGTTCTCACACTGCAGGGCGTGCGCCTTGTTGGCGTACAGCCCCCCGACTGTGATGCCAAAACACATTAAATGGCACGGAGTCCCACATGGGTTTGCTCATGGGTCTGCTCGTACGTTTGCGTTAGCAGTGAGTGACGACGAAAGTGCCGTCCAGTGAGATGCGAATTGGCTCGCCGAGATCGCTCTTCGTCTCGAAAGATGCTGAAGTGTTTATCGCAAGCTGCAGCGCGTATAAAATTCACGTATCGTGACGGGTACTGAAAGATCCGACCGTATCTGTCCGTTCCCCGCCGAGCTGCATTGGCTTCCGTTTGTCGAACGAATAAATTATTAGGTCGTGCTCATTACACACAAAGTGTTTGCCACAAATGAACCACAACACCTTGCTGAGCATAAAAGCCATCATGCAAACTCTGGTCATCTTCGCAGCGTCTTTTGGCTAACCATCGAATAAAGGCAGTCACTGTATTGCGTGCTTGCAGATGCTCTTCCGCGGCCATCTGGAACGCTCTTCCTTCCAATATTAGGAAGCCGCTGGAGATATGCAATTTAAACTCTTAATTGCAAATTAATTTCTTTAGAACTGCTTTTTGTGTTTCGTTTCTGCCCTTCCCCCCGCACCTCAAATTAACATGGTTGGCTACGTACGGTGCGAAAGAAGATCAACACTGTGAGAAAGAGTAGCACAGCTGTGAGCAGTTTCCTTTCAGCTTTTTTGTGTGAAGCCACTTTCATTCTTTTGCATTGTAGGAATCTAAAGTAGACTCTTGTAAGCGTAAATCCGTTATAGTGGAGGGCCTGGCATTGTGTGTGAGCTGGGCTGACAAAAATGGCCAGGCACGCGCGGGTGGTGGTTATGTGACCCCATTGTGGCCATGCTTTACTTTATTGGGTGCTCACCCGTAGCATTTGTATGCACCGTCTATAATGTTAAACAGTGGTGTCCTCTGTATTTGAGTGTTTCCATGTATTTATGTGTGTTACATTTCAGCAACGTTCATGTGCGCGCACCTGATAGTTAGTTGACAGTTCATTGCTCTTTTAGTGTTCACAGATGTTTACGCATAACGCAGCGGTTAGCAGACTGCGCCCAGCAACCGGCGTTTTATTTTCATCAATGGCCATTAGTGGCAAGTGCTGTCTGAATCTGTCACAGGCTTCTCATCTCTGCAAGCAGGGCGCCGGCTGCACCACCCCCTCGCGTGCCTTGCTAAGGCTGGTATTAGTCGGTGATTGCTTACAGCACATGCGCTTCTGCAGCCGCCTGGAACTCTCTTCCTTCCGATATGAGGAAGCCGCTGGAGCTGTGCATTTTTTAATCCAGATTTACAAACTAATTTCTTTAGAACTGATAATGGGTTTTTTACCCTTCTATCTGGCAACAAAACTGACACCTTTTTTACAAGGAGTCATGTTTACATAGACCACAATACCTGCAGTCATAATGCAAACAAAAAACACAACTCTGATAATGTCCACATAACTCTGATAATGTGCAGTCCTTGAAGGACAGTGCACATTATCAGAGTTATGTTTTTTGTTTGCATTATGACTGCAGGTATTGTGGTCTATGTAAACATGACTCCTTGTAAAAAAAGGTGTCAGTTTTGTTGCCAGATAGAAGGGTAAAAAAACAATTATATTTTTACTGGCAAATGAGGTTCCAATGGTGTTCTTTAGAATTGCTTTTTGTGTTTAATTTGTTGTTCTTCCCCCGCACCTCCCCATTAGCACGGTTGGTTACGTGCGGTGCGAAATAAGTTCAACATTCATACACACATGCAGCGCGTGCTCCCGCCGCGAATAAGGCTGCATGGGGGAATCTGTCTGCGCTTGTTCAGAGTGTGGAGGGCGAGCACCACGAGAAGGCCGTGGAGCTGCTGAAGCAGGCGCAGGGGACGGTGAAGC